>NW_027328740.1:41391150-41997509 GCF_048564905.1 Vicugna pacos | reverse complement strand
TCCCTGAGTGTTCTTTTAGGCCAGGCCATGAGGGAAAGCTGGGGGTTGGGCTTGGAGGCCACGTAGCAGTGAGTGCCCCCTGATCCATTGAGGAAGTACTTAGAGGACTTCTCCCTAAAGGGAACACCTTTTCCTGCATTCATCTGGGTGCAGTGGGGCTGCACAACTCTCCCACACCTAAGAATGTGTTCTGGAATTCTGAGTGCAGGGAAGTTCCTCCAACTGACAGCAGCGCCTGGGTTCTAATTGAATCCCTTTGCTTGTCTTCCCTGATGGAAAGCCTAGGCGGGAGTGCGGGGGAAAGTGTGGTTTGGGCTCCAAAACCAAGTATTTGCGATGACCTCTCTATGGTTTGTGGAGGTGTTTAAACTACATCCCTAACCTGGGAACTCCTGTGCCCCCATAAAGATCCGTGGAGTCTGTTTCCACACCTCCAGCACACACACGAACACTTGCACAGTTATCCTGAGAGTGGGCAGCCTCCTCCAACTGAGAGCAGGGCCTTGGTTCTTATAAAATCGCTTAAATTGTCTACCCTGTTTCGTTGCCTGATACGGAGTGCTGGGGAAAGGGTGGGTTGGGCTCTAAATCCAAGTATTAGCGAGTGCTTCTCCATGGGATTTGGAGGTTATTAACCAAAAGCCCACAACATGGGAATACCTGTGCTCCTTGAAAAAAGCGTGGACTCTGTATCCCCACCACCAGAACACACATGAAGAAGTTTTCTGCTATCCTGAATGTGGGCTGGCAATTTCAGGTGACAGAGCGGCTGGGTTCTAATAGAAACCCTTAGCTTGTAATCCCTGAGTGTTTCCCTAGGACTGACTCTGAGAGAAACCTGGGGGTTGGGCTTTGAGGCCAAATAGTAGCGAGTGTCCCCGATGGACTGAGGAAGTCTTTAGATGAATTCTCCATAAAGGGAAACACCTGAGCACCCATTCATCTGCGTGGAGTGGGGCTTCAAATCTCCCCACCACACAAGGTTGGGTTCCAGTATCCTGAGGGTGGGGTAGTTCCTCCAACTGACATCAGCGTCTTGGTTTGAATAGAATCCCTTTGCTTGTCTTCCCTGATGGTTTGCCTAGGCCAGTGTGTGGTTGAAAGTGGGATTTGGGATCTAAAACTAAGTATTAGCGTGTGCCTCTCCATGGGTAGTGGAGATGTTTAAACTACAACCCACAACTTGGGAATTACTGTGACCCCTGAAAAATGCGTGTGCTATGTTTCCCCACGTCCAGCACACACAGGAAGAAGTGTCCTGGGGTTCTGAGAGTGGGGAGGTTCCTCCAACAGACAGCAGCACCTGGGTTGTAATAGAATCCCTTAGCTTGACTTCCCTAAGTGTTTTCCTAGGCCTAGCAGTAAGCGATGGTGGGGGATGGGCTCTAAAGCCAAGTATTAGCGAGTGCATCTCTGTGGGTAGTGGAGGGTTTTAAACTACTTCCCCAACCTTGGAACACCTGTGCCCCATAAAGATGCGTGGAATCTGTTTCCCCACCTCCAGCACACACACGGAGACGTGCTCAGGTATCCTGATTGTGGGGAGGCTCCTCCAAATGACAGCAGCGCCTGGGTTCTAAAAGAATCCCTTAGCTTGTCTTCCCTGATGGCATGCCTAGGCTGGAGAGTGGGGGAAAGTGGGGGTTGGGCTCTAAACCAAGTATAAGCGAGAGCCTATCCATGGGATGTGGGTTTTTAACCTACAACCCACAACCATGGAATAAATGTGCCCCCTGAAAGATGCTTTGACTGTTTCCCTACATCCAGCACACACACGAAGATGTGTTCTTGTATTCTGAGTGTGGGGATGTTCCTCAAACTGACAGCAGCACCTGGATTCTATTAGTATCCCTTAGCTTCTGTTCCCTGAGTGTTCTTTTAGGCCAGGCCATGAGGGAAAGCTGGGGGTTGGGCTTGGAGGCCACGTAGCAGTGAGTGCCCCCTGATCCATTGAGGAAGTACTTAGAGGACTTCTCCCTAAAGGGAACACCTTTTCCTGCATTCATCTGGGTGCAGTGGGGCTGCACATCTCTCCCACACCTAAGAATGTGTTCTGGAATTCTGAGTGCAGGGAAGTTCCTCCAACTGACAGCAGCGCCTGGGTTCTAATTGAATCCCTTTGCTTGTCTTCCCTGATGGAAAGCCTAGGCGGGAGTGCGGGGGAAAGTGTGGTTTGGGCTCCAAAACCAAGTATTTGCGATGACCTCTCTATGGTTTGTGGAGGTGTTTAAACTACATCCCTAACCTGGGAACACCTGTGCCCCCATAAAGATCCGTGGAGTCTGTTTCCACACCTCCAGCACACACACGAACACTTGCACAGTTATCCTGAGAGTGGGCAGCCTCCTCCAACTGAGAGCAGGGCCTTGGTTCTTATAAAATCGCTTAACTTGTCTACCCTGTTTGGTTGCCTGATACGGAGTGCTGGGGAAAGGGTGGGTTGGGCTCTAAATCCAAGTATTAGCGAGTGCTTCTCCATGGGATTTGGAGGTTATTAACCAAAAGCCCACAACATGGGAATACCTGTGCTCCTTGAAAAAAGCGTGGACTCTGTATCCCCACCACCAGAACACACATGAAGAAGTTTTCTGCTATCCTGAATGTGGGCTGGCAATTTCAGGTGACAGAGCGTCTGGGTTCTAATAGAATCCCTTAGCTTGTAATCCCTGAGTGTTTCCCTAGGACTGACTCTGAGAGAAACCTGGGGGTTGGGCTTTGAGGCCAAATAGTAGCGAGTGTCCCCGATGGACTGAGGAAGTATTTAGATGAATTCTCCATAAAGGGAAACACCTGAGCACCCATTCATCTGCGTGGAGTGGGGCTTCAAATCTCCCCACCACACAAGGTTGGCTTCCAGTATCCTGAGGGTGGGGTAGTTCCTCCAACTGACATCAGCGTCTTGGTTTGAATAGAATCCCTTTGCTTGTCTTCCCTGATGGTTTGCCTAGGCCAGTGTGTGGTTGAAAGTGGGATTTGGGATCTAAAACTAAGTATTAGCGTGTGCCTCTCCATGGGTAGTGGAGATGTTTAAACTACAACCCACAACTTGGGAATTACTGTGACCCCTGAAAAATGCGTGTGCTATGTTTCCCCACGTCCAGCACACACAGGAAGAAGTGTTCTGGGGTTCTGAGAGTGGGGAGGTTCCTCCAACAGACAGCAGCACCTGGGTTGTAATAGAATCCCTTAGCTTGACTTCCCTAAGTGTTTTCCTAGGCCTAGCAGTAAGCGATGGTGGGGGATGGGCTCTAAAGCCAAGTATTAGCGAGTGCATCTCTGTGGGTAGTGGAGGGTTTTAAACTACTTCCCCAACCTTGGAACACCTGTGCCCCATAAAGATGCGTGGAATCTGTTTCCCCACCTCCAGCACACACACGGAGACGTGCTCAGGTATCCTGATTGTGGGGAGGCTCCTCCAAATGACAGCAGCGCCTGGGTTCTAAAAGAATCCCTTAGCTTGTCTTCCCTGATGGCATGCCTAGGCTGGAGAGTGGGGGAAAGTGGGGTTTGGGCTCTAAACCAAGTATAAGCGAGAGCCTATCCATGGGATGTGGGTTTTTAACCTACAACCCACAACCATGGAATAAATGTGCCCCCTGAAAGATGCTTTGACTGTTTCCCTACATCCAGCACACACACGAAGATGTGTTCTTGTATTCTGAGTGTGGGGAAGTTCCTCAAACTGACAGCAGCACCTGGATTCTATTAGTATCCCTTAGCTTCTGTTCCCTGAGTGTTCTTTTAGGCCAGGCCATGAGGGAAAGCTGGGGGTTGGGCTTGGAGGCCACGTAGCAGTGAGTGCCCCCTGATCCATTGAGGAAGTACTTAGAGGACTTCTCCCTAAAGGGAACACCTTTTCCTGCATTCATCTGGGTGCAGTGGGGCTGCACATCTCTCCCACACCTAAGAATGTGTTCTGGAATTCTGAGTGCAGGGAAGTTCCTCCAACTGACAGCAGCGCCTGGGTTCTAATTGAATCCCTTTGCTTGTCTTCCCTGATGGAAAGCCTAGGCGGGAGTGCGGGGGAAAGTGTGGTTTGGGCTCCAAAACCAAGTATTTGCGATGACCTCTCTATGGTTTGTGGAGGTGTTTAAACTACATCCCTAACCTGGGAACACCTGTGCCCCCATAAAGATCCGTGGAGTCTGTTTCCACACCTCCAGCACACACACGAACACTTGCACAGTTATCCTGAGAGTGGGCAGCCTCCTCCAACTGAGAGCAGGGCCTTGGTTCTTATAAAATCGCTTAACTTGTCTACCCTGTTTGGTTGCCTGATACGGAGTGCTGGGGAAAGGGTGGGTTGGGCTCTAAATCCAAGTATTAGCGAGTGCTTCTCCATGGGATTTGGAGGTTATTAACCAAAAGCCCACAACATGGGAATACCTGTGCTCCTTGAAAAAAGCGTGGACTCTGTATCCCCACCACCAGAACACACATGAAGAAGTTTTCTGCTATCCTGAGTGTGGGCTGGCAATTTCAGGTGACAGAAGCGGCTGGGTTCTAATAGAAACCCTTAGCTTGTAATCCCTGAGTGTTTCCCTAGGACTGACTCTGAGAGAAACCTGGGGGTTGGGCTTTGAGGCCAAATAGTAGCGAGTGTCCCCGATGGACTGAGGAAGTATTTAGATGAATTCTCCATAAAGGGAAACACCTGAGCACCCATTCATCTGCGTGGAGTGGGGCTTCAAATCTCCCCACCACACAAGGTTGGGTTCCAGTATCCTGAGGGTGGGGTAGTTCCTCCAACTGACATCAGCGTCTTGGTTTGAATAGAATCCCTTTGCTTGTCATCCCTGATGGTTTGCCTAGGCCAGTGTGTGGTTGAAAGTGGGATTTGGGATCTAAAACTAAGTATTAGCGTGTGCCTCTCCATGGGTAGTGGAGATGTTTAAACTACAACCCACAACTTGGGAATTACTCTGACCCCTGAAAAATGCGTGTGCTATGTTTCCCCACGTCCAGCACACACAGGAAGAAGTGTTCTGGGGTTCTGAGAGTGGGGAGGTTCCTCCAACAGACAGCAGCACCTGGGTTGTAATAGAATCCCTTAGCTTGACTTCCCTAAGTGTTTTCCTAGGCCTAGCAGTAAGCGATGGTGGGGGATGGGCTCTAAAGCCAAGTATTAGCGAGTGCATCTCTGTGGGTAGTGGAGGGTTTTAAACTACTTCCCCAACCTTGGAACACCTGTGCCCCATAAAGATGCGTGGAATCTGTTTCCCCACCTCCAGCACACACACGGAGACGTGCTCAGGTATCCTGATTGTGGGGAGGCTCCTCCAAATGACAGCAGCGCCTGGGTTCTAAAAGAATCCCTTAGCTTGTCTTCCCTGATGGCATGCCTAGGCTGGAGAGTGGGGGAAAGTGGGGTTTGGGCTCTAAACCAAGTATAAGCGAGAGCCTATCCATGGGATGTGGGTTTTTAACCTACAACCCACAACCATGGAATAAATGTGCCCCCTGAAAGATGCTTTGACTGTTTCCCTACATCCAGCACACACACGAAGATGTGTTCTTGTATTCTGAGTGTGGGGAAGTTCCTCAAACTGACAGCAGCACCTGGATTCTATTAGTATCCCTTAGCTTCTGTTCCCTGAGTGTTCTTTTAGGCCAGGCCATGAGGGAAAGCTGGGGGTTGGGCTTGGAGGCCACGTAGCAGTGAGTGCCCCCTGATCCATTGAGGAAGTACTTAGAGGACTTCTCCCTAAAGGGAACACCTTTTCCTGCATTCATCTGGGTGCAGTGGGGCTGCACATCTCTCCCACACCTAAGAATGTGTTCTGGAATTCTGAGTGCAGGGAAGTTCCTCCAACTGACAGCAGCGCCTGGGTTCTAATTGAATCCCTTTGCTTGTCTTCCCTGATGGAAAGCCTAGGCGGGAGTGCGGGGGAAAGTGTGGTTTGGGCTCCAAAACCAAGTATTTGCGATGACCTCTCTATGGTTTGTGGAGGTGTTTAAACTACATCCCTAACCTGGGAACACCTGTGCCCCCATAAAGATCCGTGGAGTCTGTTTCCACACCTCCAGCACACACACGAACACTTGCACAGTTATCCTGAGAGTGGGCAGCCTCCTCCAACTGAGAGCAGGGCCTTGGTTCTTATAAAATCGCTTAACTTGTCTACCCTGTTTGGTTGCCTGATACGGAGTGCTGGGGAAAGGGTGGGTTGGGCTCTAAATCCAAGTATTAGCGAGTGCTTCTCCATGGGATTTGGAGGTTATTAACCAAAAGCCCACAACATGGGAATACCTGTGCTCCTTGAAAAAAGCGTGGACTCTGTATCCCCACCACCAGAACACACATGAAGAAGTTTTCTGCTATCCTGAGTGTGGGCTGGCAATTTCAGGTGACAGAAGCGGCTGGGTTCTAATAGAAACCCTTAGCTTGTAATCCCTGAGTGTTTCCCTAGGACTGACTCTGAGAGAAACCTGGGGGTTGGGCTTTGAGGCCAAATAGTAGCGAGTGTCCCCGATGGACTGAGGAAGTATTTAGATGAATTCTCCATAAAGGGAAACACCTGAGCACCCATTCATCTGCGTGGAGTGGGGCTTCAAATCTCCCCACCACACAAGGTTGGGTTCCAGTATCCTGAGGGTGGGGTAGTTCCTCCAACTGACATCAGCGTCTTGGTTTGAATAGAATCCCTTTGCTTGTCATCCCTGATGGTTTGCCTAGGCCAGTGTGTGGTTGAAAGTGGGATTTGGGATCTAAAACTAAGTATTAGCGTGTGCCTCTCCATGGGTAGTGGAGATGTTTAAACTACAACCCACAACTTGGGAATTACTCTGACCCCTGAAAAATGCGTGTGCTATGTTTCCCCACGTCCAGCACACACAGGAAGAAGTGTTCTGGGGTTCTGAGAGTGGGGAGGTTCCTCCAACAGACAGCAGCACCTGGGTTGTAATAGAATCCCTTAGCTTGACTTCCCTAAGTGTTTTCCTAGGCCTAGCAGTAAGCGATGGTGGGGGATGGGCTCTAAAGCCAAGTATTAGCGAGTGCATCTCTGTGGGTAGTGGAGGGTTTTAAACTACTTCCCCAACCTTGGAACACCTGTGCCCCATAAAGATGCGTGGAATCTGTTTCCCCACCTCCAGCACACACACGGAGACGTGCTCAGGTATCCTGATTGTGGGGAGGCTCCTCCAAATGACAGCAGCGCCTGGGTTCTAAAAGAATCCCTTAGCTTGTCTTCCCTGATGGCATGCCTAGGCTGGAGAGTGGGGGAAAGTGGGGGTTGGGCTCTAAACCAAGTATAAGCGAGAGCCTATCCATGGGATGTGGGTTTTTAACCTACAACCCACAACCATGGAATAAATGTGCCCCCTGAAAGATGCTTTGACTGTTTCCCTACATCCAGCACACACACGAAGATGTGTTCTTGTATTCTGAGTGTGGGGAAGTTCCTCAAACTGACAGCAGCACCTGGATTCTATTAGTATCCCTTAGCTTCTGTTCCCTGAGTGTTCTTTTAGGCCAGGCCATGAGGGAAAGCTGGGGGTTGGGCTTGGAGGCCACGTAGCAGTGAGTGCCCCCTGATCCATTGAGGAAGTACTTAGAGGACTTCTCCCTAAAGGGAACACCTTTTCCTGCATTCATCTGGGTGCAGTGGGGCTGCACATCTCTCCCACACCTAAGAATGTGTTCTGGAATTCTGAGTGCAGGGAAGTTCCTCCAACTGACAGCAGCGCCTGGGTTCTAATTGAATCCCTTTGCTTGTCTTCCCTGATGGAAAGCCTAGGCGGGAGTGCGGGGGAAAGTGTGGTTTGGGCTCCAAAACCAAGTATTTGCGATGACCTCTCTATGGTTTGTGGAGGTGTTTAAACTACATCCCTAACCTGGGAACACCTGTGCCCCCATAAAGATCCGTGGAGTCTGTTTCCACACCTCCAGCACACACACGAAAACTTGCACAGTTATCCTGAGAGTGGGCAGCCTCCTCCAACTGAGAGCAGGGCCTTGGTTCTTATAAAATCGCTTAACTTGTCTACCCTGTTTGGTTGCCTGATACGGAGTGCTGGGGAAAGGGTGGGTTGGGCTCTAAATCCAAGTATTAGCGAGTGCTTCTCCATGGGATTTGGAGGGTATTAACCAAAAGCCCACAACATGGGAATACCTGTGCCCCTTGAAAAATGCGTGGACTCTGTATTCCCACCACCAGAACACACATGAAGAAGTTTTCTGCTATCCTGAGTGTGGGCTGGCAATTTCAGGTGACAGAAGCGGCTGGGTTCTAATAGAATCCCTTAGCTTGTAATCCCTGAGTGTTTCCCTAGGACTGACTCTGAGAGAAACCTGGGGGTTGGGCTTTGAGGCCAAATAGTAGCGAGTGTCCCCGATGCACTGAGGAAGTATTTAGATGAATTCTCCATAAAGGGAAACACCTGAGCACCCATTCATCTGCGTGGAGTTGGGCTTCAAATCTCCCCACCACACAAGGTTGGGTTCCAGTATCCTGAGGGTGGGGTAGTTCCTCCAACTGACATCAGCGTCTTGGTTTGAATAGAATCCCTTTGCTTGTCTTCCCTGATGGTTTGCCTAGGCCAGTGTGTGGTTGAAAGTGGGATTTGGGATCTAAAACTAAGTATTAGCGTGTGCCTCTCCATGGGTAGTGGAGATGTTTAAACTACAACCCACAACTTGGGAATTACTGTGACCCCTGGAAAATGCGTGTGCTATGTTTCCCCACGTCCAGCACACACAGGAAGAAGTGTTCTGGGGTTGTGAGTGTGGGGAGGTTCCTCCAACAGACAGCAGCACCTGGGTTGTAATAGAATCCCTTAGCTTGACTTCCCTAAGTGTTTTCCTAGGCCTAGCAGTAAGCGATGGTGGGGGATGGGCTCTAAAGCCAAGTATTAGCGAGTGCATCTCTGTGGGTAGTGGAGGGTTTTAAACTACTTCCCCAACCTTGGAACACCTGTGCCCCATAAAGATGCGTGGAATCTGTTTCCCCACCTCCAGCACACACACGGAGACGTGCTCAGGTATCCTGATTGTGGGGAGGCTCCTCCAAATGACAGCAGCGCCTGGGTTCTAAAAGAATCCCTTAGCTTGTCTTCCCTGATGGCATGCCTAGGCTGGAGAGTGGGGGAAAGTGGGGGTTGGGCTCTAAACCAAGTATAAGCGAGAGCCTATCCATGGGATGTGGGTTTTTAACCTACAACCCACAACCATGGAATAAATGTGCCCCCTGAAAGATGCTTTGACTGTTTCCCTACATCCAGCACACACACGAAGATGTGTTCTTGTATTCAGAGTGTGGGGAAGTTCCTCAAACTGACAGCAGCACCTGGATTCTATTAGTATCCCATAGCTTCTGTTCCCTGAGTGTTCTTTTAGGCCAAGCCATGAGGGAAAGCCGGGGCTTGGGCTTGGAGGCCACGTAGCAGTGAGTGCCCCCTGATCCATTGAGGAAGTACTTAGAGGACTTCTCCCTAAAGGGAACACCTTTTCCTGCATTCATCTGGGTGCAGTGGGGCTGCACAACTCTCCCACACCTAAGACTGTGTTCTGGAATTCTGAGTGCAGGGAAGTTCCTCCAACTGACAGCAGCGCCTGGGTTCTAATTGAATCCCTTTGCTTGTCTTCCCTGATGGAAAGCCTAGGCGGGAGTGCGGGGGAAAGTGTGGTTTGGGCTCCAAAACCAAGTATTTGCGATGACCTCTCTATGGCTTGTGGAGGTGTTTAAACTACATCCCTAACCTGGGAACACCTGTGCCCCCATAAAGATCCGTGGAGTCTGTTTCCACACCTCCAGCACACACACGAACACTTGCACAGTTATCCTGAGAGTGGGCAGCCTCCTCCAACTGAGAGCAGGGCCTTGGTTCTTATAAAATCGCTTAACTTGTCTACCCTGTTTGGTTGCCTGATACGGAGTGCTGGGGAAAGGGTGGGTTGGGCTGTAAATCCAAGTATTAGCGAGTGCTTCTCCATGGGATTTGGAGGTTATTAACCAAAAGCCCACAACATGGGAATACCTGTGCTCCTTGAAAAAAGCATGGACTCTGTATCCCCACCACCAGAACACACATGAAGAAGTTTTCTGCTATCCTGAGTGTGGGCTGGAAATTTCAGGTGACAGAAGCGGCTGGGTTCTAATAGAATCCCTTAGCTTGTAATCCCTGAGTGTTTCCCTAGGACTGACTCTGAGAGAAACCTGGGGGTTGGGCTTTGAGGCCAAAGAGTAGCGAGTGTCCCCGATGGACTGAGGAAGTATTTAGATGAATTCTCCATAAAGGGAAACACCTGAGCACCCATTCATCTGCGTGGAGTGGGGCTTCAAATCTCCCCACCACACAAGGTTGGCTTCCAGTATCCTGAGGGTGGGGTAGTTCCTCCAACTGACATCAGCGTCTTGGTTTGAATAGAATCCCTTTGCTTGTCTTCCCTGATGGTTTGCCTAGGCCAGTGTGTGGTTGAAAGTGGGATTTGGGATCTAAAACTAAGTATTAGCGTGTGCCTCTCCATGGGTAGTGGAGATGTTTAAACTACAACCCACAACTTGGGAATTACTGTGACCCCTGAAAAATGCGTGTGCTATGTTTCCCCACGTCCAGCACACCCAGGAAGAAGTTTTCTGGGGTTGTGAGTGTGGGGAGGTTCCTCCAACAGACAGCAGCACCTGGGTTGTAATAGAATCCCTTAGCTTGACTTCCCTAAGTGTGTTCCTAGGCCTAGCAGTAAGCGATGGTGGGGGATGGGCTCTAAAGCCAAGTATTAGCGAGTGCATCTCTGTGGGTAGTGGAGGGTTTTAAACTACTTCCCCAACCTTGGAACACCTGTGCCCCATAAAGATGCGTGGAATCTGTTTCCCCACCTCCAGCACACACACGGAGACGTGCTCAGGTATCCTGATTGTGGGGAGGCTCCTCCAAATGACAGCAGCGCCTGGGTTCTAAAAGAATCCCTTAGCTTGTCTTCCCTGATGGCATGCCTAGGCTGGAGAGTGGGGGAAAGTGGGGGTTGGGCTCTAAACCAAGTATAAGCGAGAGCCTATCCATGGGATGTGGGTTTTTAACCTACAACCCACAACCATGGAATAAATGTGCCCCCTGAAAGATGCTTTGACTGTTTCCCTACATCCAGCACACACACGAAGATGTGTTCTTGTATTCTGAGTGTGGGGAAGTTCCTCAAACTGACAGCAGCACCTGGATTCTATTAGTATCCCTTAGCTTCTGTTCCCTGAGTGTTCTTTTAGGCCAGGCCATGAGGGAAAGCTGGGGGTTGGGCTTGGAGGCCACGTAGCAGTGAGTGCCCCCTGATCCATTGAGGAAGTACTTAGAGGACTTCTCCCTAAAGGGAACACCTTTTCCTGCATTCATCTGGGTGCAGTGGGGCTGCACATCACTCCCAAACCTAAGAATGTGTTCTGGAATTCTGAGTGCAGGGAAGTTCCTCCAACTGACAGCAGTGCCTGGGTTCTAATTGAATCCATTTGCTTGTCTTCCCTGATGGAAAGCCTAGGCGGGAGTGTGGGGGAAAGTGTGGTTTGGGCTCCAAAACCAAGTATTTGCGATGACCTCTCTATGGTTTGTGGAGGTGTTTAAACTACATCCCTAACCTGGGAACACCTGTGCTCCCATAAAGATCCGTGGAGTCTGTTTCCACACCTCCAGCACACACACGAACACTTGCACAGTTATCCTGAGAGTGGGCAGCCTCCTCCAACTGAGAGCAGGGCCTTGGTTCTTATAAAATCGCTTAACTTGTCTACTCTGTTTGGTTGCCTGATACGGAGTGCTGGGGAAAGGGTGGGTTGGGCTCTAAATCCAAGTATTAGCGAGTGCTCCTCCATGGGATTTGGAGGTTATTAACCAAAAGCCCACAACATGTGAATACCTGTGCTCCTTGAAAAAAGCGTGGACTCTGTATCCCCACCACCAGAACACACATGAAGAAGTTTTCTGCTATCCTGAGTGTGGGCTGGCAATTTCAGGTGACAGAAGCGGCTGGGTTCTAATAGAATCCCTTAGCTTGTAATCCCTGAGTGTTTCCCTAGGACTGACTCTGAGAGAAACCTGGGGGTTGGGCTTTGAGGCCAAATAGTAGCGAGTGTCCCCGATGGACTGAGGAAGTATTTAGATGAATTCTCCATAAAGGGAAACACCTGAGCACCCATTCATCTGCGAGGAGTGGGGCTTTAAATCTCCCCACCACACATGGTTGGGTTCCAGTATCCTGAGGGTGGGGTAGTTCCTCCAACTGACATCAGCGTCTTGGTTTGAATAGAATCCCTTTGCTTGTCTTCCCTGATGGTTTGCCTAGGCCAGTGTGTGGTTGAAAGTGGGATTTGGGATCTAAAACTAAGTATTAGCGTGTGCCTCTCCATGGGTAGTGGAGATGTTTAAACTACAACCCACAACTTGGGAATTACTGTGACCCCTGAAAAATGCGTGTGCTATGTTTCCCCACGTCCAGCACACACAGGAAGAAGTGTTCTGGGGTTGTGAGTGTGGGGAGGTTCCTCCAACAGACAGCAGCACCTGGGTTGTAATAGAATCCCTTAGCTTGACTTCCCTAAGTGTTTTCCTAGGCCTAGCAGTAAGCGATGGTGGGGGATGGGCTCTAAAGCCAAGTATTAGCGAGTGCATCTCTGTGGGTAGTGGAGGGTTTTAAACTACTTCCCCAACCTTGGAACACCTGTGCCCCATAAAGATGCGTGGAATCTGTTTCCCCACCTCCAGCACACACACGGAGACGTGCTCAGGTATCCTGATTGTGGGGAGGCTCCTCCAAATGACAGCAGCGCCTGGGTTCTAAAAGAATCCCTTAGCTTGTCTTCCCTGATGGCATGCCTAGGCTGGAGAGTGGGGGAAAGTGGGGGTTGGGCTCTAAACCAAGTATAAGCGAGAGCCTATCCATGGGATGTGGGTTTTTAACCTACAACCCACAACCATGGAATAAATGTGCCCCCTGAAAGATGCTTTGACTGTTTCCCTACATCCAGCACACACACGAAGATGTGTTCTTGTATTCTGAGTGTGGGGAAGTTCCTCAAACTGACAGAAGCACCTGGATTCTATTAGTATCCCTTAGCTTCTGTTCCCTGAGTGTTCTTTTAGGCCAGGCCATGAGGGAAAGCTGGGGGTTGGGCTTGGAGGCCACGTAGCAGTGAGTGTCCCCTGATCCATTGAGGAAGTACTTAGAGGACTTCTCCCTAAAGGGAACACCTTTTCCTGCATTCATCTGGGTGCAGTGGGGCTGCACAACTCTCCCACACCTAAGAATGTGTTCTGGAATTCTGAGTGCAGGGAAGTTCCTCCAACTGACAGCAGCGCCTGGGTTCTAATTGAATCCCTTTGCTTGTCTTCCCTGATGGAAAGCCTAGGCGGGAGTGCGGGGGAAAGTGTGGTTTGGGCTCCAAATCCAAGTATTTGCGATGACCTCTCTATGGTTTGTGGAGGTGTTTAAACTACATCCCTAACCTGGGAACACCTGTGCCCCCATAAAGATCCGTGGAGTCTGTTTCCACACCTCCAGCACACACACGAACACTTGCACAGTTATCCTGAGAGTGGGCAGCCTCCTCCAACTGAGAGCAGGGCCTTGGTTCTTATAAAATCGCTTAACTTGTCTACCCTGTTTGGTTGCCTGATACGGAGTGCTGGGGAAAGGGTGGGTTGGGCTCTAAATCCAAGTATTAGCGAGTGCTTCTCCATGGGATTTGGAGGTTATTAACCAAAAGCCCACAACATGGGAATACCTGTGCTCCTTGAAAAAAGCGTGGACTCTGTATCCCCACCACCAGAACACACATGAAGAAGTTTTCTGCTATCCTGAATGTGGGCTGGCAATTTCAGGTGACAGAGCGGCTGGGTTCTAATAGAAACCCTTAGCTTGTAATCCCTGAGTGTTTCCCTAGGACTGACTCTGAGAGAAACCTGGGGGTTGGGCTTTGAGGCCAAATAGTAGCGTGTGTCCCCGATGGACTGAGGAAGTCTTTAGATGAATTCTCCATAAAGGGAAACACCTGAGCACCCATTCATCTGCGTGGAGTGGGGCTTCAAATCTCCCCACCACACAAGGTTGGGTTCCAGTATCCTGAGGGTGGGGTAGTTCCTCCAACTGACATCAGCGTCTTGGTTTGAATAGAATCCCTTTGCTTGTCTTCCCTGATGGTTTGCCTAGGCCAGTGTGTGGTTGAAAGTGGGATTTGGGATCTAAAACTAAGTATTAGCGTGTGCCTCTCCATGGGTAGTGGAGATGTTTAAACTACAACCCACAACTTGGGAATTACTGTGACCCCTGAAAAATGCGTGTGCTATGTTTCCCCACGTCCAGCACACACAGGAAGAAGTGTCCTGGGGTTCTGAGAGTGGGGAGGTTCCTCCAACAGACAGCAGCACCTGGGTTGTAATAGAATCCCTTAGCTTGACTTCCCTAAGTGTTTTCCTAGGCCTAGCAGTAAGCGATGGTGGGGGATGGGCTCTAAAGCCAAGTATTAGCGAGTGCATCTCTGTGGGTAGTGGAGGGTTTTAAACTACTTCCCCAATCTTGGAACACCTGTGCCCCATAAAGATGCGTGGAATCTGTTTCCCCACCTCCAGCACACACACGGAGACGTGCTCAGGTATCCTGATTGTGGGGAGGCTCCTCCAAATGACAGCAGCGCCTGGGTTCTAAAAGAATCCCTTAGCTTGTCTTCCCTGATGGCATGCCTAGGCTGGAGAGTGGGGGAAAGTGGGGGTTGGGCTCTAAACCAAGTATAAGCGAGAGCCTATCCATGGGATGTGGGTTTTTAACCTACAACCCACAACCATGGAATAAATGTGCCCCCTGAAAGATGCTTTGACTGTTTCCCTACATCCAGCACACACACGAAGGTGTGTTCTTGTATTCAGAGTGTGGGGAAGTTCCTCAAACTGACAGCAGCACCTGGATTCTATTAGTATCCCTTAGCTTCTGTTCCCTGAGTGTTCTTTTAGGCCAAGCCATGAGGGAAAGCTGGGGCTTGGGCTTGGAGGCCACGTAGCAGTGAGTGCCCCCTGATCCATTGAGGAAGTACTTAGAGGACTTCTCCCTAAAGGGAACACCTTTTCCTGCATTCATCTGGGTGCAGTGGGGCTGCACAACTCTCCCACACCTAAGAATGTGTTCTGGAATTCTGAGTGCAGGGAAGTTCCTCCAACTGACAGCAGCGCCTGGGTTCTAATTGAATCCCTTTGCTTGTCTTCCCTGATGGAAAGCCTAGGCGGGAGTGCGGGGGAAAGTGTGGTTTGGGCTCCAAAACCAAGTATTTGCGATGACCTCTCTATGGCTTGTGGAGGTGTTTAAACTACATCCCTAACCTGGGAACACCTGTGCCCCCATAAAGATCCGTGGAGTCTGTTTCCACACCTCCAGCACACACACGAACACTTGCACAGTTATCCTGAGAGTGGGCAGCCTCCTCCAACTGAGAGCAGGGCCTTGGTTCTTATAAAATCGCTTAACTTGTCTACCCTGTTTGGTTGCCTGATACGGAGTGCTGGGGAAAGGGTGGGTTGGGCTCTAAATCCAAGTATTAGCGAGTGCTTCTCCATGGGATTTGGAGGTTATTAACCAAAAGCCCACAACATGGGAATACCTGTGCTCCTTGAAAAAAGCGTGGACTCTGTATCCCCACCACCAGAACACACATGAAGAAGTTTTCTGCTATCCTGAATGTGGGCTGGCAATTTCAGGTGACAGAGCGTCTGGGTTCTAATAGAATCCCTTAGCTTGTAATCCCTGAGTGTTTCCCTAGGACTGACTCTGAGAGAAACCTGGGGGTTGGGCTTTGAGGCCAAATAGTAGCGAGTGTCCCCGATGGACTGAGGAAGTATTTAGATGAATTCTCCATAAAGGGAAACACCTGAGCACCCATTCATCTGCGTGGAGTGGGGCTTCAAATCTCCCCACCACACAAGGTTGGGTTCCAGTATCCTGAGGGTGGGGTAGTTCCTCCAACTGACATCAGCGTCTTGGTTTGAATAGAATCCCTTTGCTTGTCTTCCCTGATGGTTTGCCTAGGCCAGTGTGTGGTTGAAAGTGGGATTTGGGATCTAAAACTAAGTATTAGCGTGTGCCTCTCCATGGGTAGTGGAGATGTTTAAACTACAACCCACAACTTGGGAATTACTGTGACCCCTGAAAAATGCGTGTGCTATGTTTCCCCACGTCCAGCACACACAGGAAGAAGTGTTCTGGGGTTCTGAGAGTGGGGAGGTTCCTCCAACAGACAGCAGCACCTGGGTTGTAATAGAATCCCTTAGCTTGACTTCCCTAAGTGTTTTCCTAGGCCTAGCAGTAAGCGATGGTGGGGGATGGGCTCTAAAGCCAAGTATTAGCGAGTGCATCTCTGTGGGTAGTGGAGGGTTTTAAACTACTTCCCCAACCTTGGAACACCTGTGCCCCATAAAGATGCGTGGAATCTGTTTCCCCACCTCCAGCACACACACGGAGACGTGCTCAGGTATCCTGATTGTGGGGAGGCTCCTCCAAATGACAGCAGCGCCTGGGTTCTAAAAGAATCCCTTAGCTTGTCTTCCCTGATGGCATGCCTAGGCTGGAGAGTGGGGGAAAGTGGGGTTTGGGCTCTAAACCAAGTATAAGCGAGAGCCTATCCATGGGATGTGGGTTTTTAACCTACAACCCACAACCATGGAATAAATGTGCCCCCTGAAAGATGCTTTGACTGTTTCCCTACATCCAGCACACACACGAAGATGTGTTCTTGTATTCTGAGTGTGGGGAAGTTCCTCAAACTGACAGCAGCACCTGGATTCTATTAGTATCCCTTAGCTTCTGTTCCCTGAGTGTTCTTTTAGGCCAGGCCATGAGGGAAAGCTGGGGGTTGGGCTTGGAGGCCACGTAGCAGTGAGTGCCCCCTGATCCATTGAGGAAGTACTTAGAGGACTTCTCCCTAAAGGGAACACCTTTTCCTGCATTCATCTGGGTGCAGTGGGGCTGCACATCTCTCCCACACCTAAGAATGTGTTCTGGAATTCTGAGTGCAGGGAAGTTCCTCCAACTGACAGCAGCGCCTGGGTTCTAATTGAATCCCTTTGCTTGTCTTCCCTGATGGAAAGCCTAGGCGGGAGTGCGGGGGAAAGTGTGGTTTGGGCTCCAAAACCAAGTATTTGCGATGACCTCTCTATGGTTTGTGGAGGTGTTTAAACTACATCCCTAACCTGGGAACACCTGTGCCCCCATAAAGATCCATGGAGTCTGTTTCCACACCTCCAGCACACACACGAACACTTGCACAGTTATCCTGAGAGTGGGCAGCCTCCTCCAACTGAGAGCAGGGCCTTGGTTCTTATAAAATCGCTTAACTTGTCTACCCTGTTTGGTTGCCTGATACGGAGTGCTGGGGAAAGGGTGGGTTGGGCTCTAAATCCAAGTATTAGCGAGTGCTTCTCCATGGGATTTGGAGGTTATTAACCAAAAGCCCACAACATGGGAATACCTGTGCTCCTTGAAAAAAGCGTGGACTCTGTATCCCCACCACCAGAACACACATGAAGAAGTTTTCTGCTATCCTGAGTGTGGGCTGGCAATTTCAGGTGACAGAAGCGGCTGGGTTCTAATAGAAACCCTTAGCTTGTAATCCCTGAGTGTTTCCCTAGGACTGACTCTGAGAGAAACCTGGGGGTTGGGCTTTGAGGCCAAATAGTAGCGAGTGTCCCCGATGGACTGAGGAAGTATTTAGATGAATTCTCCATAAAGGGAAACACCTGAGCACCCATTCATCTGCGTGGAGTGGGGCTTCAAATCTCCCCACCACACAAGGTTGGGTTCCAGTATCCTGAGGGTGGGGTAGTTCCTCCAACTGACATCAGCGTCTTGGTTTGAATAGAATCCCTTTGCTTGTCTTCCCTGATGGTTTGCCTAGGCCAGTGTGTGGTTGAAAGTGGGATTTGTGATCTAAAACTAAGTATTAGCGTGTGCCTCTCCATGGGTAGTGGAGATGTTTAAACTACAACCCACAACTTGGGAATTACTGTGACCCCTGAAAAATGCGTGTGCTATGTTTCCCCACGTCCAGCACACACAGGAAGAAGTGTTCTGGGGTTCTGAGAGTGGGGAGGTTCCTCCAACAGACAGCAGCACCTGGGTTGTAATAGAATCCCTTAGCTTGACTTCCCTAAGTGTTTTCCTAGGCCTAGCAGTAAGCGATGGTGGGGGATGGGCTCTAAAGCCAAGTATTAGCGAGTGCATCTCTGTGGGTAGTGGAGGGTTTTAAACTACTTCCCCAACCTTGGAACACCTGTGCCCCATAAAGATGCGTGGAATCTGTTTCCCCACCTCCAGCACACACACGGAGACGTGCTCAGGTATCCTGATTGTGGGGAGGCTCCTCCAAATGACAGCAGCGCCTGGGTTCTAAAAGAATCCCTTAGCTTGTCTTCCCTGATGGCATGCCTAGGCTGGAGAGTGGGGGAAAGTGGGGGTTGGGCTCTAAACCAAGTATAAGCGAGAGCCTATCCATGGGATGTGGGTTTTTAACCTACAACCCACAACCATGGAATAAATGTGCCCCCTGAAAGATGCTTTGACTGTTTCCCTACATCCAGCACACACACGAAGATGTGTTCTTGTATTCTGAGTGTGGGGAAGTTCCTCAAACTGACAGCAGCACCTGGATTCTATTAGTATCCCTTAGCTTCTGTTCCCTGAGTGTTCTTTTAGGCCAGGCCATGAGGGAAAGCTGGGGGTTGGGCTTGGAGGCCACGTAGCAGTGAGTGCCCCCTGATCCATTGAGGAAGTACTTAGAGGACTTCTCATTAAAGGGAACACCTTTTCCTGCATTCATCTGGGTGCAGTGGGGCTGCACATCTCTCCCACACCTAAGAATGTGTTCTGGAATTCTGAGTGCAGGGAAGTTCCTCCAACTGACAGCAGCGCCTGGGTTCTAATTGAATCCCTTTGCTTGTCTTCCCTGATGGAAAGCCTAGGCGGGAGTGCGGGGGAAAGTGTGGTTTGGGCTCCAAAACCAAGTATTTGCGATGACCTCTCTATGGTTTGTGGAGGTGTTTAAACTACATCCCTAACCTGGGAACACCTGTGCCCCCATAAAGATCCGTGGAGTCTGTTTCCACACCTCCAGCACACACAGGAAAACTTGCACAGTTATCCTGAGAGTGGGCAGCCTCCTCCAACTGAGAGCAGGGCCTTGGTTCTTATAAAATCGCTTAACTTGTCTACACTGTTTCGTTGCCTGATACGGAGTGCTGGGGAAAGGGTGGGTTGGGCTCTAAATCCAAGTATTAGCGAGTGCTTCTCCATGGGATTTGGAGGTTATTAACCAAAAGCCCACAACATGGGAATACCTGTGTCCCTTGAAAAATGCGTGGACTCTGTATCCCCACCACCAGAACACACATGAAGAAGTTTTCTGCTATCCTGAGTGTGGGCTGGCAATTTCAGGTGACCGAAGCGGCTGGGTTCTAATAGAATCCCTTAGCTTGTAATCCCTGAGTGTTTCCCTAGGACTGACTCTGAGAGAAACCTGGGGGTTGGGCTTTGAGGCCAAATAGTAGCGAGTGTCCCCGATGGACTGAGGAAGTATTTAGATGAATTCTCCATAAAGGGAAACACCTGAGCACCCATTCATCTGCGTGGAGTTGGGCTTCAAATCTCCCCACCACACAAGGTTGGGTTCCAGTATCCTGAGGGTGGGGTAGTTCCTCCAACTGACATCAGCGTCTTGGTTTGAATAGAATCCCTTTGCTTGTCTTCCCTGATGGTTTGCCTAGGCCAGTGTGTGGTTGAAAGTGGGATTTGGGATCTAAAACTAAGTATTAGCGTGTGCCTCTCCATGGGTAGTGGAGATGTTTAAACTACAACCCACAACTTGGGAATTACTGTGACCCCTGGAAAATGCGTGTGCTATGTTTCCCCACGTCCAGCACACACAGGAAGAAGTGTTCTGGGGTTGTGAGTGTGGGGAGGTTCCTCCAACAGACAGCAGCACCTGGGTTGTAATAGAATCCCTTAGCTTGACTTCCCTAAGTGTTTTCCTAGGCCTAGCAGTAAGCGATGGTGGGGGATGGGCTCTAAAGCCAAGTATTAGCGAGTGCATCTCTGTGGGTAGTGGAGGGTTTTAAACTACTTCCCCAACCTTGGAACACCTGTGCCCCATAAAGATGCGTGGAATCTGTTTCCCCACCTCCAGCACACACACGGAGACGTGCTCAGGTATCCTGATTGTGGGGAGGCTCCTCCAAATGACAGCAGCGCCTGGGTTCTAAAAGAATCCCTTAGCTTGTCTTCCCTGATGGCATGCCTAGGCTGGAGAGTGGGGGAAAGTGGGGGTTGGGCTCTAAACCAAGTATAAGCGAGAGCCTATCCATGGGATGTGGGTTTTTAACCTACAACCCACAACCATGGAATAAATGTGCCCCCTGAAAGATGCTTTGACTGTTTCCCTACATCCAGCACACACACGAAGATGTGTTCTTGTATTCAGAGTGTGGGGAAGTTCCTCAAACTGACAGCAGCACCTGGATTCTATTAGTATCCCTTAGCTTCTGTTCCCTGAGTGTTCTTTTAGGCCAAGCCATGAGGGAAAGCTGGGGCTTGGGCTTGGAGGCCACGTAGCAGTGAGTGCCCCCTGATCCATTGAGGAAGTACTTAGAGGACTTCTCCCTAAAGGGAACACCTTTTCCTGCATTCATCTGGGTGCAGTGGGGCTGCACATCTCTCCCACACCTAAGAATGTGTTCTGGAATTCTGAGTGCAGGGAAGTTCCTCCAACTGACAGCAGCGCCTGGGTTCTAATTGAATCCCTTTGCTTGTCTTCCCTGATGGAAAGCTTAGGCGGGAGTGCGGGGGAAAGTGTGGTTTGGGCTCAAAAACCAAGTATTTGCGATGACCTCTCTATGGCTTGTGGAGGTGTTTAAACTACATCCCTAACCTGGGAACACCTGTGCCCCCATAAAGATCCGTGGAGTCTGTTTCCACACCTCCAGCACACACACGAACACTTGCACAGTTATCCTGAGAGTGGGCAGCCTCCTCCAACTGAGAGCAGGGCCTTGGTTCTTATAAAATCGCTTAACTTGTCTACCCTGTTTGGTTGCCTGATACGGAGTGCTGGGGAAAGGGTGGGTTGGGCTCTAAATCCAAGTATTAGCGAGTGCTTCTCCATGGGATTTGGAGGTTATTAACCAAAAGCCCACAACATGGGAATACCTGTGCTCCTTGAAAAAAGCATGGACTCTGTATCCCCACCACCAGAACACACATGAAGAAGTTTTCTGCTATCCTGAGTGTGGGCTGGCAATTTCAGGTGACAGAAGCGGCTGGGTTCTAATAGAATCCCTTAGCTTGTAATCCCTGAGTGTTTCCCTAGGACTGACTCTGAGAGAAACCTGGGGGTTGGGCTTTGAGGCCAAATAGTAGCGAGTGTCCCCGATGGACTGAGGAAGTATTTAGATGAATTCTCCATAAAGGGAAACACCTGAGCACCCATTCATCTGCGTGGAGTGGGGCTTCAAATCTCCCCACCACACAAGGTTGGCTTCCAGTATCCTGAGGGTGGGGTAGTTCCTCCAACTGACATCAGCGTCTTGGTTTGAATAGAATCCCTTTGCTTGTCTTCCCTGATGGTTTGCCTAGGCCAGTGTGTGGTTGAAAGTGGGATTTGGGATCTAAAACTAAGTATTAGCGTGTGCCTCTCCATGGGTAGTGGAGATGTTTAAACTACAACCCACAACTTGGGAATTACTGTGACCCCTGAAAAATGCGTGTGCTATGTTTCCCCACGTCCAGCACACACAGGAAGAAGTTTTCTGGGGTTGTGAGTGTGGGGAGGTTCCTCCAACAGACAGCAGCACCTGGGTTGTAATAGAATCCCTTAGCTTGACTTCCCTAAGTGTGTTCCTAGGCCTAGCAGTAAGCGATGGTGGGGGATGGGCTCTAAAGCCAAGTATTAGCGAGTGCATCTCTGTGGGTAGTGGAGGGTTTTAAACTACTTCCCCAACCTTGGAACACCTGTGCCCCATAAAGATGCGTGGAATCTGTTTCCCCACCTCCAGCACACACACGGAGACGTGCTCAGGTATCCTGATTGTGGGGAGGCTCCTCCAAATGACAGCAGCGCCTTGGTTCTAAAAGAATCCCTTAGCTTGTCTTCCCTGATGGCATGCCTAGGCTGGAGAGTGGGGGAAAGTGGGGGTTGGGCTCTATACCAAGTATAAGCGAGAGCCTATCCATGGGATGTGGGTTTTTAACCTACAACCCACAACCATGCAATAAATGTGCCCCCTGAAAGATGCTTTGACTCTTTCCCTACATCCAGCACACACACGAAGATGTGTTCTTGTATTCTGAGTGTGGGGAAGTTCCTCAAACTGACAGCAGCACCTGGATTCTATTAGTATCCCTTAGCTTCTGTTCCCTGAGTGTTCTTTTAGGCCAGGCCATGAGGGAAAGCTGGGGGTTGGGCTTGGAGGCCACGTAGCAGTGAGTGCCCCCTGATCCATTGAGGAAGTACTTAGAGGACTTCTCCCTAAAGGGAACACCTTTTCCTGCATTCATCTGGGTGCAGTGGGGCTGCACATCTCTCCCACACCTAAGAATGTGTTCTGGAATTCTGAGTGCAGGGAAGTTCCTCCAACTGACAGCAGCGCCTGGGTTCTAATTGAATCCCTTTGCTTGTCTTCCCTGATGGAAAGCCTAGGCGGGAGTGCGGGGGAAAGTGTGGTTTGGGCTCCAAAACCAAGTATTTGCGATGACCTCTCTATGGTTTGTGGAGGTGTTTAAACTACATCCCTAACCTGGGAACACCTGTGCCCCCATAAAGATCCGTGGAGTCTGTTTCCACACCTCCAGCACACACACGAAAACTTGCACAGTTATCCTGAGAGTGGGCAGCCTCCTCCAACTGAGAGCAGGGCCTTGGTTCTTATAAAATCGCTTAACTTGTCTACCCTGTTTGGTTGCCTGATACGGAGTGCTGGGGAAAGGGTGGGTTGGGCTCTAAATCCAAGTATTAGCGAGTGCTTCTCCATGGGATTTGGAGGTTATTAACCAAAAGCCCACAACATGGGAATACCTGTGCCCCTTGAAAAATGCGTGGACTCTGTATCCCCACCACCAGAACACACATGAAGAAGTTTTCTGCTATCCTGAGTGTGGGCTGGCAATTTCAGGTGACAGAAGCGGCTGGGTTCTAATAGAATCCCTTAGCTTGTAATCCCTGAGTGTTTCCCTAGGACTGACTCTGAGAGAAACCTGGGGGTTGGGCTTTGAGGCCAAATAGTAGCGAGTGTCCCCGATGGACTGAGGAAGTATTTAGATGAATTCTCCATAAAGGGAAACACCTGAGCACCCATTCATCTGCGTGGAGTTGGGCTTCAAATCTCCCCACCACACAAGGTTGGGTTCCAGTATCCTGAGGGTGGGGTAGTTCCTCCAACTGACATCAGCGTCTTGGTTTGAATAGAATCCCTTTGCTTGTCTTCCCTGATGGTTTGCCTAGGCCAGTGTGTGGTTGAAAGTGGGATTTGGGATCTAAAACTAAGTATTAGCGTGTGCCTCTCCATGGGTAGTGGAGATGTTTAAACTACAACCCACAACTTGGGAATTACTGTGACCCCTGGAAAATGCGTGTGCTATGTTTCCCCACGTCCAGCACACACAGGAAGAAGTGTTCTGGGGTTGTGAGTGTGGGGAGGTTCCTCCAACAGACAGCAGCACCTGGGTTGTAATAGAATCCCTTAGCTTGACTTCCCTAAGTGTTTTCCTAGGCCTAGCAGTAAGCGATGGTGGGGGATGGGCTCTAAAGCCAAGTATTAGCGAGTGCATCTCTGTGGGTAGTGGAGGGTTTTAAACTACTTCCCCAATCTTGGAACACCTGTGCCCCATAAAGATGCGTGGAATCTGTTTCCCCACCTCCAGCACACACACGGAGACGTGCTCAGGTATCCTGATTGTGGGGAGGCTCCTCCAAATGACAGCAGCGCCTGGGTTCTAAAAGAATCCCTTAGCTTGTCTTCCCTGATGGCATGCCTAGGCTGGAGAGTGGGGGAAAGTGGGGGTTGGGCTCTAAACCAAGTATAAGCGAGAGCCTATCCATGGGATGTGGGTTTTTAACCTACAACCCACAACCATGGAATAAATGTGCCCCCTGAAAGATGCTTTGACTGTTTCCCTACATCCAGCACACACACGAAGGTGTGTTCTTGTATTCAGAGTGTGGGGAAGTTCCTCAAACTGACAGCAGCACCTGGATTCTATTAGTATCCCTTAGCTTCTGTTCCCTGAGTGTTCTTTTAGGCCAAGCCATGAGGGAAAGCTGGGGCTTGGGCTTGGAGGCCACGTAGCAGTGAGTGCCCCCTGATCCATTGAGGAAGTACTTAGAGGACTTCTCCCTAAAGGGAACACCTTTTCCTGCATTCATCTGGGTGCAGTGGGGCTGCACAACTCTCCCACACCTAAGAATGTGTTCTGGAATTCTGAGTGCAGGGAAGTTCCTCCAACTGACAGCAGCGCCTGGGTTCTAATTGAATCCCTTTGCTTGTCTTCCCTGATGGAAAGCCTAGGCGGGAGTGCGGGGGAAAGTGTGGTTTGGGCTCCAAAACCAAGTATTTGCGATGACCTCTCTATGGCTTGTGGAGGTGTTTAAACTACATCCCTAACCTGGGAACACCTGTGCCCCCATAAAGATCCGTGGAGTCTGTTTCCACACCTCCAGCACACACACGAACACTTGCACAGTTATCCTGAGAGTGGGCAGCCTCCTCCAACTGAGAGCAGGGCCTTGGTTCTTATAAAATCGCTTAACTTGTCTACCCTGTTTGGTTGCCTGATACGGAGTGCTGGGGAAAGGGTGGGTTGGGCTCTAAATCCAAGTATTAGCGAGTGCTTCTCCATGGGATTTGGAGGTTATTAACCAAAAGCCCACAACATGGGAATACCTGTGCTCCTTGAAAAAAGCGTGGACTCTGTATCCCCACCACCAGAACACACATGAAGAAGTTTTCTGCTATCCTGAATGTGGGCTGGCAATTTCAGGTGACAGAGCGTCTGGGTTCTAATAGAATCCCTTAGCTTGTAATCCCTGAGTGTTTCCCTAGGACTGACTCTGAGAGAAAACTGGGGGTTGGGCTTTGAGGCCAAATAGTAGCGAGTGTCCCCGATGGACTGAGGAAGTATTTAGATGAATTCTCCATAAAGGGAAACACCTGAGCACCCATTCATCTGCGTGGAGTGGGGCTTCAAATCTCCCCACCACACAAGGTTGGGTTCCAGTATCCTGAGGGTGGGGTAGTTCCTCCAACTGACATCAGCGTCTTGGTTTGAATAGAATCCCTTTGCTTGTCTTCCCTGATGGTTTGCCTAGGCCAGTGTGTGGTTGAAAGTGGGATTTGGGATCTAAAACTAAGTATTAGCGTGTGCCTCTCCATGGGTAGTGGAGATGTTTAAACTACAACCCACAACTTGGGAATTACTGTGACCCCTGAAAAATGCGTGTGCTATGTTTCCCCACGTCCAGCACACACAGGAAGAAGTGTTCTGGGGTTCTGAGAGTGGGGAGGTTCCTCCAACAGACAGCAGCACCTGGGTTGTAATAGAATCCCTTAGCTTGACTTCCCTAAGTGTTTTCCTAGGCCTAGCAGTAAGCGATGGTGGGGGATGGGCTCTAAAGCCAAGTATTAGCGAGTGCATCTCTGTGGGTAGTGGAGGGTTTTAAACTACTTCCCCAACCTTGGAACACCTGTGCCCCATAAAGATGCGTGGAATCTGTTTCCCCACCTCCAGCACACACACGGAGACGTGCTCAGGTATCCTGATTGTGGGGAGGCTCCTCCAAATGACAGCAGCGCCTGGGTTCTAAAAGAATCCCTTAGCTTGTCTTCCCTGATGGCATGCCTAGGCTGGAGAGTGGGGGAAAGTGGGGGTTGGGCTCTAAACCAAGTATAAGCGAGAGCCTATCCATGGGATGTGGGTTTTTAACCTACAACCCACAACCATGGAATAAATGTGCCCCCTGAAAGATGCTTTGACTGTTTCCCTACATCCAGCACACACACGAAGATGTGTTCTTGTATTCTGAGTGTGGGGAAGTTCCTCAAACTGACAGCAGCACCTGGATTCTATTAGTATCCCTTAGCTTCTGTTCCCTGAGTGTTCTTTTAGGCCAGGCCATGAGGGAAAGCTGGGGGTTGGGCTTGGAGGCCACGTAGCAGTGAGTGCCCCCTGATCCATTGAGGAAGTACTTAGAGGACTTCTCCCTAAAGGGAACACCTTTTCCTGCATTCATCTGGGTGCAGTGGGGCTGCACATCTCTCCCACACCTAAGAATGTGTTCTGGAATTCTGAGTGCAGGGAAGTTCCTCCAACTGACAGCAGCGCCTGGGTTCTAATTGAATCCCTTTGCTTGTCTTCCCTGATGGAAAGCCTAGGCGGGAGTGCGGGGGAAAGTGTGGTTTGGGCTCCAAAACCAAGTATTTGCGATGACCTCTCTATGGTTTGTGGAGGTGTTTAAACTACATCCCTAACCTGGGAACACCTGTGCCCCCATAAAGATCCGTGGAGTCTGTTTCCACACCTCCAGCACACACAGGAAAACTTGCAGAGTTATCCTGAGAGTGGGCAGCCTCCTCCAACTGAGAGCAGGGCCTTGGTTCTTATAAAATCGCTTAACTTGTCTACACTGTTTCGTTGCCTGATACGGAGTGCTGGGGAAAGGGTGGGTTGGGCTCTAAATCCAAGTATTAGCGAGTGCTTCTCCATGGGATTTGGAGGTTATTAACCAAAAGCCCACAACATGGGAATACCTGTGCCCCTTGAAAAATGCGTGGACTCTGTATCCCCACCACCAGAACACACATGAAGAAGTTTTCTGCTATCCTGAGTGTGGGCTGGCAATTTCAGGTGACAGAAGCGGCTGGGTTCTAATAGAATCCCTTAGCTTGTAATCCCTGAGTGTTTCCCTAGGACTGACTCTGAGAGAAACCTGGGGGTTGGGCTTTGAGGCCAAATAGTAGCGAGTGTCCCCGATGGACTGTGGAAGTATTTAGATGAATTCTCCATAAAGGGAAACACCTGAGCACCCATTCATCTGCGTGGAGTTGGGCTTCAAATCTCCCCACCACACAAGGTTGGGTTCCAGTATCCTGAGGGTGGGGTAGTTCCTCCAACTGACATCAGCGTCTTGGTTTGAATAGAATCCCTTTGCTTGTCTTCCCTGATGGTTTGCCTAGGCCAGTGTGTGGTTGAAAGTGGGATTTGGGATCTAAAACTAAGTATTAGCGTGTGCCTCTCCATGGGTAGTGGAGATGTTTAAACTACAACCCACAACTTGGGAATTACTGTGACCCCTGGAAAATGCGTGTGCTATGTTTCCCCACGTCCAGCACACCCAGGAAGAAGTGTTCTGGGGTTGTGAGTGTGGGGAGGTTCCTCCAACAGACAGCAGCACCTGGGTTGTAATAGAATCCCTTAGCTTGACTTCCCTAAGTGTTTTCCTAGGCCTAGCAGTAAGCGATGGTGGGGGATGGGCTCTAAAGCCAAGTATTAGCGAGTGCATCTCTGTGGGTAGTGGAGGGTTTTAAACTACTTCCCCAACCTTGGAACACCTGTGCCCCATAAAGATGCGTGGAATCTGTTTCCCCACCTCCAGCACACACACGGAGACGTGCTCAGGTATCCTGATTGTGGGGAGGCTCCTCCAAATGACAGCAGCGCCTGGGTTCTAAAAGAATCCCTTAGCTTGTCTTCCCTGATGGCATGCCTAGGCTGGAGAGTGGGGGAAAGTGGGGGTTGGGCTCTAAACCAAGTATAAGCGAGAGCCTATCCATGGGATGTGGGTTTTTAACCTACAACCCACAACCATGGAATAAATGTGCCCCCTGAAAGATGCTTTGACTGTTTCCCTACATCCAGCACACACACGAAGATGTGTTCTTGTATTCAGAGTGTGGGGAAGTTCCTCAAACTGACAGCAGCACCTGGATTCTATTAGTATCCCTTAGCTTCTGTTCCCTGAGTGTTCTTTTAGGCCAAGCCATGAGGGAAAGCTGGGGCTTGGGCTTGGAGGCCACGTAGCAGTGAGTGCCCCCTGATCCATTGAGGAAGTACTTAGAGGACTTCTCCCTAAAGGGAACACCTTTTCCTGCATTCATCTGGGTGCAGTGGGGCTGCACATCTCTCCCACACCTAAGAATGTGTTCTGGAATTCTGAGTGCAGGGAAGTTCCTCCAACTGACAGCAGCGCCTGGGTTCTAATTGAATCCCTTTGCTTGTCTTCCCTGATGGAAAGCTTAGGCGGGAGTGCGGGGGAAAGTGTGGTTTGGGCTCAAAAACCAAGTATTTGCGATGACCTCTCTATGGCTTGTGGAGTTGTTTAAACTACATCCCTAACCTGGGAACACCTGTGCCCCCATAAAGATCCGTGGAGTCTGTTTCCACACCTCCAGCACACACACGAACACTTGCACAGTTATCCTGAGAGTGGGCAGCCTCCTCCAACTGAGAGCAGGGCCTTGGTTCTTATAAAATCGCTTAACTTGTCTACCCTGTTTGGTTGCCTGATACGGAGTGCTGGGGAAAGGGTGGGTTGGGCTCTAAATCCAAGTATTAGCGAGTGCTTCTCCATGGGATTTGGAGGTTATTAACCAAAAGCCCACAACATGGGAATACCTGTGCCCCTTGAAAAATGCGTGGACTCTGTATCCCCACCACCAGAACACACATGAAGAAGTTTTCTGCTATCCTGAGTGTGGGCTGGCAATTTCAGGTGACAGAAGCGGCTGGGTTCTAATAGAATCCCTTAGCTTGTAATCCCTGAGTGTTTCCCTAGGACTGACTCTGAGAGAAACCTGGGGGTTGGGCTTTGAGGCCAAATAGTAGCGAGTGTCCCCGATGGACTGTGGAAGTATTTAGATGAATTCTCCATAAAGGGAAACACCTGAGCACCCATTCATCTGCGTGGAGTGGGGCTTCAAATCTCCCCACCACACAAGGTTGGGTTCCAGTATCCTGAGGGTGGGGTAGTTCCTCCAACTGACATCAGCGTCTTGGTTTGAATAGAATCCCTTTGCTTGTCTTCCCTGATGGTTTGCCTAGGCCAGTGTGTGGTTGAAAGTGGGATTTGGGATCTAAAACTAAGTATTAGCGTGTGCCTCTCCATGGGTAGTGGAGATGTTTAAACTACAACCCACAACTTGGGAATTACTGTGACCCCTGGAAAATGCGTGTGCTATGTTTCCCCACGTCCAGCACACCCAGGAAGAAGTGTTCTGGGGTTGTGAGTGTGGGGAGGTTCCTCCAACAGACAGCAGCACCTGGGTTGTAATAGAATCCCTTAGCTTGACTTCCCTAAGTGTTTTCCTAGGCCTAGCAGTAAGCGATGGTGGGGGATGGGCTCTAAAGCCAAGTATTAGCGAGTGCATCTCTGTGGGTAGTGGAGGGTTTTAAACTACTTCCCCAACCTTGGAACACCTGTGCCCCATAAAGATGCGTGGAATCTGTTTCCCCACCTCCAGCACACACACGGAGACGTGCTCAGGTATCCTGATTGTGGGGAGGCTCCTCCAAATGACAGCAGCGCCTGGGTTCTAAAAGAATCCCTTAGCTTGTCTTCCCTGATGGCATGCCTAGGCTGGAGAGTGGGGGAAAGTGGGGGTTGGGCTCTAAACCAAGTATAAGCGAGAGCCTATCCATGGGATGTGGGTTTTTAACCTACAACCCACAACCATGGAATAAATGTGCCCCCTGAAAGATGCTTTGACTGTTTCCCTACATCCAGCACACACACGAAGATGTGTTCTTGTATTCAGAGTGTGGGGAAGTTCCTCAAACTGACAGCAGCACCTGGATTCTATTAGTATCCCTTAGCTTCTGTTCCCTGAGTGTTCTTTTAGGCCAAGCCATGAGGGAAAGCTGGGGCTTGGGCTTGGAGGCCACGTAGCAGTGAGTGCCCCCTGATCCATTGAGGAAGTACTTAGAGGACTTCTCCCTAAAGGGAACACCTTTTCCTGCATTCATCTGGGTGCAGTGGGGCTGCACATCTCTCCCACACCTAAGAATGTGTTCTGGAATTCTGAGTGCAGGGAAGTTCCTCCAACTGACAGCAGCGCCTGGGTTCTAATTGAATCCCTTTGCTTGTCTTCCCTGATGGAAAGCTTAGGCGGGAGTGCGGGGGAAAGTGTGGTTTGGGCTCAAAAACCAAGTATTTGCGATGACCTCTCTATGGCTTGTGGAGTTGTTTAAACTACATCCCTAACCTGGGAACACCTGTGCCCCCATAAAGATCCGTGGAGTCTGTTTCCACACCTCCAGCACACACACGAACACTTGCACAGTTATCCTGAGAGTGGGCAGCCTCCTCCAACTGAGAGCAGGGCCTTGGTTCTTATAAAATCGCTTAACTTGTCTACCCTGTTTGGTTGCCTGATACGGAGTGCTGGGGAAAGGGTGGGTTGGGCTCTAAATCCAAGTATTAGCGAGTGCTTCTCCATGGGATTTGGAGGTTATTAACCAAAAGCCCACAACATGGGAATACCTGTGCTCCTTGAAAAAAGCATGGACTCTGTATCCCCACCACCAGAACACACATGAAGAAGTTTTCTGCTATCCTGAGTGTGGGCTGGCAATTTCAGGTGACAGAAGCGGCTGGGTTCTAATAGAATCCCTTAGCTTGTAATCCCTGAGTGTTTCCCTAGGACTGACTCTGAGAGAAACCTGGGGGTTGGGCTTTGAGGCCAAATAGTAGCGAGTGTCCCCGATGGACTGAGGAAGTATTTAGATGAATTCTCCATAAAGGGAAACACCTGAGCACCCATTCATCTGCGTGGAGTGGGGCTTCAAATCTCCCCACCACACAAGGTTGGCTTCCAGTATCCTGAGGGTGGGGTAGTTCCTCCAACTGACATCAGCGTCTTGGTTTGAATAGAATCCCTTTGCTTGTCTTCCCTGATGGTTTGCCTAGGCCAGTGTGTGGTTGAAAGTGGGATTTGGGATCTAAAACTAAGTATTAGCGTGTGCCTCTCCATGGGTAGTGGAGATGTTTAAACTACAACCCACAACTTGGGAATTACTGTGACCCCTGAAAAATGCGTGTGCTATGTTTCCCCACGTCCAGCACACACAGGAAGAAGTTTTCTGGGGTTGTGAGTGTGGGGAGGTTCCTCCAACAGACAGCAGCACCTGGGTTGTAATAGAATCCCTTAGCTTGACTTCCCTAAGTGTGTTCCTAGGCCTAGCAGTAAGCGATGGTGGGGGATGGGCTCTAAAGCCAAGTATTAGCGAGTGCATCTCTGTGGGTAGTGGAGGGTTTTAAACTACTTCCCCAACCTTGGAACACCTGTGCCCCATAAAGATGCGTGGAATCTGTTTCCCCACCTCCAGCACACACACGGAGACGTGCTCAGGTATCCTGATTGTGGGGAGGCTCCTCCAAATGACAGCAGCGCCTTGGTTCTAAAAGAATCCCTTAGCTTGTCTTCCCTGATGGCATGCCTAGGCTGGAGAGTGGGGGAAAGTGGGGGTTGGGCTCTATACCAAGTATAAGCGAGAGCCTATCCATGGGATGTGGGTTTTTAACCTACAACCCACAACCATGCAATAAATGTGCCCCCTGAAAGATGCTTTGACTCTTTCCCTACATCCAGCACACACACGAAGATGTGTTCTTGTATTCTGAGTGTGGGGAAGTTCCTCAAACTGACAGCAGCACCTGGATTCTATTAGTATCCCTTAGCTTCTGTTCCCTGAGTGTTCTTTTAGGCCAGGCCATGAGGGAAAGCTGGGGGTTGGGCTTGGAGGCCACGTAGCAGTGAGTGCCCCCTGATCCATTGAGGAAGTACTTAGAGGACTTCTCCCTAAAGGGAACACCTTTTCCTGCATTCATCTGGGTGCAGTGGGGCTGCACATCTCTCCCACACCTAAGAATGTGTTCTGGAATTCTGAGTGCAGGGAAGTTCCTCCAACTGACAGCAGCGCCTGGGTTCTAATTGAATCCCTTTGCTTGTCTTCCCTGATGGAAAGCCTAGGCGGGAGTGCGGGGGAAAGTGTGGTTTGGGCTCCAAAACCAAGTATTTGCGATGACCTCTCTATGGTTTGTGGAGGTGTTTAAACTACATCCCTAACCTGGGAACACCTGTGCCCCCATAAAGATCCGTGGAGTCTGTTTCCACACCTCCAGCACACACACGAAAACTTGCACAGTTATCCTGAGAGTGGGCAGCCTCCTCCAACTGAGAGCAGGGCCTTGGTTCTTATAAAATCGCTTAACTTGTCTACCCTGTTTGGTTGCCTGATACGGAGTGCTGGGGAAAGGGTGGGTTGGGCTCTAAATCCAAGTATTAGCGAGTGCTTCTCCATGGGATTTGGAGGTTATTAACCAAAAGCCCACAACATGGGAATACCTGTGCCCCTTGAAAAATGCGTGGACTCTGTATCCCCACCACCAGAACACACATGAAGAAGTTTTCTGCTATCCTGAGTGTGGGCTGGCAATTTCAGGTGACAGAAGCGGCTGGGTTCTAATAGAATCCCTTAGCTTGTAATCCCTGAGTGTTTCCCTAGGACTGACTCTGAGAGAAACCTGGGGGTTGGGCTTTGAGGCCAAATAGTAGCGAGTGTCCCCGATGGACTGAGGAAGTATTTAGATGAATTCTCCATAAAGGGAAACACCTGAGCACCCATTCATCTGCGTGGAGTTGGGCTTCAAATCTCCCCACCACACAAGGTTGGGTTCCAGTATCCTGAGGGTGGGGTAGTTCCTCCAACTGACATCAGCGTCTTGGTTTGAATAGAATCCCTTTGCTTGTCTTCCCTGATGGTTTGCCTAGGCCAGTGTGTGGTTGAAAGTGGGATTTGGGATCTAAAACTAAGTATTAGCGTGTGCCTCTCCATGGGTAGTGGAGATGTTTAAACTACAACCCACAACTTGGGAATTACTGTGACCCCTGGAAAATGCGTGTGCTATGTTTCCCCACGTCCAGCACACACAGGAAGAAGTGTTCTGGGGTTGTGAGTGTGGGGAGGTTCCTCCAACAGACAGCAGCACCTGGGTTGTAATAGAATCCCTTAGCTTGACTTCCCTAAGTGTTTTCCTAGGCCTAGCAGTAAGCGATGGTGGGGGATGGGCTCTAAAGCCAAGTATTAGCGAGTGCATCTCTGTGGGTAGTGGAGGGTTTTAAACTACTTCCCCAACCTTGGAACACCTGTGCCCCATAAAGATGCGTGGAATCTGTTTCCCCACCTCCAGCACACACACGGAGACGTGCTCAGGTATCCTGATTGTGGGGAGGCTCCTCCAAATGACAGCAGCGCCTGGGTTCTAAAAGAATCCCTTAGCTTGTCTTCCCTGATGGCATGCCTAGGCTGGAGAGTGGGGGAAAGTGGGGGTTGGGCTCTAAACCAAGTATAAGCGAGAGCCTATCCATGGGATGTGGGTTTTTAACCTACAACCCACAACCATGGAATAAATGTGCCCCCTGAAAGATGCTTTGACTGTTTCCCTACATCCAGCACACACACGAAGATGTGTTCTTGTATTCAGAGTGTGGGGAAGTTCCTCAAACTGACAGCAGCACCTGGATTCTATTAGTATCCCTTAGCTTCTGTTCCCTGAGTGTTCTTTTAGGCCAAGCCATGAGGGAAAGCTGGGGCTTGGGCTTGGAGGCCACGTAGCAGTGAGTGCCCCCTGATCCATTGAGGAAGTACTTAGAGGACTTCTCCCTAAAGGGAACACCTTTTCCTGCATTCATCTGGGTGCAGTGGGGCTGCACAACTCTCCCACACCTAAGAATGTGTTCTGGAATTCTGAGTGCAGGGAAGTTCCTCCAACTGACAGCAGCGCCTGGGTTCTAATTGAATCCCTTTGCTTGTCTTCCCTGATGGAAAGCCTAGGCGGGAGTGCGGGGGAAAGTGTGGTTTGGGCTCCAAAACCAAGTATTTGCGATGACCTCTCTATGGCTTGTGGAGGTGTTTAAACTACATCCCTAACCTGGGAACACCTGTGCCCCCATAAAGATCCGTGGAGTCTGTTTCCACACCTCCAGCACACACACGAACACTTGCACAGTTATCCTGAGAGTGGGCAGCCTCCTCCAACTGAGAGCAGGGCCTTGGTTCTTATAAAATCGCTTAACTTGTCTACCCTGTTTGGTTGCCTGATACGGAGTGCTGGGGAAAGGGTGGGTTGGGCTGTAAATCCAAGTATTAGCGAGTGCTTCTCCATGGGATTTGGAGGTTATTAACCAAAAGCCCACAACATGGGAATACCTGTGCTCCTTGAAAAAAGCATGGACTCTGTATCCCCACCACCAGAACACACATGAAGAAGTTTTCTGCTATCCTGAGTGTGGGCTGGAAATTTCAGGTGACAGAAGCGGCTGGGTTCTAATAGAATCCCTTAGCTTGTAATCCCTGAGTGTTTCCCTAGGACTGACTCTGAGAGAAACCTGGGGGTTGGGCTTTGAGGCCAAAGAGTAGCGAGTGTCCCCGATGGACTGAGGAAGTATTTAGATGAATTCTCCATAAAGGGAAACACCTGAGCACCCATTCATCTGCGTGGAGTGGGGCTTCAAATCTCCCCACCACACAAGGTTGGCTTCCAGTATCCTGAGGGTGGGGTAGTTCCTCCAACTGACATCAGCGTCTTGGTTTGAATAGAATCCCTTTGCTTGTCTTCCCTGATGGTTTGCCTAGGCCAGTGTGTGGTTGAAAGTGGGATTTGGGATCTAAAACTAAGTATTAGCGTGTGCCTCTCCATGGGTAGTGGAGATGTTTAAACTACAACCCACAACTTGGGAATTACTGTGACCCCTGAAAAATGCGTGTGCTATGTTTCCCCACGTCCAGCACACCCAGGAAGAAGTTTTCTGGGGTTGTGAGTGTGGGGAGGTTCCTCCAACAGACAGCAGCACCTGGGTTGTAATAGAATCCCTTAGCTTGACTTCCCTAAGTGTGTTCCTAGGCCTAGCAGTAAGCGATGGTGGGGGATGGGCTCTAAAGCCAAGTATTAGCGAGTGCATCTCTGTGGGTAGTGGAGGGTTTTAAACTACTTCCCCAACCTTGGAACACCTGTGCCCCATAAAGATGCGTGGAATCTGTTTCCCCACCTCCAGCACACACACGGAGACGTGCTCAGGTATCCTGATTGTGGGGAGGCTCCTCCAAATGACAGCAGCGCCTGGGTTCTAAAAGAATCCCTTAGCTTGTCTTCCCTGATGGCATGCCTAGGCTGGAGAGTGGGGGAAAGTGGGGGTTGGGCTCTATACCAAGTATAAGCGAGAGCCTATCCATGGGATGTGGGTTTTTAACCTACAACCCACAACCATGGAATAAATGTGCCCCCTGAAAGATGCTTTGACTCTTTCCCTACATCCAGCACACACACGAAGATGTGTTCTTGTATTCTGAGTGTGGGGAAGTTCCTCAAACTGACAGCAGCACCTGGATTCTATTAGTATCCCTTAGCTTCTGTTCCCTGAGTGTTCTTTTAGGCCAGGCCATGAGGGAAAGCTGGGGGTTGGGCTTGGAGGCCACGTAGCAGTGAGTGCCCCCTGATCCATTGAGGAAGTACTTAGAGGACTTCTCCCTAAAGGGAACACCTTTTCCTGCATTCATCTGGGTGCAGTGGGGCTGCACATCACTCCCAAACCTAAGAATGTGTTCTGGAATTCTGAGTGCAGGGAAGTTCCTCCAACTGACAGCAGTGCCTGGGTTCTAATTGAATCCATTTGCTTGTCTTCCCTGATGGAAAGCCTAGGCGGGAGTGTGGGGGAAAGTGTGGTTTGGGCTCCAAAACCAAGTATTTGCGATGACCTCTCTATGGTTTGTGGAGGTGTTTAAACTACATCCCTAACCTGGGAACACCTGTGCTCCCATAAAGATCCGTGGAGTCTGTTTCCACACCTCCAGCACACACACGAACACTTGCACAGTTATCCTGAGAGTGGGCAGCCTCCTCCAACTGAGAGCAGGGCCTTGGTTCTTATAAAATCGCTTAACTTGTCTACCCTGTTTGGTTGCCTGATACGGAGTGCTGGGGAAAGGGTGGGTTGGGCTCTAAATCCAAGTATTAGCGAGTGCTCCTCCATGGGATTTGGAGGTTATTAACCAAAAGCCCACAACATGTGAATACCTGTGCTCCTTGAAAAAAGCGTGGACTCTGTATCCCCACCACCAGAACACACATGAAGAAGTTTTCTGCTATCCTGAGTGTGGGCTGGCAATTTCAGGTGACAGAAGCGGCTGGGTTCTAATAGAATCCCTTAGCTTGTAATCCCTGAGTGTTTCCCTAGGACTGACTCTGAGAGAAACCTGGGGGTTGGGCTTTGAGGCCAAATAGTAGCGAGTGTCCCCGATGGACTGAGGAAGTATTTAGATGAATTCTCCATAAAGGGAAACACCTGAGCACCCATTCATCTGCGAGGAGTGGGGCTTTAAATCTCCCCACCACACATGGTTGGCTTCCAGTATCCTGAGGGTGGGGTAGTTCCTCCAACTGACATCAGCGTCTTGGTTTGAATAGAATCCCTTTGCTTGTCTTCCCTGATGGTTTGCCTAGGCCAGTGTGTGGTTGAAAGTGGGATTTGGGATCTAAAACTAAGTATTAGCGTGTGCCTCTCCATGGGTAGTGGAGATGTTTAAACTACAACCCACAACTTGGGAATTACTGTGACCCCTGAAAAATGCGTGTGCTATGTTTCCCCACGTCCAGCACACACAGGAAGAAGTGTTCTGGGGTTGTGAGTGTGGGGAGGTTCCTCCAACAGACAGCAGCACCTGGGTTGTAATAGAATCCCTTAGCTTGACTTCCCTAAGTGTTTTCCTAGGCCTAGCAGTAAGCGATGGTGGGGGATGGGCTCTAAAGCCAAGTATTAGCGAGTGCATCTCTGTGGGTAGTGGAGGGTTTTAAACTACTTCCCCAACCTTGGAACACCTGTGCCCCATAAAGATGCGTGGAATCTGTTTCCCCACCTCCAGCACACACACGGAGACGTGCTCAGGTATCCTGATTGTGGGGAGGCTCCTCCAAATGACAGCAGCGCCTGGGTTCTAAAAGAATCCCTTAGCTTGTCTTCCCTGATGGCATGCCTAGGCTGGAGAGTGGGGGAAAGTGGGGGTTGGGCTCTAAACCAAGTATAAGCGAGAGCCTATCCATGGGATGTGGGTTTTTAACCTACAACCCACAACCATGGAATAAATGTGCCCCCTGAAAGATGCTTTGACTCTTTCCCTACATCCAGCACACACACGAAGATGTGTTCTTGTATTCTGAGTGTGGGGAAGTTCCTCAAACTGACAGAAGCACCTGGATTCTATTAGTATCCCTTAGCTTCTGTTCCCTGAGTGTTCTTTTAGGCCAGGCCATGAGGGAAAGCTGGGGGTTGGGCTTGGAGGCCACGTAGCAGTGAGTGTCCCCTGATCCATTGAGGAAGTACTTAGAGGACTTCTCCCTAAAGGGAACACCTTTTCCTGCATTCATCTGGGTGCAGTGGGGCTGCACAACTCTCCCACACCTAAGAATGTGTTCTGGAATTCTGAGTGCAGGGAAGTTCCTCCAACTGACAGCAGCGCCTGGGTTCTAATTGAATCCCTTTGCTTGTCTTCCCTGATGGAAAGCCTAGGCGGGAGTGCGGGGGAAAGTGTGGTTTGGGCTCCAAAACCAAGTATTTGCGATGACCTCTCTATGGTTTGTGGAGGTGTTTAAACTACATCCCTAACCTGGGAACACCTGTGCCCCCATAAAGATCCGTGGAGTCTGTTTCCACACCTCCAGCACACACACGAACACTTGCACAGTTATCCTGAGAGTGGGCAGCCTCCTCCAACTGAGAGCAGGGCCTTGGTTCTTATAAAATCGCTTAACTTGTCTACCCTGTTTGGTTGCCTGATACGGAGTGCTGGGGAAAGGGTGGGTTGGGCTCTAAATCCAAGTATTAGCGAGTGCTTCTCCATGGGATTTGGAGGTTATTAACCAAAAGCCCACAACATGGGAATACCTGTGCTCCTTGAAAAAAGCGTGGACTCTGTATCCCCACCACCAGAACATACATGAAGAAGTTTTCTGCTATCCTGAATGTGGGCTGGCAATTTCAGGTGACAGAGCGGCTGGGTTCTAATAGAAACCCTTAGCTTGTAATCCCTGAGTGTTTCCCTAGGACTGACTCTGAGAGAAACCTGGGGGTTGGGCTTTGAGGCCAAATAGTAGCGTGTGTCCCCGATGGACTGAGGAAGTCTTTAGATGAATTCTCCATAAAGGGAAACACCTGAGCACCCATTCATCTGCGTGGAGTGGGGCTTCAAATCTCCCCACCACACAAGGTTGGGTTCCAGTATCCTGAGGGTGGGGTAGTTCCTCCAACTGACATCAGCGTCTTGGTTTGAATAGAATCCCTTTGCTTGTCTTCCCTGATGGTTTGCCTAGGCCAGTGTGTGGTTGAAAGTGGGATTTGGGATCTAAAACTAAGTATTAGCGTGTGCCTCTCCATGGGTAGTGGAGATGTTTAAACTACAACCCACAACTTGGGAATTACTGTGACCCCTGAAAAATGCGTGTGCTATGTTTCCCCACGTCCAGCACACACAGGAAGAAGTGTCCTGGGGTTCTGAGAGTGGGGAGGTTCCTCCAACAGACAGCAGCACCTGGGTTGTAATAGAATCCCTTAGCTTGACTTCCCTAAGTGTTTTCCTAGGCCTAGCAGTAAGCGATGGTGGGGGATGGGCTCTAAAGCCAAGTATTAGCGAGTGCATCTCTGTGGGTAGTGGAGGGTTTTAAACTACTTCCCCAATCTTGGAACACCTGTGCCCCATAAAGATGCGTGGAATCTGTTTCCCCACCTCCAGCACACACACGGAGACGTGCTCAGGTATCCTGATTGTGGGGAGGCTCCTCCAAATGACAGCAGCGCCTGGGTTCTAAAAGAATCCCTTAGCTTGTCTTCCCTGATGGCATGCCTAGGCTGGAGAGTGGGGGAAAGTGGGGGTTGGGCTCTAAACCAAGTATAAGCGAGAGCCTATCCATGGAATGTGGGTTTTTAACTTACAACCCACAACCATGGAATAAATGTGCCCCCTGAAAGATGCTTTGACTCTTTCCCTACATCCAGCACACACACGAAGATGTGTTCTTGTATTCTGAGTGTGGGGAAGTTCCTCAAACTGACAGCAGCACCTGGATTCTATTAGTATCCCTTAGCTTCTGTTCCCTGAGTGTTCTTTTAGGCCAGGCCATGAGGGAAAGCTGGGGGTTGGGCTTGGAGGCCACGTAGCAGTGAGTGCCCCCTGATCCATTGAGGAAGTACTTAGAGGACTTCTCCCTAAAGGGAACACCTTTTCCTGCATTCATCTGGGTGCAGTGGGGCTGCACATCTCTCCCACACCTAAGAATGTGTTCTGGAATTCTGAGTGCAGGGAAGTTCCTCCAACTGACAGCAGCGCCTGGGTTCTAATTGAATCCCTTTGCTTGTCTTCCCTGATGGAAAGCCTAGGCGGGAGTGCGGGGGAAAGTGTGGTTTGGGCTCCAAAACCAAGTATTTGCGATGACCTCACTATGGTTTGTGGAGGTGTTTAAACTACATCCCTAACCTGGGAACACCTGTGCCCCCATAAAGATCCGTGGAGTCTGTTTCCACACCTCCAGCACACACACGAACACTTGCACAGTTATCCTGAGAGTGGGCAGCCTCCTCCAACTGAGAGCAGGGCCTTGGTTCTTATAAAATCGCTTAACTTGTCTACCCTGTTTCGTTGCCTGATACGGAGTGCTGGGGAAAGGGTGGGTTGGGCTCTAAATACATGTATTAGCGAGTGCTTCTCCATGGGATTTGGAGGTTATTAACCAAAAGCCCACAACATGGGAATACCTGTGCCCCTTGAAAAATGCGTGGACTCTGTATCCCCACCACCAGAACACACATGAAGAAGTTTTCTGCTATCCTGAGTGTGGGCTGGCAATTTCAGGTGACAGAAGCGGCTGGGTTCTAATAGAATCCCTTAGCTTGTAATCCCTGAGTGTTTCCCTAGGACTGACTCTGAGAGAAACCTGGGGGTTGGGCTTTGAGGCCAAATAGTAGCGAGTGTCCCCGATGGACTGAGGAAGTATTTAGATGAATTCTCCATAAAGGGAAACTCCTGAGCACCCATTCATCTGCGTGGAGTGGGGCTTCAAATCTCCCCACCACACAAGGTTGGGTTCCAGTATCCTGAGGGTGGGGTAGTTCCTCCAACTGACATCAGCGTCTTGGTTTGAATAGAATCCCTTTGCTTGTCTTCCCTGATGGTTTGCCTAGGCCAGTGTGTGGTTGAAAGTGGGATTTGGGATCTAAAACTAAGTATTAGCGTGTGCCTCTCCATGGGTAGTGGAGATGTTTAAACTACAACCCACAACTTGGGAATTACTGTGACCCCTGGAAAATGCGTGTGCTATGTTTCCCCACGTCCAGCACACACAGGAAGAAGTGTTCTGGGGTTGTGAGTGTGGGGAGGTTCCTCCAACAGACAGCAGCACCTGGGTTGTAATAGAATCCCTTAGCTTGACTTCCCTAAGTGTTTTCCTAGGCCTAGCAGTAAGCGATGGTGGGGGATGGGCTCTAAAGCCAAGTATTAGCGAGTGCATCTCTGTGGGTAGTGGAGGGTTTTAAACTACTTCCCCTACCTTGGAACACCTGTGCCCCATAAAGATGCGTGGAATCTGTTTCTCCACCTCCAGCACACACACGGAGACGTGCTCAGGTATCCTGATTGTGGGGAGGCTCCTCCAAATGACAGCAGCGCCTGGGTTCTAAAAGAATCCCTTAGCTTGTCTTCCCTGATGGCATGCCTAGGCTGGAGGGTGGGGGAAAGTGGGGGTTGGGCTCTAAACCAAGTATAAGCGAGAGCCTATCCATGGGATGTGGGTTTTTAACCTACAACCCACAACCATGGAATAAATGTGCCCCCTGAAAGATGCTTTGACTGTTTCCCTACATCCAGCACACACACGAAGGTGTGTTCTTGTATTCAGAGTGTGGGGAAGTTCCTCAAACTGACAGCAGCACCTGGATTCTATTAGTATCCCTTAGCTTCTGTTCCCTGAGTGTTCTTTTAGGCCAAGCCATGAGGGAAAGCTGGGGCTTGGGCTTGGAGGCCACGTAGCAGTGAGTGCCCCCTGATCCATTGAGGAAGTACTTAGAGGACTTCTCCCTAAAGGGAACACCTTTTCCTGCATTCATCTGGGTGCAGTGGGGCTGCACAACTCTCCCACACCTAAGAATGTGTTCTGGAATTCTGAGTGCAGGGAAGTTCCTCCAACTGACAGCAGCGCCTGGGTTCTAATTGAATCCCTTTGCTTGTCTTCCCTGATGGAAAGCCTAGGCGGGAGTGCGGGGGAAAGTGTGGTTTGGGCTCCAAAACCAAGTATTTGCGATGACCTCTCTATGGCTTGTGGAGGTGTTTAAACTACATCCCTAACCTGGGAACACCTGTGCCCCCATAAAGATCCGTGGAGTCTGTTTCCACACCTCCAGCACACACACGAACACTTGCACAGTTATCCTGAGAGTGGGCAGCCTCCTCCAACTGAGAGCAGGGCCTTGGTTCTTATAAAATCGCTTAACTTGTCTACCCTGTTTGGTTGCCTGATACGGAGTGCTGGGGAAAGGGTGGGTTGGGCTCTAAATCCAAGTATTAGCGAGTGCTTCTCCATGGGATTTGGAGGTTATTAACCAAAAGCCCACAACATGGGAATACCTGTGCTCCTTGAAAAAAGCGTGGACTCTGTATCCCCACCACCAGAACACACATGAAGAAGTTTTCTGCTATCCTGAATGTGGGCTGGCATTTTCAGGTGACAGAGCGTCTGGGTTCTAATAGAATCCCTTAGCTTGTAATCCCTGAGTGTTTCCCTAGGACTGACTCTGAGAGAAAACTGGGGGTTGGGCTTTGAGGCCAAATAGTAGCGAGTGTCCCCGATGGACTGAGGAAGTATTTAGATGAATTCTCCATAAAGGGAAACACCTGAGCACCCATTCATCTGCGTGGAGTGGGGCTTCAAATCTCCCCACCACACAAGGTTGGGTTCCAGTATCCTGAGGGTGGGGTAGTTCCTCCAACTGACATCAGCGTCTTGGTTTGAATAGAATCCCTTTGCTTGTCTTCCCTGATGGTTTGCCTAGGCCAGTGTGTGGTTGAAAGTGGGATTTGGGATCTAAAACTAAGTATTAGCGTGTGCCTCTCCATGGGTAGTGGAGATGTTTAAACTACAACCCACAACTTGGGAATTACTGTGACCCCTGAAAAATGCGTGTGCTATGTTTCCCCACGTCCAGCACACACAGGAAGAAGTGTTCTGGGGTTCTGAGAGTGGGGAGGTTCCTCCAACAGACAGCAGCACCTGGGTTGTAATAGAATCCCTTAGCTTGACTTCCCTAAGTGTTTTCCTAGGCCTAGCAGTAAGCGATGGTGGGGGATGGGCTCTAAAGCCAAGTATTAGCGAGTGCATCTCTGTGGGTAGTGGAGGGTTTTAAACTACTTCCCCAACCTTGGAACACCTGTGCCCCGTAAAGATGCGTGGAATCTGTTTCCCCACCTCCAGCACACACACGGAGACGTGCTCAGGTATCCTGATTGTGGGGAGGCTCCTCCAAATGACAGCAGCGCCTGGGTTCTAAAAGAATCCCTTAGCTTGTCTTCCCTGATGGCATGCCTAGGCTGGAGAGTGGGGGAAAGTGGGGTTTGGGCTCTAAACCAAGTATAAGCGAGAGCCTATCCATGGGATGTGGGTTTTTAACCTACAACCCACAACCATGGAATAAATGTGCCCCCTGAAAGATGCTTTGACTGTTTCCCTACATCCAGCACACACACGAAGATGTGTTCTTGTATTCTGAGTGTGGGGAAGTTCCTCAAACTGACAGCAGCACCTGGATTCTATTAGTATCCCTTAGCTTCTGTTCCCTGAGTGTTCTTTTAGGCCAGGCCATGAGGGAAAGCTGGGGGTTGGGCTTGGAGGCCACGTAGCAGTGAGTGCCCCCTGATCCATTGAGGAAGTACTTAGAGGACTTCTCCCTAAAGGGAACACCTTTTCCTGCATTCATCTGGGTGCAGTGGGGCTGCACATCTCTCCCACACCTAAGAATGTGTTCTGGAATTCTGAGTGCAGGGAAGTTCCTCCAACTGACAGCAGCGCCTGGGTTCTAATTGAATCCCTTTGCTTGTCTTCCCTGATGGAAAGCCTAGGCGGGAGTGCGGGGGAAAGTGTGGTTTGGGCTCCAAAACCAAGTATTTGCGATGACCTCTCTATGGTTTGTGGAGGTGTTTAAACTACATCCCTAACCTGGGAACACCTGTGCCCCCATAAAGATCCGTGGAGTCTGTTTCCACACCTCCAGCACACACACGAACACTTGCACAGTTATCCTGAGAGTGGGCAGCCTCCTCCAACTGAGAGCAGGGCCTTGGTTCTTATAAAATCGCTTAACTTGTCTACCCTGTTTGGTTGCCTGATACGGAGTGCTGGGGAAAGGGTGGGTTGGGCTCTAAATCCAAGTATTAGCGAGTGCTTCTCCATGGGATTTGGAGGTTATTAACCAAAAGCCCACAACATGGGAATACCTGTGCTCCTTGAAAAAAGCGTGGACTCTGTATCCCCACCACCAGAACACACATGAAGAAGTTTTCTGCTATCCTGAGTGTGGGCTGGCAATTTCAGGTGACAGAAGCGGCTGGGTTCTAATAGAAACCCTTAGCTTGTAATCCGTGAGTGTTTCCCTAGGACTGACTCTGAGAGAAACCTGGGGGTTGGGCTTTGAGGCCAAATAGTAGCGAGTGTCCCCGATGGACTGAGGAAGTATTTAGATGAATTCTCCATAAAGGGAAACACCTGAGCACCCATTCATCTGCGTGGAGTGGGGCTTCAAATCTCCCCACCACACAAGGTTGGGTTCCAGTATCCTGAGGGTGGGGTAGTTCCTCCAACTGACATCAGCGTCTTGGTTTGAATAGAATCCCTTTGCTTGTCTTCCCTGATGGTTTGCCTAGGCCAGTGTGTGGTTGAAAGTGGGATTTGGGATCTAAAACTAAGTATTAGCGTGTGCCTCTCCATGGGTAGTGGAGATGTTTAAACTACAACCCACAACTTGGGAATTACTGTGACCCCTGAAAAATGCGTGTGCTATGTTTCCCCACGTCCAGCACACACAGGAAGAAGTGTTCTGGGGTTCTGAGAGTGGGGAGGTTCCTCCAACAGACAGCAGCACCTGGGTTGTAATAGAATCCCTTAGCTTGACTTCCCTAAGTGTTTTCCTAGGCCTAGCAGTAAGCGATGGTGGGGGATGGGCTCTAAAGCCAAGTATTAGCGAGTGCATCTCTGTGGGTAGTGGAGGGTTTTAAACTACTTCCCCAACCTTGGAACACCTGTGCCCCATAAAGATGCGTGGAATCTGTTTCCCCACCTCCAGCACACACACGGAGACGTGCTCAGGTATCCTGATTGTGGGGAGGCTCCTCCAAATGACAGCAGCGCCTGGGTTCTAAAAGAATCCCTTAGCTTGTCTTCCCTGATGGCATGCCTAGGCTGGAGAGTGGGGGAAAGTGGGGGTTGGGCTCTAAACCAAGTATAAGCGAGAGCCTATCCATGGGATGTGGGTTTTTAACCTACAACCCACAACCATGGAATAAATGTGCCCCCTGAAAGATGCTTTGACTGTTTCCCTACATCCAGCACACACACGAAGATGTGTTCTTGTATTCTGAGTGTGGGGAAGTTCCTCAAACTGACAGCAGCACCTGGATTCTATTAGTATCCCTTAGCTTCTGTTCCCTGAGTGTTGTTTTAGGCCAGGCCATGAGGGAAAGCTGGGGGTTGGGCTTGGAGGCCACGTAGCAGTGAGTGCCCCCTGATCCATTGAGGAAGTACTTAGAGGACTTCTCCCTAAAGGGAACACCTTTTCCTGCATTCATCTGGGTGCAGTGGGGCTGCACATCTCTCCCACACCTAAGAATGTGTTCTGGAATTCTGAGTGCAGGGAAGTTCCTCCAACTGACAGCAGCGCCTGGGTTCTAATTGAATCCCTTTGCTTGTCTTCCCTGATGGAAAGCCTAGGCGGGAGTGCGGGGGAAAGTGTGGTTTGGGCTCCAAAACCAAGTATTTGCGATGACCTCTCTATGGTTTGTGGAGGTGTTTAAACTACATCCCTAACCTGGGAACACCTGTGCCCCCATAAAGATCCGTGGAGTCTGTTTCCACACCTCCAGCACACACACGAAAACTTGCACAGTTATCCTGAGAGTGGGCAGCCTCCTCCAACTGAGAGCAGGGCCTTGGTTCTTATAAAATCGCTTAACTTGTCTACACTGTTTCGTTGCCTGATACGGAGTGCTGGGGAAAGGGTGGGTTGGGCTCTAAATCCAAGTATTAGCGAGTGCTTCTCCATGGGATTTGGAGGTTATTAACCAAAAGCCCACAACATGGGAATACCTGTGCCCCTTGAAAAATGCGTGGACTCTGTATCCCCACCACCAGAACACACATGAAGAAGTTTTCTGCTATCCTGAGTGTGGGCTGGCAATTTCAGGTGACAGAAGCGGCTGGGTTCTAATAGAATCCCTTAGCTTGTAATCCCTGAGTGTTTCCCTAGGACTGACTCTGAGAGAAACCTGGGGGTTGGGCTTTGAGGCCAAATAGTAGCGAGTGTCCCCGATGGACTGAGGAAGTATTTAGATGAATTCTCCATAAAGGGAAACACCTGAGCACCCATTCATCTGCGTGGAGTTGGGCTTCAAATCTCCCCACCACACAAGGTTGGGTTCCAGTATCCTGAGGGTGGGGTAGTTCCTCCAACTGACATCAGCGTCTTGGTTTGAATAGAATCCCTTTGCTTGTCTTCCCTGATGGTTTGCCTAGGCCAGTGTGTGGTTGAAAGTGGGATTTGGGATCTAAAACTAAGTATTAGCGTGTGCCTCTCCATGGGTAGTGGAGATGTTTAAACTACAACCCACAACTTGGGAATTACTGTGACCCCTGGAAAATGCGTGTGCTATGTTTCCCCACGTCCAGCACACACAGGAAGAAGTGTTCTGGGGTTGTGAGTGTGGGGAGGTTCCTCCAACAGACAGCAGCACCTGGGTTGTAATAGAATCCCTTAGCTTGACTTCCCTAAGTGTTTTCCTAGGCCTAGCAGTAAGCGATGGTGGGGGATGGGCTCTAAAGCCAAGTATTAGCGAGTGCATCTCTGTGGGTAGTGGAGGGTTTTAAACTACTTCCCCAACCTTGGAACACCTGTGCCCCATAAAGATGCGTGGAATCTGTTTCCCCACCTCCAGCACACACACGGAGACGTGCTCAGGTATCCTGATTGTGGGGAGGCTCCTCCAAATGACAGCAGCGCCTGGGTTCTAAAAGAATCCCTTAGCTTGTCTTCCCTGATGGCATGCCTAGGCTGGAGAGTGGGGGAAAGTGGGGGTTGGGCTCTAAACCAAGTATAAGCGAGAGCCTATCCATGGGATGTGGGTTTTTAACCTACAACCCACAACCATGGAATAAATGTGCCCCCTGAAAGATGCTTTGACTGTTTCCCTACATCCAGCACACACACGAAGATGTGTTCTTGTATTCAGAGTGTGGGGAAGTTCCTCAAACTGACAGCAGCACCTGGATTCTATTAGTATCCCTTAGCTTCTGTTCCCTGAGTGTTCTTTTAGGCCAAGCCATGAGGGAAAGCTGGGGCTTGGGCTTGGAGGCCACGTAGCAGTGAGTGCCCCCTGATCCATTGAGGAAGTACTTAGAGGACTTCTCCCTAAAGGGAACACCTTTTCCTGCATTCATCTGGGTGCAGTGGGGCTGCACATCTCTCCCACACCTAAGAATGTGTTCTGGAATTCTGAGTGCAGGGAAGTTCCTCCAACTGACAGCAGCGCCTGGGTTCTAATTGAATCCCTTTGCTTGTCTTCCCTGATGGAAAGCCTAGGCGGGAGTGCGGGGGAAAGTGTGGTTTGGGCTCAAAAACCAAGTATTTGCGATGACCTCTCTATGGCTTGTGGAGGTGTTTAAACTACATCCCTAACCTGGGAACACCTGTGCCCCCATAAAGATCCGTGGAGTCTGTTTCCAAACCTCCAGCACACACACGAACACTTGCACAGTTATCCTGAGAGTGGGCAGCCTCCTCCAACTGAGAGCAGGGCCTTGGTTCTTATAAAATCGCTTAACTTGTCTACCCTGTTTGGTTGCCTGATACGGAGTGCTGGGGAAAGGGTGGGTTGGGCTCTAAATCCAAGTATTAGCGAGTGCTTCTCCATGGGATTTGGAGGTTATTAACCAAAAGCCCACAACATGGGAATACCTGTGCTCCTTGAAAAAAGCATGGACTCTGTATCCCCACCACCAGAACACACATGAAGAAGTTTTCTGCTATCCTGAGTGTGGGCTGGCAATTTCAGGTGACAGAAGCGGCTGGGTTCTAATAGAATCCCTTAGCTTGTAATCCCTGAGTGTTTCCCTAGGACTGACTCTGAGAGAAACCTGGGGGTTGGGCTTTGAGGCCAAATAGTAGCGAGTGTCCCCGATGGACTGAGGAAGTATTTAGATGAATTCTCCATAAAGGGAAACACCTGAGCACCCATTCATCTGCGTGGAGTGGGGCTTCAAATCTCCCCACCACACAAGGTTGGCTTCCAGTATCCTGAGGGTGGGGTAGTTCCTCCAACTGACATCAGCGTCTTGGTTTGAATAGAATCCCTTTGCTTGTCTTCCCTGATGGTTTGCCTAGGCCAGTGTGTGGTTGAAAGTGGGATTTGGGATCTAAAACTAAGTATTAGCGTGTGCCTCTCCATGGGTAGTGGAGATGTTTAAACTACAACCCACAACTTGGGAATTACTGTGACCCCTGAAAAATGCGTGTGCTATGTTTCCCCACGTCCAGCACACACAGGAAGAAGTTTTCTGGGGTTGTGAGTGTGGGGAGGTTCCTCCAACAGACAGCAGCACCTGGGTTGTAATAGAATCCCTTAGCTTGACTTCCCTAAGTGTGTTCCTAGGCCTAGCAGTAAGCGATGGTGGGGGATGGGCTCTAAAGCCAAGTATTAGCGAGTGCATCTCTGTGGGTAGTGGAGGGTTTTAAACTACTTCCCCAACCTTGGAACACCTGTGCCCCATAAAGATGCGTGGAATCTGTTTCCCCACCTCCAGCACACACACGGAGACGTGCTCAGGTATCCTGATTGTGGGGAGGCTCCTCCAAATGACAGCAGCGCCTTGGTTCTAAAAGAATCCCTTAGCTTGTCTTCCCTGATGGCATGCCTAGGTTGGAGAGTGGGGGAAAGTGGGGGTTGGGCTCTATACCAAGTATAAGCGAGAGCCTATCCATGGGATGTGGGTTTTTAACCTACAACCCACAACCATGCAATAAATGTGCCCCCTGAAAGATGCTTTGACTCTTTCCCTACATCCAGCACACACACGAAGATGTGTTCTTGTATTCTGAGTGTGGGGAAGTTCCTCAAACTGACAGCAGCACCTGGATTCTATTAGTATCCCTTAGCTTCTGTTCCCTGAGTGTTCTTTTAGGCCAGGCCATGAGGGAAAGCTGGGGGTTGGGCTTGGAGGCCACGTAGCAGTGAGTGCCCCCTGATCCATTGAGGAAGTACTTAGAGGACTTCTCCCTAAAGGGAACACCTTTTCCTGCATTCATCTGGGTGCAGTGGGGCTGCACATCTCTCCCACACCTAAGAATGTGTTCTGGAATTCTGAGTGCAGGGAAGTTCCTCCAACTGACAGCAGTGCCTGGGTTCTAAGTGAATCCATTTGCTTGTCTTCCCTGATGGAAAGCCTAGGCGGGAGTGCGGGGGAAAGTGTGGTTTGGGCTCCAAAACCAAGTATTTGCGATGACCTCTCTATGGTTTGTGGAGGTGTTTAAACTACATCCCTAACCTGGGAACACCTGTGCCCCCATAAAGATCCGTGGAGTCTCTTTCCACACCTCCAGCACACACACGAACACTTGCACAGTTATCCTGAGAGTGGGCAGCCTCCTCCAACTGAGAGCAGGGCCTTGGTTCTTATAAAATCGCTTAACTTGTCTACCCTGTTTCGTTGCCTTATATGGAGTGCTGAGGAAAGTGTGGGTTGGGCTCTAAATCCAAGTATTAGCGAGTGCTTCTCCATGGGATTTGGAGGTTATTAACCAAAAGCCCACAACATGGGAATACCTGTGCTCCTTGAAAAAAGCATGGACTCTGTATCCCCACCACCAGAACACACATGAAGAAGTTTTCTGCTATCCTGAGTGTGGGCTGGCAATTTCAGGTGACAGAAGCGGCTGGGTTCTAATAGAATCCCTTAGCTTGTAATCCCTGAGTGTTTCCCTAGGACTGACTCTGAGAGAAACCTGGGGGTTGGGCTTTGAGGCCAAATAGTAGCGAGTGTCCCCGATGGACTGAGGAAGTATTTAGATGAATTCTCCATAAAGGGAAACACCTGAGCACCCATTCATCTGCGTGGAGTGGGGCTTCAAATCTCCCCACCACACAAGGTTGGGTTCCAGTATCCTGAGGGTGGGGTAGTTCCTCCAACTGACATCAGCGTCTTGGTTTGAATAGAATCCCTTTGCTTGTCTTCCCTGATGGTTTGCCTAGGCCAGTGTGTGGTTGAAAGTGGGATTTGGGATCTAAAACTAAGTATTAGCGTGTGCCTCTCCATGGGTAGTGGAGATGTTTAAACTACAACCCACAACTTGGGAATTACTGTGACCCCTGAAAAATGCGTGTGCTATGTTTCCCCACGTCCAGCACACACAGGAAGAAGTGTTCTGGGGTTCTGAGTGTGGGGAGGTTCCTCCAACAGACAGCAGCACCTGGGTTGTAATAGAATCCATTAGCTTGACTTCCCTAAGTGTTTTCCTAGGCCTAGCAGTAAGCGATGGTGGGGGATGGGCTCTAAAGCCAAGTATTAGCGAGTGCATCTCTGTGGGTAGTGGAGGGTTTTAAACTACTTCCCCAAACTTGGAACACCTGTGCCCCATAAAGATGCGTGGAATCTGTTTCCCCACCTCCAGCACACACACGGAGACGTGCTCAGGTATCCTGATTGTGGGGAGGCTCCTCCAAATGACAGCAGCGCCTGGGTTCTAAAAGAATCCCTTAGCTTGTCTTCCCTGATGGCATGCCTAGGCTGGAGAGTGGGGGAAAGTGGGGGTTGGGCTCTAAACCAAGTATAAGCGAGAGCCTATCCATGGGATGTGGGTTTTTAACCTACAACCCACAACCATGGAATAAATGTGCCCCCTGAAAGATGCTTTGACTGTTTCCCTACATCCAGCACACACACGAAGATGTGTTCTTGTATTCTGAGTGTGGGGAAGTTACTCAAACTGACAGCAGCACCTGGATTCTATTAGTATCCCTTAGCTTCTGTTCCCTGAGTGTTCTTTTAGGCCAGGCCATGAGGGAAAGCTGGGGGTTGGGCTTGGAGGCCACGTAGCAGTGAGTGCCCCCTGATCCATTGAGGAAGTACTTAGAGGACTTCTCCCTAAAGGGAACACCTTTTCCTGCATTCATCTGGGTGCAGTGGGGCTGCACATCACTCCCAAACCTAAGAATGTGTTCTGGAATTCTGAGTGCAGGGAAGTTCCTCCAACTGACAGCAGTGCCTGGGTTCTAATTGAATCCATTTGCTTGTCTTCCCTGATGGAAAGCCTAGGCGGGAGTGTGGGGGAAAGTGTGGTTTGGGCTCCAAAACCAAGTATTTGCGATGACCTCTCTATGGTTTGTGGAGGTTTATAAACTACATCCCTAACCTGGGAACACCTGTGCCCCCATAAAGATCCGTGGAGTCTGTTTCCACACCTCCAGCACACACACGAACACTTGCACAGTTATCCTGAGAGTGGGCAGCCTCCTCCAACTGAGAGCAGGGCCTTGGTTCTTATAAAATCGCTTAACTTGTCTACCCTGTTTGGTTGCCTGATACGGAGTGCTGGGGAAAGGGTGGGTTGGGCTCTAAATCCAAGTATTAGCGAGTGCTTCTCCATGGGATTTGGAGGTTATTAACCAAAAGCCCACAACATGGGAATACCTGTGCTCCTTGAAAAAAGCGTGGACTCTGTATCCCCACCACCAGAACACACATGAAGAAGTTTTCTGCTATCCTGAGTGTGGGCTGGCAATTTCAGGTGACAGAAGCGGCTGGGTTCTAATAGAATCCCTTAGCTTGTAATCCCTGAGTGTTTCCCTAGGACTGACTCTGAGAGAAACCTGGGGGTTGGGCTTTGAGGCCAAATAGTAGCGAGTGTCCCCGATGGACTGAGGAAGTATTTAGATGAATTCTCCATAAAGGGAAACACCTGAGCACCCATTCATCTGCGTGGAGTGGGGCTTCAAATCTCCCCACCACACAAGGTTGGGTTCCAGTATCCTGAGGGTGGGGTAGTTCCTCCAACTGACATCAGCGTCTTGGTTTGAATAGAATCCCTTTGCTTGTCTTCCCTGATGGTTTGCCTAGGCCAGTGTGTGGTTGAAAGTGGGATTTGGGATCTAAAACTAAGTATTAGCGTGTGCCTCTCCATGGGTAGTGGAGATGTTTAAACTACAACCCACAACTTGGGAATTACTGTGACCCCTGAAAAATGCGTGTGCTATGTTTCCCCACGTCCAGCACACACAGGAAGAAGTGTTCTGGGGTTCTGAGTGTGGGGAGGTTCCTCCAACAGACAGCAGCACCTGGGTTGTAATAGAATCCATTAGCTTGACTTCCCTAAGTGTTTTCCTAGGCCTAGCAGTAAGCGATGGTGGGGGATGGGCTCTAAAGCCAAGTATTAGCGAGTGCATCTCTGTGGGTAGTGGAGGGTTTTAAACTACTTCCCCAAACTTGGAACACCTGTGCCCCATAAAGATGCGTGGAATCTGTTTCCCCACCTCCAGCACACACACGGAGACGTGCTCAGGTATCCTGATTGTGGGGAGGCTCCTCCAAATGACAGCAGCGCCTGGGTTCTAAAAGAATCCCTTAGCTTGTCTTCCCTGATGGCATGCCTAGGCTGGAGAGTGGGGGAAAGTGGGGGTTGGGCTCTAAACCAAGTATAAGCGAGAGCCTATCCATGGGATGTGGGTTTTTAACCTACAACCCACAACCATGGAATAAATGTGCCCCCTGAAAGATGCTTTGACTGTTTCCCTACATCCAGCACACACACGAAGATGTGTTCTTGTATTCTGAGTGTGGGGAAGTTACTCAAACTGACAGCAGCACCTGGATTCTATTAGTATCCCTTAGCTTCTGTTCCCTGAGTGTTCTTTTAGGCCAGGCCATGAGGGAAAGCTGGGGGTTGGGCTTGGAGGCCACGTAGCAGTGAGTGCCCCCTGATCCATTGAGGAAGTACTTAGAGGACTTCTCCCTAAAGGGAACACCTTTTCCTGCATTCATCTGGGTGCAGTGGGGCTGCACATCACTCCCAAACCTAAGAATGTGTTCTGGAATTCTGAGTGCAGGGAAGTTCCTCCAACTGACAGCAGTGCCTGGGTTCTAATTGAATCCATTTGCTTGTCTTCCCTGATGGAAAGCCTAGGCGGGAGTGTGGGGGAAAGTGTGGTTTGGGCTCCAAAACCAAGTATTTGCGATGACCTCTCTATGGTTTGTGGAGGTTTATAAACTACATCCCTAACCTGGGAACACCTGTGCCCCCATAAAGATCCGTGGAGTCTGTTTCCACACCTCCAGCACACACACGAACACTTGCACAGTTATCCTGAGAGTGGGCAGCCTCCTCCAACTGAGAGCAGGGCCTTGGTTCTTATAAAATCGCTTAACTTGTCTACCCTGTTTGGTTGCCTGATACGGAGTGCTGGGGAAAGGGTGGGTTGGGCTCTAAATCCAAGTATTAGCGAGTGCTTCTCCATGGGATTTGGAGGTTATTAACCAAAAGCCCACAACATGGGAATACCTGTGCTCCTTGAAAAAAGCGTGGACTCTGTATCCCCACCACCAGAACACACATGAAGAAGTTTTCTGCTATCCTGAGTGTGGGCTGGCAATTTCAGGTGACAGAAGCGGCTGGGTTCTAATAGAATCCCTTAGCTTGTAATCCCTGAGTGTTTCCCTAGGACTGACTCTGAGAGAAACCTGGGGGTTGGGCTTTGAGGCCAAATAGTAGCGAGTGTCCCCGATGGACTGAGGAAGTATTTAGATGAATTCTCCATAAAGGGAAACACCTGAGCACCCATTCATCTGCGTGGAGTGGGGCTTCAAATCTCCCCACCACACAAGGTTGGGTTCCAGTATCCTGAGGGTGGGGTAGTTCCTCCAACTGACATCAGCGTCTTGGTTTGAATAGAATCCCTTTGCTTGTCTTCCCTGATGGTTTGCCTAGGCCAGTGTGTGGTTGAAAGTGGGATTTGGGATCTAAAACTAAGTATTAGCGTGTGCCTCTCCATGGGTAGTGGAGATGTTTAAACTACAACCCACAACTTGGGAATTACTGTGACCCCTGAAAAATGCGTGTGCTATGTTTCCCCACGTCCAGCACACACAGGAAGAAGTGTTCTGGGGTTCTGAGAGTGGGGAGGTTCCTCCAACAGACAGCAGCACCTGGGTTGTAATAGAATCCCTTAGCTTGACTTCCCTAAGTGTTTTCCTAGGCCTAGCAGTAAGCGATGGTGGGGGATGGGCTCTAAAGCCAAGTATTAGCGAGTGCATCTCTGTGGGTAGTGGAGGGTTTTAAACTACTTCCCCAACCTTGGAACACCTGTGCCCCATAAAGATGCGTGGAATCTGTTTCCCCACCTCCAGCACACACACGGAGACGTGCTCAGGTATCCTGATTGTGGGGAGGCTCCTCCAAATGACAGCAGCGCCTGGGTTCTAAAAGAATCCCTTAGCTTGTCTTCCCTGATGGCATGCCTAGGCTGGAGAGTGGGGGAAAGTGGGGGTTGGGCTCTAAACCAAGTATAAGCGAGAGCCTATCCATGGGATGTGGGTTTTTAACCTACAACCCACAACCATGGAATAAATGTGCCCCCTGAAAGATGCTTTGACTGTTTCCCTACATCCAGCACACACACGAAGATGTGTTCTTGTATTCTGAGTGTGGGGAAGTTCCTCAAACTGACAGCAGCACCTGGATTTTATTAGTATCCCTTAGCTTCTGTTCCCTGAGTGTTCTTTTAGGCCAGGCCATGAGGGAAAGCTGGGGGTTGGGCTTGGAGGCCACGTAGCAGTGAGTGCCCCCTGATCCATTGAGGAAGTACTTAGAGGACTTCTCCCTAAAGGGAACACCTTTTCCTGCATTCATCTGGGTGCAGTGGGGCTGCACATCTCTCCCACACCTAAGAATGTGTTCTGGAATTCTGAGTGCAGGGAAGTTCCTCCAACTGACAGCAGCGCCTGGGTTCTAATTGAATCCCTTTGCTTGTCTTCCCTGATGGAAAGCCTAGGCGGGAGTGCGGGGGAAAGTGTGGTTTGGGCTCCAAAACCAAGTATTTGCGATGACCTCTCTATGGTTTGTGGAGGTGTTTAAACTACATCCCTAACCTGGGAACACCTGTGCCCCCATAAAGATCCGTGGAGTCTGTTTCCACACCTCCAGCACACACACGAACACTTGCACAGTTATCCTGAGAGTGGGCAGCCTCCTCCAACTGAGAGCAGGGCCTTGGTTCTTATAAAATCGCTTAACTTGTCTACCCTGTTTGGTTGCCTGATACGGAGTGCTGGGGAAAGGGTGGGTTGGGCTCTAAATCCAAGTATTAGCGAGTGCTTCTCCATGGGATTTGGAGGTTATTAACCAAAAGCCCACAACATGGGAATACCTGTGCTCCTTGAAAAAAGCGTGGACTCTGTATCCCCACCACCAGAACACACATGAAGAAGTTTTCTGCTATCCTGAGTGTGGGCTGGCAATTTCAGGTGACAGAAGCGGCTGGGTTCTAATAGAAACCCTTAGCTTGTAATCCGTGAGTGTTTCCCTAGGACTGACTCTGAGAGAAACCTGGGGGTTGGGCTTTGAGGCCAAATAGTAGCGAGTGTCCCCGATGGACTGAGGAAGTATTTAGATGAATTCTCCATAAAGGGAAACACCTGAGCACCCATTCATCTGCGTGGAGTGGGGCTTCAAATCTCCCCACCACACAAGGTTGGGTTCCAGTATCCTGAGGGTGGGGTAGTTCCTCCAACTGACATCAGCGTCTTGGTTTGAATAGAATCCCTTTGCTTGTCTTCCCTGATGGTTTGCCTAGGCCAGTGTGTGGTTGAAAGTGGGATTTGGGATCTAAAACTAAGTATTAGCGTGTGCCTCTCCATGGGTAGTGGAGATGTTTAAACTACAACCCACAACTTGGGAATTACTGTGACCCCTGAAAAATGCGTGTGCTATGTTTCCCCACGTCCAGCACACACAGGAAGAAGTGTTCTGGGGTTCTGAGAGTGGGGAGGTTCCTCCAACAGACAGCAGCACCTGGGTTGTAATAGAATCCCTTAGCTTGACTTCCCTAAGTGTTTTCCTAGGCCTAGCAGTAAGCGATGGTGGGGGATGGGCTCTAAAGCCAAGTATTAGCGAGTGCATCTCTGTGGGTAGTGGAGGGTTTTAAACTACTTCCCCAACCTTGGAACACCTGTGCCCCATAAAGATGCGTGGAATCTGTTTCCCCACCTCCAGCACACACACGGAGACGTGCTCAGGTATCCTGATTGTGGGGAGGCTCCTCCAAATGACAGCAGCGCCTGGGTTCTAAAAGAATCCCTTAGCTTGTCTTCCCTGATGGCATGCCTAGGCTGGAGAGTGGGGGAAAGTGGGGGTTGGGCTCTAAACCAAGTATAAGCGAGAGCCTATCCATGGGATGTGGGTTTTTAACCTACAACCCACAACCATGGAATAAATGTGCCCCCTGAAAGATGCTTTGACTGTTTCCCTACATCCAGCACACACACGAAGATGTGTTCTTGTATTCTGAGTGTGGGGAAGTTCCTCAAACTGACAGCAGCACCTGGATTCTATTAGTATCCCTTAGCTTCTGTTCCCTGAGTGTTCTTTTAGGCCAGGCCATGAGGGAAAGCTGGGGGTTGGGCTTGGAGGCCACGTAGCAGTGAGTGCCCCCTGATCCATTGAGGAAGTACTTAGAGGACTTCTCCCTAAAGGGAACACCTTTTCCTGCATTCATCTGGGTGCAGTGGGGCTGCACATCTCTCCCACACCTAAGAATGTGTTCTGGAATTCTGAGTGCAGGGAAGTTCCTCCAACTGACAGCAGCGCCTGGGTTCTAATTGAATCCCTTTGCTTGTCTTCCCTGATGGAAAGCCTAGGCGGGAGTGCGGGGGAAAGTGTGGTTTGGGCTCCAAAACCAAGTATTTGCGATGACCTCTCTATGGTTTGTGGAGGTGTTTAAACTACATCCCTAACCTGGGAACACCTGTGCCCCCATAAAGATCCGTGGAGTCTGTTTCCACACCTCCAGCACACACACGAAAACTTGCACAGTTATCCTGAGAGTGGGCAGCCTCCTCCAACTGAGAGCAGGGCCTTGGTTCTTATAAAATCGCTTAACTTGTCTACACTGTTTCGTTGCCTGATACGGAGTGCTGGGGAAAGGGTGGGTTGGGCTCTAAATCCAAGTATTAGCGAGTGCTTCTCCATGGGATTTGGAGGTTATTAACCAAAAGCCCACAACATGGGAATACCTGTGCCCCTTGAAAAATGCGTGGACTCTGTATCCCCACCACCAGAACACACATGAAGAAGTTTTCTGCTATCCTGAGTGTGGGCTGGCAATTTCAGGTGACAGAAGCGGCTGGGTTCTAATAGAATCCCTTAGCTTGTAATCCCTGAGTGTTTCCCTAGGACTGACTCTGAGAGAAACCTGGGGGTTGGGCTTTGAGGCCAAATAGTAGCGAGTGTCCCCGATGGACTGAGGAAGTATTTAGATGAATTCTCCATAAAGGGAAACACCTGAGCACCCATTCATCTGCGTGGAGTTGGGCTTCAAATCTCCCCACCACACAAGGTTGGGTTCCAGTATCCTGAGGGTGGGGTAGTTCCTCCAACTGACATCAGCGTCTTGGTTTGAATAGAATCCCTTTGCTTGTCTTCCCTGATGGTTTGCCTAGGCCAGTGTGTGGTTGAAAGTGGGATTTGGGATCTAAAACTAAGTATTAGCGTGTGCCTCTCCATGGGTAGTGGAGATGTTTAAACTACAACCCACAACTTGGGAATTACTGTGCCCCCTGGAAAATGCGTGTGCTATGTTTCCCCACGTCCAGCACACACAGGAAGAAGTGTTCTGGGGTTGTGAGTGTGGGGAGGTTCCTCCAACAGACAGCAGCACCTGGGTTGTAATAGAATCCCTTAGCTTGACTTCCCTAAGTGTTTTCCTAGGCCTAGCAGTAAGCGATGGTGGGGGATGGGCTCTAAAGCCAAGTATTAGCGAGTGCATCTCTGTGGGTAGTGGAGGGTTTTAAACTACTTCCCCAACCTTGGAACACCTGTGCCCCATAAAGATGCGTGGAATCTGTTTCCCCACCTCCAGCACACACACGGAGACGTGCTCAGGTATCCTGATTGTGGGGAGGCTCCTCCAAATGACAGCAGCGCCTGGGTTCTAAAAGAATCCCTTAGCTTGTCTTCCCTGATGGCATGCCTAGGCTGGAGAGTGGGGGAAAGTGGGGGTTGGGCTCTAAACCAAGTATAAGCGAGAGCCTATCCATGGGATGTGGGTTTTTAACCTACAACCCACAACCATGGAATAAATGTGCCCCCTGAAAGATGCTTTGACTGTTTCCCTACATCCAGCACACACACGAAGATGTGTTCTTGTATTCAGAGTGTGGGGAAGTTCCTCAAACTGACAGCAGCACCTGGATTCTATTAGTATCCCTTAGCTTCTGTTCCCTGAGTGTTCTTTTAGGCCAAGCCATGAGGGAAAGCTGGGGCTTGGGCTTGGAGGCCACGTAGCAGTGAGTGCCCCCTGATCCATTGAGGAAGTACTTAGAGGACTTCTCCCTAAATGGAACACCTTTTCCTGCATTCATCTGGGTGCAGTGGGGCTGCACATCTCTCCCACACCTAAGAATGTGTTCTGGAATTCTGAGTGCAGGGAAGTTCCTCCAACTGACAGCAGCGCCTGGGTTCTAATTGAATCCCTTTGCTTGTCTTCCCTGATGGAAAGCCTAGGCGGGAGTGCGGGGGAAAGTGTGGTTTGGGCTCAAAAACCAAGTATTTGCGATGACCTCTCTATGGCTTGTGGAGGTGTTTAAACTACATCCCTAACCTGGGAACACCTGTGCCCCCATAAAGATCCGTGGAGTCTGTTTCCAAACCTCCAGCACACACACGAACACTTGCACAGTTATCCTGAGAGTGGGCAGCCTCCTCCAACTGAGAGCAGGGCCTTGGTTCTTATAAAATCGCTTAACTTGTCTACCCTGTTTGGTTGCCTGATACGGAGTGCTGGGGAAAGGGTGGGTTGGGCTCTAAATCCAAGTATTAGCGAGTGCTTCTCCATGGGATTTGGAGGTTATTAACCAAAAGCCCACAACATGGGAATACCTGTGCTCCTTGAAAAAAGCATGGACTCTGTATCCCCACCACCAGAACACACATGAAGAAGTTTTCTGCTATCCTGAGTGTGGGCTGGCAATTTCAGGTGACAGAAGCGGCTGGGTTCTAATAGAATCCCTTAGCTTGTAATCCCTGAGTGTTTCCCTAGGACTGACTCTGAGAGAAACCTGGGGGTTGGGCTTTGAGGCCAAATAGTAGCGAGTGTCCCCGATGGACTGAGGAAGTATTTAGATGAATTCTCCATAAAGGGAAACACCTGAGCACCCATTCATCTGCGTGGAGTGGGGCTTCAAATCTCCCCACCACACAAGGTTGGCTTCCAGTATCCTGAGGGTGGGGTAGTTCCTCCAACTGACATCAGCGTCTTGGTTTGAATAGAATCCCTTTGCTTGTCTTCCCTGATGGTTTGCCTAGGCCAGTGTGTGGTTGAAAGTGGGATTTGGGATCTAAAACTAAGTATTAGCGTGTGCCTCTCCATGGGTAGTGGAGATGTTTAAACTACAACCCACAACTTGGGAATTACTGTGACCCCTGAAAAATGCGTGTGCTATGTTTCCCCACGTCCAGCACACACAGGAAGAAGTTTTCTGGGGTTGTGAGTGTGGGGAGGTTCCTCCAACAGACAGCAGCACCTGGGTTGTAATAGAATCCCTTAGCTTGACTTCCCTAAGTGTGTTCCTAGGCCTAGCAGTAAGCGATGGTGGGGGATGGGCTCTAAAGCCAAGTATTAGCGAGTGCATCTCTGTGGGTAGTGGAGGGTTTTAAACTACTTCCCCAACCTTGGAACACCTGTGCCCCATAAAGATGCGTGGAATCTGTTTCCCCACCTCCAGCACACACACGGAGACGTGCTCAGGTATCCTGATTGTGGGGAGGCTCCTCCAAATGACAGCAGCGCCTTGGTTCTAAAAGAATCCCTTAGCTTGTCTTCCCTGATGGCATGCCTAGGTTGGAGAGTGGGGGAAAGTGGGGGTTGGGCTCTATACCAAGTATAAGCGAGAGCCTATCCATGGGATGTGGGTTTTTAACCTACAACCCACAACCATGCAATAAATGTGCCCCCTGAAAGATGCTTTGACTCTTTCCCTACATCCAGCACACACACGAAGATGTGTTCTTGTATTCTGAGTGTGGGGAAGTTCCTCAAACTGACAGCAGCACCTGGATTCTATTAGTATCCCTTAGCTTCTGTTCCCTGAGTGTTCTTTTAGGCCAGGCCATGAGGGAAAGCTGGGGGTTGGGCTTGGAGGCCACGTAGCAGTGAGTGCCCCCTGATCCATTGAGGAAGTACTTAGAGGACTTCTCCCTAAAGGGAACACCTTTTCCTGCATTCATCTGGGTGCAGTGGGGCTGCACATCTCTCCCACACCTAAGAATGTGTTCTGGAATTCTGAGTGCAGGGAAGTTCCTCCAACTGACAGCAGTGCCTGGGTTCTAAGTGAATCCATTTGCTTGTCTTCCCTGATGGAAAGCCTAGGCGGGAGTGCGGGGGAAAGTGTGGTTTGGGCTCCAAAACCAAGTATTTGCGATGACCTCTCTATGGTTTGTGGAGGTGTTTAAACTACATCCCTAACCTGGGAACACCTGTGCCCCCATAAAGATCCGTGGAGTCTCTTTCCACACCTCCAGCACACACACGAACACTTGCACAGTTATCCTGAGAGTGGGCAGCCTCCTCCAACTGAGAGCAGGGCCTTGGTTCTTATAAAATCGCTTAACTTGTCTACCCTGTTTCGTTGCCTTATATGGAGTGCTGAGGAAAGTGTGGGTTGGGCTCTAAATCCAAGTATTAGCGAGTGCTTCTCCATGGGATTTGGAGGTTATTAACCAAAAGCCCACAACATGGGAATACCTGTGCTCCTTGAAAAAAGCATGGACTCTGTATCCCCACCACCAGAACACACATGAAGAAGTTTTCTGCTATCCTGAGTGTGGGCTGGCAATTTCAGGTGACAGAAGCGGCTGGGTTCTAATAGAATCCCTTAGCTTGTAATCCCTGAGTGTTTCCCTAGGACTGACTCTGAGAGAAACCTGGGGGTTGGGCTTTGAGGCCAAATAGTAGCGAGTGTCCCCGATGGACTGAGGAAGTATTTAGATGAATTCTCCATAAAGGGAAACACCTGAGCACCCATTCATCTGCGTGGAGTGGGGCTTCAAATCTCCCCACCACACAAGGTTGGGTTCCAGTATCCTGAGGGTGGGGTAGTTCCTCCAACTGACATCAGCGTCTTGGTTTGAATAGAATCCCTTTGCTTGTCTTCCCTGATGGTTTGCCTAGGCCAGTGTGTGGTTGAAAGTGGGATTTGGGATCTAAAACTAAGTATTAGCGTGTGCCTCTCCATGGGTAGTGGAGATGTTTAAACTACAACCCACAACTTGGGAATTACTGTGACCCCTGAAAAATGCGTGTGCTATGTTTCCCCACGTCCAGCACACACAGGAAGAAGTGTTCTGGGGTTCTGAGTGTGGGGAGGTTCCTCCAACAGACAGCAGCACCTGGGTTGTAATAGAATCCCTTAGCTTGACTTCCCTAAGTGTTTTCCTAGGCCTAGCAGTAAGCGATGGTGGGGGATGGGCTCTAAAGCCAAGTATTAGCGAGTGCATCTCTGTGGGTAGTGGAGGGTTTTAAACTACTTCCCCAAACTTGGAACACCTGTGCCCCATAAAGATGCGTGGAATCTGTTTCCCCACCTCCAGCACACACACGGAGACGTGCTCAGGTATCCTGATTGTGGGGAGGCTCCTCCAAATGACAGCAGCGCCTGGGTTCTAAAAGAATCCCTTAGCTTGTCTTCCCTGATGGCATGCCTAGGCTGGAGAGTGGGGGAAAGTGGGGGTTGGGCTCTAAACCAAGTATAAGCGAGAGCCTATCCATGGGATGTGGGTTTTTAACCTACAACCCACAACCATGGAATAAATGTGCTCCCTGAAAGATGCTTTGACTGTTTCCCTACATCCAGCACACACACGAAGATGTGTTCTTGTATTCTGAGTGTGGGGAAGTTACTCAAACTGACAGCAGCACCTGGATTCTATTAGTATCCCTTAGCTTCTGTTCCCTGAGTGTTCTTTTAGGCCAGGCCATGAGGGAAAGCTGGGGGTTGGGCTTGGAGGCCACGTAGCAGTGAGTGCCCCCTGATCCATTGAGGAAGTACTTAGAGGACTTCTCCCTAAAGGGAACACCTTTTCCTGCATTCATCTGGGTGCAGTGGGGCTGCACATCACTCCCAAACCTAAGAATGTGTTCTGGAATTCTGAGTGCAGGGAAGTTCCTCCAACTGACAGCAGTGCCTGGGTTCTAATTGAATCCATTTGCTTGTCTTCCCTGATGGAAAGCCTAGGCGGGAGTGTGGGGGAAAGTGTGGTTTGGGCTCCAAAACCAAGTATTTGCGATGACCTCTCTATGGTTTGTGGAGGTTTATAAACTACATCCCTAACCTGGGAACACCTGTGCCCCCATAAAGATCCGTGGAGTCTGTTTCCACACCTCCAGCACACACACGAACACTTGCACAGTTATCCTGAGAGTGGGCAGCCTCCTCCAACTGAGAGCAGGGCCTTGGTTCTTATAAAATCGCTTAACTTGTCTACCCTGTTTGGTTGCCTGATACGGAGTGCTGGGGAAAGGGTGGGTTGGGCTCTAAATCCAAGTATTAGCGAGTGCTTCTCCATGGGATTTGGAGGTTATTAACCAAAAGCCCACAACATGGGAATACCTGTGCTCCTTGAAAAAAGCGTGGACTCTGTATCCCCACCACCAGAACACACATGAAGAAGTTTTCTGCTATCCTGAGTGTGGGCTGGCAATTTCAGGTGACAGAAGCGGCTGGGTTCTAATAGAATCCCTTAGCTTGTAATCCCTGAGTGTTTCCCTAGGACTGACTCTGAGAGAAACCTGGGGGTTGGGCTTTGAGGCCAAATAGTAGCGAGTGTCCCCGATGGACTGAGGAAGTCTTTAGATGAATTCTCCATAAAGGGAAACACCTGAGCACCCATTCATCTGCGTGGAGTGGGGCTTCAAATCTCCCCACCACACAAGGTTGGGTTCCAGTATCCTGAGGGTGGGGTAGTTCCTCCAACTGACATCAGCGTCTTGGTTTGAATAGAATCCCTTTGCTTGTCTTCCCTGATGGTTTGCCTAGGCCAGTGTGTGGTTGAAAGTGGGATTTGGGATCTAAAACTAAGTATTAGCGTGTGCCTCTCCATGGGTAGTGGAGATGTTTAAACTACAACCCACAACTTGGGAATTACTGTGACCCGTGAAAAATGCGTGTGCTATGTTTCCCCACGTCCAGCACACACAGGAAGAAGTGTTCTGGGGTTCTGAGAGTGGGGAGGTTCCTCCAACAGACAGCAGCACCTGGGTTGTAATAGAATCCCTTAGCTTGACTTCCCTAAGTGTTTTCCTAGGCCTAGCAGTAAGCGATGGTGGGGGATGGGCTCTAAAGCCAAGTATTAGCGAGTGCATCTCTGTGGGTAGTGGAGGGTTTTAAACTACTTCCCCAACCTTGGAACACCTGTGCCCCATAAAGATGCGTGGAATCTCTTTCCCCACCTACAGCACACACACGGAGACGTGCTCATTTATCCTGATTGTGGGGAGGCTCCTCCAAATGACAGCAGCGCTTGGGTTCTAAAAGAATCCCTTAGCTTGTCTTCCCTGATGGCATGCCTAGGCTGGAGGGTGGGGGAAAGTGGGGGTTGGGCTCTAAACCAAGTATAAGCGAGAGCCTATCCATGGGATGTGGGTTTTTAACCTACAACCCACAACCATGGAATAAATGTGCCCCCTGAAAGATGCTTTGACTCTTTCCCTACATCCAGCACACACACGAAGATGTGTTCTTGTATTCTGAGTGTGGGGAAGTTCCTCAAAATGACAGCAGCACCTGGATTCTATTAGTATCCCTTAGCTTCTGTTCCCTGAGTGTTCTTTTAGGCCAGGCCATGAGGGAAAGCTGGGGGTTGGGCTTGGAGGCCACGTAGCAGTGAGTGCCCCCTGATCCATTGACGAAGTACTTAGAGGACTTCTCCCTAAAGGGAACACCTTTTCCTGCATTCATCTGGGTGCAGTGGGGCTGCACATCTCTCCCACACCTAAGAATGTGTTCTGGAATTCTGAGTGCAGGGAAGTTCCTCCAACTGACAGCAGCGCCTGGGTTCTAATTGAATCCCTTTGCTTGTCTTCCCTGATGGAAAGCCTAGGCGGGAGTGCGAGGGAATGTGTGGTTTGGGCTCCAAAACCAAGTATTTGCGATGACCTCTCTATGGTTTGTGGAGGTGTTTAAACTACATCCCTAACCTGGGAACACCTGTGCTCCCATAAAGATCCGTGGAGTCTGTTTCCACACCTCCAGCACACACACGAACACTTGCACAGTTATCCTGAGAGTGGGCAGCCTCCTCCAACTGAGAGCAGGGCCTTGGTTCTTATAAAATCGCTTAACTTGTCTACCCTGTTTGGTTGCCTGATACGGAGTGCTGGGGAAAGGGTGGGTTGGGCTCTAAATCCAAGTATTAGCGAGTGCTTCTCCATGGGATTTGGAGGTTATTAACCAAAAGCCCACAACATGTGAATACCTGTGCTCCTTGAAAAAAGCGTGGACTCTGTATCCCCACCACCAGAACACACATGAAGAAGTTTTCTGCTATCCTGAGTGTGGGCTGGCAATTTCAGGTGACAGAAGCGGCTGGGTTCTAATAGAATCCCTTAGCTTGTAATCCCTGAGTGTTTCCCTAGGACTGACTCTGAGAGAAACCTGGGGGTTGGGCTTTGAGGCCAAATAGTAGCGAGTGTCCCCGATGGACTGAGGAAGTATTTAGATGAATTCTCCATAAAGGGAAACACCTGAGCACCCATTCATCTGCGAGGAGTGGGGCTTCAAATCTCCCCAACACACATGGTTGGGTTCCAGTATCCTGAGGGTGGGGTAGTTCCTCCAACTGACATCAGCGTCTTGGTTTGAATATAATCCCTTTGCTTGTCTTCCCTGATGGTTTGCCTAGGCCAGTGTGTGGTTGAAAGTGGGATTTGGGATCTAAAACTAAGTATTAGCGTGTGCCTCTCCATGGGTAGTGGAGATGTTTAAACTACAACCCACAACTTGGGAATTACTGTGACCCCTGAAAAATGCGTGTGCTATGTTTCCCCACGTCCAGCACACACAGGAAGAAGTGTTCTGGGGTTCTGAGTGTGGGGAGGTTCCTCCAACAGACAGCAGCACCTGGGTTGTAATAGAATCCCTTAGCTTGACTTCCCTAAGTGTTTTCCTAGGCCTAGCAGTAAGCGATGGTGGGGGATGGGCTCTAAAGCCAAGTATTAGCAAGTGCATCTCTGTGGGTAGTGGAGGGTTTTAAACTACTTCCCCAACCTTGGAACACCTGTGCCCCATTAAGATGCGTGGAATCTCTTTCCCCACCTACAGCACACACACGGAGACGTGCTCATTTATCCTGATTGTGGGGAGGCTCCTCCAAATGACAGCAGCGCCTGGGTTCTAAAAGAATCCCTTAGCTTGTCTTCCCTGATGGCATGCCTAGGCTGGAGAGTGGGGGAAAGTGGGGGTTGGGCTCTAAACCAAGTATAAGCGAGAGCCTATCCATGGGATGTGGGTTTTTAACCTACAACCCACAACCATGGAATAAATGTGCCCCCTGAAAGATGCTTTGACTCTTTCCCTACATCCAGCACACACACGAAGATGTGTTCTTGTATTCTGAGTGTGGGGAAGTTCCTCAAACTGACAGCAGCACCTGGATTCTATTAGTATCCCTTAGCTTCTGTTCCCTGAGTGTTCTTTTAGGCCAGGCCATGAGGGAAAGCTGGGGGTTGGGCTTGGAGGCCACGTAGCAGTGAGTGCCCCCTGATCCATTGAGGAAGTACTTAGAGGACTTCTCCCTAAAGGGAACACCTTTTCCTGCATTCATCTGGGTGCAGTGGGGCTGCACATCTCTCCCACACCTAAGAATGTGTTCTGGAATTCTGAGTGCAGGGAAGTTCCTCCAACTGACAGCAGTGCCTGGGTTCTAATTGAATCCCTTTGCTTGTCTTCCCTGATGGAAAGCCTAGGCGGGAGTGTGAGGGAATGTGTGGTTTGGGATCCAAAACCAAGTATTTGCCATGACCTCTCTATGGTTTGTGGAGGTGTTTAAACTTCATCCCTAACCTGGGAACACCTGTGCTCCCATAAAGATCCGTGGAGTCTGTTTCCACACCTCCAGCACACACACGAACACTTGCACAGTTATCCTGAGAGTGGGCAGCCTCCTCCAACTGAGAGCAGGGCCTTGGTTCTTATAAAATCGCTTAACTTGTCTACCCTGTTTGGTTGCCTGATACGGAGTGCTGGGGAAAGGGTGGGTTGGGCTCTAAATCCAAGTATTAGCGAGTGCTCCTCCATGGGATTTGGAGGTTATTAACCAAAAGCCCACAACATGGGAATACCTGTGCTCCTTGAAAAAAGCGTGGACTCTGTATCCCCACCACCAGAACACACATGAAGAAGTTTTCTGCTATCCTGAGTGTGGGCTGGCAATTTCAGGTGACAGAAGCGGCTGGGTTCTAATAGAATCCCTTAGCTTGTAATCCCTGAGTGTTTCCCTAGGACTGACTCTGAGAGAAACCTGGGGGTTGGGCTTTGAGTCCAAATAGTAGCGAGTGTCCCCGATGGACTGAGGAAGTATTTAGATGAATTCTCCATAAAGGGAAACACCTGAGCACCCATTCATCTGCGAGGAGTGGGGCTTCAAATCTCCCCACCACACATGGTTGGGTTCCAGTATCCTGAGGGTGGGGTAGTTCCTCCAACTGACATCAGCGTCTTGGTTTGAATAGAATCCCTTTGCTTGTCTTCCCTGATGGTTTGCCTAGGCCAGTGTGTGGTTGAAAGTGGGATTTGGGATCTAAAACTAAGTATTAGCGTGTGCCTCTCCATGGGTAGTGGAGATGTTTAAACTACAACCCACAACTTGGGAATTACTGTGACCCCTGAAAAATGCGTGTGCTATGTTTCCCCACGTCCAGCACACACAGGAAGAAGTGTTCTGGGGTTCTGAGAGTGGGGAGGTTCCTCCAACAGACAGCAGCACCTGGGTTGTAATAGAATCCCTTAGCTTGACTTCCCTAAGTGTTTTCCTAGGCCTAGCAGTAAGCGATGGTGGGGGATGTGCTCTAAAGCCAAGTATTAGCGAGTGCATCTCTGTGGGTAGTGGAGGGTTTTAAACTACTTCCCCAACCTTGGAACACCTGTGCCCCATAAAGATGCGTGGAATCTGTTTCCCCACCTCCAGCACACACACGGAGACGTGCTCAGGTATCCTGATTGTGGGGAGGCTCCTCCAAATGACAGCAGCGCCTGGGTTCTAAAAGAATCCCTTAGCTTGTCTTCCCTGATGGCATGCCTAGGCTGGAGAGTGGGGGAAAGTGGGGGTTGGGCTCTAAACCAAGTATAAGCGAGAGCCTATCCATGGGATGTGGGTTTTTAACCTACAACCCACAACCATGGAATAAATGTGCCCCCTGAAAGATGCTTTGTCTGTTTCCCTACATCCAGCACACACACGAAGAAGTGTTCTTGTATTCTGAGTGTGGGGAAGTTCCTCAAACTGATAGAAGCACCTGGATTTTTTTAGTATCCCTTAGCTTCTGTTCCCTGAGTGTTCTTTTAGGCCAGGCCATGAGGGAAAGCTGGGGGTTGGGCTTGGAGGCCACGTAGCAGTGAGTGCCCCCTGATCCATTGAGGAAGTACTTAGAGGACTTCTCCCTAAAGGGAACACCTTTTCCTGCATTCATCTGGGTGCAGTGGGGCTGCACAACTCTCCCACACCTAAGCATGTGTTCTGGAATTCTGAGTGCAGGGAAGTTCCTCCAACTGACAGCAGCGCCTGGGTTCTAATTGAATCCCTTTGCTTGTCTTCCCTGATGGAAAGCCTAGGCGGGAGTGCGGGGGAAAGTGTGGTTTGGGCTCCAAAACCAAGTATTTGCGATGACCTCTCTATGGTTTGTGGAGGTGTTTAAAATACATCCCTAACCTGGGAACTCCTGTGCCCCCATAAAGATCCGTGGAGTCTGTTTCCACACCTCCAGCACACACACGAACACTTGCACAGTTATCCTGAGAGTGGGCAGCCTCCTCCAACTGAGAGCAGGGCCTTGGTTCTTATAAAATCGCTTAACTTGTCTACCCTGTTTGGTTGCCTGATACGGAGTGCTGGGGAAAGGGTGGGTTGGGCTCTAAATCCAAGTATTAGCGAGTGCTTCTCCATGGGATTTGGAGGTTATTAACCAAAAGCCCACAACATGGGAATACCTGTGCTCCTTGAAAAAAGCGTGGACTCTGTATCCCCACCACCAGAACACACATGAAGAAGTTTTCTGCTATCCTGAATGTGGGCTGGCAATTTCAGTTGACAGAGCGTCTGGGTTCTAATAGAATCCCTTAGCTTGTAATCCCTGAGTGTTTCCCTAGGACTGACTCTGAGAGAAACCTGGGGGTTGGGCTTTGAGGCCAAATAGTAGCGAGTGTCCCCGATGGACTGAGGAAGTATTTAGATGAATTCTCCATAAAGGGAAACACCTGAGCACCCATTCATCTGCGAGGAGTGGGGCTTCAAATCTCCCCAACACACATGGTTGGGTTCCAGTATCCTGAGGGTGGGGTAGTTCCTCCAACTGACATCAGCGTCTTGGTTTGAATATAATCCCTTTGCTTGTCTTCCCTGATGGTTTGCCTAGGCCAGTGTGTGGTTGAAAGTGGGATTTGGGATCTAAAACTAAGTATTAGCGTGTGCCTCTCCATGGGTAGTGGAGATGTTTAAACTACAACCCACAACTTGGGAATTACTGTAACCCCTGAAAAATGCGTGTGCTATGTTTCCCCACGTCCAGCACACACAGGAAGAAGTGTTCTGGGGTTCTGAGTGTGGGGAGGTTCCTCCAACAGACAGCAGCACCTGGGTTGTAATAGAATCCCTTAGCTTGACTTCCCTAAGTGTTTTCCTAGGCCTAGCAGTAAGCGATGGTGGGGGATGGGCTCTAAAGCCAAGTATTAGCAAGTGCATCTCTGTGGGTAGTGGAGGGTTTTAAACTACTTCCCCAACCTTGGAACACCTGTGCCCCATTAAGATGCGTGGAATCTCTTTCCCCACCTACAGCACACACACGGAGACGTGCTCATTTATCCTGATTGTGGGGAGGCTCCTCCAAATGACAGCAGCGCCTGGGTTCTAAAAGAATCCCTTAGCTTGTCTTCCCTGATGGCATGCCTAGGCTGGAGAGTGGGGGAAAGTGGGGGTTGGGCTCTAAACCAAGTATAAGCGAGAGCCTATCCATGGGATGTGGGTTTTTAACCTACAACCCACAACCATGGAATAAATGTGCCCCCTGAAAGATGCTTTGACTCTTTCCCTACATCCAGCACACACACGAAGATGTGTTCTTGTATTCTGAGTGTGGGGAAGTTCCTCAAACTGACAGCAGCACCTGGATTCTATTAGTATCCCTTAGCTTCTGTTCCCTGAGTGTTCTTTTAGGCCAGGCCATGAGGGAAAGCTGGGGGTTGGGCTTGGAGGCCACGTAGCAGTGAGTGCCCCCTGATCCATTGAGGAAGTACTTAGAGGACTTCTCCCTAAAGGGAACACCTTTTCCTGCATTCATCTGGGTGCAGTGGGGCTGCACATCTCTCCCACACCTAAGAATGTGTTCTGGAATTCTGAGTGCAGGGAAGTTCCTCCAACTGACAGCAGTGCCTGGGTTCTAATTGAATCCCTTTGCTTGTCTTCCCTGATGGAAAGCCTAGGCGGGAGTGTGAGGGAATGTGTGGTTTGGGATCCAAAACCAAGTATTTGCCATGACCTCTCTATGGTTTGTGGAGGTGTTTAAACTTCATCCCTAACCTGGGAACTCCTGTGCCCCCATAAAGATCCGTGGAGTCTGTTTCCACACCTCCAGCACACACACGAACACTTGCACAGTTATCCTGAGAGTGGGCAGCCTCCTCCAACTGAGAGCAGGGCCTTGGCTCTTATAAAATCGCTTAACTTGTCTACCCTGTTTGGTTGCCTGATACGGAGTGCTGGGGAAAGGGTGGGTTGGGCTCTAAATCCAAGTATTAGCGAGTGCTTCTCCATGGGATTTGGAGGTTATTAACCAAAAGCCCACAACATGGGAATACCTGTGCTCCTTGAAAAAAGCGTGGACTCTGTATCCCCACCACCAGAACACACATGAAGAAGTTTTCTGCTATCCTGAATGTGGGCTGGCAATTTCAGTTGACAGAGCGTCTGGGTTCTAATAGAATCCCTTAGCTTGTAATCCCTGAGTGTTTCCCTAGGACTGACTCTGAGAGAAACCTGGGGGTTGGGCTTTGAGGCCAAATAGTAGCGAGTTTCCCCGATGGACTGAGGAAGTCTTTAGATGAATTCTCCATAAAGGGAAACACCTGAGCACCCATTCATCTGCGTGGAGTGGGGCTTCAAATCTCCCCACCACACAAGGTTGGGTTCCAGTATCCTGAGGGTGGGGTAGTTCCTCCAACTGACATCAGCGTCTTGGTTTGAATAGAATCCCTTTGCTTGTCTTCCCTGATGGTTTGCCTAGGCCAGTGTGTGGTTGAAAGTGGGATTTGGGATCTAAAACTAAGTATTAGCGTGTGCCTCTCCATGGGTAGTGGAGATGTTTAAACTACAACCCACAACTTGGGAATTACTGTGACCCGTGAAAAATGCGTGTGCTATGTTTCCCCACGTCCAGCACACACAGGAAGAAGTGTTCTGGGGTTCTGAGTGTGGGGAGGTTCCTCCAACAGACAGCAGCACCTGGGTTGTAATAGAATCCCTTAGCTTGACTTCCCTAAGTGTTTTCCTAGGCCTAGCAGTAAGCGATGGTGGGGGATGGGCTCTAAAGCCAAGTATTAGCGAGTGCATCTCTGTGGGTAGTGGAGGGTTTTAAACTACTTCCCCAACCTTGGAACACCTGTGCCCCATAAAGATGCGTGGAATCTGTTTCCCCACCTCCAGCACACACACGGAGACGTGCTCAGGTATCCTGATTGTGGGGAGGCTCCTCCAAATGACAGCAGCGCCTGGGTTCTAAAAGAATCCCTTAGCTTGTCTTCCCTGATGGCATGCCTAGGCTGGAGAGTGGGGGAAAGTGGGGGTTGGGCTCTAAACCAAGTATAAGCGAGAGCCTATCCATGGGATGTGGGTTTTTAACCTACAACCCACAACCATGGAATAAATGTGCCCCCTGAAAGATGCTTTGACTCTTTCCCTACATCCAGCACACACACGAAGATGTGTTCTTGTATTCTGAGTGTGGGGAAGTTCCTCAAACTGACAGCAGCACCTGGATTCTATTAGTATCCCTTAGCTTCTGTTCCCTGAGTGTTCTTTTAGGCCAGGCCATGAGGGAAAGCTGGGGGTTGGGCTTGGAGGCCACGTAGCAGTGAGTGCCCCCTGATCCATTGAGGAAGTACTTAGAGGACTTCTCCCTAAAGGGAACACCTTTTCCTGCATTCATCTGGGTGCAGTGGGGCTGCACATCTCTCCAACACCTAAGAATGTGTTCTGGAATTCTGAGTGCAGGGAAGTTCCTCCAACTGACAGCAGCGCCTGGGTTCTAATTGAATCCCTTTGCTTGTCTTCCCTGATGGAAACCCTAGGCGGGAGTGCGGGGGAAAGTGTGGTTTGGGCTCCAAAACCAAGTATTTGCGATGACCTCTCTATGGTTTGTGGAGGTGTTTAAACTACATCCCTAACCTGGGAACACCTGTGCCCCCATGAAGATCCGTGGAGTCTGTTTCCACACCTCCAGCACACACACGAACACTTGCACATTTATCCTGAGAGTGGGCAGCCTCCTCCAACTGAGAGCAGGGCCTTGGTTCTTATAAAATTGCTTAACTTGTCTACCCTGTTTGGTTGCCTGATACGGAGTGCTGGGGAAAGGGTGGGTTGGGCTCTAAATCCAAGTATTAGCTAGTGCTTCTCCATGGGATATGGAGGTTATTAACCAAAAGCCCACAACATGGGAATACCTGTGCTCCTTGAAAAAAGCGTGGACTCTGTATCCCCACCACCAGAACACACATGAAGAAGTTTTCTGCTATCCTGAGTGTGGGCTGGCAATTTCAGGTGACAGAAGCGTCTGGGTTCTAATAGAATCCCTTAGCTTGTAATCCCTGAGTGTTTCCCTAGGACTGACTCTGAGAGAAACCTGGGGGTTGGGCTTTGAGGCCAAATAGTAGCGAGTGTCCCCGATGGACTGAGGAAGTATTTAGATGAATTCTCCATAAAGGGAAACACCTGAGCACCCATTCATCTGCGAGGAGTGGGGCTTCAAATCTCCCCACCACACATGGTTGGGTTCCAGTATCCTGAGGGTGGGGTAGTTCCTCCAACTGACATCAGCGTCTTGGTTTGAATAGAATCCCTTTGCTTGTCTTCCCTGATGGTTTGCCTAGGCCAGTGTGTGGTTGAAAGTGGGATTTGGGATCTAAAACTAAGTATTAGCGTGTGCCTCTCCATGGGTAGTGGAGATGTTTAAACTACGACCCACAACTTGGGAATTACTGTGACCCCTGAAAAATGCGTGTGCTATGTTTCCCCACGTCCAGCACACACAAGAAGAAGTTTTCTGGGGTTCTGAGAGTGGGGAGGTTCCTCCAACAGGCAGCAGCACCTGGGTTGTAATAGAATCCCTTAGCTTGACTTCCCTAAGTGTTTTCCTAGGCCTAGCAGTAAGCGATGGTGGGGGATGGGCTCTAAAGCCAAGTATTAGCGAGTGCATCTCTGTGGGTAGTGGAGGGTTTTAAACTACTTCCCCAACCTTGGAACACCTGTGCCCCATAAAGATGCGTGGAATCTGTTTCCCCACCTCCAGCACACACACGGAGACGTGCTCAGGTATCCTGATTGTGGGGAGGCTCCTCCAAATGACAGCAGCGCCTGGGTTCTAAAAGAATCCCTTAGCTTGTCTTCCCTGATGGCATGCCTAGGCTGGAGAGTGGGGGAAAGTGGGGGTTGGGCTCTAAACCAAGTATAAGCGAGAGCCTATCCATGGGATGTGGGTTTTTAACCTACAACCCACATCCATGGAATAAATGTACCCCCTGAATGATGCTTTGACTGTTTCCCTACATCCAGCACACACACGAAGATGTGTTCTTGTATTCTGAGTGTGGGGAAGTTCCTCAAACTGACAGAAGCACCTGGATTCTATTAGTATCCCTTAGCTTCTGTTCCCTGAGTGTTCTTTTAGGCCAGGCCATGAGGGAAAGCTGGGGGTTGGGCTTGGAGGCCACGTAGCAGTGAGTGTCCCCTGATCCATTGAGGAAGTACTTAGAGGACTTCTCCCTAAAGGGAACACCTTTTCCTGCATTCATCTGGGTGCAGTGGGGCTGCACAACTCTCCCACACCTAAGAATGTGTTCTGGAATTCTGAGTGCAGGGAAGTTCCTCCAACTGACAGCAGCGCCTGGGTTCTAATTGAATCCCTTTGCTTGTCTTCCCTGATGGAAAGCCTAGGCGGGAGTGCGGGGGAAAGTGTGGTTTGGGCTCCAAAACCAAGTATTTGCGATGACCTCTCTATGGTTTGTGGAGGTGTTTAAACTACATCCCTAACCTGGGAACTCCTGTGCCCCCATAAAGATCCGTGGAGTCTGTTTCCACACCTCCAGCACACACACGAACACTTGCACAGTTATCCTGAGAGTGGGCAGCCTCCTCCAACTGAGAGCAGGGCCTTGGTTCTTATAAAATCGCTTAACTTGTCTACCCTGTTTGGTTGCCTGATACGGAGTGCTGGGGAAAGGGTGGGTTGGGTTCTAAATCCAAGTATTAGCGAGTGCTTCTCCATGGGATTTGGAGGTTATTAACCAAAAGCCCACAACATGGGAATACCTGTGCTCCTTGAAAAAAGCGTGGACTCTGTATCCCCACCACCAGAACACACATGAAGAAGTTTTCTGCTATCCTGAATGTGGGCTGGCAATTTCAGGTGACAGAGCGTCTGGGTTCTAATAGAATCCCTTAGCTTGTAATCCCTGAGTGTTTCCCTAGGACTGACTCTGAGAGAAACCTGGGGGTTGGGCTTTGAGGCCAAATAGTAGCGAGTGTCCCCGATGGACTGAGGAAGTCTTTAGATGAATTCTCCATAAAGGGAAACACCTGAGCACCCATTCATCTGCGTGGAGTGGGGCTTCAAATCTCCCCAACACACAAGGTTGGGTTCCAGTATCCTGAGGGTGGGGTAGTTCCTCCAACTGACATCAGCGTCTTGGTTTGAATAGAATCCCTTTGCTTGTCTTCCCTGATGGTTTGCCTACGCCAGTGTGTGGTTGAAAGTGGGATTTGGGATCTAAAACTAAGTATTAGCGTGTGCCTCTCCATGGGTAGTGGAGATGTTTAAACTACAACCCACAACTTGGGAATTACTGTGACCCGTGAAAAATGCGTGTGCTATGTTTCCCCACGTCCAGCACACACAGGAAGAAGTGTTCTGGGGTTCTGAGTGTGGGGAGGTTCCTCCAACAGACAGCAGCACCTGGGTTGTAATAGAATCCCTTAGCTTGACTTCCCTAAGTGTTTTCCTAGGCCTAGCAGTAAGCGATGGTGGGGGATGGGCTCTAAAGCCAAGTATTAGCGAGTGCATCTCTGTGGGTAGTGGAGGGTTTTAAACTACTTCCCCAACCTTGGAACACCTGTGCCCCATAAAGATGCGTGGAATCTGTTTCCCCACCTCCAGCACACACACGGAGACGTGCTCAGGTATCCTGATTGTGGGGAGGCTCCTCCAAATGACAGCAGCGCCTGGGTTCTAAAAGAATCCCTTAGCTTGTCTTCCCTGATGGCATGCCTAGGCTGGAGAGTGGGGGAAAGTGGGGGTTGGGCTCTAAACCAAGTATAAGCGAGAGCCTATCCATGGGATGTGGGTTTTTAACCTACAACCCACAACCATGGAATAAATGTGCCCCCTGAAAGATGCTTTGACTGTTTCCCTACATCCAGCACACACACGAAGATGTGTTCTTGTATTCTGAGTGTGGGGAAGTTCCTCAAACTGACAGCAGCACCTGGATTCTATTAGTATCCCTTAGCTTCTGTTCCCTGAGTGTTCTTTTAGGCCAGGCCATGAGGGAAAGCTGGGGGTTGGGCTTGGAGGCCACGTAGCAGTGAGTGCCCCCTGATCCATTGAGGAAGTACTTAGAGGACTTCTCCCTAAAGGGAACACCTTTTCCTGCATTCATCTGGGTGCAGTGGGGCTGCACAACTCTCCCACACCTAAGAATGTGTTCTGGAATTCTGAGTGCAGGGAAGTTCCTCCAACTGACAGCAGCGCCTGGGTTCTAATTGAATCCCTTTGCTTGTCTTCCCTGATGGAAAGCCTAGGCGGGAGTGCGGGGGAAAGTGTGGTTTGGGATCCAAAACCAAGTATTTGCCATGACCTCTCTATGGTTTGTGGAGGTGTTTAAACTACATCCCTAACCTGGGAACACCTGTGCCCCCATGAAGATCCGTGGAGTCTGTTTCCACACCTCCAGCACACACACGAACACTTGCACATTTATCCTGAGAGTGGGCAGCCTCCTCCAACTGAGAGCAGGGCCTTGGTTCTTATAAAATTGCTTAACTTGTCTACCCTGTTTGGTTGCCTGATACGGAGTGCTGGGGAAAGGGTGGGTTGGGCTCTAAATCCAAGTATTAGCTAGTGCTTCTCCATGGGATATGGAGGTTATTAACCAAAAGCCCACAACATGGGAATACCTGTGCTCCTTGAAAAAAGCGTGGACTCTGTATCCCCACCACCAGAACACACATGAAGAAGTTTTCTGCTATCCTGAGTGTGGGCTGGCAATTTCAGGTGACAGAAGCGTCTGGGTTCTAATAGAATCCCTTAGCTTGTAATCCCTGAGTGTTTCCCTAGGACTGACTCTGAGAGAAACCTGGGGGTTGGGCTTTGAGGCCAAATAGTAGCGAGTGTCCCCGATGGACTGAGGAAGTATTTAGATGAATTCTCCATAAAGGGAAACACCTGAGCACCCATTCATCTGCGAGGAGTGGGGCTTCAAATCTCCCCACCACACATGGTTGTGTTCCAGTATCCTGAGGGTGGGGTAGTTCCTCCAACTGACATCAGCGTCTTGGTTTGAATAGAATCCCTTTGCTTGTCTTCCCTGATGGTTTGCCTAGGCCAGTGTGTGGTTGAAAGTGGGATTTGGGATCTAAAACTAAGTATTAGCGTGTGCCTCTCCATGGGTAGTGGAGATGTTTAAACTACAACCCACAACTTGGGAATTACTGTGACCCCTGAAAAATGCGTGTGCTATGTTTCCCCACGTCCAGCACACACAAGAAGAAGTTTTCTGGGGTTCTGAGAGTGGGGAGGTTCCTCCAACAGACAGCAGCACCTGGGTTGTAATAGAATCCCTTAGCTTGACTTCCCTAAGTGTTTTCCTAGGCCTAGCAGTAAGCGATGGTGGGGGATGTGCTCTAAAGCCAAGTATTAGCGAGTGCATCTCTGTGGGTAGTGGAGGGTTTTAAACTACTTCCCCAACCTTGGAACACCTGTGCCCCATAAAGATGCGTGGAATCTGTTTCCCCACCTCCAGCACGCACACGGAGACGTGCTCAGGTATCCTGATTGTGGGGAGGCTCCTCCAAATGACAGCAGCGCCTGGGTTCTAAAAGAATCCCTTAGCTTGTCTTCCCTGATGGCATGCCTAGGCTGGAGAGTGGGGGAAAGTGGGGGTTGGGCTCTAAACCAAGTATAAGCGAGAGCCTATCCATGGGATGTGGGTTTTTAACCTACAACCCACATCCATGGAATAAATGTACCCCCTGAATGATGCTTTGACTGTTTCCCTACATCCAGCACACACACGAAGATGTGTTCTTGTATTCTGAGTGTGGGGAAGTTCCTCAAACTGACAGAAGCACCTGGATTCTATTAGTATCCCTTAGCTTCTGTTCCCTGAGTGTTCTTTTAGGCCAGGCCATGAGGGAAAGCTGGGGGTTGGGCTTGGAGGCCACGTAGCAGTGAGTGTCCCCTGATCCATTGAGGAAGTACTTAGAGGACTTCTCCCTAAAGGGAACACCTTTTCCTGCATTCATCTGGGTGCAGTGGGGCTGCACAACTCTCCCACACCTAAGAATGTGTTCTGGAATTCTGAGTGCAGGGAAGTTCCTCCAACTGACAGCAGCGCCTGGGTTCTAATTGAATCCCTTTGCTTGTCTTCCCTGATGGAAAGCCTAGGCGGGAGTGCGGGGGAAAGTGTGGTTTGGGCTCCAAAACCAAGTATTTGCGATGACCTCTCTATGGTTTGTGGAGGTGTTTAAACTACATCCCTAACCTGGGAACTCCTGTGCCCCCATAAAGATCCGTGGAGTCTGTTTCCACACCTCCAGCACACACACGAACACTTGCACAGTTATCCTGAGAGTGGGCAGCCTCCTCCAACTGAGAGCAGGGCCTTGGTTCTTATAAAATCGCTTAACTTGTCTACCCTGTTTGGTTGCCTGATACGGAGTGCTGGGGAAAGGGTGGGTTGGGTTCTAAATCCAAGTATTAGCGAGTGCTTCTCCATGGGATTTGGAGGTTATTAACCAAAAGCCCACAACATGGGAATACCTGTGCTCCTTGAAAAAAGCGTGGACTCTGTATCCCCACCACCAGAACACACATGAAGAAGTTTTCTGCTATCCTGAATGTGGGCTGGCAATTTCAGGTGACAGAGCGTCTGGGTTCTAATAGAATCCCTTAGCTTGTAATCCCTGAGTGTTTCCCTAGGACTGACTCTGAGAGAAACCTGGGGGTTGGGCTTTGAGGCCAAATAGTAGCGAGTGTCCCCGATGGACTGAGGAAGTCTTTAGATGAATTCTCCATAAAGGGAAACACCTGAGCACCCATTCATCTGCGTGGAGTGGGGCTTCAAATCTCCCCAACACACAAGGTTGGGTTCCAGTATCCTGAGGGTGGGGTAGTTCCTCCAACTGACATCAGCGTCTTGGTTTGAATAGAATCCCTTTGCTTGTCTTCCCTGATGGTTTGCCTACGCCAGTGTGTGGTTGAAAGTGGGATTTGGGATCTAAAACTAAGTATTAGCGTGTGCCTCTCCATGGGTAGTGGAGATGTTTAAACTACAACCCACAACTTGGGAATTACTGTGACCCGTGAAAAATGCGTGTGCTATGTTTCCCCACGTCCAGCACACACAGGAAGAAGTGTTCTGGGGTTCTGAGTGTGGGGAGGTTCCTCCAACAGACAGCAGCACCTGGGTTGTAATAGAATCCCTTAGCTTGACTTCCCTAAGTGTTTTCCTAGGCCTAGCAGTAAGCGATGGTGGGGGATGGGCTCTAAAGCCAAGTATTAGCGAGTGCATCTCTGTGGGTAGTGGAGGGTTTTAAACTACTTCCCCAACCTTGGAACACCTGTGCCCCATAAAGATGCGTGGAATCTGTTTCCCCACCTCCAGCACACACACGGAGACGTGCTCAGGTATCCTGATTGTGGGGAGGCTCCTCCAAATGACAGCAGCGCCTGGGTTCTAAAAGAATCCCTTAGCTTGTCTTCCCTGATGGCATGCCTAGGCTGGAGAGTGGGGGAAAGTGGGGGTTGGGCTCTAAACCAAGTATAAGCGAGAGCCTATCCATGGGATGTGGGTTTTTAACCTACAACCCACAACCATGGAATAAATGTGCCCCCTGAAAGATGCTTTGACTGTTTCCCTACATCCAGCACACACACGAAGATGTGTTCTTGTATTCTGAGTGTGGGGAAGTTCCTCAAACTGACAGCAGCACCTGGATTCTATTAGTATCCCTTAGCTTCTGTTCCCTGAGTGTTCTTTTAGGCCAGGCCATGAGGGAAAGCTGGGGGTTGGGCTTGGAGGCCACGTAGCAGTGAGTGCCCCCTGATCCATTGAGGAAGTACTTAGAGGACTTCTCCCTAAAGGGAACACCTTTTCCTGCATTCATCTGGGTGCAGTGGGGCTGCACATCTCTCCCACACCTAAGAATGTGTTCTGGAATTCTGAGTGCAGGGAAGTTCCTCCAACTGACAGCAGCGCCTGGGTTCTAATTGAATCCCTTTGCTTGTCTTCCCTGATGGAAAGCCTAGGCGGGAGTGCGGGGGAAAGTGTGGTTTGGGATCCAAAACCAAGTATTTGCCATGACCTCTCTATGGTTTGTGGAGGTGTTTAAACTACATCCCTAACCTGGGAACACCTGTGCCCCCATGAAGATCCGTGGAGTCTGTTTCCACACCTCCAGCACACACACGAACACTTGCACATTTATCCTGAGAGTGGGCAGCCTCCTCCAACTGAGAGCAGGGCCTTGGTTCTTATAAAATTGCTTAACTTGTCTACCCTGTTTGGTTGCCTGATACGGAGTGCTGGGGAAAGGGTGGGTTGGGCTCTAAATCCAAGTATTAGCTAGTGCTTCTCCATGGGATATGGAGGTTATTAACCAAAAGCCCACAACATGGGAATACCTGTGCTCCTTGAAAAAAGCGTGGACTCTGTATCCCCACCACCAGAACACACATGAAGAAGTTTTCTGCTATCCTGAGTGTGGGCTGGCAATTTCAGGTGACAGAAGCGTCTGGGTTCTAATAGAATCCCTTAGCTTGTAATCCCTGAGTGTTTCCCTAGGACTGACTCTGAGAGAAACCTGGGGGTTGGGCTTTGAGGCCAAATAGTAGCGAGTGTCCCCGATGGACTGAGGAAGTATTTAGATGAATTCTCCATAAAGGGAAACACCTGAGCACCCATTCATCTGCGAGGAGTGGGGCTTCAAATCTCCCCACCACACATGGTTGGGTTCCAGTATCCTGAGGGTGGGGTAGTTCCTCCAACTGACATCAGCGTCTTGGTTTGAATAGAATCCCTTTGCTTGTCTTCCCTGATGGTTTGCCTAGGCCAGTGTGTGGTTGAAAGTGGGATTTGGGATCTAAAACTAAGTATTAGCGTGTGCCTCTCCATGGGTAGTGGAGATGTTTAAACTACAACCCACAACTTGGGAATTACTGTGACCCCTGAAAAATGCGTGTGCTCTGTTTCCCCACGTCCAGCACACACAAGAAGAAGTTTTCTGGGGTTCTGAGAGTGGGGAGGTTCCTCCAACAGACAGCAGCACCTGGGTTGTAATAGAATCCCTTAGCTTGACTTCCCTAAGTGTTTTCCTAGGCCTAGCAGTAAGCGATGGTGGGGGATGTGCTCTAAAGCCAAGTATTAGCGAGTGCATCTCTGTGGGTAGTGGAGGGTTTTAAACTACTTCCCCAACCTTGGAACACCTGTGCCCCATAAAGATGCGTGGAATCTGTTTCCCCACCTCCAGCACACACACGGAGACGTGCTCAGGTATCCTGATTGTGGGGAGGCTCCTCCAAATGACAGCAGCGCCTGGGTTCTAAAAGAATCCCTTAGCTTGTCTTCCCTGATGGCATGCCTAGGCTGGAGAGTGGGGGAAAGTGGGGGTTGGGCTCTAAACCAAGTATAAGCGAGAGCCTATCCATGGGATGTGGGTTTTTAACCTACAACCCACAACCATGGAATAAATGTACCCCCTGAATGATGCTTTGACTGTTTCCATACATCCAGCACACACACGAAGATGTGTTCTTGTATTCTGAGTGTGGGGAAGTTCCTCAAACTGACAGAAGCACCTGGATTCTATTAGTATCCCTTAGCTTCTGTTCCCTGAGTGTTCTTTTAGGCCAGGCCATGAGGGAAAGCTGGGGGTTGGGCTTGGAGGCCACGTAGCAGTGAGTGCCCCCTGATCCATTGAGGAAGTACTTAGAGGACTTCTCCCTAAAGGGAACACCTTTTCCTGCATTCATCTGGGTGCAGTGGGGCTGCACAACTCTCCCACACCTAAGAATGTGTTCTGGAATTCTGAGTGCAGGGAAGTTCCTCCAACTGACAGCAGCGCCTGGGTTCTAATTGAATCCATTTGCTTGTCTTCCCTGATGGAAAGCCTAGGCGGGAGTGCGGGGGAAAGTGTGGTTTGGGCTCCAAAACCAAGTATTTGCGATGACCTCTCTATGGTTTGTGGAGGTGTTTAAACTACATCCCTAACCTGGGAACTCCTGTGCCCCCATAAAGATCCGTGGAGTCTGTTTCCACACCTCCAGCACACACACGAACACTTGCACAGTTATCCTGAGAGTGGGCAGCCTCCTCCAACTGAGAGCAGGGCCTTGGTTCTTATAAAATCGCTTAACTTGTCTACCCTGTTTGGTTGCCTGATACGGAGTGCTGGGGAAAGGGTGGGTTGGGTTCTAAATCCAAGTATTAGATAGTGCTTCTCCTTGGGATTTGGAGGTTATTAACCAAAAGCCCACAACATGGGAATACCTGTGCTCCTTGAAAAAAGCGTGGACTCTGTATCCCCACCACCAGAACACACATGAAGAAGTTTTCTGCTATCCTGAGTGTGGGCTGGCAATTTCAGGTGACAGAGCGTCTGGGTTCTAATAGAATCCCTTAGCTTGTAATCCCTGAGTGTTTCCCTAGGACTGACTCTGAGAGAAACCTGGGGGTTGGGCTTTGAGGCCAAATAGTAGCGAGTGTCCCCGATGGACTGAGGAAGTCTTTAGATGAATTCTCCATAAAGGGAAACACCTGAGCACCCATTCATCTGCGTGGAGTGGGGCTTCAAATCTCCCCACCACACAAGGTTGGCTTCCAGTATCCTGAGGGTGGGGTAGTTCCTCCAACTGACATCAGCGTCTTGGTTTTAATAAAATCCCTTTGCTTGTCTTCCCTGATGGTTTGCCTAGGCCAGTGTGTGGTTGAAAGTGGGATTTGGGATCTAAAACTAAGTATTAGCGTGTGCCTCTCCATGGGTAGTGGAGATGTTTAAACTACAACCCACAACTTGGGAATTACTGTGACCCGTGAAAAATTCGTGTGCTATGTTTCCCCACGTCCAGCACACACAGGAAGAAGTGTTCTGGGGTTCTGAGAGTGGGGAGGTTCCTCCAACAGACAGCAGCACCTGGGTTGTAATAGAATCCCTTAGCTTGACTTCCCTAAGTGTTTTCCTAGGCCTAGCAGTAAGCGATGGTGGGGGATGGGCTCTAAAGCCAAGTATTAGCGAGTGCATCTCTGTGGGTAGTGGAGGGTTTTAAACTACTTCCCCAACCTTGGAACACCTGTGCCCCATAAAGATGCGTGGAATCTCTTTCCCCACCTCCAGCACACACACGGAGACGTGCTCAGGTATCCTGATTGTGGGGAGGCTCCTCCAAATGACAGCAGCGCCTGGGTTCTAAAAGAATCCCTTAGCTTGTCTTCCCTGATGGCATGCCTAGGCTGGAGAGTGGGGGAAAGTGGGGGTTGGGCTCTAAACCAAGTATAAGCGAGAGCCTATCCATGGGATGTGGGTTTTTAACCTACAACCCACAACCATGGAATAAATGTGCCCCCTGAAAGATGCTTTGACTGTTTCCCTACATCCAGCACACACACGAAGATGTGTTCTTGTATTCTGAGTGTGGGGAAGTTCCTCAAACTGACAGAAGCACCTGGATTCTATTAGTATCCCTTAGCTTCTGTTCCCTGAGTGTTCTTTTAGGCCAGGCCATGAGGGAAATCTGGGGGTTGGGCTTGGAGGCCACGTAGCAGTGAGTGTCCCCTGATCCATTGAGGAAGTACTTAGAGGACTTCTCCCTAAAGGGAACACCTTTTCCTGCATTCATCTGGGTGCAGTGGGGCTGCACAACTCTCCCACACCTAAGAATGTGTTCTGGAATTCTGAGTGCAGGGAAGTTCCTCCAACTGACAGCAGCGCCTGGGTTCTAATTGAATCCCTTTGCTTGTCTTCCCTGATGGAAAGCCTAGGCGGGAGTGCGGGGGAAAGTGTGGTTTGGGCTCCAAAACCAAGTATTTGCGATGACCTCTCTATGGTTTGTGGAGATGTTTAAACTACATCCCTAACCTGGGAACTCCTGTGCCCCCATAAAGATCCGTGGAGTCTGTTTCCACACCTCCAGCACACACACGAACACTTGCACAGTTATCCTGAGAGTGGGCAGCCTCCTCCAACTGAGAGCAGGGCCTTGGTTCTTATAAAATCGCTTAACTTGTCTACCCTGTTTGGTTGCCTGATACGGAGTGCTGGGGAAAGGGTGGGTTGGGCTCTAAATCCAAGTATTAACGAGTGCTTCTCCATGGGATTTGGAGGTTATTAACCAAAAGCCCACAACATGGGAATACCTGTGCTCCTTGAAAAAAGCGTGGACTCTGTATCCCCACCACCAGAACACACATGAAGAAGTTTTCTGCTATCCTGAATGTGGGCTGGCAATTTCAGGTGACAGAAGCGGCTGGGTTCTAATAGAATCCCTTAGCTTGTAATCCCTGAGTGTTTCCCTAGGACTGACTCTGAGAGAAACCTGGGGGTTGGGCTTTGAGGCCAAATAGTAGCGAGTGTCCCCGATGGACTGAGGAAGTCTTTAGATGAATTCTCCATAAAGGGAAACACCTGAGCACCCATTCATCTGCGTGGAGTGGGGCTTCAAATCTCCCCACCACACAAGGTTGGGTTCCAGTATCCTGAGGGTGGGGTAGTTCCTCCAACTGACATCAGCGTCTTGGTTTGAATAGAATCCCTTTGCTTGTCTTCCCTGATGGTTTGCCTAGGCCAGTGTGTGGTTGAAAGTGGGATTTGGGATCTAAAACTAAGTATTAGCGTGTGCCTCTCCATGGGTAGTGGAGATGTTTAAACTACAACCCACAACTTGGGAATTACTGTGACCCGTGAAAAATGCGTGTGCTATGTTTCCCCACGTCCAGCACACACAGGAAGAAGTGTTCTGGGGTTCTGAGAGTGGGGAGGTTCCTCCAACAGACAGCAGCACCTGGGTTGTAATAGAATCCCTTAGCTTGACTTCCCTAAGTGTTTTCCTAGGCCTAGCAGTAAGCGATGGTGGGGGATGGGCTCTAAAGCCAAGTATTAGCGAGTGCATCTCTGTGGGTAGTGGAGGGTTTTAAACTACTTCCCCAACCTTGGAACACCTGTGCCCCATAAAGATGCGTGGAATCTCTTTCCCCACCTCCAGCACACACACGGAGACGTGCTCAGGTATCCTGATTGTGGGGAGGCTCCTCCAAATGACAGCAGCGCCTGGGTTCTAAAAGAATCCCTTAGCTTGTCTTCCCTGATGGCATGACTAGGCTGGAGAGTGGGGGAAAGTGGGGGTTGGGCTCTAAACCAAGTATAAGCGAGAGCCTATCCATGGGATGTGGGTTTTTAACCTACAACCCACAACCATGGAATAAATGTGCCCCCTGAAAGATGCTTTGACTGTTTCCCTACATCCAGCACACACACGAAGATGTGTTCTTGTATTCTGAGTGTGGGGAAGTTCCTCAAACTGACAGCAGCACCTGGATTCTATTAGTATCCCTTAGCTTCTGTTCCCTGAGTGTTCTTTTAGGCCAGGCCATGAGGGAAAGCTGGGGGTTGGGCTTGGAGGCCACGTAGCAGTGAGTGCCCCCTGATCCATTGAGGAAGTACTTAGAGGACTTCTCCCTAAAGGGAACACCTTTTCCTGCATTCATCTGGGTGCAGTGGGGCTGCACATCTCTCCCACACCTAAGAATGTGTTCTGGAATTCTGAGTGCAGGGAAGTTCCTCCAACTGACAGCAGCGCCTGGGTTCTAATTGAATCCCTTTGCTTGTCTTCCCTGATGGAAAGCCTAGGCGGGAGTGCGGGGGAAAGTGTGGTTTGGGCTCCAAAACCAAGTATTTGCGATGAACTCTCTATGGTTTGTGGAGGTGTTTAAACTACATCCCTAACCTGGGAACACCTGTGCCCCCATGAAGATCCGTGGAGTCTGTTTCCACACCTCCAGCACACACACGAACACTTGCACATTTATCCTGAGAGTGGGCAGCCTCCTCCAACTGAGAGCAGGGCCTTGGTTCTTATAAAATCGCTTAACTTGTCTACACTGTTTCGTTGCCTGATACGGAGTGCTGGGGAAAGGGTGGGTTGGGCTCTAAATCCAAGTATTAGCTAGTGCTTCTCCTTGGGATTTGGAGGTTATTAACCAAAAGCCCACAACATGGGAATACCTGTGCTCCTTGAAAAAAGCGTGGACTCTGTATCCCCACCACCAGAACACACATGAAGAAGTTTTCTGCTATCCTGAGTGTGGGCTGGCAATTTCAGGTGACAGAAGCGGCTGGGTTCTAATAGAATCCCTTAGCTTGTAATCCCTGAGTGTTTCCCTAGGACTGACTCTGAGAGAAACCTGGGGGTTGGGCTTTGAGGCCAAATAGTAGCGAGTGTCCCCGATGGACTGAGGAAGTATTTAGATGAATTCTCCATAAAGGGAAACACCTGAGCACCCATTCATCTGCGTGGAGTGGGGCTTCAAATCTCCCCACCACACAAGGTTGGCTTCCAGTATCCTGAGGGTGGGGTAGTTCCTCCAACTGACATCAGCGTCTTGGTTTTAATAAAATCCCTTTGCTTGTCTTCCCTGATGGTTTGCCTAGGCCAGTGTGTGGTTGAAAGTGGGATTTGGGATCTAAAACTAAGTATTAGCGTGTGCCTCTCCATGGGTAGTGGAGATGTTTAAACTACAACCCACAACTTGGGAATTACTGTGACCCGTGAAAAATGCGTGTGCTATGTTTCCCCACGTCCAGCACACACAGGAAGAAGTGTTCTGGGGTTCTGAGAGTGGGGAGGTTCCTCCAAAAGACAGCAGCACCTGGGTTGTAATAGAATCCCTTAGCTTGACTTCCCTAAGTGTTTTCCTAGGACTAGCAGTAAGCGATGGTGGGGGATGGGCTCTAAAGCCAAGTATTAGCGAGTGCATCTCTGTGGGTAGTGGAGGGTTTTAAACTACTTCCCCAACCTTGGAACACCTGTGCCCCATAAAGATGCGTGGAATCTGTTTCCCCACCTCCAGCACACACACGGAGAAGTGCTCAGGTATCCTGATTGTGGGGAGGCTCCTCCAAATGACAGCAGCGCCTGGGTTCTAAAAGAATCCCTTAGCTTGTCTTCCCTGATGGCATGCCTAGGCTGGAGAGTGGGGGAAAGTGGGGGTTGGGCTCTAAACCAAGTATAAGCGAGAGCCTATCCATGGGATGTGGGTTTTTAACCTACAACCCACAACCATGGAATAAATGTGCCCCCTGAAAGATGCTTTGACTGTTTCCCTACATCCAGCACACACACGAAGATGTGTTCTTGTATTCTGAGTGTGGGGAAGTTCCTCAAACTGACAGCAGCACCTGGATTCTATTAGTATCCCTTAGCTTCTGTTCCCTGAGTGTTCTTTTAGGCCAAGCCATGAGGGAAAGCTGGGGCTTGGGCTTGGAGGCCACGTAGCAGTGAGTGCCCCCTGATCCATTGAGGAAGTACTTAGAGGACTTCTCCCTAAAGGGAACACCTTTTCCTGCATTCATCTGGGTGCATTGGGGCTGCACAACTCTCCCACACCTAAGAATGTGTTCTGGAATTCTGAGTGCAGGGAAGTTCCTCCAACTGACAGCAGCGCCTGGGTTCTAATTGAATCCCTTTGCTTGTCTTCCCTGATGGAAAGCCTAGGCGGGAGTGCGGGGGAAAGTGTGGTTTGGGCTCCAAAACCAAGTATTTGCGATGACCTCTCTATGGCTTGTGGAGGTGTTTAAACTACATCCCTAACCTGGGAACACCTGTGCCCCCATAAAGATCCGTGGAGTCTGTTTCCACACCTCCAGCACACACACGAACACTTGCACAGTTATCCTGAGAGTGGGCAGCCTCCTCCAACTGAGAGCAGGGCCTTGGTTCTTATAAAATCGCTTAACTTGTCTACCCTGTTTGGTTGCCTGATACGGAGTGCTGGGGAAAGGGTGGGTTGGGCTCTAAATCCAAGTATTAGCGAGTGCTTCTCCATGGGATTTGGAGGTTATTAACCAAAAGCCCACAACATGGGAATACCTGTGCTCCTTGAAAAAAGCATGGACTCTGTATCCCCACCACCAGAACACACATGAAGAAGTTTTCTGCTATCCTGAGTGTGGGCTGGCAATTTCAGGTGACAGAAGCGGCTGGGTTCTAATAGAATCCCTTAGCTTGTAATCCCTGAGTGTTTCCCTAGGACTGACTCTGAGAGAAACCTGGGGGTTGGGCTTTGAGGCCAAATAGTAGCGAGTGTCCCCGATGGACTGAGGAAGTCTTTAGATGAATTCTCCATAAAGGGAAACACCTGAGCACCCATTCATCTGCGTGGAGTGGGGCTTCAAATCTCCCCACCACACAAGGTTGGGTTCCAGTATCCTGAGGGTGGGGTAGTTCCTCCAACTGACATCAGCGTCTTGGTTTGAATAGAATCCCTTTGCTTGTCTTCCCTGATGGTTTGCCTAGGCCAGTGTGTGGTTGAAAGTGGGATTTGGGATCTAAAACTAAGTATTAGCGTGTGCCTCTCCATGGGTAGTGGAGATGTTTAAACTACAACCCACAACTTGGGAATTACTGTGACCCCTGAAAAATGCATGTGCTATGTTTCCCCACGTCCAGCACACACAGGAAGAAGTGTTCTGGGGTTCTGAGAGAGGGGAGGTTCCTCCAACAGACAGCAGCACCTGGGTTGTAATAGAATCCCTTAGCTTGACTTCCCTAAGTGTTTTCCTAGGCCTAGCAGTAAGCGATGGTGGGGGATGGGCTCTAAAGCCAAGTATTAGCGAGTGCATCTCTGTGGGTAGTGGAGGGTTTTAAACTACTTCCCCAACCTTGGAACACCTGCGCCCCATAAAGATGCGTGGAATCTCTTTCCCCACCTACAGCACACACACGGAGACGTGCTAATTTATCCTGATTGTGGGGAGGCTCCTCCAAATGACAGCAGCGCCTGGGTTCTAAAAGAATCCCTTAGCTTGTCTTCCCTGATGGCATGCCTAGGCTGGAGAGTGGGGGAAAGTGGGGGTTGGGCTCTAAACCAAGTATAAGCGAGAGCCTATCCATGGGATGTGGGTTTTTAACCTACAACCCACAACCATGGAATAAATGTGCCCCCTGAAAAATGCTTTGAATGTTTCCCTACATCCAGCACACACACGAAGATGTGTTCTTGTATTCTGAGTGTGGGGAAGTTCCTCAAACTGACAGCAGCACCTGGATTCTATTAGTATCCCTTAGCTTCTGTTCCCTGAGTGTTCTTTTAGGCCAGGCCATGAGGGAAAGCTGGGGGTTGGGCTTGGAGGCCACGTAGCAGTGAGTGCCCCCTGATCCAATTAGGAAGTACTTAGAGGACTTCTCCCTAAAGGGAACACCTTTTCCTGCATTCATCTGGGTGCAGTGGGGCTGCACATCTCTCCCAAACCTAAGAATGTGTTCTGGAATTCTGAGTGCAGGGAAGTTCCTCCAACTGACAGCAGTGCCTGGGTTCTAATTGAATCCAATTGCTTGTCTTCCCTGATGGAAAGCCTAGGTGGGAGTGTGGGGGAAAGTGTGGTTTGGGCTCCAAAACCAAGTATTTGCGATGACCTCTCTATGGTTTGTGGAGGTTTTTAAACTACATCCCTAACCTGGGAACACCTGTGCCCCCATAAAGATCCGTGGAGTCTGTTTCCACACCTCCAGCACACACACGAACACTTGCACAGTTATCCTGAGAGTGGGCAGCCTCCTCCAACTGAGAGCAGGGCCTTGGTTCTTATAAAATCGCTTAACTTGTCTACCCTGTTTGGTTGCCTGATACGGAGTGCTGGGGAAAGGGTGGGTTGGGCTCTAAATCCAAGTATTAGCGAGTGCTTCTCCATGGGATTTGGAGGTTATTAACCAAAAGCCCACAACATGGGAATACCTGTGCTCCTTGAAAAAAGCGTGGACTCTGTATCCCCACCACCAGAACACACATGAAGAAGTTTTCTGCTATCCTGAGTGTGGGCTGGCAATTTCAGGTGACAGAAGCGGCTGGGTTCTAATAGAATCCCTTAGCTTGTAATCCCTGAGTGTTTCCCTAGGACTGACTCTGAGAGAAACCTGGGGGTTGGGCTTTGAGGCCAAATAGTAGCGAGTGTCCCCGATGGACTGAGGAAGTCTTTAGATGAATTCTCCATAAAGGGAAACACCTGAGCACCCATTCATCTGCGTGGAGTGGGGCTTCAAATCTCCCCACCACACAAGGTTGGGTTCCAGTATCCTGAGGGTGGGGTAGTTCCTCCAACTGACATCAGCGTCTTGGTTTGAATAGAATCCCTTTGCTTGTCTTCCCTGATGGTTTGCCTAGGCCAGTGTGTGGTTGAAAGTGGGATTTGGGATCTAAAACTAAGTATTAGCGTGTGCCTCTCCATGGGTAGTGGAGATGTTTAAACTACAACCCACAACTTGGGAATTACTGTGACCCCTGAAAAATGCGTGTGCTTTGTTTCCCCACGTCCAGCACACACAGGAAGAAGTGTTCTGGGGTTCTGAGTGTGGGGAGGTTCCTCCAACAGACAGCAGCACCTGGGTTGTAATAGAATCCCTTAGCTTGACTTCCCTAAGTGTTTTCCTAGGCCTAGCAGTAAGCGATGGTGGGGGATGTGCTCTAAAGCCAAGTATTAGCGAGTGCATCTCTGTGGGTAGTGGAGGGTTTTAAACTACTTCCCCAACCTTGGAACACCTGTGCCCCATTAAGATGCGTGGAATCTCTTTCCCCACCTACAGCACACACACGGAGACGTGCTCATTTATCCTGATTGTGGGGAGGCTCCTCCAAATGACAGCAGCGCCTGGGTTCTAAAAGAATCCCTTAGCTTGTCTTCCCTGATGGCATGCCTAGGCTGGAGAGTGGGGGAAAGTGGGGGTTGGGCTCTAAACCAAGTATAAGCGAGAGCCTATCCATGGGATGTGGGTTTTTAACCTACAACCCACAACCATGGAATAAATGTGCCCCCTGAAAAATGCTTTGAATGTTTCCCTACATCCAGCACACACACGAAGATGTGTTCTTGTATTCTGAGTGTGGGGAAGTTCCTCAAACTGACAGAAGCACCTGGATTCTATTAGTATCCCTTAGCTTCTGTTCCCTGAGTGTTCTTTTAGGCCAGGCCATGAGGGAAAGCTGGGGGTTGGGCTTGGAGGCCACGTAGCAGTGAGTGCCCCCTGATCCAATTAGGAAGTACTTAGAGGACTTCTCCCTAAAGGGAACACCTTTTCCTGCATTCATCTGGGTGCAGTGGGGCTGCACATCTCTCCCAAACCTAAGAATGTGTTCTGGAATTCTGAGTGCAGGGAAGTTCCTCCAACTGACAGCAGTGCCTGGTTTCTAATTGAATCCAATTGCTTGTCTTCCCTGATGGAAAGCCTAGGTGGGAGTGTGGGGGAAAGTGTGGTTTGGGCTCCAAAACCAAGTATTTGTGATGACCTCTCTATGGTTTGTGGAGGTTTTTAAACTACATCCCTAACCTGGGAACACCTGTGCCCCCATAAATATCCGTGGAGTCTGTTTCCACACCTCCAGCACACACACGAACACTTGCACAGTTATCCTGAGAGTGGGCAGCCTCCTCCAACTGAGAGCAGGGCCTTGGTTCTTATAAAATCGCTTAACTTGTCTACCCTGTTTGGTTGCCTGATACGGAGTGCTGGGGAAAGGGTGGGTTGGGCTCTAAATCCAAGTATTAGCGAGTGCTTCTCCATGGGATTTGGAGGTTATTAACCAAAAGCCCACAACATGGGAATACCTGTGCTCCTTGAAAAAAGCGTGGACTCTGTATCCCCACCACCAGAACACACATGAAGAAGTTTTCTGCTATCCTGAGTGTGGGCTGGCAATTTCAGGTGACAGAAGCGGCTGGGTTCTAATAGAATCCCTTAGCTTGTAATCCCTGAGTGTTTCCCTAGGACTGACTCTGAGAGAAACCTGGGGGTTGGGCTTTGAGGCCAAATAGTAGCGAGTGTCCCCGATGGACTGAGGAAGTCTTTAGATGAATTCTCCATAAAGGGAAACACCTGAGCACCCATTCATCTGCGTGGAGTGGGGCTTCAAATCTCCCCACCACACAAGGTTGGGTTCCAGTATCCTGAGGGTGGGGTAGTTCCTCCAACTGACATCAGCGTCTTGGTTTGAATAGAATCCCTTTGCTTGTCTTCCCTGATGGTTTGCCTAGGCCAGTGTGTGGTTGAAAGTGGGATTTGGGATCTAAAACTAAGTATTAGCGTGTGCCTCTCCATGGGTAGTGGAGATGTTTAAACTACAACCCACAACTTGGGAATTACTGTGACCCCTGAAAAATGCGTGTGCTTTGTTTCCCCACGTCCAGCACACACAGGAAGAAGTGTTCTGGGGTTCTGAGAGAGGGGAGGTTCCTCCAACAGACAGCAGCACCTGGGTTGTAATAGAATCCCTTAGCTTGACTTCCCTAAGTGTTTTCCTAGGCCTAGCAGTAAGCGATGGTGGGGGATGGGCTCTAAAGCCAAGTATTAGCGAGTGCATCTCTGTGGGTAGTGGAGGGTTTTAAACTACTTCCCCAACCTTGGAACACCTGTGCCCCATAAAGATGCGTGGAATCTCTTTCCCCACCTACAGCACACACACGGAGACGTGCTCATTTATCCTGATTGTAGGGAGGCTCCTCCAAATGACAGCAGCGCCTGGGTTCTAAAAGAATCCCTTAGCTTGTCTTCCCTGATGGCATGCCTAGGCTGGAGAGTGGGGGAAAGTGGGGGTTGGGCTCTAAACCAAGTATAAGCGAGAGCCTATCCATGGGATGTGGGTTTTTAACCTACAACCCACAACCATGGAATAAATGTGCCCCCTGAAAGATGCTTTGAATGTTTCCCTACATCCAGCACACACACGAAGATGTGTTCTTGTATTCTGAGTGTGGGGAAGTTCCTCAAACTGACAGCAGCACCTGGATTCTATTAGTATCCCTTAGCTTCTGTTCCCTGAGTGTTCTTTTAGGCCAGGCCATGAGGGAAAGCTGGGGGTTGGGCTTGGAGGCCACGTAGCAGTGAGTGCCCCCTGATCCATTGACGAAGTACTTAGAGGACTTCTCCCTAAATGGAACACCTTTTCCTGCATTCATCTGGGTGCAGTGGGGCTGCACATCTCTCCCACACCTAAGAATGTGTTCTGGAATTCTGAGTGCAGGGAAGTTCCTCCAACTGACAGCAGTGCCTGGGTTCTAATTGAATCCCTTTGCTTGTCTTCCCTGATGGAAAGCCTAGGCGGGAGTGCGGGGGAATGTGTGGTTTGGGCTCCAAAACCAAGTATTTGCGATGACCTCTCTATGGTTTGTGGAGGTGTTTAAACTACATCCCTAACCTGGGAACACCTGTGCTCCCATAAAGATCCGTGGAGTCTGTTTCCACACCTCCAGCACACACACGAACACTTGCACAGTTATCCTGAGAGTGGGCAGCCTCCTCCAACTGAGAGCAGGGCCTTGGTTCTTATAAAATCGCTTAACTTGTCTACCCTGTTTGGTTGCCTGATACGGAGTGCTGGGGAAAGGGTGGGTTGGGCTCTAAATCCAAGTATTAGCGAGTGCTCCTCCATGGGATTTGGAGGTTATTAACCAAAAGCCCACAACATGGGAATACCTGTGCTCCTTGAAAAAAGCGTGGACTCTGTATCCCCACGACCAGAACACACATGAAGAAGTTTTCTGCTATCCTGAGTGTGGGCTGGCAATTTCAGGTGACAGAAGCAGCTGGGTTCTAATAGAATCCCTTAGCTTGTAATCCCTGAGTGTTTCCCTAGGACTGACTCTGAGAGAAACCTGGGGGTTGGGCTTTGAGGCCAAATAGTAGCGAGTGTCCCCGAAGGACTGAGGAAGTATTTAGATGAATTCTCCATAAAGGGAAACACCTGAGCACCCATTCATCTGCGAGGAGTGGGGCTTCAAATCTCCCCACCACACATGGTTGGGTTCCAGTATCCTGAGGGTGGGGTAGTTCCTCCAACTGACATCAGCGTCTTGGTTTGAATAGAATCCCTTTGCTTGTCTTCCCTGATGGTTTGCCTAGGCCAGTGTGTGGTTGAAAGTGGGATTTGGGATCTAAAACTAAGTATTAGCGTGTGCCTCTCCATGGGTAGTGGAGATGTTTAAACTACAACCCACAACTTGGGAATTACTGTGACCCCTGAAAAATGCGTGTGCTATGTTTCCCCACGTCCAGCACACACAGGAAGAAGTGTTCTGGGGTTCTGAGTGTGGGGAGGTTCCTAAAACAGACAGCAGCACCTGGGCTGTAATAGAATCCCTTAGCTTGACTTCCCTAAGTGTTTTCCTAGGCCTAGCAGTAAGCGATGGTGGGGGATGGGCTCTAAAGCCAAGTATTAGCGAGTGCATCTCTGTGGGTAGTGGAGGGTTTTAAACTACTTCCCCAACCTTGGAACACCTGTGCCCCATAAAGATGCGTGGAATCTGTTTCCCCACCTCCAGCACACACACGGAGACGTGCTCAGGTATCCTGATTGTGGGGAGGCTCTTCCAAATGACAGCAGCGCCTGGGTTCTAAAAGAATCCCTTAGCTTGTCTTCCCTGATGGCATGCCTAGGCTGGAGAGTGGGGGAAAGTGGGGGTTGGGCTCTAAACCAAGTATAAGCGAGAGCCTATCCATGGGATGTGGGTTTTTAACCTACAACCCACAACCATGGAATAAATGTGCCCCCTGAAAGATGCTTTGACTGTTTCCCTACATCCAGCACACACACGAAGATGTGTTCTTGTATTCTGAGTGTGGGGAAGTTCCTCAAACTGACAGCAGCACCTGGATTCTATTAGTATCCCTTAGCTTCTGTTCCCTGAGTGTTCTTTTAGGCCAGGCCATGAGGGAAAGCTGGGGGTTGGGCTTGGAGGCCACGTAGCAGTGAGTGCCCCCTGATCCATTGAGGAAGTACTTAGAGGACTTCTCCCTAAAGGGAACACCTTTTCCTGCATTCATCTGGGTGCAGTGGGGCTGCACAACTCTCCCACACCTAAGAATGTGTTCTGGAATTCTGAGTGCAGGGAAGTTCCTCCAACTGACAGCAGCGCCTGGGTTCTAATTGAATCCCTTTGCTTGTCTTCCCTGATGGAAAGCCTAGGCGGGAGTGCGGGGGAAAGTGTGGTTTGGGCTCCAAAACCAAGTATTTGCGATGACCTCTCTATGGTTTGTGGAGGTGTTTAAACTACATCCCTAACCTGGGAACACCTGTGCCCCCATAAAGATCCGTGGAGTCTGTTTCCACACCTCCAGCACACACACGAACACTTGCACAGTTATCCTGAGAGTGGGCAGCCTCCTCCGAGAGCAGGGCCTTGGTTCTTATAAAATCGCTTAACTTGTCTACCCTGTTTGGTTGCCTGATACGGAGTGCTGGGTAAAGGGTGGGTTGGGCTCTAAATCCAAGTATTAGCGAGTGCTTCTCCATGGGATTTGGAGGTTATTAACCAAAAGCCCACAACAAGGGAATACCTGTGCTCCTTGAAAAAAGCGTGGACTCTGTAACCCCACCACCAGAACACACATGAAGAAGTTTTCTGCTATCCTGAGTGTGGGCTGGCAATTTCAGGTGACAGAAGCGGCTGGGTTCTAATAGAATCCCTTAGCTTGTAATCCCTGAGTGTTTCACTAGGACTGACTCTGAGAGAAACCTGGGGGTTGGGCTTTGAGGCCAAATAGTAGCGAGTGTCCCCGATGGACTGAGGAAGTATTTAGATGAATTCTCCATAAAGGGAAACACCTGAGCACCCATTCATCTGCGTGGAGTGGGGCTTCAAATCTCCCCACCACACAAGGTTGGGTTCCAGTATCCTGAGGGTGGGGTAGTTCCTCCAACTGACATCAGCGTCTTGGTTTGAATAGAATCCCTTTGCTTGTCTTCCCTGATGGTTTGCCTAGGCCAGTGTGTGGTTGAAAGTGGGATATGGGATCTAAAACTAAGTATTAGCGTGTGCCTCTCCATGGGTAGTGGAGATGTTTAAACTACAACCCACAACTTGGGAATTACTGTGACCCCTGAAAAATGAGTGTGCTATGATTCCCCACGTCCAGCACACACAGGAAGAAGTGTTCTGGGGTTGTGAGTGTGGGGAGGTTCCTCCAACAGACAGCAGCACCTGGGTTGTAATAGAATCCCTTAGCTTGACTTCCCTAAGTGTTTTCCTAGGCCTAGCATTAAGCGATGGTGGGGGATGTGCTCTAAAGCCAAGTATTAGCGAGTGCATCTCTGTGGGTAGTGGAGGGTTTTAAACTACTTCCCCAACCTTGGAACACCTGTGCCCCATAAAGATGCGTGGAATCTGTTTCCCCAACTCAAGCACACACACGGAGATGTGCTCAGGTATCCTGATTGTGGGGAGGCTCCTCCAAATGACAGCAGCGCCTGGGTTCTAAAAGAATCCCTTAGCTTGTCTTCCCTGATGGCATGCCTAGGCTGAAGAGTGGGGGAAAGTGGGGGTTGGGCTCTAAACCAAGTATAAGCGAGAGCCTATCCATGGGATGTGGGTTTTTAACCTACAACCCACAACCATGGAATAAATGTGCCCCCTGAAAGATGCTTTGACTCTTTCCCTACATCCAGCACACACACGAAGATGTGTTCTTGTATTCTGAGTGTGGGGAAGTTCCTCAAACTGACAGCAGCACCTGGATTCTATTAGTATCCCTTAGCTTCTGTTCCCTGAGTGTTCTTTTAGGCCAGGCCATGAGGGAAAGCTGGGGGTTGGGCTTGGAGGCCACGTAGCAGTGAGTGCCCCTGATCCATTGAGGAAGTACTTAGAGGACTTCTCCCTAAAGGGAACACCTTTTCCTGCATTCATCTGGGTGCATTGGGGCTGCACAACTCTCCCACACCTAAGAATGTGTTCTGGAATTCTGAGTGCAGGGAAGTTCCTCCAACTGACAGCAGCGCCTGGGTTCTAATTGAATCCCTTTCCTTGTCTTCCCTGATGGAAAGCCTAGGCGGGAGTGCGGGGGAAAGTGTGGTTTGGGCTCCAAAACCAAGTATTTGCGATGACCTCTCTATGGTTTGTGGAGGTGTTTAAACTACATCCCTAACCTGGGAACACCTGTGCCCCCATAAAGATCCGTGGAGTCTGTTTCCACACCTCCAGCACACACACGAACACTTGCACAGTTATCCTGAGAGTGGGCAGCCTCCTCCAACTGAGAGCAGGGCCTTGGTTCTTATAAAATCGCTTAACATGTCTACCCTGTTTGGTTGCCTGGTACGGAGTGCTGGGGAAAGGGTGGGTTGGGCTCTAAATCCAAGTATTAGCGAGTGCTTCTCCATGGGATTTGGAGGTTATTAACCAAAAGCCCACAATATGGGAATACCTGTGCTCCTTGAAAAAAGCGTGGACTCTGTATCCCCACCACCAGAACACACATGAAGAAGTTTTCTGCTATCCTGAGTGTGGGCTGGCAATTTCAGGTGACAGAAGCGGCTGGGTTCTAATAGAATCCCTAAGCTTGTAATCCCTGAGTGTTTCCCTAGGACTGACTCTGAGAGAAACCTGGGGGTTGGGCTTTGAGGCCAAATAGTAGCGAGTGTCCCCGATGGACTGAGGAAGTCTTTAGATGAATTCTCCATAAAGGGAAACACCTGAGCACCCATTCATCTGCGTGGAGTGGGGCTTCAAATCTCCCCACCACACAAGGTTGGGTTCCAGTATCCTGAGGGTGGGGTAGTTCCTCCAACTGACATCAGCGTCTTGGTTTGAATAGAATCCCTTTGCTTGTCTTCCCTGATGGTTTGCCTAGGCCAGTGTGTGGTTGAAAGTGGGATTTGGGATCTAAAACTAAGTATTAGCGTGTGCCTCTCCATGGGTAGTGGAGATGTTTAAACTACAACCCACAACTTGGGAATTACTGTGACCCCTGAAAAATGCGTGTGCTATGTTTCCCCACGTCCAGCACACACAGGAAGAAGTGTTCTGGGGTTCTGAGTGTGGGGAGGTTCCTAAAACAGACAGCAGCACCTGGGCTGTAATAGAATCCCTTAGCTTGACTTCCCTAAGTGTTTTCCTAGGCCTAGCAGTAAGCGATGGTGGGGGATGGGCTCTAAAGCCAAGTATTAGCGAGTGCATCTCTGTGGGTAGTGGAGGGTTTTAAACTACTTCCCCAATCTTGGAACAACTGTGCCCCATAAAGATGCGTGGAATCTGTTTCCCCACCTCCAGCACACACACGGAGACGTGCTCAGGTATCCTGATTGTGGGGAGGCTCTTCCAAATGACAGCAGCGCCTGGGTTCTAAAAGAATCCCTTAGCTTGTCTTCCCTGATGGCATGCCTAGGCTGGAGAGTGGGGGAAAGTGGGGGTTGGGCTCTAAACCAAGTATAAGCGAGAGCCTATCCATGGGATGTGGGTTTTTAACCTACAACCCACAACCATGGAATAAATGTGCCCCCTGAAAGATGCTTTGACTGTTTCCCTACATCCAGCACACACACGAAGATGTGTTCTTGTATTCTGAGTGTGGGGAAGTTCCTCAAACTGACAGCAGCACCTGGATTCTATTAGTATCCCTTAGCTTCTGTTCCCTGAGTGTTCTTTTAGGCCAGGCCATGAGGGAAAGCTGGGGGTTGGGCTTGGAGGCCACGTAGCAGTGAGTGCCCCCTGATCCATTGACGAAGTACTTAGAGGACTTCTCCCTAAATGGAACACCTTTTCCTGCATTCATCTGGGTGCAGTGGGGCTGCACATCTCTCCCACACCTAAGAATGTGTTCTGGAATTCTGAGTGCAGGGAAGTTCCTCCAACTGACAGCAGTGCCTGGGTTCTAATTGAATCCCTTTGCTTGTCTTCCCTGATGGAAAGCCTAGGCGGGAGTGCGGGGGAATGTGTGGTTTGGGCTCCAAAACCAAGTATTTGCGATGACCTCTCTATGGTTTGTGGAGGTGTTTAAACTACATCCCTAACCTGGGAACACCTGTGCTCCCATAAAGATCCGTGGAGTCTGTTTCCACACCTCCAGCACACACACGAACACTTGCACAGTTATCCTGAGAGTGGGCAGCCTCCTCCAACTGAGAGCAGGGCCTTGGTTCTTATAAAATCGCTTAACTTGTCTACCCTGTTTGGTTGCCTGATACGGAGTGCTGGGGAAAGGGTGGGTTGGGCTCTAAATCCAAGTATTAGCGAGTGCTCCTCCATGGGATTTGGAGGTTATTAACCAAAAGCCCACAACATGGGAATACCTGTGCTCCTTGAAAAAAGCGTGGACTCTGTATCCCCACGACCAGAACACACATGAAGAAGTTTTCTGCTATCCTGAGTGTGGGCTGGCAATTTCAGGTGACAGAAGCAGCTGGGTTCTAATAGAATCCCTTAGCTTGTAATCCCTGAGTGTTTCCCTAGGACTGACTCTGAGAGAAACCTGGGGGTTGGGCTTTGAGGCCAAATAGTAGCGAGTGTCCCCGATGGACTGAGGAAGTATTTAGATGAATTCTCCATAAAGGGAAACACCTGAGCACCCATTCATCTGCGAGGAGTGGGGCTTCAAATCTCCCCACCACACATGGTTGGGTTCCAGTATCCTGAGGGTGGGGTAGTTCCTCCAACTGACATCAGCGTCTTGGTTTGAATAGAATCCCTTTGCTTGTCTTCCCTGATGGTTTGCCTAGGCCAGTGTGTGGTTGAAAGTGGGATTTGGGATCTAAAACTAAGTATTAGCGTGTGCCTCTCCATGGGTAGTGGAGATGTTTAAACTACAACCCACAACTTGGGAATTACTGTGACCCCTGAAAAATGCGTGTGCTATGTTTCCCCACGTCCAGCACACACAGGAAGAAGTGTTCTGGGGTTCTGAGTGTGGGGAGGTTCCTAAAACAGACAGCAGCACCTGGGCTGTAATAGAATCCCTTAGCTTGACTTCCCTAAGTGTTTTCCTAGGCCTAGCAGTAAGCGATGGTGGGGGATGGGCTCTAAAGCCAAGTATTAGCGAGTGCATCTCTGTGGGTAGTGGAGGGTTTTAAACTACTTCCCCAATCTTGGAACAACTGTGCCCCATAAAGATGCGTGGAATCTGTTTCCCCACCTCCAGCACACACACGGAGACGTGCTCAGGTATCCTGATTGTGGGGAGGCTCTTCCAAATGACAGCAGCGCCTGGGTTCTAAAAGAATCCCTTAGCTTGTCTTCCCTGATGGCATGCCTAGGCTGGAGAGTGGGGGAAAGTGGGGGTTGGGCTCTAAACCAAGTATAAGCGAGAGCCTATCCATGGGATGTGGGTTTTTAACCTACAACCCACAACCATGGAATAAATGTGCCCCCTGAAAGATGCTTTGACTGTTTCCCTACATCCAGCACACACACGAAGATGTGTTCTTGTATTCTGAGTGTGGGGAAGTTCCTCAAACTGACAGCAGCACCTGGATTCTATTAGTATCCCTTAGCTTCTGTTCCCTGAGTGTTCTTTTAGGCCAGGCCATGAGGGAAAGCTGGGGGTTGGGCTTGGAGGCCACGTAGCAGTGAGTGCCCCCTGATCCATTGAGGAAGTACTTAGAGGACTTCTCCCTAAAGGGAACACCTTTTCCTGCATTCATCTGGGTGCAGTGGGGCTGCACAACTCTCCCACACCTAAGAATGTGTTCTGGAATTCTGAGTGCAGGGAAGTTCCTCCAACTGACAGCAGCGCCTGGGTTCTAATTGAATCCCTTTGCTTGTCTTCCCTGATGGAAAGCCTAGGCGGGAGTGCGGGGGAAAGTGTGGTTTGGGCTCCAAAACCAAGTATTTGCGATGACCTCTCTATGGTTTGTGGAGGTGTTTAAACTACATCCCTAACCTGGGAACACCTGTGCCCCCATAAAGATCCGTGGAGTCTGTTTCCACACCTCCAGCACACACACGAACACTTGCACAGTTATCCTGAGAGTGGGCAGCCTCCTCCGAGAGCAGGGCCTTGGTTCTTATAAAATCGCTTAACTTGTCTACCCTGTTTGGTTGCCTGATACGGAGTGCTGGGGAAAGGGTGGGTTGGGCTCTAAATCCAAGTATTAGCGAGTGCTTCTCCATGGGATTTGGAGGTTATTAACCAAAAGCCCACAACAAGGGAATACCTGTGCTCCTTGAAAAAAGCGTGGACTCTGTAACCCCACCACCAGAACACACATGAAGAAGTTTTCTGCTATCCTGAGTGTGGGCTGGCAATTTCAGGTGACAGAAGCGGCTGGGTTCTAATAGAATCCCTTAGCTTGTAATCCCTGAGTGTTTCACTAGGACTGACTCTGAGAGAAACCTGGGGGTTGGGCTTTGAGGCCAAATAGTAGCGAGTGTCCCCGATGGACTGAGGAAGTATTTAGATGAATTCTCCATAAAGGGAAACACCTGAGCACCCATTCATCTGCGTGGAGTGGGGCTTCAAATCTCCCCACCACACAAGGTTGGGTTCCAGTATCCTGAGGGTGGGGTAGTTCCTCCAACTGACATCAGCGTCTTGGTTTGAATAGAATCCCTTTGCTTGTCTTCCCTGATGGTTTGCCTAGGCCAGTGTGTGGTTGAAAGTGGGATATGGGATCTAAAACTAAGTATTAGCGTGTGCCTCTCCATGGGTAGTGGAGATGTTTAAACTACAACCCACAACTTGGGAATTACTGTGACCCCTGAAAAATGAGTGTGCTATGATTCCCCACGTCCAGCACACACAGGAAGAAGTGTTCTGGGGTTGTGAGTGTGGGGAGGTTCCTCCAACAGACAGCAGCACCTGGGTTGTAATAGAATCCCTTAGCTTGACTTCCCTAAGTGTTTTCCTAGGCCTAGCATTAAGCGATGGTGGGGGATGTGCTCTAAAGCCAAGTATTAGCGAGTGCATCTCTGTGGGTAGTGGAGGGTTTTAAACTACTTCCCCAACCTTGGAACACCTGTGCCCCATAAAGATGCGTGGAATCTGTTTCCCCAACTCAAGCACACACACGGAGATGTGCTCAGGTATCCTGATTGTGGGGAGGCTCCTCCAAATGACAGCAGCGCCTGGGTTCTAAAAGAATCCCTTAGCTTGTCTTCCCTGATGGCATGCCTAGGCTGAAGAGTGGGGGAAAGTGGGGGTTGGGCTCTAAACCAAGTATAAGCGAGAGCCTATCCATGGGATGTGGGTTTTTAACCTACAACCCACAACCATGGAATAAATGTGCCCCCTGAAAGATGCTTTGACTCTTTCCCTACATCCAGCACACACACGAAGATGTGTTCTTGTATTCTGAGTGTGGGGAAGTTCCTCAAACTGACAGCAGCACCTGGATTCTATTAGTATCCCTTAGCTTCTGTTCCCTGAGTGTTCTTTTAGGCCAGGCCATGAGGGAAAGCTGGGGGTTGGGCTTGGAGGCCACGTAGCAGTGAGTGCCCCTGATCCATTGAGGAAGTACTTAGAGGACTTCTCCCTAAAGGGAACACCTTTTCCTGCATTCATCTGGGTGCATTGGGGCTGCACAACTCTCCCACACCTAAGAATGTGTTCTGGAATTCTGAGTGCAGGGAAGTTCCTCCAACTGACAGCAGCGCCTGGGTTCTAATTGAATCCCTTTCCTTGTCTTCCCTGATGGAAAGCCTAGGCGGGAGTGCGGGGGAAAGTGTGGTTTGGGCTCCAAAACCAAGTATTTGCGATGACCTCTCTATGGTTTGTGGAGGTGTTTAAACTACATCCCTAACCTGGGAACACCTGTGCCCCCATAAAGATCCGTGGAGTCTGTTTCCACACCTCCAGCACACACACGAACACTTGCACAGTTATCCTGAGAGTGGGCAGCCTCCTCCAACTGAGAGCAGGGCCTTGGTTCTTATAAAATCGCTTAACATGTCTACCCTGTTTGGTTGCCTGGTACGGAGTGCTGGGGAAAGGGTGGGTTGGGCTCTAAATCCAAGTATTAGCGAGTGCTTCTCCATGGGATTTGGAGGTTATTAACCAAAAGCCCACAATATGGGAATACCTGTGCTCCTTGAAAAAAGCGTGGACTCTGTATCCCCACCACCAGAACACACATGAAGAAGTTTTCTGCTATCCTGAGTGTGGGCTGGCAATTTCAGGTGACAGAAGCGGCTGGGTTCTAATAGAATCCCTAAGCTTGTAATCCCTGAGTGTTTCCCTAGGACTGACTCTGAGAGAAACCTGGGGGTTGGGCTTTGAGGCCAAATAGTAGCGAGTGTCCCCGATGGACTGAGGAAGTCTTTAGATGAATTCTCCATAAAGGGAAACACCTGAGCACCCATTCATCTGCGTGGAGTGGGGCTTCAAATCTCCCCACCACACAAGGTTGGGTTCCAGTATCCTGAGGGTGGGGTAGTTCCTCCAACTGACATCAGCGTCTTGGTTTGAATAGAATCCCTTTGCTTGTCTTCCCTGATGGTTTGCCTAGGCCAGTGTGTGGTTGAAAGTGGGATTTGGGATCTAAAACTAAGTATTAGCGTGTGCCTCTCCATGGGTAGTGGAGATGTTTAAACTACAACCCACAACTTGGGAATTACTGTGACCCCTGAAAAATGCGTGTGCTATGTTTCCCCACGTCCAGCACACACAGGAAGAAGTGTTCTGGGGTTCTGAGTGTGGGGAGGTTCCTAAAACAGACAGCAGCACCTGGGCTGTAATAGAATCCCTTAGCTTGACTTCCCTAAGTGTTTTCCTAGGCCTAGCAGTAAGCGATGGTGGGGGATGGGCTCTAAAGCCAAGTATTAGCGAGTGCATCTCTGTGGGTAGTGGAGGGTTTTAAACTACTTCCCCAATCTTGGAACAACTGTGCCCCATAAAGATGCGTGGAATCTGTTTCCCCACCTCCAGCACACACACGGAGACGTGCTCAGGTATCCTGATTGTGGGGAGGCTCTTCCAAATGACAGCAGCGCCTGGGTTCTAAAAGAATCCCTTAGCTTGTCTTCCCTGATGGCATGCCTAGGCTGGAGAGTGGGGGAAAGTGGGGGTTGGGCTCTAAACCAAGTATAAGCGAGAGCCTATCCATGGGATGTGGGTTTTTAACCTACAACCCACAACCATGGAATAAATGTGCCCCCTGAAAGATGCTTTGACTGTTTCCCTACATCCAGCACACACACGAAGATGTGTTCTTGTATTCTGAGTGTGGGGAAGTTCCTCAAACTGACAGCAGCACCTGGATTCTATTAGTATCCCTTAGCTTCTGTTCCCTGAGTGTTCTTTTAGGCCAGGCCATGAGGGAAAGCTGGGGGTTGGGCTTGGAGGCCACGTAGCAGTGAGTGCCCCCTGATCCATTGAGGAAGTACTTAGAGGACTTCTCCCTAAAGGGAACACCTTTTCCTGCATTCATCTGGGTGCAGTGGGGCTGCACAACTCTCCCACACCTAAGAATGTGTTCTGGAATTCTGAGTGCAGGGAAGTTCCTCCAACTGACAGCAGCGCCTGGGTTCTAATTGAATCCCTTTGCTTGTCTTCCCTGATGGAAAGCCTAGGCGGGAGTGCGGGGGAAAGTGTGGTTTGGGCTCCAAAACCAAGTATTTGCGATGACCTCTCTATGGTTTGTGGAGGTGTTTAAACTACATCCCTAACCTGGGAACACCTGTGCCCCCATAAAGATCCGTGGAGTCTGTTTCCACACCTCCAGCACACACACGAACACTTGCACAGTTATCCTGAGAGTGGGCAGCCTCCTCCGAGAGCAGGGCCTTGGTTCTTATAAAATCGCTTAACTTGTCTACCCTGTTTGGTTGCCTGATACGGAGTGCTGGGGAAAGGGTGGGTTGGGCTCTAAATCCAAGTATTAGCGAGTGCTTCTCCATGGGATTTGGAGGTTATTAACCAAAAGCCCACAACAAGGGAATACCTGTGCTCCTTGAAAAAAGCGTGGACTCTGTAACCCCACCACCAGAACACACATGAAGAAGTTTTCTGCTATCCTGAGTGTGGGCTGGCAATTTCAGGTGACAGAAGCGGCTGGGTTCTAATAGAATCCCTTAGCTTGTAATCCCTGAGTGTTTCACTAGGACTGACTCTGAGAGAAACCTGGGGGTTGGGCTTTGAGGCCAAATAGTAGCGAGTGTCCCCGATGGACTGAGGAAGTATTTAGATGAATTCTCCATAAAGGGAAACACCTGAGCACCCATTCATCTGCGTGGAGTGGGGCTTCAAATCTCCCCACCACACAAGGTTGGGTTCCAGTATCCTGAGGGTGGGGTAGTTCCTCCAACTGACATCAGCGTCTTGGTTTGAATAGAATCCCTTTGCTTGTCTTCCCTGATGGTTTGCCTAGGCCAGTGTGTGGTTGAAAGTGGGATATGGGATCTAAAACTAAGTATTAGCGTGTGCCTCTCCATGGGTAGTGGAGATGTTTAAACTACAACCCACAACTTGGGAATTACTGTGACCCCTGAAAAATGAGTGTGCTATGATTCCCCACGTCCAGCACACACAGGAAGAAGTGTTCTGGGGTTGTGAGTGTGGGGAGGTTCCTCCAACAGACAGCAGCACCTGGGTTGTAATAGAATCCCTTAGCTTGACTTCCCTAAGTGTTTTCCTAGGCCTAGCATTAAGCGATGGTGGGGGATGTGCTCTAAAGCCAAGTATTAGCGAGTGCATCTCTGTGGGTAGTGGAGGGTTTTAAACTACTTCCCCAACCTTGGAACACCTGTGCCCCATAAAGATGCGTGGAATCTGTTTCCCCAACTCAAGCACACACACGGAGATGTGCTCAGGTATCCTGATTGTGGGGAGGCTCCTCCAAATGACAGCAGCGCCTGGGTTCTAAAAGAATCCCTTAGCTTGTCTTCCCTGATGGCATGCCTAGGCTGAAGAGTGGGGGAAAGTGGGGGTTGGGCTCTAAACCAAGTATAAGCGAGAGCCTATCCATGGGATGTGGGTTTTTAACCTACAACCCACAACCATGGAATAAATGTGCCCCCTGAAAGATGCTTTGACTCTTTCCCTACATCCAGCACACACACGAAGATGTGTTCTTGTATTCTGAGTGTGGGGAAGTTCCTCAAACTGACAGCAGCACCTGGATTCTATTAGTATCCCTTAGCTTCTGTTCCCTGAGTGTTCTTTTAGGCCAGGCCATGAGGGAAAGCTGGGGGTTGGGCTTGGAGGCCACGTAGCAGTGAGTGCCCCTGATCCATTGAGGAAGTACTTAGAGGACTTCTCCCTAAAGGGAACACCTTTTCCTGCATTCATCTGGGTGCATTGGGGCTGCACAACTCTCCCACACCTAAGAATGTGTTCTGGAATTCTGAGTGCAGGGAAGTTCCTCCAACTGACAGCAGCGCCTGGGTTCTAATTGAATCCCTTTCCTTGTCTTCCCTGATGGAAAGCCTAGGCGGGAGTGCGGGGGAAAGTGTGGTTTGGGCTCCAAAACCAAGTATTTGCGATGACCTCTCTATGGTTTGTGGAGGTGTTTAAACTACATCCCTAACCTGGGAACACCTGTGCCCCCATAAAGATCCGTGGAGTCTGTTTCCACACCTCCAGCACACACACGAACACTTGCACAGTTATCCTGAGAGTGGGCAGCCTCCTCCAACTGAGAGCAGGGCCTTGGTTCTTATAAAATCGCTTAACATGTCTACCCTGTTTGGTTGCCTGGTACGGAGTGCTGGGGAAAGGGTGGGTTGGGCTCTAAATCCAAGTATTAGCGAGTGCTTCTCCATGGGATTTGGAGGTTATTAACCAAAAGCCCACAATATGGGAATACCTGTGCTCCTTGAAAAAAGCGTGGACTCTGTATCCCCACCACCAGAACACACATGAAGAAGTTTTCTGCTATCCTGAGTGTGGGCTGGCAATTTCAGGTGACAGAAGCGGCTGGGTTCTAATAGAATCCCTAAGCTTGTAATCCCTGAGTGTTTCCCTAGGACTGACTCTGAGAGAAACCTGGGGGTTGGGCTTTGAGGCCAAATAGTAGCGAGTGTCCCCGATGGACTGAGGAAGTCTTTAGATGAATTCTCCATAAAGGGAAACACCTGAGCACCCATTCATCTGCGTGGAGTGGGGCTTCAAATCTCCCCACCACACAAGGTTGGGTTCCAGTATCCTGAGGGTGGGGTAGTTCCTCCAACTGACATCAGCGTCTTGGTTTGAATAGAATCCCTTTGCTTGTCTTCCCTGATGGTTTGCCTAGGCCAGTGTGTGGTTGAAAGTGGGATTTGGGATCTAAAACTAAGTATTAGCGTGTGCCTCTCCATGGGTAGTGGAGATGTTTAAACTACAACCCACAACTTGGGAATTACTGTGACCCCTGAAAAATGCGTGTGCTATGTTTCCCCACGTCCAGCACACACAGGAAGAAGTGTTCTGGGGTTCTGAGTGTGGGGAGGTTCCTCCAACAGACAGCAGAGCCTGGGTTGTAATAGAATCCCTTAGCTTGACTTCCCTAAGTGTTTTCCTAGGCCTAGCAGTAAGCGATGGTTGGGGATGGGCTCTAAAGCCAAGTATTAGCGAGTGCATCTCTGTGGGTAGTGGAGGGTTTTAAACAACTTCCCCAACCTTGGAACACCTGTGCCCCATAAAGATATGTGGAATCTGTTTCCCCACCTCCAGCACACACACGGAGACGTGCTCAGGTATCCTGATTGTGGGGAGGCTCCTCCAAATGACAGCAGCGCCTGGGTTCTAAAAGAATCCCTTAGCTTGCCTTCCCTGATGGCATGCCTAGGCTGGAGAGTGGGGGAAAGTGGGGGTTGGGCTCTAAACCAAGTATAAGCGAGAGCCTATCCATGGGATGTGGGTTTTTAACCTACAACCCACAACCATGGAATAAATGTGCCCCCTGAAAGATGCTTTGACTCTTTCCCTACATCCAGCACACACACGAAGATGTGTTCTTGTATTCTGAGTGTGGGGAAGTTCCTCAAAATGACAGCAGCACCTGGATTCTATTAGTATCCCTTAGCTTCTGTTCCCTGAGTGTTCTTTTAGGCCAGGCCATGAGGGAAAGCTGGGGGTTGGGCTTGGAGGCCACGTAGCAGTGAGTGCCCCCTGATCCATTGACGAAGTACTTAGAGGACTTCTCCCTAAAGGGAACACCTTTTCCTGCATTCATCTGGGTGCAGTGGGGCTGCACATCTCTCCCACACCTAAGAATGTGTTCTGGAATTCTGAGTGCAGGGAAGTTCCTCCAACTGACAGCAGCGCCTGGGTTCTAATTGAATCCCTTTGCTGGTCTTCCCTGATGGAAAGCCTAGGCGGGAGTGCGAGGGAATGTGTGGTTTGGGCTCCAAAACCAAGTATTTGCGATGACCTCTCTATGGTTTGTGGAGGTGTTTAAACTACATCCCTAACCTGGGAACACCTGTGCTCCCATAAAGATCCGTGGAGTCTGTTTCCACACCTCCAGCACACACACGAACACTTGCACAGTTATCCTGAGAGTGGGCAGCCTCCTCCAACTGAGAGCAGGGCCTTGGTTCTTATAAAATCGCTTAACTTGTCTACCCTGTTTGGTTGCCTGATACGGAGTGCTGGGGAAAGGGTGGGTTGGGCTCTAAATCCAAGTATTAGCGAGTGCTTCTCCATGGGATTTGGAGGTTATTAACCAAAAGCCCACAACATGGGAATACCTGTGCTCCTTGAAAAAAGCGTGGACTCTGTATCCCCACCACCAGAACACACATGAAGAAGTTTTCTGCTATCCTGAGTGTGGGCTGGCAATTTCAGGTGACAGAAGCGGCTGGGTTCTAATAGAATCCCTTAGCTTGTAATCCCTGAGTGTTTCCCTAGGACTGACTCTGAGAGAAACCTGGGGGTTGGGCTTTGAGGCCAAATAGTAGCGAGTGTCCCCGATGGACTGAGGAAGTATTTAGATGAATTCTCCATAAAGGGAAACACCTGAGCACCCATTCATCTGCGAGGAGTGGGGCTTCAAATCTCCCCAACACACATGGTTGGGTTCCAGTATCCTGAGGGTGGGGTAGTTCCTCCAACTGACATCAGCGTCTTGGTTTGAATATAATCCCTTTGCTTGTCTTCCCTGATGGTTTGCCTAGGCCAGTGTGTGGTTGAAAGTGGGATTTGGGATCTAAAACTAAGTATTAGCGTGTGCCTCTCCATGGGTAGTGGAGATGTTTAAACTACAACCCACAACTTGGGAATTACTGTGACCCCTGAAAAATGCGTGTGCTATGTTTCCCCACGTCCAGCACACACAGGAAGAAGTGTTCTGGGGTTCTGAGTGTGGGGAGGTTCCTCCAACAGACAGCAGCACCTGGGTTGTAATAGAATCCCTTAGCTTGACTTCCCTAAGTGTTTTCCTAGGCCTAGCAGTAAGCGATGGTGGGGGATGGGCTCTAAAGCCAAGTATTAGCAAGTGCATCTCTGTGGGTAGTGGAGGGTTTTAAACTACTTCCCCAACCTTGGAACACCTGTGCCCCATTAAGATGCGTGGAATCTCTTTCCCCACCTACAGCACACACACGGAGACGTGCTCATTTATCCTGATTGTGGGGAGGCTCCTCCAAATGACAGCAGCGCCTGGGTTCTAAAAGAATCCCTTAGCTTGTCTTCCCTGATGGCATGCCTAGGCTGGAGAGTGGGGGAAAGTGGGGGTTGGGCTCTAAACCAAGTATAAGCGAGAGCCTATCCATGGGATGTGGGTTTTTAACCTACAACCCACAACCATGGAATAAATGTGCCCCCTGAAAGATGCTTTGACTCTCTCCCTACATCCAGCACACACACGAAGATGTGTTCTTGTATTCTGAGTGTGGGGAAGTTCCTCAAACTGACAGCAGCACCTGGATTCTATTAGTATCCCTTAGCTTCTGTTCCCTGAGTGTTCTTTTAGGCCAGGCCATGAGGGAAAGCTGGGGGTTGGGCTTGGAGGCCACGTAGCAGTGAGTGCCCCCTGATCCTTTGAGGAAGTACTTAGAGGACTTCTCCCTAAAGGGAACACCTTTTCCTGCATTCATCTGGGTGCAGTGGGGCTGCACATCTCTCCCACACCTAAGAATGTGTTCTGGAATTCTGAGTGCAGGGAAGTTCCTCCAACTGACAGCAGTGCCTGGGTTCTAATTGAATCCCTTTGCTTGTCTTCCCTGATGGAAAGCCTAGGCGGGAGTGTGAGGGAATGTGTGGTTTGGGATCCAAAACCAAGTATTTGCCATGACCTCTCTATGGTTTGTGGAGGTGTTTAAACTTCATCCCTAACCTGGGAACACCTGTGCTCCCATAAAGATCCGTGGAGTCTGTTTCCACACCTCCAGCACACACACGAACACTTGCACAGTTATCCTGAGAGTGGGCAGCCTCCTCCAACTGAGAGCAGGGCCTTGGTTCTTATAAAATCGCTTAACTTGTCTACCATGTTTGGTTGCCTGATACGGAGTGCTGGGGAAAGGGTGGGTTGGGCTCTAAATCCAAGTATTAGCGAGTGCTCCTCCATGGGATTTGGAGGTTATTAACCAAAAGCCCACAACATGGGAATACCTGTGCTCCTTGAAAAAAGCGTGGACTCTGTATCCCCACCACCAGAACACACATGAAGAAGTTTTCTGCTATCCTGAGTGTGGGCTGGCAATTTCAGGTGACAGAAGCGGCTGGGTTCTAATAGAATCCCTTAGCTTGTAATCCCTGAGTGTTTCCCTAGGACTGACTCTGAGAGAAACCTGGGGGTTGGGCTTTGAGTCCAAATAGTAGCGAGTGTCCCCGATGGACTGAGGAAGTATTTAGATGAATTCTCCATAAAGGGAAACACCTGAGCACCCATTCATCTGCGAGGAGTGGGGCTTCAAATCTCCCCACCACACATGGTTGGGTTCCAGTATCCTGAGGGTGGGGTAGTTCCTCCAACTGACATCAGCGTCTTGGTTTGAATAGAATCCCTTTGCTTGTCTTCCCTGATGGTTTGCCTAGGCCAGTGTGTGGTTGAAAGTGGGATTTGGGATCTAAAACTAAGTATTAGCGTGTGCCTCTCCATGGGTAGTGGAGATGTTTAAACTACAACCCACAACTTGGGAATTACTGTGACCCCTGAAAAATGCGTGTGCTATGTTTCCCCACGTCCAGCACACACAGGAAGAAGTGTTCTGGGGTTCTGAGAGTGGGGAGGTTCCTCCAACAGACAGCAGCACCTGGGTTGTAATAGAATCCCTTAGCTTGACTTCCCTAAGTGTTTTCCTAGGCCTAGCAGTAAGCGATGGTGGGGGATGTGCTCTAAAGCCAAGTATTAGCGAGTGCATCTCTGTGGGTAGTGGAGGGTTTTAAACTACTTCCCCAACCTTGGAACACCTGTGCCCCATAAAGATGCGTGGAATCTGTTTCCCCACCTCCAGCACACACACGGAGACGTGCTCAGGTATCCTGATTGTGGGGAGGCTCCTCCAAATGACAGCAGCGCCTGGGTTCTAAAAGAATCCCTTAGCTTGTCTTCCCTGATGGCATGCCTAGGCTGGAGAGTGGGGGAAAGTGGGGGTTGGGCTCTAAACCAAGTATAAGCGAGAGCCTATCCATGGGATGTGGGTTTTTAACCTACAACCCACAACCATGGAATAAATGTGCCCCCTGAAAGATGCTTTGTCTGTTTCCCTACATCCAGCACACACACGAAGAAGTGTTCTTGTATTCTGAGTGTGGGGAAGTTCCTCAAACTGACAGAAGCACCTGGATTTTTTTAGTATCCCTTAGCTTCTGTTCCCTGAGTGTTCTTTTAGGCCAGGCCATGAGGGAAAGCTGGGGGTTGGGCTTGGAGGCCACGTAGCAGTGAGTGCCCCCTGATCCATTGACGAAGTACTTAGAGGACTTCTCCCTAAAGGGAACACCTTTTCCTGCATTCATCTGGGTGCAGTGGGGCTGCACAACTCTCCCACACCTAAGAATGTGTTCTGGAATTCTGAGTGCAGGGAAGTTCCTCCAACTGACAGCAGCGCCTGGGTTCTAATTGAATCCCTTTGCTTGTCTTCCCTGATGGAAAGCCTAGGCGGGAGTGCGGGGGAAAGTGTGGTTTGGGCTCCAAAACCAAGTATTTGCGATGACCTCTCTATGGTTTGTGGAGGTGTTTAAAATACATCCCTAACCTGGGAACTCCTGTGCCCCCATAAAGATCCGTGGAGTCTGTTTCCACACCTCCAGCACACACACGAACACTTGCACAGTTATCCTGAGAGTGGGCAGCCTCCTCCAACTGAGAGCAGGGCCTTGGTTCTTATAAAATCGCTTAACTTGTCTACCCTGTTTGGTTGCCTGATACGGAGTGCTGGGGAAAGGGTGGGTTGGGCTCTAAATCCAAGTATTAGCGAGTGCTTCTCCATGGGATTTGGAGGTTATTAACCAAAAGCCCACAACATGGGAATACCTGTGCTCCTTGAAAAAAGCGTGGACTCTGTATCCCCACCACCAGAACACACATGAAGAAGTTTTCTGCTATCCTGAATGTGGGCTGGCAATTTCAGTTGACAGAGCGTCTGGGTTCTAATAGAATCCCTTAGCTTGTAATCCCTGAGTGTTTCCCTAGGACTGACTCTGAGAGAAACCTGGGGGTTGGGCTTTGAGGCCAAATAGTAGCGAGTGTCCCCGATGGACTGAGGAAGTCTTTAGATGAATTCTCCATAAAGGGAAACACCTGAGCACCCATTCATCTGCGTGGAGTGGGGCTTCAAATCTCCCCAACACACAAGGTTGGGTTCCAGTATCCTGAGGGTGGGGTAGTTCCTCCAACTGACATCAGCGTCTTGGTTTGAATAGAATCCCTTTGCTTGTCTTCCCTGATGGTTTGCCTAGGCCAGTGTGTGGTTGAAAGTGGGATTTGGGATCTAAAACTAAGTATTAGCGTGTGCCTCTCCATGGGTAGTGGAGATGTTTAAACTACAACCCACAACTTGGGAATTACTGTGACCCGTGAAAAATGCGTGTGCTATGTTTCCCCACGTCCAGCACACACAGGAAGAAGTGTTCTGGGGTTCTGAGTGTGGGGAGGTTCCTCCAACAGACAGCAGCACCTGGGTTGTAATAGAATCCCTTAGCTTGACTTCCCTAAGTGTTTTCCTAGGCCTAGCAGTAAGCGATGGTGGGGGATGGGCTCTAAAGCCAAGTATTAGCGAGTGCATCTCTGTGGGTAGTGGAGGGTTTTAAACTACTTCCCCAACCTTGGAACACCTGTGCCCCATAAAGATGCGTGGAATCTGTTTCCCCACCTCCAGCACACACACGGAGACGTGCTCAGGTATCCTGATTGTGGGGAGGCTCCTCCAAATGACAGCAGCGCCTGGGTTCTAAAAGAATCCCTTAGCTTGTCTTCCCTGATGGCATGCCTAGGCTGGAGAGTGGGGGAAAGTGGGGGTTGGGCTCTAAACCAAGTATAAGCGAGAGCCTATCCATGGGATGTGGGTTTTTAACCTACAACCCACAACCATGGAATAAATGTGCCCCCTGAAAGATGCTTTGACTCTTTCCCTACATCCAGCACACACACGAAGATGTGTTCTTGTATTCTGAGTGTGGGGAAGTTCCTCAAACTGACAGCAGCACCTGGATTCTATTAGTATCCCTTAGCTTCTGTTCCCTGAGTGTTCTTTTAGGCCAGGCCATGAGGGAAAGCTGGGGGTTGGGCTTGGAGGCCACGTAGCAGTGAGTGCCCCCTGATCCATTGAGGAAGTACTTAGAGGACTTCTCCCTAAAGGGAACACCTTTTCCTGCATTCATCTGGGTGCAGTGGGGCTGCACATCTCTCCAACACCTAAGAATGTGTTCTGGAATTCTGAGTGCAGGGAAGTTCCTCCAACTGACAGCAGCGCCTGGGTTCTAATTGAATCCCTTTGCTTGTCTTCCCTGATGGAAAGCCTAGGCGGGAGTGCGGGGGAAAGTGTGGTTTGGGCTCCAAAACCAAGTATTTGCGATGACCTCTCTATGGTTTGTGGAGGTGTTTAAACTACATCCCTAACCTGGGAACACCTGTGCCCCCATGAAGATCCGTGGAGTCTGTTTCCACACCTCCAGCACACACACGAACACTTGCACATTTATCCTGAGAGTGGGCAGCCTCCTCCAACTGAGAGCAGGGCCTTGGTTCTTATAAAATTGCTTAACTTGTCTACCCTGTTTGGTTGCCTGATACGGAGTGCTGGGGAAAGGGTGGGTTGGGCTCTAAATCCAAGTATTAGCTAGTGCTTCTCCATGGGATATGGAGGTTATTAACCAAAAGCCCACAACATGGGAATACCTGTGCTCCTTGAAAAAAGCGTGGACTCTGTATCCCCACCACCAGAACACACATGAAGAAGTTTTCTGCTATCCTGAGTGTGGGCTGGCAATTTCAGGTGACAGAAGCGTCTGGGTTCTAATAGAATCCCTTAGCTTGTAATCCCTGAGTGTTTCCCTAGGACTGACTCTGAGAGAAACCTGGGGGTTGGGCTTTGAGGCCAAATAGTAGCGAGTGTCCCCGATGGACTGAGGAAGTATTTAGATGAATTCTCCATAAAGGGAAACACCTGAGCACCCATTCATCTGCGAGGAGTGGGGCTTCAAATCTCCCCACCACACATGGTTGGGTTCCAGTATCCTGAGGGTGGGGTAGTTCCTCCAACTGACATCAGCGTCTTGGTTTGAATAGAATCCCTTTGCTTGTCTTCCCTGATGGTTTGCCTAGGCCAGTGTGTGGTTGAAAGTGGGATTTGGGATCTAAAACTAAGTATTAGCGTGTGCCTCTCCATGGGTAGTGGAGATGTTTAAACTACAACCCACAACTTGGGAATTACTGTGACCCCTGAAAAATGCGTGTGCTATGTTTCCCCACGTCCAGCACACACAAGAAGAAGTTTTCTGGGGTTCTGAGAGTGGGGAGGTTCCTCCAACAGGCAGCAGCACCTGGGTTGTAATAGAATCCCTTAGCTTGACTTCCCTAAGTGTTTTCCTAGGCCTAGCAGTAAGCGATGGTGGGGGATGTGCTCTAAAGCCAAGTATTAGCGAGTGCATCTCTGTGGGTAGTGGAGGGTTTTAAACTACTTCCCCAACCTTGGAACACCTGTGCCCCATAAAGATGCGTGGAATCTGTTTCCCCACCTCCAGCACACACACGGAGACGTGCTCAGGTATCCTGATTGTGGGGAGGCTCCTCCAAATGACAGCAGCGCCTGGGTTCTAAAAGAATCCCTTAGCTTGTCTTCCCTGATGGCATGCCTAGGCTGGAGAGTGGGGGAAAGTGGGGGTTGGGCTCTAAACCAAGTATAAGCGAGAGCCTATCCATGGGATGTGGGTTTTTAACCTACAACCCACATCCATGGAATAAATGTACCCCCTGAATGATGCTTTGAATGTTTCCCTACATCCAGCACACACACGAAGATGTGTTCTTGTATTCTGAGTGTGGGGAAGTTCCTCAAACTGACAGAAGCACCTGGATTCTATTAGTATCCCTTAGCTTCTGTTCCCTGAGTGTTCTTTTAGGCCAGGCCATGAGGGAAAGCTGGGGGTTGGGCTTGGAGGCCACGTAGCAGTGAGTGTCCCCTGATCCATTGAGGAAGTACTTAGAGGACTTCTCCCTAAAGGGAACACCTTTTCCTGCATTCATCTGGGTGCAGTGGGGCTGCACAACTCTCCCACACCTAAGAATGTGTTCTGGAATTCTGAGTGCAGGGAAGTTCCTCCAACTGACAGCAGCGCCTGGGTTCTAATTGAATCCCTTTGCTTGTCTTCCCTGATGGAAAGCCTAGGCGGGAGTGCGGGGGAAAGTGTGGTTTGGGCTCCAAAACCAAGTATTTGCGATGACCTCTCTATGGTTTGTGGAGGTGTTTAAACTACATCCCTAACCTGGGAACTCCTGTGCCCCCATAAAGATCCATGGAGTCTGTTTCCACACCTCCAGCACACACACGAACACTTGCACAGTTATCCTGAGAGTGGGCAGCCTCCTCCAACTGAGAGCAGGGCCTTGGTTCTTATAAAATCGCTTAACTTGTCTACCCTGTTTGGTTGCCTGATACGGAGTGCTGGGGAAAGGGTGGGTTGGGTTCTAAATCCAAGTATTAGCGAGTGCTTCTCCATGGGATTTGGAGGTTATTAACCAAAAGCCCACAACATGGGAATACCTGTGCTCCTTGAAAAAAGCGTGGACTCTGTATCCCCACCACCAGAACACACATGAAGAAGTTTTCTGCTATCCTGAATGTGGGCTGGCAATTTCAGGTGACAGAGCGTCTGGGTTCTAATAGAATCCCTTAGCTTGTAATCCCTGAGTGTTTCCCTAGGACTGACTCTGAGAGAAACCTGGGGGTTGGGCTTTGAGGCCAAATAGTAGCGAGTGTCCCCGATGGACTGAGGAAGTCTTTAGATGAATTCTCCATAAAGGGAAACACCTGAGCACCCATTCATCTGCGTGGAGTGGGGCTTCAAATCTCCCCAACACACAAGGTTGGGTTCCAGTATCCTGAGGGTGGGGTAGTTCCTCCAACTGACATCAGCGTCTTGGTTTGAATAGAATCCCTTTGCTTGTCTTCCCTGATGGTTTGCCTACGCCAGTGTGTGGTTGAAAGTGGGATTTGGGATCTAAAACTAAGTATTAGCGTGTGCCTCTCCATGGGTAGTGGAGATGTTTAAACTACAACCCACAACTTGGGAATTACTGTGACCCGTGAAAAATGCGTGTGCTATGTTTCCCCACGTCCAGCACACACAGGAAGAAGTGTTCTGGGGTTCTGAGTGTGGGGAGGTTCCTCCAACAGACAGCAGCACCTGGGTTGTAATAGAATCCCTTAGCTTGACTTCCCTAAGTGTTTTCCTAGGCCTAGCAGTAAGCGATGGTGGGGGATGGGCTCTAAAGCCAAGTATTAGCGAGTGCATCTCTGTGGGTAGTGGAGGGTTTTAAACTACTTCCCCAACCTTGGAACACCTGTGCCCCATAAAGATGCGTGGAATCTGTTTCCCCACCTCCAGCACACACACGGAGACGTGCTCAGGTATCCTGATTGTGGGGAGGCTCCTCCAAATGACAGCAGCGCCTGGGTTCTAAAAGAATCCCTTAGCTTGTCTTCCCTGATGGCATGCCTAGGCTGGAGAGTGGGGGAAAGTGGGGGTTGGGCTCTAAACCAAGTATAAGCGAGAGCCTATCCATGGGATGTGGGTTTTTAACCTACAACCCACAACCATGGAATAAATGTGCCCCCTGAAAGATGCTTTGACTGTTTCCCTACATCCAGCACACACACGAAGATGTGTTCTTGTATTCTGAGTGTGGGGAAGTTCCTCAAACTGACAGCAGCACCTGGATTCTATTAGTATCCCTTAGCTTCTGTTCCCTGAGTGTTCTTTTAGGCCAGGCCATGAGGGAAAGCTGGGGGTTGGGCTTGGAGGCCACGTAGCAGTGAGTGCCCCCTGATCCATTGAGGAAGTACTTAGAGGACTTCTCCCTAAAGGGAACACATTTTCCTGCATTCATCTGGGTGCAGTGGGGCTGCACATCTCTCCCACACCTAAGAATGTGTTCTGGAATTCTGAGTGCAGGGAAGTTCCTCCAACTGACAGCAGCGCCTGGGTTCTAATTGAATCCCTTTGCTTGTCTTCCCTGATGGAAAGCCTAGGCGGGAGTGCGGGGGAAAGTGTGGTTTGGGATCCAAAACCAAGTATTTGCCATGACCTCTCTATGGTTTGTGGAGGTGTTTAAACTACATCCCTAACCTGGGAACACCTGTGCCCCCATGAAGATCCGTGGAGTCTGTTTCCACACCTCCAGCACACACACGAACACTTGCACATTTATCCTGAGAGTGGGCAGCCTCCTCCAACTGAGAGCAGGGCCTTGGTTCTTATAAAATTGCTTAACTTGTCTACCCTGTTTGGTTGCCTGATACGGAGTGCTGGGGAAAGGGTGGGTTGGGCTCTAAATCCAAGTATTAGCTAGTGCTTCTCCATGGGATATGGAGGTTATTAACCAAAAGCCCACAACATGGGAATACCTGTGCTCCTTGAAAAAAGCGTGGACTCTGTATCCCCACCACCAGAACACACATGAAGAAGTTTTCTGCTATCCTGAGTGTGGGCTGGCAATTTCAGGTGACAGAAGCGTCTGGGTTCTAATAGAATCCCTTAGCTTGTAATCCCTGAGTGTTTCCCTAGGACTGACTCTGAGAGAAACCTGGGGGTTGGGCTTTGAGGCCAAATAGTAGCGAGTGTCCCCGATGGACTGAGGAAGTATTTAGATGAATTCTCCATAAAGGGAAACACCTGAGCACCCATTCATCTGCGAGGAGTGGGGCTTCAAATCTCCCCACCACACATGGTTGGGTTCCAGTATCCTGAGGGTGGGGTAGTTCCTCCAACTGACATCAGCGTCTTGGTTTGAATAGAATCCCTTTGCTTGTCTTCCCTGATGGTTTGCCTAGGCCAGTGTGTGGTTGAAAGTGGGATTTGGGATCTAAAACTAAGTATTAGCGTGTGCCTCTCCATGGGTAGTGGAGATGTTTAAACTACAACCCACAACTTGGGAATTACTGTGACCCCTGAAAAATGCGTGTGCTATGTTTCCCCACGTCCAGCACACACAAGAAGAAGTTTTCTGGGGTTCTGAGAGTGGGGAGGTTCCTCCAACAGACAGCAGCACCTGGGTTGTAATAGAATCCCTTAGCTTGACTTCCCTAAGTGTTTTCCTAGGCCTAGCAGTAAGCGATGGTGGGGGATGTGCTCTAAAGCCAAGTATTAGCGAGTGCATCTCTGTGGGTAGTGGAGGGTTTTAAACTACTTCCCCAACCTTGGAACACCTGTGCCCCATAAAGATGCGTGGAATCTGTTTCCCCACCTCCAGCACACACACGGAGACGTGCTCAGGTATCCTGATTGTGGGGAGGCTCCTCCAAATGACAGCAGCGCCTGGGTTCTAAAAGAATCCCTTAGCTTGTCTTCCCTGATGGCATGCCTAGGCTGGAGAGTGGGGGAAAGTGGGGGTTGGGCTCTAAACCAAGTATAAGCGAGAGCCTATCCATGGGATGTGGGTTTTTAACCTACAACCCACAACCATGGAATAAATGTACCCCCTGAATGATGCTTTGACTGTTTCCATACATCCAGCACACACACGAAGATGTGTTCTTGTATTCTGAGTGTGGGGAAGTTCCTCAAACTGACAGAAGCACCTGGATTCTATTAGTATCCCTTAGCTTCTGTTCCCTGAGTGTTCTTTTAGGCCAGGCCATGAGGGAAAGCTGGGGGTTGGGCTTGGAGGCCACGTAGCAGTGAGTGCCCCCTGATCCATTGAGGAAGTACTTAGAGGACTTCTCCCTAAAGGGAACACCTTTTCCTGCATTCATCTGGGTGCAGTGGGGCTGCACAACTCTCCCACACCTAAGAATGTGTTCTGGAATTCTGAGTGCAGGGAAGTTCCTCCAACTGACAGCAGCGCCTGGGTTCTAATTGAATCCATTTGCTTGTCTTCCCTGATGGAAAGCCTAGGCGGGAGTGCGGGGGAAAGTGTGGTTTGGGCTCCAAAACCAAGTATTTGCGATGACCTCTCTATGGTTTGTGGAGGTGTTTAAACTACATCCCTAACCTGGGAACTCCTGTGCCCCCATAAAGATCCGTGGAGTCTGTTTCCACACCTCCAGCACACACACGAACACTTGCACAGTTATCCTGAGAGTGGGCAGCCTCCTCCAACTGAGAGCAGGGCCTTGGTTCTTATAAAATCGCTTAACTTGTCTACCCTGTTTGGTTGCCTGATACGGAGTGCTGGGGAAAGGGTGGGTTGGGTTCTAAATCCAAGTATTAGCGAGTGCTTCTCCATGGGATTTGGAGGTTATTAACCAAAAGCCCACAACATGGGAATACCTGTGCTCCTTGAAAAAAGCGTGGACTCTGTATCCCCACCACCAGAACACACATGAAGAAGTTTTCTGCTATCCTGAATGTGGGCTGGCAATTTCAGGTGACAGAGCGTCTGGGTTCTAATAGAATCCCTTAGCTTGTAATCCCTGAGTGTTTCCCTAGGACTGACTCTGAGAGAAACCTGGGGGTTGGGCTTTGAGGCCAAATAGAAGCGAGTGTCCCCGATGGACTGAGGAAGTCTTTAGATGAATTCTCCATAAAGGGAAACACCTGAGCACCCATTCATCTGCGTGGAGTGGGGCTTCAAATCTCCCCACCACACAAGGTTGGGTTCCATTATCCTGAGGGTGGGGTAGTTCCTCCAACTGACATCAGCGTCTTGGTTTGAATAGAATCCCTTTGCTTGTCTTCCCTGATGGTTTGCCTAGGCCAGTGTGTGGTTGAAAGTGGGATTTGGGATCTAAAACTAAGTATTAGCGTGTGCCTCTCCATGGGTAGTGGAGATGTTTAAACTACAACCCACAACTTGGGAATTACTGTGACCCGTGAAAAATGCGTGTGCTATGTTTCCCCACGTCCAGCACACACAGGAAGAAGTGTTCTGGGGTTCTGAGAGTGGGGAGGTTCCTCCAACAGACAGCAGCACCTGGGTTGTAATAGAATCCCTTAGCTTGACTTCCCTAAGTGTTTTCCTAGGCCTAGCAGTAAGCGATGGTGGGGGATGGGCTCTAAAGCCAAGTATTAGCGAGTGCATCTCTGTGGGTAGTGGAGGGTTTTAAACTACTTCCCCAACCTTGGAACACCTGTGCCCCATAAAGATGCGTGGAATCTCTTTCCCCACCTCCAGCACACACACGGAGACGTGCTCAGGTATCCTGATTGTGGGGAGGCTCCTCCAAATGACAGCAGCGCCTGGGTTCTAAAAGAATCCCTTAGCTTGTCTTCCCTGATGGCATGCCTAGGCTGGAGAGTGGGGGAAAGTGGGGGTTGGGCTCTAAACCAAGTATAAGCGAGAGCCTATCCATGGGATGTGGGTTTTTAACCTACAACCCACAACCATGGAATAAATGTGCCCCCTGAAAGATGCTTTGACTGTTTCCCTACATCCAGCACACACACGAAGATGTGTTCTTGTATTCTGAGTGTGGGGAAGTTCCTCAAACTGACAGAAGCACCTGGATTCTATTAGTATCCCTTAGCTTCTGTTCCCTGAGTGTTCTTTTAGGCCAGGCCATGAGGGAAATCTGGGGGTTGGGCTTGGAGGCCACGTAGCAGTGAGTGTCCCCTGATCCATTGAGGAAGTACTTAGAGGACTTCTCCCTAAAGGGAACACCTTTTCCTGCATTCATCTGGGTGCAGTGGGGCTGCACATCTCTCCCACACCTAAGAATGTGATCTGGAATTCTGAGTGCAGGGAAGTTCCTCCAACTGACAGCAGCGCCTGGGTTCTAATTGAATCCCTTTGCTTGTCTTCCCTGATGGAAAGCCTAGGCGGGAGTGCGGGGGAAAGTGTGGTTTGGGCTCCAAAACCAAGTATTTGCGATGACCTCTCTATGGTTTGTGGAGGTGTTTAAACTACATCCCTAACCTGGGAACACCTGTGCCCCCATGAAGATCCGTGGAGTCTGTTTCCACACCTCCAGCACACACACGAACACTTGCACATTTATCCTGAGAGTGGGCAGCCTCCTCCAACTGAGAGCAGGGCCTTGGTTCTTATAAAATCGCTTAACTTGTCTACACTGTTTCGTTGCCTGATACGGAGTGCTGGGGAAAGGGTGGGTTGGGCTCTAAATCCAAGTATTAGATAGTGCTTCTCCTTGGGATTTGGAGGTTATTAACCAAAAGCCCACAAAATGGGAATACCTGTGCTCCTTGAAAAAAGCGTGGACTCTGTATCCCCACCACCAGAACACACATGAAGAAGTTTTCTGCTATCCTGAGTGTGGGCTGGCAATTTCAGGTGACAGAAGCGGCTGGGTTCTAATAGAATCCCTTAGCTTGTAATCCCTGAGTGTTTCCCTAGGACTGACTCTGAGAGAAACCTGGGGGTTGGGCTTTGAGGCCAAATAGTAGCGAGTGTCCCCGATGGACTGAGGAAGTCGTTAGATGAATTCTCCATAAAGGGAAACACCTGAGCACCCATTCATCTGCGTGGAGTGGGGCTTCAAATCTCCCCACCACACAAGGTTGGCTTCCAGTATCCTGAGGGTGGGGTAGTTCCTCCAACTGACATCAGCGTCTTGGTTTTAATAAAATCCCTTTGCTTGTCTTCCCTGATGGTTTGCCTAGGCCAGTGTGTGGTTGAAAGTGGGATTTGGGATCTAAAACTAAGTATTAGCGTGTGCCTCTCCATGGGTAGTGGAGATGTTTAAACTACAACCCACAACTTGGGAATTACTGTGACCCGTGAAAAATTCGTGTGCTATGTTTCCCCACGTCCAGCACACACAGGAAGAAGTGTTCTGGGGTTCTGAGAGTGGGGAGGTTCCTCCAACAGACAGCAGCACCTGGGTTGTAATAGAATCCCTTAGCTTGACTTCCCTAAGTGTTTTCCTAGGCCTAGCAGTAAGCGATGGTGGGGGATGGGCTCTAAAGCCAAGTATTAGCGAGTGCATCTCTGTGGGTAGTGGAGGGTTTTAAACTACTTCCCCAACCTTGGAACACCTGTGCCCCATAAAGATGCGTGGAATCTCTTTCCCCACCTCCAGCACACACACGGAGACGTGCTCAGGTATCCTGATTGTGGGGAGGCTCCTCCAAATGACAGCAGCGCCTGGGTTCTAAAAGAATCCCTTAGCTTGTCTTCCCTGATGGCATGCCTAGGCTGGAGAGTGGGGGAAAGTGGGGGTTGGGCTCTAAACCAAGTATAAGCGAGAGCCTATCCATGGGATGTGGGTTTTTAACCTACAACCCACAACCATGGAATAAATGTGCCCCCTGAAAGATGCTTTGACTGTTTCCCTACATCCAGCACACACACGAAGATGTGTTCTTGTATTCTGAGTGTGGGGAAGTTCCTCAAACTGACAGAAGCACCTGGATTCTATTAGTATCCCTTAGCTTCTGTTCCCTGAGTGTTCTTTTAGGCCAGGCCATGAGGGAAATCTGGGGGTTGGGCTTGGAGGCCACGTAGCAGTGAGTGTCCCCTGATCCATTGAGGAAGTACTTAGAGGACTTCTCCCTAAAGGGAACACCTTTTCCTGCATTCATCTGGGTGCAGTGGGGCTGCACAACTCTCCCACACCTAAGAATGTGTTCTGGAATTCTGAGTGCAGGGAAGTTCCTCCAACTGACAGCAGCGCCTGGGTTCTAATTGAATCCCTTTGCTTGTCTTCCCTGATGGAAAGCCTAGGCGGGAGTGCGGGGGAAAGTGTGGTTTGGGCTCCAAAACCAAGTATTTGCGATGACCTCTCTATGGTTTGTGGAGATGTTTAAACTACATCCCTAACCTGGGAACTCCTGTGCCCCCATAAAGATCCGTGGAGTCTGTTTCCACACCTCCAGCACACACACGAACACTTGCACAGTTATCCTGAGAGTGGGCAGCCTCCTCCAACTGAGAGCAGGGCCTTGGTTCTTATAAAATCGCTTAACTTGTCTACCCTGTTTGGTTGCCTGATACGGAGTGCTGGGGAAAGGGTGGGTTGGGCTCTAAATCCAAGTATTAACGAGTGCTTCTCCATGGGATTTGGAGGTTATTAACCAAAAGCCCACAACATGGGAATACCTGTGCTCCTTGAAAAAAGCGTGGACTCTGTATCCCCACCACCAGAACACACATGAAGAAGTTTTCTGCTATCCTGAATGTGGGCTGGCAATTTCAGGTGACAGAAGCGGCTGGGTTCTAATAGAATCCCTTAGCTTGTAATCCCTGAGTGTTTCCCTAGGACTGACTCTGAGAGAAACCTGGGGGTTGGGCTTTGAGGCCAAATAGTAGCGAGTGTCCCCGATGGACTGAGGAAGTCTTTAGATGAATTCTCCATAAAGGGAAACACCTGAGCACCCATTCATCTGCGTGGAGTGGGGCTTCAAATCTCCCCACCACACAAGGTTGGGTTCCAGTATCCTGAGGGTGGGGTAGTTCCTCCAACTGACATCAGCGTCTTGGTTTGAATAGAATCCCTTTGCTTGTCTTCCCTGATGGTTTGCCTAGGCCAGTGTGTGGTTGAAAGTGGGATTTGGGATCTAAAACTAAGTATTAGCGTGTGCCTCTCCATGGGTAGTGGAGATGTTTAAACTACAACCCACAACTTGGGAATTACTGTGACCCGTGAAAAATGCGTGTGCTATGTTTCCCCACGTCCAGCACACACAGGAAGAAGTGTTCTGGGGTTCTGAGAGTGGGGAGGTTCCTCCAACAGACAGCAGCACCTGGGTTGTAATAGAATCCCTTAGCTTGACTTCCCTAAGTGTTTTCCTAGGCCTAGCAGTAAGCGATGGTGGGGGATGGGCTCTAAAGCCAAGTATTAGCGAGTGCATCTCTGTGGGTAGTGGAGGGTTTTAAACTACTTCCCCAACCTTGGAACACCTGTGCCCCATAAAGATGCGTGGAATCTCTTTCCCCACCTCCAGCACACACACGGAGACGTGCTCAGGTATCCTGATTGTGGGGAGGCTCCTCCAAATGACAGCAGCGCCTGGGTTCTAAAAGAATCCCTTAGCTTGTCTTCCCTGATGGCATGACTAGGCTGGAGAGTGGGGGAAAGTGGGGGTTGGGCTCTAAACCAAGTATAAGCGAGAGCCTATCCATGGGATGTGGGTTTTTAACCTACAACCCACAACCATGGAATAAATGTGCCCCCTGAAAGATGCTTTGACTGTTTCCCTACATCCAGCACACACACGAAGATGTGTTCTTGTATTCTGAGTGTGGGGAAGTTCCTCAAACTGACAGCAGCACCTGGATTCTATTAGTATCCCTTAGCTTCTGTTCCCTGAGTGTTCTTTTAGGCCAGGCCATGAGGGAAAGCTGGGGGTTGGGCTTGGAGGCCACGTAGCAGTGAGTGCCCCCTGATCCATTGAGGAAGTACTTAGAGGACTTCTCCCTAAAGGGAACACCTTTTCCTGCATTCATCTGGGTGCAGTGGGGCTGCACATCTCTCCCACACCTAAGAATGTGTTCTGGAATTCTGAGTGCAGGGAAGTTCCTCCAACTGACAGCAGCGCCTGGGTTCTAATTGAATCCCTTTGCTTGTCTTCCCTGATGGAAAGCCTAGGCGGGAGTGCGGGGGAAAGTGTGGTTTGGGCTCCAAAACCAAGTATTTGCGATGAACTCTCTATGGTTTGTGGAGGTGTTTAAACTACATCCCTAACCTGGGAACACCTGTGCCCCCATGAAGATCCGTGGAGTCTGTTTCCACACCTCCAGCACACACACGAACACTTGCACATTTATCCTGAGAGTGGGCAGCCTCCTCCAACTGAGAGCAGGGCCTTGGTTCTTATAAAATCGCTTAACTTGTCTACACTGTTTCGTTGCCTGATACGGAGTGCTGGGGAAAGGGTGGGTTGGGCTCTAAATCCAAGTATTAGCTAGTGCTTCTCCTTGGGATTTGGAGGTTATTAACCAAAAGCCCACAACATGGGAATACCTGTGCTCCTTGAAAAAAGCGTGGACTCTGTATCCCCACCACCAGAACACACATGAAGAAGTTTTCTGCTATCCTGAGTGTGGGCTGGCAATTTCAGGTGACAGAAGCGGCTGGGTTCTAATAGAATCCCTTAGCTTGTAATCCCTGAGTGTTTCCCTAGGACTGACTCTGAGAGAAACCTGGGGGTTGGGCTTTGAGGCCAAATAGTAGCGAGTGTCCCCGATGGACTGAGGAAGTATTTAGATGAATTCTCCATAAAGGGAAACACCTGAGCACCCATTCATCTGCGTGGAGTGGGGCTTCAAATCTCCCCACCACACAAGGTTGGCTTCCAGTATCCTGAGGGTGGGGTAGTTCCTCCAACTGACATCAGCGTCTTGGTTTTAATAAAATCCCTTTGCTTGTCTTCCCTGATGGTTTGCCTAGGCCAGTGTGTGGTTGAAAGTGGGATTTGGGATCTAAAACTAAGTATTAGCGTGTGCCTCTCCATGGGTAGTGGAGATGTTTAAACTACAACCCACAACTTGGGAATTACTGTGACCCGTGAAAAATGCGTGTGCTATGTTTCCCCACGTCCAGCACACACAGGAAGAAGTGTTCTGGGGTTCTGAGAGTGGGGAGGTTCCTCCAAAAGACAGCAGCACCTGGGTTGTAATAGAATCCCTTAGCTTGACTTCCCTAAGTGTTTTCCTAGGCCTAGCAGTAAGCGATGGTGGGGGATGGGCTCTAAAGCCAAGTATTAGCGAGTGCATCTCTGTGGGTAGTGGAGGGTTTTAAACTACTTCCCCAACCTTGGAACACCTGTGCCCCATAAAGATGCGTGGAATCTGTTTCCCCACCTCCAGCACACACACGGAGAAGTGCTCAGGTATCCTGATTGTGGGGAGGCTCCTCCAAATGACAGCAGCGCCTGGGTTCTAAAAGAATCCCTTAGCTTGTCTTCCCTGATGGCATGCCTAGGCTGGAGAGTGGGGGAAAGTGGGGGTTGGGCTCTAAACCAAGTATAAGCGAGAGCCTATCCATGGGATGTGGGTTTTTAACCTACAACCCACAACCATGGAATAAATGTGCCCCCTGAAAGATGCTTTGACTGTTTCCCTACATCCAGCACACACACGAAGATGTGTTCTTGTATTCTGAGTGTGGGGAAGTTCCTCAAACTGACAGCAGCACCTGGATTCTATTAGTATCCCTTAGCTTCTGTTCCCTGAGTGTTCTTTTAGGCCAAGCCATGAGGGAAAGCTGGGGCTTGGGCTTGGAGGCCACGTAGCAGTGAGTGCCCCCTGATCCATTGAGGAAGTACTTAGAGGACTTCTCCCTAAAGGGAACACCTTTTCCTGCATTCATCTGGGTGCATTGGGGCTGCACAACTCTCCCACACCTAAGAATGTGTTCTGGAATTCTGAGTGCAGGGAAGTTCCTCCAACTGACAGCAGCGCCTGGGTTCTAATTGAATCCCTTTGCTTGTCTTCCCTGATGGAAAGCCTAGGCGGGAGTGCGGGGGAAAGTGTGGTTTGGGCTCCAAAACCAAGTATTTGCGATGACCTCTCTATGGCTTGTGGAGGTGTTTAAACTACATCCCTAACCTGGGAACACCTGTGCCCCCATAAAGATCCGTGGAGTCTGTTTCCACACCTCCAGCACACACACGAACACTTGCACAGTTATCCTGAGAGTGGGCAGCCTCCTCCAACTGAGAGCAGGGCCTTGGTTCTTATAAAATCGCTTAACTTGTCTACCCTGTTTGGTTGCCTGATACGGAGTGCTGGGGAAAGGGTGGGTTGGGCTCTAAATCCAAGTATTAGCGAGTGCTTCTCCATGGGATTTGGAGGTTATTAACCAAAAGCCCACAACATGGGAATACCTGTGCTCCTTGAAAAAAGCATGGACTCTGTATCCCCACCACCAGAACACACATGAAGAAGTTTTCTGCTATCCTGAGTGTGGGCTGGCAATTTCAGGTGACAGAAGCGGCTGGGTTCTAATAGAATCCCTTAGCTTGTAATCCCTGAGTGTTTCCCTAGGACTGACTCTGAGAGAAACCTGGGGGTTGGGCTTTGAGGCCAAATAGTAGCGAGTGTCCCCGATGGACTGAGGAAGTCTTTAGATGAATTCTCCATAAAGGGAAACACCTGAGCACCCATTCATCTGCGTGGAGTGGGGCTTCAAATCTCCCCACCACACAAGGTTGGGTTCCAGTATCCTGAGGGTGGGGTAGTTCCTCCAACTGACATCAGCGTCTTGGTTTGAATAGAATCCCTTTGCTTGTCTTCCCTGATGGTTTGCCTAGGCCAGTGTGTGGTTGAAAGTGGGATTTGGGATCTAAAACTAAGTATTAGCGTGTGCCTCTCCATGGGTAGTGGAGATGTTTAAACTACAACCCACAACTTGGGAATTACTGTGACCCCTGAAAAATGCATGTGCTATGTTTCCCCACGTCCAGCACACACAGGAAGAAGTGTTCTGGGGTTCTGAGAGAGGGGAGGTTCCTCCAACAGACAGCAGCACCTGGGTTGTAATAGAATCCCTTAGCTTGACTTCCCTAAGTGTTTTCCTAGGCCTAGCAGTAAGCGATGGTGGGGGATGGGCTCTAAAGCCAAGTATTAGCGAGTGCATCTCTGTGGGTAGTGGAGGGTTTTAAACTACTTCCCCAACCTTGGAACACCTGCGCCCCATAAAGATGCGTGGAATCTCTTTCCCCACCTACAGCACACACACGGAGACGTGCTAATTTATCCTGATTGTGGGGAGGCTCCTCCAAATGACAGCAGCGCCTGGGTTCTAAAAGAATCCCTTAGCTTGTCTTCCCTGATGGCATGCCTAGGCTGGAGAGTGGGGGAAAGTGGGGGTTGGGCTCTAAACCAAGTATAAGCGAGAGCCTATCCATGGGATGTGGGTTTTTAACCTACAACCCACAACCATGGAATAAATGTGCCCCCTGAAAGATGCTTTGACTGTTTCCCTACATCCAGCACACACACGAAGATGTGTTCTTGTATTCTGAGTGTGGGGAAGTTCCTCAAACTGACAGCAGCACCTGGATTCTATTAGTATCCCTTAGCTTCTGTTCCCTGAGTGTTCTTTTAGGCCAGGCCATGAGGGAAAGCTGGGGGTTGGGCTTGGAGGCCACGTAGCAGTGAGTGCCCCCTGATCCATTGAGGAAGTACTTAGAGGACTTCTCCCTAAAGGGAACACCTTTTCCTGCATTCATCTGGGTGCAGTGGGGCTGCACATCTCTCCCACACCTAAGAATGTGTTCTGGAATTCTGAGTGCAGGGAAGTTCCTCCAACTGACAGCAGCGCCTGGGTTCTAATTGAATCCCTTTGCTTGTCTTCCCTGATGGAAAGCCTAGGCGGGAGTGCGGGGGAAAGTGTGGTTTGGGATCCAAAACCAAGTATTTGCCATGACCTCTCTATGGTTTGTGGAGGTGTTTAAACTACATCCCTAACCTGGGAACACCTGTGCCCCCATGAAGATCCGTGGAGTCTGTTTCCACACCTCCAGCACACACACGAACACTTGCACATTTATCCTGAGAGTGGGCAGCCTCCTCCAACTGAGAGCAGGGCCTTGGTTCTTATAAAATTGCTTAACTTGTCTACCCTGTTTGGTTGCCTGATACGGAGTGCTGGGGAAAGGGTGGGTTGGGCTCTAAATCCAAGTATTAGCTAGTGCTTCTCCATGGGATATGGAGGTTATTAACCAAAAGCCCACAACATGGGAATACCTGTGCTCCTTGAAAAAAGCGTGGACTCTGTATCCCCACCACCAGAACACACATGAAGAAGTTTTCTGCTATCCTGAGTGTGGGCTGGCAATTTCAGGTGACAGAAGCGTCTGGGTTCTAATAGAATCCCTTAGCTTGTAATCCCTGAGTGTTTCCCTAGGACTGACTCTGAGAGAAACCTGGGGGTTGGGCTTTGAGGCCAAATAGTAGCGAGTGTCCCCGATGGACTGAGGAAGTATTTAGATGAATTCTCCATAAAGGGAAACACCTGAGCACCCATTCATCTGCGAGGAGTGGGGCTTCAAATCTCCCCACCACACATGGTTGGGTTCCAGTATCCTGAGGGTGGGGTAGTTCCTCCAACTGACATCAGCGTCTTGGTTTGAATAGAATCCCTTTGCTTGTCTTCCCTGATGGTTTGCCTAGGCCAGTGTGTGGTTGAAAGTGGGATTTGGGATCTAAAACTAAGTATTAGCGTGTGCCTCTCCATGGGTAGTGGAGATGTTTAAACTACAACCCACAACTTGGGAATTACTGTGACCCCTGAAAAATGCGTGTGCTATGTTTCCCCACGTCCAGCACACACAAGAAGAAGTTTTCTGGGGTTCTGAGAGTGGGGAGGTTCCTCCAACAGACAGCAGCACCTGGGTTGTAATAGAATCCCTTAGCTTGACTTCCCTAAGTGTTTTCCTAGGCCTAGCAGTAAGCGATGGTGGGGGATGTGCTCTAAAGCCAAGTATTAGCGAGTGCATCTCTGTGGGTAGTGGAGGGTTTTAAACTACTTCCCCAACCTTGGAACACCTGTGCCCCATAAAGATGCGTGGAATCTGTTTCCCCACCTCCAGCACACACACGGAGACGTGCTCAGGTATCCTGATTGTGGGGAGGCTCCTCCAAATGACAGCAGCGCCTGGGTTCTAAAAGAATCCCTTAGCTTGTCTTCCCTGATGGCATGCCTAGGCTGGAGAGTGGGGGAAAGTGGGGGTTGGGCTCTAAACCAAGTATAAGCGAGAGCCTATCCATGGGATGTGGGTTTTTAACCTACAACCCACAACCATGGAATAAATGTACCCCCTGAATGATGCTTTGACTGTTTCCATACATCCAGCACACACACGAAGATGTGTTCTTGTATTCTGAGTGTGGGGAAGTTCCTCAAACTGACAGAAGCACCTGGATTCTATTAGTATCCCTTAGCTTCTGTTCCCTGAGTGTTCTTTTAGGCCAGGCCATGAGGGAAAGCTGGGGGTTGGGCTTGGAGGCCACGTAGCAGTGAGTGCCCCCTGATCCATTGAGGAAGTACTTAGAGGACTTCTCCCTAAAGGGAACACCTTTTCCTGCATTCATCTGGGTGCAGTGGGGCTGCACAACTCTCCCACACCTAAGAATGTGTTCTGGAATTCTGAGTGCAGGGAAGTTCCTCCAACTGACAGCAGCGCCTGGGTTCTAATTGAATCCATTTGCTTGTCTTCCCTGATGGAAAGCCTAGGCGGGAGTGCGGGGGAAAGTGTGGTTTGGGCTCCAAAACCAAGTATTTGCGATGACCTCTCTATGGTTTGTGGAGGTGTTTAAACTACATCCCTAACCTGGGAACTCCTGTGCCCCCATAAAGATCCGTGGAGTCTGTTTCCACACCTCCAGCACACACACGAACACTTGCACAGTTATCCTGAGAGTGGGCAGCCTCCTCCAACTGAGAGCAGGGCCTTGGTTCTTATAAAATCGCTTAACTTGTCTACCCTGTTTGGTTGCCTGATACGGAGTGCTGGGGAAAGGGTGGGTTGGGTTCTAAATCCAAGTATTAGCGAGTGCTTCTCCATGGGATTTGGAGGTTATTAACCAAAAGCCCACAACATGGGAATACCTGTGCTCCTTGAAAAAAGCGTGGACTCTGTATCCCCACCACCAGAACACACATGAAGAAGTTTTCTGCTATCCTGAATGTGGGCTGGCAATTTCAGGTGACAGAGCGTCTGGGTTCTAATAGAATCCCTTAGCTTGTAATCCCTGAGTGTTTCCCTAGGACTGACTCTGAGAGAAACCTGGGGGTTGGGCTTTGAGGCCAAATAGAAGCGAGTGTCCCCGATGGACTGAGGAAGTCTTTAGATGAATTCTCCATAAAGGGAAACACCTGAGCACCCATTCATCTGCGTGGAGTGGGGCTTCAAATCTCCCCACCACACAAGGTTGGGTTCCAGTATCCTGAGGGTGGGGTAGTTCCTCCAACTGACATCAGCGTCTTGGTTTGAATAGAATCCCTTTGCTTGTCTTCCCTGATGGTTTGCCTAGGCCAGTGTGTGGTTGAAAGTGGGATTTGGGATCTACAACTAAGTATTAGCGTGTGCCTCTCCATGGGTAGTGGAGATGTTTAAACTACAACCCACAACTTGGGAATTACTGTGACCCGTGAAAAATGCGTGTGCTATGTTTCCCCACGTCCAGCACACACAGGAAGAAGTTTTCTGGGGTTCTGAGAGTGGGGAGGTTCCTCCAACAGACAGCAGCACCTGGGTTGTAATAGAATCCCTTAGCTTGACTTCCCTAAGTGTTTTCCTAGGCCTAGCAGTAAGCGATGGTGGGGGATGGGCTCTAAAGCCAAGTATTAGCGAGTGCATCTCTGTGGGTAGTGGAGGGTTTTAAACTACTTCCCCAACCTTGGAACACCTGTGCCCCATAAAGATGCGTGGAATCTCTTTCCCCACCTCCAGCACACACACGGAGACGTGCTCAGGTATCCTGATTGTGGGGAGGCTCCTCCAAATGACAGCAGCGCCTGGGTTCTAAAAGAATCCCTTAGCTTGTCTTCCCTGATGGCATGCCTAGGCTGGAGAGTGGGGGAAAGTGGGGGTTGGGCTCTAAACCAAGTATAAGCGAGAGCCTATCCATGGGATGTGGGTTTTTAACCTACAACCCACAACCATGGAATAAATGTGCCCCCTGAAAGATGCTTTGACTGTTTCCCTACATCCAGCACACACACGAAGATGTGTTCTTGTATTCTGAGTGTGGGGAAGTTCCTCAAACTGACAGAAGCACCTGGATTCTATTAGTATCCCTTAGCTTCTGTTCCCTGAGTGTTCTTTTAGGCCAGGCCATGAGGGAAATCTGGGGGTTGGGCTTGGAGGCCACGTAGCAGTGAGTGTCCCCTGATCCATTGAGGAAGTACTTAGAGGACTTCTCCCTAAAGGGAACACCTTTTCCTGCATTCATCTGGGTGCAGTGGGGCTGCACATCTCTCCCACACCTAAGAATGTGTTCTGGAATTCTGAGTGCAGGGAAGTTCCTCCAACTGACAGCAGCGCCTGGGTTCTAATTGAATCCCTTTGCTTGTCTTCCCTGATGGAAAACCTAGGCGGGAGTGCGGGGGAAAGTGTGGTTTGGGCTCCAAAACCAAGTATTTGCGATGACCTCTCTATGGTTTGTGGAGGTGTTTAAACTACATCCCTAACCTGGGAACACCTGTGCCCCCATGAAGATCCGTGGAGTCTGTTTCCACACCTCCAGCACACACACGAACACTTGCACAGTTATCCTGAGAGTGGGCAGCCTCCTCCAACTGAGAGCAGGGCCTTGGTTCTTATAAAATCGCTTAACTTGTCTACCCTGTTTGGTTGCCTGATACGGAGTGCTGGGGAAAGGGTGGGTTGGGCTCTAAATCCAAGTATTAACGAGTGCTTCTCCATGGGATTTGGAGGTTATTAACCAAAAGCCCACAACATGGGAATACCTGTGCTCCTTGAAAAAAGCGTGGACTCTGTATCCCCACCACCAGAACACACATGAAGAAGTTTTCTGCTATCCTGAATGTGGGCTGGCAATTTCAGGTGACAGAAGCGGCTGGGTTCTAATAGAATCCCTTAGCTTGTAATCCCTGAGTGTTTCCCTAGGACTGACTCTGAGAGAAACCTGGGGGTTGGGCTTTGAGGCCAAATAGTAGCGAGTGTCCCCGATGGACTGAGGAAGTCTTTAGATGAATTCTCCATAAAGGGAAACACCTGAGCACCCATTCATCTGCGTGGAGTGGGGCTTCAAATCTCCCCACCACACAAGGTTGGGTTCCAGTATCCTGAGGGTGGGGTAGTTCCTCCAACTGACATCAGCGTCTTGGTTTGAATAGAATCCCTTTGCTTGTCTTCCCTGATGGTTTGCCTAGGCCAGTGTGTGGTTGAAAGTGGGATTTGGGATCTAAAACTAAGTATTAGCGTGTGCCTCTCCATGGGTAGTGGAGATGTTTAAACTACAACCCACAACTTGGGAATTACTGTGACCCGTGAAAAATGCGTGTGCTATGTTTCCCCACGTCCAGCACACACAGGAAGAAGTGTTCTGGGGTTCTGAGAGTGGGGAGGTTCCTCCAACAGACAGCAGCACCTGGGTTGTAATAGAATCCCTTAGCTTGACTTCCCTAAGTGTTTTCCTAGGCCTAGCAGTAAGCGATGGTGGGGGATGGGCTCTAAAGCCAAGTATTAGCGAGTGCATCTCTGTGGGTAGTGGAGGGTTTTAAACTACTTCCCCAACCTTGGAACACCTGTGCCCCATAAAGATGCGTGGAATCTCTTTCCCCACCTCCAGCACACACACGGAGACGTGCTCAGGTATCCTGATTGTGGGGAGGCTCCTCCAAATGACAGCAGCGCCTGGGTTCTAAAAGAATCCCTTAGCTTGTCTTCCCTGATGGCATGACTAGGCTGGAGAGTGGGGGAAAGTGGGGGTTGGGCTCTAAACCAAGTATAAGCGAGAGCCTATCCATGGGATGTGGGTTTTTAACCTACAACCCACAACCATGGAATAAATGTGCCCCCTGAAAGATGCTTTGACTGTTTCCCTACATCCAGCACACACACGAAGATGTGTTCTTGTATTCTGAGTGTGGGGAAGTTCCTCAAACTGACAGCAGCACCTGGATTCTATTAGTATCCCTTAGCTTCTGTTCCCTGAGTGTTCTTTTAGGCCAGGCCATGAGGGAAAGCTGGGGGTTGGGCTTGGAGGCCACGTAGCAGTGAGTGCCCCCTGATCCATTGAGGAAGTACTTAGAGGACTTCTCCCTAAAGGGAACACCTTTTCCTGCATTCATCTGGGTGCAGTGGGGCTGCACATCTCTCCCACACCTAAGAATGTGTTCTGGAATTCTGAGTGCAGGGAAGTTCCTCCAACTGACAGCAGCGCCTGGGTTCTAATTGAATCCCTTTGCTTGTCTTCCCTGATGGAAAGCCTAGGCGGGAGTGCGGGGGAAAGTGTGGTTTGGGCTCCAAAACCAAGTATTTGCGATGAACTCTCTATGGTTTGTGGAGGTGTTTAAACTACATCCCTAACCTGGGAACACCTGTGCCCCCATGAAGATCCGTGGAGTCTGTTTCCACACCTCCAGCACACACACGAACACTTGCACATTTATCCTGAGAGTGGGCAGCCTCCTCCAACTGAGAGCAGGGCCTTGGTTCTTATAAAATCGCTTAACTTGTCTACCCTGTTTCGTTGCCTGATACGGAGTGCTGGGGAAAGGGTGGGTTGGGCTCTAAATCCAAGTATTAGCTAGTGCTTCTCCTTGGGATTTGGAGGTTATTAACCAAAAGCCCACAACATGGGAATACCTGTGCTCCTTGAAAAAAGCGTGGACTCTGTATCCCCACCACCAGAACACACATGAAGAAGTTTTCTGCTATCCTGAGTGTGGGCTGGCAATTTCAGGTGACAGAAGCGGCTGGGTTCTAATAGAATCCCTTAGCTTGTAATCCCTGAGTGTTTCCCTAGGACTGACTCTGAGAGAAACCTGGGGGTTGGGCTTTGAGGCCAAATAGTAGCGAGTGTCCCCGATGGACTGAGGAAGTATTTAGATGAATTCTCCATAAAGGGAAACACCTGAGCACCCATTCATCTGCGTGGAGTGGGGCTTCAAATCTCCCCACCACACAAGGTTGGCTTCCAGTATCCTGAGGGTGGGGTAGTTCCTCCAACTGACATCAGCGTCTTGGTTTTAATAAAATCCCTTTGCTTGTCTTCCCTGATGGTTTGCCTAGGCCAGTGTGTGGTTGAAAGTGGGATTTGGGATCTAAAACTAAGTATTAGCGTGTGCCTCTCCATGGGTAGTGGAGATGTTTAAACTACAACCCACAACTTGGGAATTACTGTGACCCGTGAAAAATGCGTGTGCTATGTTTCCCCACGTCCAGCACACACAGGAAGAAGTGTTCTGGGGTTCTGAGAGTGGGGAGGTTCCTCCAAAAGACAGCAGCACCTGGGTTGTAATAGAATCCCTTAGCTTGACTTCCCTAAGTGTTTTCCTAGGCCTAGCAGTAAGCGATGGTGGGGGATGGGCTCTAAAGCCAAGTATTAGCGAGTGCATCTCTGTGGGTAGTGGAGGGTTTTAAACTACTTCCCCAACCTTGGAACACCTGTGCCCCATAAAGATGCGTGGAATCTGTTTCCCCACCTCCAGCACACACACGGAGAAGTGCTCAGGTATCCTGATTGTGGGGAGGCTCCTCCAAATGACAGCAGCGCCTGGGTTCTAAAAGAATCCCTTAGCTTGTCTTCCCTGATGGCATGCCTAGGCTGGAGAGTGGGGGAAAGTGGGGGTTGGGCTCTAAACCAAGTATAAGCGAGAGCCTATCCATGGGATGTGGGTTTTTAACCTACAACCCACAACCATGGAATAAATGTGCCCCCTGAAAGATGCTTTGACTCTTTCCCTACATCCAGCACACACACGAAGATGTGTTCTTGTATTCTGAGTGTGGGGAAGTTCCTCAAACTGACAGCAGCACCTGGATTCTATTAGTATCCCTTAGCTTCTGTTCCCTGAGTGTTCTTTTAGGCCAAGCCATGAGGGAAAGCTGGGGCTTGGGCTTGGAGGCCACGTAGCAGTGAGTGCCCCCTGATCCATTGAGGAAGTACATAGAGGACTTCTCCCTAAAGGGAACACCTTTTCCTGCATTCATCTGGGTGCATTGGGGCTGCACAACTCTCCCACACCTAAGAATGTGTTCTGGAATTCTGAGTGCAGGGAAGTTCCTCCAACTGACAGCAGCGCCTGGGTTCTAATTGAATCCCTTTGCTTGTCTTCCCTGATGGAAAGCCTAGGCGGGAGTGCGGGGGAAAGTGTGGTTTGGGCTCCAAAACCAAGTATTTGCGATGAACTCTCTATGGTTTGTGGAGGTGTTTAAACTACATCCCTAACCTGGGAACACCTGTGCCCCCATGAAGATCCGTGGAGTCTGTTTCCACACCTCCAGCACACACACGAACACTTGCACATTTATCCTGAGAGTGGGCAGCCTCCTCCAACTGAGAGCAGGGCCTTGGTTCTTATAAAATCGCTTAACTTGTCTACCCTGTTTCGTTGCCTGATACGGAGTGCTGGGGAAAGGGTGGGTTGGGCTCTAAATCCAAGTATTAGCTAGTGCTTCTCCTTGGGATTTGGAGGTTATTAACCAAAAGCCCACAACATGGGAATACCTGTGCTCCTTGAAAAAAGCGTGGACTCTGTATCCCCACCACCAGAACACACATGAAGAAGTTTTCTGCTATCCTGAGTGTGGGCTGGCAATTTCAGGTGACAGAAGCGGCTGGGTTCTAATAGAATCCCTTAGCTTGTAATCCCTGAGTGTTTCCCTAGGACTGACTCTGAGAGAAACCTGGGGGTTGGGCTTTGAGGCCAAATAGTAGCGAGTGTCCCCGATGGACTGAGGAAGTATTTAGATGAATTCTCCATAAAGGGAAACACCTGAGCACCCATTCATCTGCGTGGAGTGGGGCTTCAAATCTCCCCACCACACAAGGTTGGCTTCCAGTATCCTGAGGGTGGGGTAGTTCCTCCAACTGACATCAGCGTCTTGGTTTTAATAAAATCCCTTTGCTTGTCTTCCCTGATGGTTTGCCTAGGCCAGTGTGTGGTTGAAAGTGGGATTTGGGATCTAAAACTAAGTATTAGCGTGTGCCTCTCCATGGGTAGTGGAGATGTTTAAACTACAACCCACAACTTGGGAATTACTGTGACCCGTGAAAAATGCGTGTGCTATGTTTCCCCACGTCCAGCACACACAGGAAGAAGTGTTCTGGGGTTCTGAGAGTGGGGAGGTTCCTCCAAAAGACAGCAGCACCTGGGTTGTAATAGAATCCCTTAGCTTGACTTCCCTAAGTGTTTTCCTAGGCCTAGCAGTAAGCGATGGTGGGGGATGGGCTCTAAAGCCAAGTATTAGCGAGTGCATCTCTGTGGGTAGTGGAGGGTTTTAAACTACTTCCCCAACCTTGGAACACCTGTGCCCCATAAAGATGCGTGGAATCTGTTTCCCCACCTCCAGCACACACACGGAGAAGTGCTCAGGTATCCTGATTGTGGGGAGGCTCCTCCAAATGACAGCAGCGCCTGGGTTCTAAAAGAATCCCTTAGCTTGTCTTCCCTGATGGCATGCCTAGGCTGGAGAGTGGGGGAAAGTGGGGGTTGGGCTCTAAACCAAGTATAAGCGAGAGCCTATCCATGGGATGTGGGTTTTTAACCTACAACCCACAACCATGGAATAAATGTGCCCCCTGAAAGATGCTTTGACTCTTTCCCTACATCCAGCACACACACGAAGATGTGTTCTTGTATTCTGAGTGTGGGGAAGTTCCTCAAACTGACAGCAGCACCTGGATTCTATTAGTATCCCTTAGCTTCTGTTCCCTGAGTGTTCTTTTAGGCCAAGCCATGAGGGAAAGCTGGGGCTTGGGCTTGGAGGCCACGTAGCAGTGAGTGCCCCCTGATCCATTGAGGAAGTACTTAGAGGACTTCTCCCTAAAGGGAACACCTTTTCCTGCATTCATCTGGGTGCATTGGGGCTGCACAACTCTCCCACACCTAAGAATGTGTTCTGGAATTCTGAGTGCAGGGAAGTTCCTCCAACTGACAGCAGCGCCTGGGTTCTAATTGAATCCCTTTGCTTGTCTTCCCTGATGGAAAGCCTAGGCGGGAGTGCGGGGGAAAGTGTGGTTTGGGCTCCAAAACCAAGTATTTGCGATGACCTCTCTATGGCTTGTGGAGGTGTTTAAACTACATCCCTAACCTGGGAACACCTGTGCCCCCATAAAGATCCGTGGAGTCTGTTTCCACACCTCCAGCACACACACGAACACTTGCACAGTTATCCTGAGAGTGGGCAGCCTCCTCCAACTGAGAGCAGGGCCTTGGTTCTTATAAAATCGCTTAACTTGTCTACCCTGTTTGGTTGCCTGATACGGAGTGCTGGGGAAAGGGTGGGTTGGGCTCTAAATCCAAGTATTAGCGAGTGCTTCTCCATGGGATTTGGAGGTTATTAACCAAAAGCCCACAACATGGGAATACCTGTGCTCCTTGAAAAAAGCATGGACTCTGTATCCCCACCACCAGAACACACATGAAGAAGTTTTCTGCTATCCTGAGTGTGGGCTGGCAATTTCAGGTGACAGAAGCGGCTGGGTTCTAATAGAATCCCTTAGCTTGTAATCCCTGAGTGTTTCCCTAGGACTGACTCTGAGAGAAACCTGGGGGTTGGGCTTTGAGGCCAAATAGTAGCGAGTGTCCCCGATGGACTGAGGAAGTCTTTAGATGAATTCTCCATAAAGGGAAACACCTGAGCACCCATTCATCTGCGTGGAGTGGGGCTTCAAATCTCCCCACCACACAAGGTTGGGTTCCAGTATCCTGAGGGTGGGGTAGTTCCTCCAACTGACATCAGCGTCTTGGTTTGAATAGAATCCCTTTGCTTGTCTTCCCTGATGGTTTGCCTAGGCCAGTGTGTGGTTGAAAGTGGGATTTGGGATCTAAAACTAAGTATTAGCGTGTGCCTCTCCATGGGTAGTGGAGATGTTTAAACTACAACCCACAACTTGGGAATTACTGTGACCCCTGAAAAATGCATGTGCTATGTTTCCCCACGTCCAGCACACACAGGAAGAAGTGTTCTGGGGTTCTGAGAGAGGGGAGGTTCCTCCAACAGACAGCAGCACCTGGGTTGTAATAGAATCCCTTAGCTTGACTTCCCTAAGTGTTTTCCTAGGCCTAGCAGTAAGCGATGGTGGGGGATGGGCTCTAAAGCCAAGTATTAGCGAGTGCATCTCTGTGGGTAGTGGAGGGTTTTAAACTACTTCCCCAACCTTGGAACACCTGCGCCCCATAAAGATGCGTGGAATCTCTTTCCCCACCTACAGCACACACACGGAGACGTGCTAATTTATCCTGATTGTGGGGAGGCTCCTCCAAATGACAGCAGCGCCTGGGTTCTAAAAGAATCCCTTAGCTTGTCTTCCCTGATGGCATGCCTAGGCTGGAGAGTGGGGGAAAGTGGGGGTTGGGCTCTAAACCAAGTATAAGCGAGAGCCTATCCATGGGATGTGGGTTTTTAACCTACAACCCACAACCATGGAATAAATGTGCCCCCTGAAAGATGCTTTGAATGTTTCCCTACATCCAGCACACACACGAAGATGTGTTCTTGTATTCTGAGTGTGGGGAAGTTCCTCAAACTGACAGCAGCACCTGGATTCTATTAGTATCCCTTAGCTTCTGTTCCCTGAGTGTTCTTTTAGGCCAGGCCATGAGGGAAAGCTGGGGGTTGGGCTTGGAGGCCACGTAGCAGTGAGTGCCCCCTGATCCAATTAGGAAGTACTTAGAGGACTTCTCCCTAAAGGGAACACCTTTTCCTGCATTCATCTGGGTGCAGTGGGGCTGCACATCTCTCCCAAACCTAAGAATGTGTTCTGGAATTCTGAGTGCAGGGAAGTTCCTCCAACTGACAGCAGTGCCTGGGTTCTAATTGAATCCAATTGCTTGTCTTCCCTGATGGAAAGCCTAGGTGGGAGTGTGGGGGAAAGTGTGGTTTGGGCTCCAAAACCAAGTATTTGCGATGACCTCTCTATGGTTTGTGGAGGTTTTTAAACTACATCCCTAACCTGGGAACACCTGTGCCCCCATGAAGATCCGTGGAGTCTGTTTCCACACCTCCAGCACACACACGAACACTTGCACATTTATCCTGAGAGTGGGCAGCCTCCTCCAACTGAGAGCAGGGCCTTGGTTCTTATAAAATCGCTTAACTTGTCTACCCTGTTTCGTTGCCTGATACGGAGTGCTGGGGAAAGGGTGGGTTGGGCTCTAAATCCAAGTATTAGCTAGTGCTTCTCCTTGGGATTTGGAGGTTATTAACCAAAAGCCCACAACATGGGAATACCTGTGCTCCTTGAAAAAAGCGTGGACTCTGTATCCCCACCACCAGAACACACATGAAGAAGTTTTCTGCTATCCTGAGTGTGGGCTGGCAATTTCAGGTGACAGAAGCGGCTGGGTTCTAATAGAATCCCTTAGCTTGTAATCCCTGAGTGTTTCCCTAGGACTGACTCTGAGAGAAACCTGGGGGTTGGGCTTTGAGGCCAAATAGTAGCGAGTGTCCCCGATGGACTGAGGAAGTATTTAGATGAATTCTCCATAAAGGGAAACACCTGAGCACCCATTCATCTGCGTGGAGTGGGGCTTCAAATCTCCCCACCACACAAGGTTGGCTTCCAGTATCCTGAGGGTGGGGTAGTTCCTCCAACTGACATCAGCGTCTTGGTTTTAATAAAATCCCTTTGCTTGTCTTCCCTGATGGTTTGCCTAGGCCAGTGTGTGGTTGAAAGTGGGATTTGGGATCTAAAACTAAGTATTAGCGTGTGCCTCTCCATGGGTAGTGGAGATGTTTAAACTACAACCCACAACTTGGGAATTACTGTGACCCGTGAAAAATGCGTGTGCTATGTTTCCCCACGTCCAGCACACACAGGAAGAAGTGTTCTGGGGTTCTGAGAGTGGGGAGGTTCCTCCAAAAGACAGCAGCACCTGGGTTGTAATAGAATCCCTTAGCTTGACTTCCCTAAGTGTTTTCCTAGGCCTAGCAGTAAGCGATGGTGGGGGATGGGCTCTAAAGCCAAGTATTAGCGAGTGCATCTCTGTGGGTAGTGGAGGGTTTTAAACTACTTCCCCAACCTTGGAACACCTGTGCCCCATAAAGATGCGTGGAATCTGTTTCCCCACCTCCAGCACACACACGGAGAAGTGCTCAGGTATCCTGATTGTGGGGAGGCTCCTCCAAATGACAGCAGCGCCTGGGTTCTAAAAGAATCCCTTAGCTTGTCTTCCCTGATGGCATGCCTAGGCTGGAGAGTGGGGGAAAGTGGGGGTTGGGCTCTAAACCAAGTATAAGCGAGAGCCTATCCATGGGATGTGGGTTTTTAACCTACAACCCACAACCATGGAATAAATGTGCCCCCTGAAAGATGCTTTGACTCTTTCCCTACATCCAGCACACACACGAAGATGTGTTCTTGTATTCTGAGTGTGGGGAAGTTCCTCAAACTGACAGCAGCACCTGGATTCTATTAGTATCCCTTAGCTTCTGTTCCCTGAGTGTTCTTTTAGGCCAAGCCATGAGGGAAAGCTGGGGCTTGGGCTTGGAGGCCACGTAGCAGTGAGTGCCCCCTGATCCATTGAGGAAGTACTTAGAGGACTTCTCCCTAAAGGGAACACCTTTTCCTGCATTCATCTGGGTGCATTGGGGCTGCACAACTCTCCCACACCTAAGAATGTGTTCTGGAATTCTGAGTGCAGGGAAGTTCCTCCAACTGACAGCAGCGCCTGGGTTCTAATTGAATCCCTTTGCTTGTCTTCCCTGATGGAAAGCCTAGGCGGGAGTGCGGGGGAAAGTGTGGTTTGGGCTCCAAAACCAAGTATTTGCGATGAACTCTCTATGGTTTGTGGAGGTGTTTAAACTACATCCCTAACCTGGGAACACCTGTGCCCCCATGAAGATCCGTGGAGTCTGTTTCCACACCTCCAGCACACACACGAACACTTGCACATTTATCCTGAGAGTGGGCAGCCTCCTCCAACTGAGAGCAGGGCCTTGGTTCTTATAAAATCGCTTAACTTGTCTACCCTGTTTCGTTGCCTGATACGGAGTGCTGGGGAAAGGGTGGGTTGGGCTCTAAATCCAAGTATTAGCTAGTGCTTCTCCTTGGGATTTGGAGGTTATTAACCAAAAGCTCACAACATGGGAATACCTGTGCTCCTTGAAAAAAGCGTGGACTCTGTATCCCCACCACCAGAACACACATGAAGAAGTTTTCTGCTATCCTGAGTGTGGGCTGGCAATTTCAGGTGACAGAAGCGGCTGGGTTCTAATAGAATCCCTTAGCTTGTAATCCCTGAGTGTTTCCCTAGGACTGACTCTGAGAGAAACCTGGGGGTTGGGCTTTGAGGCCAAATAGTAGCGAGTGTCCCCGATGGACTGAGGAAGTATTTAGATGAATTCTCCATAAAGGGAAACACCTGAGCACCCATTCATCTGCGTGGAGTGGGGCTTCAAATCTCCCCACCACACAAGGTTGGCTTCCAGTATCCTGAGGGTGGGGTAGTTCCTCCAACTGACATCAGCGTCTTGGTTTTAATAAAATCCCTTTGCTTGTCTTCCCTGATGGTTTGCCTAGGCCAGTGTGTGGTTGAAAGTGGGATTTGGGATCTAAAACTAAGTATTAGCGTGTGCCTCTCCATGGGTAGTGGAGATGTTTAAACTACAACCCACAACTTGGGAATTACTGTGACCCGTGAAAAATGCGTGTGCTATGTTTCCCCACGTCCAGCACACACAGGAAGAAGTGTTCTGGGGTTCTGAGAGTGGGGAGGTTCCTCCAAAAGACAGCAGCACCTGGGTTGTAATAGAATCCCTTAGCTTGACTTCCCTAAGTGTTTTCCTAGGCCTAGCAGTAAGCGATGGTGGGGGATGGGCTCTAAAGCCAAGTATTAGCGAGTGCATCTCTGTGGGTAGTGGAGGGTTTTAAACTACTTCCCCAACCTTGGAACACCTGTGCCCCATAAAGATGCGTGGAATCTGTTTCCCCACCTCCAGCACACACACGGAGAAGTGCTCAGGTATCCTGATTGTGGGGAGGCTCCTCCAAATGACAGCAGCGCCTGGGTTCTAAAAGAATCCCTTAGCTTGTCTTCCCTGATGGCATGCCTAGGCTGGAGAGTGGGGGAAAGTGGGGGTTGGGCTCTAAACCAAGTATAAGCGAGAGCCTATCCATGGGATGTGGGTTTTTAACCTACAACCCACAACCATGGAATAAATGTGCCCCCTGAAAGATGCTTTGACTCTTTCCCTACATCCAGCACACACACGAAGATGTGTTCTTGTATTCTGAGTGTGGGGAAGTTCCTCAAACTGACAGCAGCACCTGGATTCTATTAGTATCCCTTAGCTTCTGTTCCCTGAGTGTTCTTTTAGGCCAAGCCATGAGGGAAAGCTGGGGCTTGGGCTTGGAGGCCACGTAGCAGTGAGTGCCCCCTGATCCATTGAGGAAGTACTTAGAGGACTTCTCCCTAAAGGGAACACCTTTTCCTGCATTCATCTGGGTGCATTGGGGCTGCACAACTCTCCCACACCTAAGAATGTGTTCTGGAATTCTGAGTGCAGGGAAGTTCCTCCAACTGACAGCAGCGCCTGGGTTCTAATTGAATCCCTTTGCTTGTCTTCCCTGATGGAAAGCCTAGGCGGGAGTGCGGGGGAAAGTGTGGTTTGGGCTCCAAAACCAAGTATTTGCGATGACCTCTCTATGGCTTGTGGAGGTGTTTAAACTACATCCCTAACCTGGGAACACCTGTGCCCCCATAAAGATCCGTGGAGTCTGTTTCCACACCTCCAGCACACACACGAACACTTGCACAGTTATCCTGAGAGTGGGCAGCCTCCTCCAACTGAGAGCAGGGCCTTGGTTCTTATAAAATCGCTTAACTTGTCTACCCTGTTTGGTTGCCTGATACGGAGTGCTGGGGAAAGGGTGGGTTGGGCTCTAAATCCAAGTATTAGCGAGTGCTTCTCCATGGGATTTGGAGGTTATTAACCAAAAGCCCACAACATGGGAATACCTGTGCTCCTTGAAAAAAGCATGGACTCTGTATCCCCACCACCAGAACACACATGAAGAAGTTTTCTGCTATCCTGAGTGTGGGCTGGCAATTTCAGGTGACAGAAGCGGCTGGGTTCTAATAGAATCCCTTAGCTTGTAATCCCTGAGTGTTTCCCTAGGACTGACTCTGAGAGAAACCTGGGGGTTGGGCTTTGAGGCCAAATAGTAGCGAGTGTCCCCGATGGACTGAGGAAGTCTTTAGATGAATTCTCCATAAAGGGAAACACCTGAGCACCCATTCATCTGCGTGGAGTGGGGCTTCAAATCTCCCCACCACACAAGGTTGGGTTCCAGTATCCTGAGGGTGGGGTAGTTCCTCCAACTGACATCAGCGTCTTGGTTTGAATAGAATCCCTTTGCTTGTCTTCCCTGATGGTTTGCCTAGGCCAGTGTGTGGTTGAAAGTGGGATTTGGGATCTAAAACTAAGTATTAGCGTGTGCCTCTCCATGGGTAGTGGAGATGTTTAAACTACAACCCACAACTTGGGAATTACTGTGACCCCTGAAAAATGCATGTGCTATGTTTCCCCACGTCCAGCACACACAGGAAGAAGTGTTCTGGGGTTCTGAGAGAGGGGAGGTTCCTCCAACAGACAGCAGCACCTGGGTTGTAATAGAATCCCTTAGCTTGACTTCCCTAAGTGTTTTCCTAGGCCTAGCAGTAAGCGATGGTGGGGGATGGGCTCTAAAGCCAAGTATTAGCGAGTGCATCTCTGTGGGTAGTGGAGGGTTTTAAACTACTTCCCCAACCTTGGAACACCTGCGCCCCATAAAGATGCGTGGAATCTCTTTCCCCACCTACAGCACACACACGGAGACGTGCTAATTTATCCTGATTGTGGGGAGGCTCCTCCAAATGACAGCAGCGCCTGGGTTCTAAAAGAATCCCTTAGCTTGTCTTCCCTGATGGCATGCCTAGGCTGGAGAGTGGGGGAAAGTGGGGGTTGGGCTCTAAACCAAGTATAAGCGAGAGCCTATCCATGGGATGTGGGTTTTTAACCTACAACCCACAACCATGGAATAAATGTGCCCCCTGAAAGATGCTTTGAATGTTTCCCTACATCCAGCACACACACGAAGATGTGTTCTTGTATTCTGAGTGTGGGGAAGTTCCTCAAACTGACAGCAGCACCTGGATTCTATTAGTATCCCTTAGCTTCTGTTCCCTGAGTGTTCTTTTAGGCCAGGCCATGAGGGAAAGCTGGGGGTTGGGCTTGGAGGCCACGTAGCAGTGAGTGCCCCCTGATCCAATTAGGAAGTACTTAGAGGACTTCTCCCTAAAGGGAACACCTTTTCCTGCATTCATCTGGGTGCAGTGGGGCTGCACATCTCTCCCAAACCTAAGAATGTGTTCTGGAATTCTGAGTGCAGGGAAGTTCCTCCAACTGACAGCAGTGCCTGGGTTCTAATTGAATCCAATTGCTTGTCTTCCCTGATGGAAAGCCTAGGTGGGAGTGTGGGGGAAAGTGTGGTTTGGGCTCCAAAACCAAGTATTTGCGATGACCTCTCTATGGTTTGTGGAGGTTTTTAAACTACATCCCTAACCTGGGAACACCTGTGCCCCCATAAAGATCCGTGGAGTCTGTTTCCACACCTCCAGCACACACACGAACACTTGCACAGTTATCCTGAGAGTGGGCAGCCTCCTCCAACTGAGAGCAGGGCCTTGGTTCTTATAAAATCGCTTAACTTGTCTACCCTGTTTGGTTGCCTGATACGGAGTGCTGGGGAAAGGGTGGGTTGGGCTCTAAATCCAAGTATTAGCGAGTGCTTCTCCATGGGATTTGGAGGTTATTAACCAAAAGCCCACAACATGGGAATACCTGTGCTCCTTGAAAAAAGCGTGGACTCTGTATCCCCACCACCAGAACACACATGAAGAAGTTTTCTGCTATCCTGAGTGTGGGCTGGCAATTTCAGGTGACAGAAGCGGCTGGGTTCTAATAGAATCCCTTAGCTTGTAATCCCTGAGTGTTTCCCTAGGACTGACTCTGAGAGAAACCTGGGGGTTGGGCTTTGAGGCCAAATAGTAGCGAGTGTCCCCGATGGACTGAGGAAGTCTTTAGATGAATTCTCCATAAAGGGAAACACCTGAGCACCCATTCATCTGCGTGGAGTGGGGCTTCAAATCTCCCCACCACACAAGGTTGGGTTCCAGTATCCTGAGGGTGGGGTAGTTCCTCCAACTGACATCAGCGTCTTGGTTTGAATAGAATCCCTTTGCTTGTCTTCCCTGATGGTTTGCCTAGGCCAGTGTGTGGTTGAAAGTGGGATTTGGGATCTAAAACTAAGTATTAGCGTGTGCCTCTCCATGGGTAGTGGAGATGTTTAAACTACAACCCACAACTTGGGAATTACTGTGACCCCTGAAAAATGCGTGTGCTTTGTTTCCCCACGTCCAGCACACACAGGAAGAAGTGTTCTGGGGTTCTGAGAGAGGGGAGGTTCCTCCAACAGACAGCAGCACCTGGGTTGTAATAGAATCCCTTAGCTTGACTTCCCTAAGTGTTTTCCTAGGCCTAGCAGTAAGCGATGGTGGGGGATGGGCTCTAAAGCCAAGTATTAGCGAGTGCATCTCTGTGGGTAGTGGAGGGTTTTAAACTACTTCCCCAACCTTGGAACACCTGTGCCCCATAAAGATGCGTGGAATCTCTTTCCCCACCTACAGCACACACACGGAGACGTGCTCATTTATCCTGATTGTGGGGAGGCTCCTCCAAATGACAGCAGCGCCTGGGATCTAAAAGAATCCCTTAGCTTGTCTTCCCTGATGGCATGCCTAGGCTGGAGAGTGGGGGAAAGTGGGGGTTGGGCTCTAAACCAAGTATAAGCGAGAGCCTATCCATGGGATGTGGGTTTTTAACCTACAACCCACAACCATGGAATAAATGTGCCCCCTGAAAGATGCTTTGAATGTTTCCCTACATCCAGCACACACACGAAGATGTGTTCTTGTATTCTGAGTGTGGGGAAGTTCCTCAAACTGACAGCAGCACCTGGATTCTATTAGTATCCCTTAGCTTCTGTTCCCTGAGTGTTCTTTTAGGCCAGGCCATGAGGGAAAGCTGGGGGTTGGGCTTGGAGGCCACGTAGCAGTGAGTGCCCCCTGATCCATTGACGAAGTACTTAGAGGACTTCTCCCTAAATGGAACACCTTTTCCTGCATTCATCTGGGTGCAGTGGGGCTGCACATCTCTCCCACACCTAAGAATGTGTTCTGGAATTCTGAGTGCAGGGAAGTTCCTCCAACTGACAGCAGTGCCTGGGTTCTAATTGAATCCCTTTGCTTGTCTTCCCTGATGGAAAGCCTAGGCGGGAGTACGGGGGAATGTGTGGTTTGGGCTCCAAAACCAAGTATTTGCGATGACCTCTCTATGGTTTGTGGAGGTGTTTAAACTACATCCCTAACCTGGGAACACCTGTGCTCACATAAAGATCCGTGGAGTCTGTTTCCACACCTCCAGCACACACACGAACACTTGCACAGTTATCCTGAGAGTGGGCAGCCTCCTCCAACTGAGAGCAGGGCCTTGGTTCTTATAAAATCGCTTAACTTGTCTACCCTGTTTGGTTGCCTGATACGGAGTGCTGGGGAAAGGGTGGGTTGGGCTCTAAATCCAAGTATTAGCGAGTGCTCCTCCATGGGATTTGGAGGTTATTAACCAAAAGCCCACAACATGGGAATACCTGTGCTCCTTGAAAAAAGCGTGGACTCTGTATCCCCACGACCAGAACACACATGAAGAAGTTTTCTGCTATCCTGAGTGTGGGCTGGCAATTTCAGGTGACAGAAGCGGCTGGGTTCTAATAGAATCCCTTAGCTTGTAATCCCTGAGTGTTTCCCTAGGACTGACTCTGAGAGAAACCTGGGGGTTGGGCTTTGAGGCCAAATAGTAGCGAGTGTCCCCGATGGACTGAGGAAGTATTTAGATGAATTCTCCATAAAGGGAAACACCTGAGCACCCATTCATCTGCGTGGAGTGGGGCTTCAAATCTCCCCACCACACAAGGTTGGGTTCCAGTATCCTGAGGGTGGGGTAGTTCCTCCAACTGACATCAGCGTCTTGGTTTGAATAGAATCCCTTTGCTTGTCTTCCCTGATGGTTTGCCTAGGCCAGTGTGTGGTTGAAAGTGGGATTTGGGATCTAAAACTAAGTATTAGCGTGTGCCTCTCCATGGGTAGTGGAGATGTTTAAACTACAACCCACAACTTGGGAATTACTGTGACCCCTGAAAAATGCATGTGCTATGTTTCCCCACGTCCAGCACACACAGGAAGAAGTGTTCTGGGGTTCTGAGAGAGGGGAGGTTCCTCCAACAGACAGCAGCACCTGGGTTGTAATAGAATCCCTTAGCTTGACTTCCCTAAGTGTTTTCCTAGGCCTAGCAGTAAGCGATGGTGGGGGATGGGCTCTAAAGCCAAGTATTAGCGAGTGCATCTCTGTGGGTAGTGGAGGGTTTTAAACTACTTCCCCAACCTTGGAACACCTGTGCCCCATAAAGATGCGTGGAATCTCTTTCCCCACCTACAGCACACACACGGAGACGTGCTCATTTATCCTGATTGTGGGGAGGCTCCTCCAAATGACAGCAGCGCCTGGGTTCTAAAAGAATCCCTTAGCTTGTCTTCCCTGATGGCATGCCTAGGCTGGAGAGTGGGGGAAAGTGGGGGTTGGGCTCTAAACCAAGTATAAGCGAGAGCCTATCCATGGGATGTGGGTTTTTAACCTACAACCCACAACCATGGAATAAATGTGCCCCCTGAAAGATGCTTTGAATGTTTCCCTACATCCAGCACACACACGAAGATGTGTTCTTGTATTCTGAGTGTGGGGAAGTTCCTCAAACTGACAGCAGCACCTGGATTCTATTAGTATCCCTTAGCTTCTGTTCCCTGAGTGTTCTTTTAGGCCAGGCCATGAGGGAAAGCTGGGGGATGGGCTTGGAGGCCACGTAGCAGTGAGTGCCCCCTGATCCAATTAGGAAGTACTTAGAGGACTTCTCCCTAAAGGGAACACCTTTTCCTGCATTCATCTGGGTGCAGTGGGGCTGCACATCTCTCCCAAACCTAAGAATGTGTTCTGGAATTCTGAGTGCAGGGAAGTTCCTCCAACTGACAGCAGTGCCTGGTTTCTAATTGAATCCAATTGCTTGTCTTCCCTGATGGAAAGCCTAGGTGGGAGTGTGGTGGAAAGTGTGGTTTGGGCTCCAAAACCAAGTATTTGTGATGACCTCTCTATGGTTTGTGGAGGTTTTTAAACTACATCCCTAACCTGGGAACACCTGTGCCCCCATAAAGATCCGTGGAGTCTGTTTCCACACCTCCAGCACACACACGAACACTTGCACAGTTATCCTGAGAGTGGGCAGCCTCCTCCAACTGAGAGCAGGGCCTTGGTTCTTATAAAATCGCTTAACTTGTCTACCCTGTTTGGTTGCCTGATACGGAGTGCTGGGGAAAGGGTGGGTTGGGCTCTAAATCCAAGTATTAGCGAGTGCTTCTCCATGGGATTTGGAGGTTATTAACCAAAAGCCCACAACATGGGAATACCTGTGCTCCTTGAAAAAAGCGTGGACTCTGTATCCCCACCACCAGAACACACATGAAGAAGTTTTCTGCTATCCTGAGTGTGGGCTGGCAATTTCAGGTGACAGAAGCGGCTGGGTTCTAATAGAATCCCTTAGCTTGTAATCCCTGAGTGTTTCCCTAGGACTGACTCTGAGAGAAACCTGGGGGTTGGGCTTTGAGGCCAAATAGTAGCGAGTGTCCCCGATGGACTGAGGAAGTATTTAGATGATTTCTCCATAAAGGGAAACACCTGAGCACCCATTCATCTGCGTGGAGTGGGGCTTCAAATCTCCCCACCACACAAGGTTGGGTTCCAGTATCCTGAGGGTGGGGTAGTTCCTCCAACTGACATCAGCGTCTTGGTTTGAATAGAATCCCTTTGCTTGTCTTCCCTGATGGTTTGCCTAGGCCAGTGTGTGGTTGAAAGTGGGATTTGGGATCTAAAACTAAGTATTAGCGTGTGCCTCTCCATGGGTAGTGGAGATGTTTAAACTACAACCCACAACTTGGGAATTACTGTGACCCCTGAAAAATGCGTGTGCTTTGTTTCCCCACGTCCAGCACACACAGGAAGAAGTGTTCTGGGGTTCTGAGAGAGGGGAGGTTCCTCCAACAGACAGCAGCACCTGGGTTGTAATAGAATCCCTTAGCTTGACTTCCCTAAGTGTTTTCCTAGGCCTAGCAGTAAGCGATGGTGGGGGATGGGCTCTAAAGCCAAGTATTAGCGAGTGCATCTCTGTGGGTAGTGGAGGGTTTTAAACTACTTCCCCAACCTTGGAACACCTGTGCCCCATAAAGATGCGTGGAATCTCTTTCCCCACCTCCAGCACACACACGGAGACGTGCTCAGGTATCCTGATTGTGGGGAGGCTCCTCCAAATGACAGCAGCGCCTGGGTTCTAAAAGAATCCCTTAGCTTGTCTTCCCTGATGGCATGCCTAGGCTGGAGAGTGGGGGAAAGTGGGGGTTGGGCTCTAAACCAAGTATAAGCGAGAGCCTATCCATGGGATGTGGGTTTTTAACCTACAACCCACAACCATGGAATAAATGTGCCCCCTGAAAGATGCTTTGAATGTTTCCCTACATCCAGCACACACACGAAGATGTGTTCTTGTATTCTGAGTGTGGGGAAGTTCCTCAAACTGACAGCAGCACCTGGATTCTATTAGTATCCCTTAGCTTCTGTTCCCTGAGTGTTCTTTTAGGCCAGGCCATGAGGGAAAGCTGGGGGTTGGGCTTGGAGGCCACGTAGCAGTGAGTGCCCCCTGATCCATTGACGAAGTACTTAGAGGACTTCTCCCTAAATGGAACACCTTTTCCTGCATTCATCTGGGTGCAGTGGGGCTGCACATCTCTCCCACACCTAAGAATGTGTTCTGGAATTCTGAGTGCAGGGAAGTTCCTCCAACTGACAGCAGTGCCTGGGTTCTAATTGAATCCCTTTGCTTGTCTTCCCTGATGGAAAGCCTAGGCGGGAGTGCGGGGGAATGTGTGGTTTGGGCTCCAAAACCAAGTATTTGCGATGACCTCTCTATGGTTTGTGGAGGTGTTTAAACTACATCCCTAACCTGGGAACACCTGTGCTCCCATAAAGATCCGTGGAGTCTGTTTCCACACCTCCAGCACACACACGAACACTTGCACAGTTATCCTGAGAGTGGGCAGCCTCCTCCAACTGAGAGCAGGGCCTTGGTTCTTATAAAATCGCTTAACTTGTCTACCCTGTTTGGTTGCCTGATACGGAGTGCTGGGGAAAGGGTGGGTTGGGCTCTAAATCCAAGTATTAGCGAGTGCTCCTCCATGGGATTTGGAGGTTATTAACCAAAAGCCCACAACATGGGAATACCTGTGCTCCTTGAAAAAAGCGTGGACTCTGTATCCCCACGACCAGAACACACATGAAGAAGTTTTCTGCTATCCTGAGTGTGGGCTGGCAATTTCAGGTGACAGAAGCAGCTGGGTTCTAATAGAATCCCTTAGCTTGTAATCCCTGAGTGTTTCCCTAGGACTGACTCTGAGAGAAACCTGGGGGTTGGGCTTTGAGGCCAAATAGTAGCGAGTGTCCCCGATGGACTGAGGAAGTATTTAGATGAATTCTCCATAAAGGGAAACACCTGAGCACCCATTCATCTGCGAGGAGTGGGGCTTCAAATCTCCCCACCACACATGGTTGGGTTCCAGTATCCTGAGGGTGGGGTAGTTCCTCCAACTGACATCAGCGTCTTGGTTTGAATAGAATCCCTTTGCTTGTCTTCCCTGATGGTTTGCCTAGGCCAGTGTGTGGTTGAAAGTGGGATTTGGGATCTAAAACTAAGTATTAGCGTGTGCCTCTCCATGGGTAGTGGAGATGTTTAAACTACAACCCACAACTTGGGAATTACTGTGACCCCTGAAAAATGCGTGTGCTATGTTTCCCCACGTCCAGCACACACAGGAAGAAGTGTTCTGGGGTTCTGAGTGTGGGGAGGTTCCTCCAACAGACAGCAGCACCTGGGCTGTAATAGAATCCCTTAGCTTGACTTCCCTAAGTGTTTTCCTAGGCCTAGCAGTAAGCGATGGTGGGGGATGGGCTCTAAAGCCAAGTATTAGCGAGTGCATCTCTGTGGGTAGTGGAGGGTTTTAAACTACTTCCCCAATCTTGGAACAACTGTGCCCCATAAAGATGCGTGGAATCTGTTTCCCCACCTCCAGCACACACACGGAGACGTGCTCAGGTATCCTGATTGTGGGGAGGCTCTTCCAAATGACAGCAGCGCCTGGGTTCTAAAAGAATCCCTTAGCTTGTCTTCCCTGATGGCATGCCTAGGCTGGAGAGTGGGGGAAAGTGGGGGTTGGGCTCTAAACCAAGTATAAGCGAGAGCCTATCCATGGGATGTGGGTTTTTAACCTACAACCCACAACCATGGAATAAATGTGCCCCCTGAAAGATGCTTTGACTGTTTCCCTACATCCAGCACACACACGAAGATGTGTTCTTGTATTCTGAGTGTGGGGAAGTTCCTCAAACTGACAGCAGCACCTGGATTCTATTAGTATCCCTTAGCTTCTGTTCCCTGAGTGTTCTTTTAGGCCAGGCCATGAGGGAAAGCTGGGGGTTGGGCTTGGAGGCCACGTAGCAGTGAGTGCCCCCTGATCCATTGAGGAAGTACTTAGAGGACTTCTCCCTAAAGGGAACACCTTTTCCTGCATTCATCTGGGTGCAGTGGGGCTGCACAACTCTCCCACACCTAAGAATGTGTTCTGGAATTCTGAGTGCAGGGAAGTTCCTCCAACTGACAGCAGCGCCTGGGTTCTAATTGAATCCCTTTGCTTGTCTTCCCTGATGGAAAGCCTAGGCGGGAGTGCGGGGGAAAGTGTGGTTTGGACTCCAAAACCAAGTATTTGCGATGACCTCTCTATGGTTTGTGGAGGTGTTTAAACTACATCCCTAACCTGGGAACACCTGTGCCCCCATAAAGATCCGTGGAGTCTGTTTCCACACCTCCAGCACACACACGAACACTTGCACAGTTATCCTGAGAGTGGGCAGCCTCCTCCGAGAGCAGGGCCTTGGTTCTTATAAAATCGCTTAACTTGTCTACCCTGTTTGGTTGCCTGATACGGAGTGCTGGGGAAAGGGTGGGTTGGGCTCTAAATCCAAGTATTAGCGAGTGCTTCTCCATGGGATTTGGAGGTTATTAACCAAAAGCCCACAACATGGGAATACCTGTGCTCCTTGAAAAAAGCGTGGACTCTGTAACCCCACCACCAGAACACACATGAAGAAGTTTTCTGCTATCCTGAGTGTGGGCTGGCAATTTCAGGTGACAGAAGCGGCTGGGTTCTAATAGAATCCCTTAGCTTGTAATCCCTGAGTGTTTCACTAGGACTGACTCTGAGAGAAACCTGGGGGTTGGGCTTTGAGGCCAAATAGTAGCGAGTGTCCCCGATGGACTGAGGAAGTATTTAGATGAATTCTCCATAAAGGGAAACACCTGAGCACCCATTCATCTGCGTGGAGTGGGGCTTCAAATCTCCCCACCACACAAGGTTGGGTTCCAGTATCCTGAGGGTGGGGTAGTTCCTCCAACTGACATCAGCGTCTTGGTTTGAATAGAATCCCTTTGCTTGTCTTCCCTGATGGTTTGCCTAGGCCAGTGTGTGGTTGAAAGTGGGATATGGGATCTAAAACTAAGTATTAGCGTGTGCCTCTCCATGGGTAGTGGAGATGTTTAAACTACAACCCACAACTTGGGAATTACTGTGACCCCTGAAAAATGAGTGTGCTATGATTCCCCACGTCCAGCACACACAGGAAGAAGTGTTCTGGGGTTGTGAGTGTGGGGAGGTTCCTCCAACAGACAGCAGCACCTGGGTTGTAATAGAATCCCTTAGCTTGACTTCCCTAAGTGTTTTCCTAGGCCTAGCATTAAGCGATGGTGGGGGATGTGCTCTAAAGCCAAGTATTAGCGAGTGCATCTCTGTGGGTAGTGGAGGGTTTTAAACTACTTCCCCAACCTTGGAACACCTGTGCCCCATAAAGATGCGTGGAATCTGTTTCCCCAACTCAAGCACACACACGGAGATGTGCTCAGGTATCCTGATTGTGGGGAGGCTCCTCCAAATGACAGCAGCGCCTGGGTTCTAAAAGAATCCCTTAGCTTGTCTTCCCTGATGGCATGCCTAGGCTGAAGAGTGGGGGAAAGTGGGGGTTGGGCTCTAAACCAAGTATAAGCGAGAGCCTATCCATGGGATGTGGGTTTTTAACCTACAACCCACAACCATGGAATAAATGTGCCCCCTGAAAGATGCTTTGACTCTTTCCCTACATCCAGCACACACACGAAGATGTGTTCTTGTATTCTGAGTGTGGGGAAGTTCCTCAAACTGACAGCAGCACCTGGATTCTATTAGTATCCCTTAGCTTCTGTTCCCTGAGTGTTCTTTTAGGCCAGGCCATGAGGGAAAGCTGGGGGTTGGGCTTGGAGGCCACGTAGCAGTGAGTGCCCCTGATCCATTGAGGAAGTACTTAGAGGACTTCTCCCTAAAGGGAACACCTTTTCCTGCATTCATCTGGGTGCATTGGGGCTGCACAACTCTCCCACACCTAAGAATGTGTTCTGGAATTCTGAGTGCAGGGAAGTTCCTCCAACTGACAGCAGCGCCTGGGTTCTAATTGAATCCCTTTCCTTGTCTTCCCTGATGGAAAGCCTAGGCGGGAGTGCGGGGGAAAGTGTGGTTTGGGCTCCAAAACCAAGTATTTGCGATGACCTCTCTATGGTTTGTGGAGGTGTTTAAACTACATCCCTAACCTGGGAACACCTGTGCCCCCATAAAGATCCGTGGAGTCTGTTTCCACACCTCCAGCACACACACGAACACTTGCACAGTTATCCTGAGAGTGGGCAGCCTCCTCCAACTGAGAGCAGGGCCTTGGTTCTTATAAAATCGCTTAACATGTCTACCCTGTTTGGTTGCCTGGTACGGAGTGCTGGGGAAAGGGTGGGTTGGGCTCTAAATCCAAGTATTAGCGAGTGCTTCTCCATGGGATTTGGAGGTTATTAACCAAAAGCCCACAATATGGGAATACCTGTGCTCCTTGAAAAAAGCGTGGACTCTGTATCCCCACCACCAGAACACACATGAAGAAGTTTTCTGCTATCCTGAGTGTGGGCTGGCAATTTCAGGTGACAGAAGCGGCTGGGTTCTAATAGAATCCCTAAGCTTGTAATCCCTGAGTGTTTCCCTAGGACTGACTCTGAGAGAAACCTGGGGGTTGGGCTTTGAGGCCAAATAGTAGCGAGTGTCCCCGATGGACTGAGGAAGTCTTTAGATGAATTCTCCATAAAGGGAAACACCTGAGCACCCATTCATCTGCGTGGAGTGGGGCTTCAAATCTCCCCACCACACAAGGTTGGGTTCCAGTATCCTGAGGGTGGGGTAGTTCCTCCAACTGACATCAGCGTCTTGGTTTGAATAGAATCCCTTTGCTTGTCTTCCCTGATGGTTTGCCTAGGCCAGTGTGTGGTTGAAAGTGGGATTTGGGATCTAAAACTAAGTATTAGCGTGTGCCTCTCCATGGGTAGTGGAGATGTTTAAACTACAACCCACAACTTGGGAATTACTGTGACCCCTGAAAAATGCGTGTGCTATGTTTCCCCACGTCCAGCACACACAGGAAGAAGTTTTCTGGGGTTCTGAGTGTGGGGAGGTTCCTCCAACAGACAGCAGCGCCTGGGTTGTAATAGAATCCCTTAGCTTGACTTCCCTAAGTGTTTTCCTAGGCCTAGCAGTAAGCGATGGTTGGGGATGGGCTCTAAAGCCAAGTATTAGCGAGTGCATCTCTGTGGGTAGTGGAGGGTTTTAAACAACTTCCCCAACCTTGGAACACCTGTGCCCCATAAAGATATGTGGAATCTGTTTCCCCACCTCCAGCACACACACGGAGACGTGCTCAGGTATCCTGATTGTGGGGAGGCTCCTCCAAATGACAGCAGCGCCTGGGTTCTAAAAGAATCCCTTAGCTTGTCTTCCCTGATGGCATGCCTAGGCTGGAGAGTGGGGGAAAGTGGGGGTTGGGCTCTAAACCAAGTATAAGCGAGAGCCTATCCATGGGATGTGGGTTTTTAACCTACAACCCACAACCATGGAATAAACGTGCCCCCTGAAAGATGCTTTGACTCTTTCCCTACATCCAGCACACACACGAAGATGTGTTCTTGTATTCTGAGTGTGGGGAAGTTCCTCAAACTGACAGCAGCACCTGGATTCTATTAGTATCCCTTAGCTTCTGTTCCCTGAGTGTTCTTTTAGGCCAGGCCATGAGGGAAAGCTGGGGGTTGGGCTTGGAGGCCACGTAGAAGTGAGTGCCCCCTGATCCATTGAGGAAGTTCTTAGAGGACTTCTCCCTAAAGGGAACACCTTTTCCTGCATTCATCTGGGTGCAGTGGGGCTGCACAACTCTCCCACACCTAAGAATGTGTTCTGGAATTCTGAGTGCAGGGAAGTTCCTCCAACTGACAGCAGCGCCTGGGTTCTAATTGAATCCCTTTGCTTGTCTTCCCTGATGGAAAGCCTAGGCGGGAGTGCGGGGGAAAGTGTGGCTTGGGCTCCAAAACCAAGTATTTGCGATGACCTCTCTATGGTTTGTGGAGGTGTTTAAACTACATCCCTAACCTGGGAACACCTGTGCACCCATAAAGATCCGTGGAGTCTGTTTCCACACCTCCAGCACACACACGAACACTTGCACAGTTATCCTGAGGGTGGACAGACTCCTCCAACTGAGAGCAGGGCTTTGGTTCTTATAAAATCGCTTAACTTGTCTACCCTGTTTGGTTGCCTGATACGGAGTGCTGGGGAAAGGGTGGGTTGGGCTCTAAATCCAAGTATTAGCGAGTGCTTCTCCATGGGATTTGGAGGTTATTAACCAAAAGCCCACAATATGGGAATACCTGTGCTCTTTGAAAAAAGCGTGGACTCTGTATCCCCACCACCAGAACACACATGAAGAAGTTTTCTGCTATCCTGAGTGTGGGCTGGCAATTTCAGGTGACAGCAGCGCCTGGGTTCTAAAAGAATCCCTTAGCTAGTCTTCCCTGATGGCATGCCTAGGCTGGAGAGTGGGGGAAAGTGGGGGTTGGGCTCTAAACAAAGTATAAGCGAGAGCCTATTCATGGGATGTGGGTTTTTACCATACAACCCAAAACCATGGAATAAATATGCCCCCTGAAAGATGCTTTGACTGTTTCCCTAAATCCAGCACACACACGAAGATGTGTTCTTGTATTCTGAGTGTGGGGAAGTTCCTCAAACTGTCAGCAGCACCTGGATTCCATTAGTATCCCTTAGCTTCTGTTCCCTGAGTGTTCTCTTAAACCAGGCCATGAGGGAAAGCTGGGGGTTGGGATTGGAGGCCACGTACCAGTGAGTGCCCCCTGATCCATTGAGGAAGTACTTAGAGGACTTCTCCCTAAACGGAACACCTTTTCCTCCATTTATCAGGGTGCAGTGGGGCTGCACAACTCTCCCACACCTAAGAATGTGTTCTGGAATTCTGAGTGCAGGGAAGTTCCTCCAACTGACAGCAGCGCCTGGGTTCTAATTGAATCCCTTTGCTTGTCTTCCCTGATGGAAAGCCTAGGCGGGAGTGCGGGGGTAAGTGTGGTTTGGGCTCCAAAACCAAGTATTTGCGATGACCTCTCTATGGTTTGTGGAGGTGTTTAAACTACATCCCTAACCTGGGAACACCTGTGCCCCCATAAAGATCCGTGGAGTCTGTTTCCACACCTCCAGCACACACACGAACACTTGCACAGTTATCCTGAGAGTGGGCAGCCTCCTCCAACTGAGAGCAGGGCCTTGGTTCTTATAAAATCGCTTAACTTGTCTACCCTGTTTGGTTGCCTGATACGGAGTGCTGGGGAAAGGGTGGGTTGGGCTCTAAATCCAAGTATTAGCGAGTGCTTCTCCATGGGATTTGGAGGTTATTAACCAAAAGCCCACAACATGGGAATACCTGTGCTCCTTGAAAAAAGCGTGGACTCTGTATCCCCACCACCAGAACACACATGAAGAAGTTTTCTGCTCTCCTGAGTGTGGGCTGGCAATTTCAGGTGACAGAAGCGGCTGGGTTCTAATAGAATCCCTTAGCTTGTAATCACTGAGTGTTTCCATAGGACTGACTCTGAGAGAAACCTGGGGGTTGGGCTTTGAGGCCAAATAGTAGCTAGTGTCCCCGATGCACTGAGGAAGTATTTAGATGAATTCTCCATAAAGGGAAACACCTGAGCACCCATTCATCTGCGTGGAGTGGGGCTTCAAATCTCCCCACCACACAAGGTTGGGTTCCAGTATCCTGAGGGTGGGGTAGTTCCTCCAACTGACATCAGCGTCTTGGTTTGAATAGAATCACTTTGCTTGTCTTCCCTGTTGGTTTGCCTAGGCCAGTGTGTGGTTGAAAGTGGGATTTGGGATCTAAAACTAAGTATTAGCGTGTGCCTCTCCATGGGTAGTGGAGATGTTTAAACTACAACCCACAACTTGGGAATTACTGTGACCCCTAAAAAATGCATGTGCTATGTTTCCCCACGTCCAGCACACACAGGAAGAAGTGTTCTGGGGTTCTGAGTGTGGGGAGGTTCCTCCAACAGACAGCAGCACCTGGGTTGTAATAGAATCCTTTAGCTTGACTTCCCTAAGTGTTTTCCTAGGCCTAGCAGTAAGCGATGGTGGGGGATGGGCTCTAAAGCCAAGTATTAGCGAGTGCATCTCTGTGGGTAGTGGAGGGTTTTAAACTACTTCCCCAACCTTGGAACACCTGTGCCCCATAAAGATGCGTGGAATCTCTTTCCCCACCTCCAGCACACACACGGAGACGTGCTCAGGTATCCTGATTGTGGGGAGGCTCCTCCAAATGACAGCAGCGCCTGGGTTCTAAAAGAATCCCTTAGCTTGTCTTCCCTGATGGCATGCCTAGGCTGGAGAGTGGGGGAAAGTGGGGGTTGGGCTCTAAACCAAGTATAAGCGAGAGCCTATCCATGGGATGTGGGTTTTTAACCTACAACCCACAACCATGGAATAAATGTGCCCCCTGAAAGATGCTTTGACTGTTTCCCTACATCCAGCACACACACGAAGATGTGTTCTTGTATTCTGAGTGTGGGGAAGTTCCTCAAACTGACAGCAGCACCTGGATTCTATTAGTATCCCTTAGCTTCTGTTCCCTGAGTGTTCTTTTAGGCCAGGCCATGAGGGAAAGCTGGGGGTTGGGCTTGGAGGCCACGTACCAGTGAGTGCCCCCTGATCCATTGAGGAAGTACTTAGAGGACTTCTCCCTAAAGGGAACACCTTTTCCTGCATTCATCTGGGTGCAGTGGGGCTGCACAACTCTCCCACACCTAAGAATGTGTTCTGGAATTCTGAGTGCAGGGAAGTTCCTCCAACTGACAGCAGCGCCTGGGTTCTAATTAAATCCCTTTGCTTGTATTCCCTGATGGAAAGCCTAGGCATGAGTGCGGGGAAAAGTGTGGTTTGGGCTCGAAAACCAAGTATTTGCGATGACCTCTCTATGGTTTGTGGAGGTGTTTAAACTCCATCCCTAACCTGGGAACACCTGTGCCCCCATAAAGATCCGTGGAGTCTGTTTCCACACCTCCAGCACACACACGAACACTTGCACAGTTGTCCCGAGAGTGGGCAGCCTCCTCCAACTGAGAGCAGGGCCTTGGTTCTTATAAAATCGCTTAACTTGTCTACCCTGTTTGGTTGCCTGATACGGAGTGCTGGGGAAAGGGTGGGTTGGGCTCTAAATCCAAGTATTAGCGAGTGCTTCTCCATGGGATTTGGAGGTTATTAACCAAAAGCCCACAACATGGGAATACCTGTGCTCCTTGAAAAAAGCGTGGACTCTGTATCCCCACCACCAGAACACACATGAAGAAGTTTTCTGCTATCCTGAGTGTGGGCTGGCAATTTCAGGTGACAGAAGCGGCTGGGTTCTAATAGAATCCCTTAGCTTGTAATCCCTGAGTGTTTCCCTAGGACTGACTCTGAGAGAAACCTGGGGGTTGGGCTTTGAGGCCAAATAGTAGCGAGTGTCCCCGATGGACTGAGGAAGTCTTTAGATGAATTCTCCATAAAGGGAAACACCAGAGCACCCATTCATCTGCGTGGAGTGGGGCTTCAAATCTCCCCACCACACAAGGTTGGGTTCCAGTATCCTGAGGGTGGGGTAGTTCCTCCAACTGACATCAGCGTCTTGGTTTGAATAGAATCCCTTTGCTTGTCTTCCCTGATGGTTTGCCTAGGCCAGTGTGTGGTTGAAAGTGGGATTTGGGATCTAAAACTAAGTATTAGCGTGTGCCTCTCCATGGGTAGTGGAGATGTTTAAACTACAACCCACAACTTGGGAATTACTGTGACCCCTGAAAAATGCGTGTGCTATGTTTCCCCACGTCCAGCACACACAGGAAGAAGTGTTCTGGGGTTCTGAGTGTGGGGAGGTTCCTCCAACAGACAGCAGCGCCTGGGTTGTAATAGAATCCCTTAGCTTGACTTCCCTAAGTGTTTTCCTAGGCCTAGCAGTAAGCGATGGTTGGGGATGGGCTCTAAAGCCAAGTATTAGCGAGTGCATCTCTGTGGGTAGTGGAGGGTTTTAAACAACTTCCCCAACCTTGGAACACCTGTGCCCCATAAAGATATGTGGAATCTGTTTCCCCACCTCCAGCACACACACGGAGACGTGCTCAGGTATCCTGATTGTGGGGAGGCTCCTCCAAATGACAGCAGCGCCTGGGTTCTAAAAGAATCCCTTAGCTTGTCTTCCCTGATGGCATGCCTAGGCTGGAGAGTGGGGGAAAGTGGGGGTTGGGCTCTAAACCAAGTATAAGCGAGAGCCTATCCATGGGATGTGGGTTTTTAACCTACAACCCACAACCATGGAATAAATGTGCCCCCTGAAAGATGCTTTGACTCTTTCCCTACATCCAGCACACACACGAAGATGTGTTCTTGTATTCTGAGTGTGGGGAAGTTCCTCAAACTGACAGCAGCACCTGGATTCTATTAGTATCCCTTAGCTTCTGTTCCCTGAGTGTTCTTTTAGGCCAGGCCATGAGGGAAAGCTGGGGGTTGGGCTTGGAGGCTACGTAGAAGTGAGTGCCCCCTGATCCATTGAGGAAGTTCTTAGAGGACTTCTCCCTAAAGGGAACACCTTTTCCTGCATTCATCTGGGTGCAGTGGGGCTGCACAACTCTCCCACACCTAAGAATGTGTTCTGGAATTCTGAGTGCAGGGAAGTTCCTCCAACTGACAGCAGCGCCTGGGTTCTAATTGAATCCCTTTGCTTGTCTTCCCTGATGGAAAGCCTAGGCGGGAGTGCGGGGGAAAGTGTGGCTTGGGCTCCAAAACCAAGTATTTGCGATGACCTCTCTATGGTTTGTGGAGGTGTTTAAACTACATCCCTAACCTGGGAACACCTGTGCACCCATAAAGATCCGTGGAGTCTGTTTCCACACCTCCAGCACACACACGAACACTTGCACAGTTATCCTGAGAGTGGACAGACTCCTCCAACTGAGAGCAGGGCTTTGGTTCTTATAAAATCGCTTAACTTGTCTACCCTGTTTGGTTGCCTGATACGGAGTGCTGGGGAAAGGGTGGGTTGGGCTCTAAATCCAAGTATTAGAGAGTGCTTCTCCATGGGATTTGGAGGTTATTAACCAAAAGCCCACAATATGGGAATACCTGTGCTCTTTGAAAAAAGCGTGGACTCTGTATCCCCACCACCAGAACACACATGAAGAAGTTTTCTGCTATCCTGAGTGTGGGCTGGCAATTTCAGGTGACAGCAGCGCCTGGGTTCTAAAAGAATCCCTTAGCTAGTCTTCCCTGATGGCATGCCTAGGCTGGAGAGTGGGGGAAAGTGGGGGTTGGGCTCTAAACAAAGTATAAGCGAGAGCCTATTCATGGGATGTGGGTTTTTACCATACAACCCAAAACCATGGAATAAATATGCCCCCTGAAAGATGCTTTGACTGTTTCCCTAAATCCAGCACACACACGAAGATGTGTTCTTGTATTCTGAGTGTGGGGAAGTTCCTCAAACTGTCAGCAGCACCTGGATTCCATTAGTATCCCTTAGCTTCTGTTCCCTGAGTGTTCTCTTAAACCAGGCCATGAGGGAAAGCTGGGGGTTGGGCTTGGAGGCCACGTACCAGTGAGTGCCCCTGATCCATTGAGGAAGTACTTAGAGGACTTCTCCCTAAACGGAACACCTTTTCCTGCATTCATCTGGGTGCAGTGGGGCTGCACAACTCTCCCACACCTAAGAATGTGTTCTGGAATTCTGAGTGCAGGGAAGTTCCTCCAACTGACAGCAGCGCCTGGTTTCTAATTGAATCCCTTTGCTTGTATTCCCTGATGGAAAGCCTAGGCATGAGTGCGGGGAAAAGTGTGGTTTGGGCTCGAAAACCAAGTATTTGCGATGACCTCTCTATGGTTTGTGGAGGTGTTTAAACTACATCCCTAACCTGGGAACACCTGTGCCCCCATAAAGATCCGTGGAGTCTGTTTCCACACCTCCAGCACACACACGAACACTTGCACAGTTATCCCGAGAGTGGGCAGCCTCCTCCAACTGAGAGCAGGGCCTTGGTTCTTATAAAATCGCTTAACTTGTCTACCCTGTTTGGTTGCCTGATACGGAGTGCTGGGGAAAGGGTGGGTTGGGCTCTAAATCCAAGTATTAGCGAGTGCTTCTCCATGGGATTTGGAGGTTATTAACCAAAAGCCCACAACATGGGAATACCTGTGCTCCTTGAAAAAAGCGTGGACTCTGTATCCCCACCAACAGAACACACATGAAGAATTTTTCTGCTATCCTGAATGTGGGCTGGCAATTTCAGGTGACAGAAGCGGCTGGGTTCTAATAGAATCCCTTAGCTTGTAATCCCTGAGTGTTTCCCTAGGACTGACTCTGAGAGAAACCTGGGGGTTGGGCTTTGAGGCCAAATAGTAGCGAGTGTCCCCGATGGACTGAGGAAGTATTTAGATGAATTCTCCATAAAGGGAAACACCTGAGCACCCATTCATCTGCGTGGAGTGGGGCTTCAAATCTCCCCACCACACAAGGTTGGGTTCCAGTATCCTGAGGGTGGGGTAGTTCCTCCAACTGACATCAGCGTCTTGGTTTGAATAGAATCACTTTGCTTGTCTTCCCTGTTGGTTTGCCTAGGCCAGTGTGTGGTTGAATGTGGGATTTGGGATCTAAAACTAAGTATTAGCGTGTGCCTCTCCATGGGTAGTGGAGATGTTTAAACTACAACCCACAACTTGGGAATTACTGTGACCCCTGAAAAATGCATGTGCTATGTTTCCCCACGTCCAGCACACACAGGAAGAAGTGTTCTGGGGTTGTGAGTGTGGGGAGGTTCCTCCAACAGACAGCAGCACCTGGGTTGTAATAGAATCCCTTAGCTTGACTTCCCTAAGTGTCTTCCTAGGCCTAGCAGTAAGCGATGGTGGGGGATGGGCTCTAAAGCCAAGTATTAGCGAGTGCATCTCTGTGGGTAGTGGAGGGTTTTAAACTACTTCCCCAACCTTGGAACACCTGTGCCCCATAAAGATGCGTGGAATCTGTTTCCCCACCTCCAGCACACACACGGAGACGTGCTCAGGTATCCTGATTTTGGGGAGGCTCCTCCAAATGACAGCAGCGCCTGCGTTCTAAAAGAATCCCTTAGCTTGTCTTCCCTGATGGCATGCCTAGGCTGGAGAGTGGGGGAAAGTGGGGGTTGGGCTCTAAACCAAGTATAAGCGAGAGCCTATCCATGGGATGTGGGTTTTTAACCTACAACCCACAACCATGGAATAAATGTGCCCCCTGAAAGATGCTTTGACTGTTTCCCTACATCCAGCACACACACGAAGATGTGTTCTTGTATTCTGAGTGTGGGGAAGTTCCTCAAACTGACAGCAGCACCTGGATTCTATTAGTATCCCTTAGCTTCTGTTCCCTGATTTTTCTTTTAGGCCAGGCCATGAGGGAAAGCTGGGGGTTGGGCTTGGAGGCCACGTAGCAGTGAGTGCCCCCTGAACCATTGAGGAAGTACTTAGAGGACTTCTCCCTAAAGGGAACACCTTTTCCTGCATTCATCTGGGTGCAGTGGGGCTGCACAACTCTCCCACACCTAAGAATGTGTTCTGGAATTCTGAGTGCAGGGAAGTTCCTCTAACTGACAACAGCGCCTGGTTTCTAATTGAATCCCTTTGCTTGTATTCCCTGATGGAAAGCCTAGGCATGAGTGCGGGGAAAAGTGTGGTTTGGGCTCGAAAACCAAGTATTTGCGATGACCTCTCTATGGTTTGTGGAGGTGTTTAAACTACATCCCTAACCTGGGAACACCTGTGCCCCCATAAAGATCCGTGGAGTCTGTTTCCACACCTCCAGCACACACACGAACACTTGCACAGTTATCCCGAGAGTGGGCAGCCTCCTCCAACTGAGAGCAGGGCGTTGGTTCTTATAAAATCGCTTAACTTGTCTACCCTGTTTGGTTGCCTGATACGGAGTGCTGGGGAAAGGGTGGGTTGGGCTCTAAATCCAAGTATTAGCGAGTGCTTCTCCATGGGATTTGGAGGTTATTAACCAAAAGCCCACAACATGGGAATACCTGTGCTCCTTGACAAAAGCGTGGACTCTGTATCCCCACCAACAGAACACACATGAAGAATTTTTCTGCTATCCTGAGTGTGGGCTGGCAATTTCAGGTGACAGAAGCGGCTGGGTTCTAATAGAATCCCTTAGCTTGTAATCCCTGAGTGTTTCCCTAGGACTGACTCTGAGAGAAACCTGGGGGTTGGGCTTTGAGGCCAAATAGTAGCGAGTGTCCCCGATGGACTGAGGAAGTATTTAGATGAATTCTCCATAAAGGGAAACACCTGAGCACCCATTCATCTGCGTGGAGTGGGGCTTCAAATCTCCCCACCACACAAGGTTGTGTTCCAGTATCCTGAGGGTGGGGTAGTTCCTCCAACTGACATCAGCGTCTTGGTTTGAATAGAATCACTTTGCTTGTCTTCCCTGTTGGTTTGCCTAGGCCAGTGTGTGGTTGAAAGTGGGATTTGGGATCTAAAACTAAGTATTAGCGTGTGCCTCTCCATGGGTAGTGGAGATGTTTAAACTACAACCCACAACTTGGGAATTACTGTGACCCCTGAAAAATGCATGTGCTATGTTTCCCCACGTCCAGCACACACAGGAAGAAGTGTTCTGGGGTTGTGATTGTGGGGAGGTTCCTCCAACAGACAGCAGCACCTGGGTTGTAATAGAATCCCTTAGCTTGACTTCCCTAAGTGTTTTCCTAGGCCTAGCAGTAAGCGATGGTGGGGGATGGGCTCTAAAGCCAAGTATTAGCGAGTGCATCTCTGTGGGTAGTGGAGGGTTTTAAACTACTTCCCCAACCTTGGAACACCTGTGCCCCATAAAGATGCGTGGAATCTGTTTCCCCACCTCCAGCACACACACGGAGACGTGCTCAGGTATCCTGATTGTGGGGAGGCTCCTCCAAATGACAGCAGCGCCTGGGTTCTAAAAGAATCCCTTAGCTTGTCTTCCCTGATGGCATGCCTAGGCTGGAGAGTGGGGGAAAGTGGGGGTTGGGCTCTAAACCAAGTATAAGCGAGAGCCTATCCATGGGATGTGGGTTTTTAACCTACAACCCACAACCATGGAATAAATGTGCCCCCTGAAAGATGCTTTGACTGTTTCCCTACATCCAGCACACACACGAAGATGTGTTCTTGTATTCTGAGTGTGGGGAAGTTCCTCAAACTGACAGCAGCACCTGGATTCTATTAGTATCCCTTAGCTTCTGTTCCCTGAGTGTTCTTTTAGGCCAGGCCAAGAGGGAAAGCTGGGGGTTGGGCTTGGAGGCCACGTAGCAGTGAGTGCCCCCTGATCCATTGAGGAAGTTCTTAGAGGACTTCTCCCTAAAGGGAACACCTTTTCCTGCATTCATCTGGGTGCAGTGGGGCTGCACAACTCTCCCACAACTAAGAATGTGTTCTGGAATTCTGAGTGCAGGGAAGTTCCTCCAACTGACAGCAGCGCCTGGGTTCTAATTGAATCCCTTTGCTTGTATTCCCTGATGGAAAGCCTAGGCGGGAGTGCGGGGAAAAGTGTGGTTTCGGCTCCAAAACCAAATATTGGCGATGACCTCTCTATGGTTTGTGGAGGTGTTTAAACTACATCCCTAACCTGGGAACACCTGTGCCCCCATAAAGATCCGTGGAGTCTGTTTCCACACCTCCAGCACACACACGAACACTTGCACAGTTATCCCGAGAGTGGGCAGCCTCCTCCAACTGAGAGCAGGGCCTTGGTTCTTATAAAATCACTTAACTGGTCTACACTGTTTCGTTGCCTGATACGGAGTGCTGGGGAAAGGGTGGGTTGGGCTCTAAATCCAAGTATTAGCGAGTGCTTCTCCATGGGATTTGGAGGTTATTAACCAAAAGCCCACAACATGGGAATACCTGTGCTCCTTGACAAAAGCGTGGACTCTGTATCCCCACCACCAGAACACACATGAAGAAGTTTTCTGCTATCCTGAGTGTGGGCTGGCAATTTCAGGTGACAGAAGCGGCTGGGTTCTAATAGAATCCCTTAGCTTGTAATCCCTGAGTGTTTCCCTAGGACTGACTCTGAGAGAAACCTGGGGGTTGGGCTTTGAGGCCAAATAGTAGCGAGTGTCCCCGATGGACTGAGGAAGTATTTAGAAGAATTCTCCATAAAGGGAAACACCTGAGCACCCATTAATCTGCGTGGAGTGGGGCTTCAAATCTCCCCACCACACAAGGTTGGGTTCCAGTATTCTGAGGGTGGGGTAGTTCCTCCAACTGACATCAGCATCTTGGTTTGAATAGAATCCCTTTGCTTGTCTTCCCTGATGGTTTGCCTAGGCCAGTGTGTGGTTGAAAGTGGGATTTGGGATCTAAAACTAAGTATTAGCGTGTGCCTCTCCATGGGTAGTGGAGATGTTTAAACAACAATCCACAACTTGGGAATTACTGTGACCCCTGAAAAATGCGTGTGCTATATTTCCCCACGTCCACACACACAGGAAGAAGTGTTCTGGGTTTCTGAGTGTGGGGAGGTTCCTCCAACAGACAGCAGCACCTGGGTTGTAATAGAATCCCTTAGCTTGACTTCCCTAAGTGTTTTCCTAGGCCTAGCAGTAAGCGATGGTGGGGGATGTGCTCTAAAGCCAAGTATTAGCGAGTGCATCTCTGTGGGTAGTGGAGGGTTTTAAACTTCTTCGCCAACCTTGGAACACCTGTGCCCCATAAAGATGCGTGGAATCTGTTTCCCCACCTCCAGCACACACACGGAGATGTGCTCAATTATCCTGATTGTGGGGAGGCTCCTCCAAATGACAGCAGCGCCTGGGTTCTAAAAGAATCCCTTAGCTTGTCTTCCCTGATGGCATGCCTAGGCTGGAGAGTGGGGGAAAGTGGGGGTTGGGCTCTAAACAAAGTATAAGCGAGAGCCTATCCATGGGATGTGGGATTTTAACCTACAACCCACAACCATGGAATAAATGTGCCCCCTGAAAGATGCTTTGACTGTTTCCCTACATCCAGCACACACACGAAGATGTTTTCTTGTATTCTGAGTGTGGGGAATTTCCTCAAACTGACAGCAGCACCTGGATTCTATTAGTATACCTTAGCTTCTGTTCCCTGAGTGTTCTTTTAGGCCAGGCCATGATGGAAAGCTGGGGGTTGGCCTTGGAGGCCACGTAGCAGTGAGTGCCCCCTGATCCATTGAGGAAGTACTTAGAGGACTTCTCCCTAAAGGGAACACCTTTTCCTGCATTCATCTGGGTGCAGTGGGGCTGCACAACTCTCCCACACCTAAGAATGTGTTCTGGAATTCTGAGTGCAGGGAAGTTCCTCCAACTGACAGCAGCGCCTGGGTTCTAATTGAATCCCTTTGCTTGTCTTCCCTGATGGAAAGCCTAGGCGGGAGTGCGGGGGAAAGTGTGGTTTGGGCTCCAAAACCAAATATTGGCGATGACCTCTCTATGGTTTGTGGAGGTGTTTAAACTACATCCCTAACCTGGGAACACCTGTGCCCCCATAAAGATCCGTGGAGTCTGTTTCCACACCTCCAGCACACACACGAACACTTGCACAGTTATCCTGAGAGTGGGCAGCCTCCTCCAACTGAGAGCAGGGCCTTGGTTCTTATAAAATCGCTTAACTTGTCTACCCTGTTTGGTTGCCTGATACGGAGTGCTGGGGAAAGGGTGGGTTGTTCTCTAAATCCAAGTATTAGCGAGTGTTTCTCCATGGGATTTGGAGGTTATTAACCAAAAGCCCACAACATGGGAATACCTGTGCTCCTTGAAAAAAGCGTGGACTCTGTATCCCCACCAACGAACAAACATGAAGAAGTTTTCTGCTATCCTGATTGTGGGCTGGCAATTTCAGGTGACAGAAGCGGCTGGGTTCTAATAGAATCCCTTAGCTTGTAATCCCTGAGTGTTTCCCTAGGACTGACTCTGAGAGAAACCTGGGGGTTGGGCTTTGAGGCCAAATAGTAGCGAGTGTCCCCGATGGACTGAGGAAGTCTTTAGATGAATTCTCCATAAAGGGAAACACCTGAGCACCCATTCATCTGCGTGGAGTGGGGCTTCAAATCTCCCCACCACACAAGGTTGGGTTCCAGTATCCTGAGGGTGGGGTAGTTCCTCCAACTGACATCAGCGTCTTGGTTTGAATAGAATCCCTTTGCTTGTCTTCCCTGATGGTTTGCCTAGGCCAGTGTGTGGTTGAAAGTGGGATTTGGGATCTAAAACTAAGTATTAGCGTGTGCCACTCCATGGGTAGTGGAGATGTTTAAACTACAACCCACAACTTGGGAATTACTGTGACCCCTGAAAAATGCGTGTGCTATGTTTCCCCACGTCCAGCACACACAGGAAGAAGTGTTCTGGGGTTCTGAGTGTGGGGAGGTTCCTCCAACAGACAGCAGCACCTGGGTTGTAATAGTATCCCTTAGCTTGACTTCCCTAAGTGTTTTCCTAGGCCTAGCAGTAAGCGATGGTGGGGGATGGTCTCTAAAGCCAAGTATTAGTGCGTGCATCTCTTTGGGTTGTGGAGGGTTTTAAAATACTTCCCCAACCTTGGAACACCTGTGCCCCATAAAGATGCGTGGAATCTGTTTCCCCACCTCCAGCACACACACGGAGACGTGCTCAGGTATCCTGATTGTGGGGAGGCTCCTCCAAATGACAGCAGCGCCTGGGTTCTAAAAGAATCCCTTAGCTTGTCTTCCCTGATGGCATGCCTAGGCTGGAGAGTGGGGGAAAGTGGGGGTTGGGCTCTAAACCAAGTATAAGCGAGAGCCTATCCATGGGATGTGGGTTTTTAACCTACAACCCACAACCATGGAATAAATGTGCCCCCTGAAAGATGCTTTGACTCTTTCCCTACATCCAGCACACACACGAAGATGTGTTCTTGTATTCTGAGTGTGGGGAAGTTCCTCAAACTGACAGCAGCACCTGGATTCTATTAGTATCCCTTAGCTTCTGTTCCCTGAGTGTTCTTTTAGGCCAGGCCATGAGGGAAAGCTGGGGGTTGGGCTTGCAGGCCACGTAGCAGTGAGTGCCCCCTGATCCATTGAGGAAGTACTTAGAGGACTTGTCCCTAAAGGGAACACTTTTCCTGCATTCATCTGGGTGCAGTGGGGCTGCACAACTCTCCCACACCTAAGAATGTGTTCTGGAATTCTGAGTGCAGGGAAGTTCCTCCAACTGACAGCAGCGCCTGGGTTCTAATTGAATCCCTTTGCTTGTCTTCCCTGATGGAAAGCCTAGGCGGGAGTGCGGGGGAAAGTGTGGTTTGGGCTCCAAAACCAAGTATTTGCGATGACCTCTCTATGGTTTGTGGAGGTGTTTAAACTACATCCCTAACCTGGGAACACCTGTGCCCCCATAAAGATCCGTGGAGTCTGTTTCCACACCTCCAGCACACACACGAACACTTGCACAGTTATCCTGAGAGTGGGCAGCCTCCTCCAACTGAGAGCAGGGCCTTGGTTCTTATAAAATCGCTTAACTTGTCTACCCTGTTTGGTTGCCTGATACGGAGTGCTGGGGAAAGGGTGGGTTGGGCTCTAAATCCAAGTATTAGCGAGTGCTTCTCCATGGGATTTGGAGGTTATTAACCAAAAGCCCACAACATGGGAATACCTGTGCTCCTTGAAAAAAGCGTGGACTCTGTATCCCCACCACCAGAACACACATGAAGAATTTTTCTGCTATCCTGAGTGTGGGCTGGCAATTTCAGGTGACAGAAGCGGCTGGGTTCTAATAGAATCCCTTAGCTTGTAATCCCTGAGTGTTTCCCTAGGACTGACTCTGAGAGAAACCTGGGGGTTGGGCTTTGAGGCCAAATAGTAGCGAGTGTCCCCGATGGACTGAGGAAGTATTTAGATGAATTCTCCATAAAGGGAAACACCTGAGCACCCATTCATCTGCGTGGAGTGGGGCTTCAAATCTCCCCACCACACAAGGTTGGGTTCCAGTATCCTGAGGGTGGGGTAGTTCCTCCAACTGACATCAGCGTCTTGGTTTGAATAGAATGCCTTTGCTTGTCTTCCCTGATGGTTTGCCTAGGCCAGTGTGTGGTTGAAAGTGGGATTTGGGATCTAAAACTAAGTATTAGCGTGTGCCTCTCCATGGGTAGTGGAGATGTTTAAACTACAACCCACAACTTGGGAATTACTGTGACCCCTGAAAAATGCGTGTGCTATGTTTCCCCACGTCCAGCACACACAGGAAGAAGTGTTCTGGGGTTCTGAGTGTGGGGAGGTTCCTCCAACTGACAGCAGCACCTGGGTTGTAACAGAATCCATTAGCTTAACTTCCCTAAGTGTGTTCCTAGGCCTAGCAGTAAGCGATGGTGGGGGATGGGCTCTAAAGCCAAGTATTAGCGAGTGCATCTCTGTGGGTAGTGGAGGGTTTTAAACTACTTCCCCAACCTTGGAACACCTGTGCCCCATAAAGATGCGTGGAATCTGTTTCCCCACCTCCAGCACACACACGGAGACGTGCTCAGGTATCCTGATTGTGGGGAGGCTCCTCCAAATGACAGCAGCGCCTGGGTTCTAAAAGAATCCCTTAGCTTGTCTTCCCTGATGGCATGCCTAGGCTGGAGAGTGGGGGAAAGTGGGGGTTGGGCTCTAAACCAAGTATAAGCGAGAGCCTATCCATGGGATGTGGGTTTTTAACCTACAACCCACAACCATGGAATAAATGTGCCCCCTGAAAGATGCTTTGACTCTTTCCCTACATCCAGCACACACACGAAGATGTGTTCTTGTATTCTGAGTGTGGGGAAGTTCCTCAAACTGACAGCAGCACCTGGATTCTATTAGTATCCCTTAGCTTCTGTTCCCTGAGTGTTCTTTTAGGCCAGGCCATGAGGGAAAGCTGGGGATTGGGCTTGGAGGCCACGTAGCAGTGAGTGCCCCCTGATCCATTGAGGAAGTACTTAGAGGACTTCTCCCTAAAGGGAACAGCTTTTCCTGCATTCATCTGGGTGCAGTGGGGCTGCACAACTCTCCCACACCTAAGAATGTGTTCTGGAATTCTGAGTGCAGGGAAGTTCCTCCAACTGACAGCAGCGCCTGGGTTCTAATTGAATCCCTTTGCTTGTCTTCCCTGATGGAAAGCCTAGGCGGGAGTGCGGGGGAAAGTGTGGTTTGGGCTCCAAAACCAAGTATTTGCGATGACCTCTCTATGGTTTGTGGAGGTGTTTAAACTACATCCCTAACCTGGGAACTCCTGTGCCCCCATAAAGATCCGTGGAGTCTGTTTCCACACCTCCAGCACACACACGAACACTTGCACAGTTATCCTGAGAGTGGGCAGCCTCCTCCAACTGAGAGCAGGGCCTTGGTTCTTATAAAATCGCTTAACTTGTCTACCCTGTTTGGTTGCCTGATACGGAGTGCTGGGGAAAGGGTGGGTTGGGCTCTAAATCCAAGTATTAGCGAGTGCTTCTCCATGGGATTTGGAGGTTATTAACCAAAAGCCCACAACATGGGAATACCTGTGCTCCTTGAAAAAAGCGTGGACTCTGTATCCCCACCACCAGAACACACATGAAGAAGTTTTCTGCTATCCTGAATGTGGGCTGGCAATTTCAGGTGACAGAGCGGCTGGGTTCTAATAGAATCCCTTAGCTTGTATTCCCTGAGTGTTTCCCTAGGACTGACTCTGAGAGAAACCTGGGGGTTGGGCTTTGAGGCCAAATAGTAGCGAGTGTCCCCGATGGACTGAGGAAGTATTTAGATGAATTCTCCATAAAGGGAAACACCTGAGCACCCATTCATCTGCGTGGAGTGGGGCTTCAAATCTCCCCACCACACAAGGTTGGGTTCCAGTATCCTGAGGGTGGGGTAGTTCCTCCAACTGACATCAGCGTCTTGGTTTGAATAGAATCCCTTTGCTTGTCTTCCCTGATGGTTTGCCTAGGCCAGTGTGTGGTTGAAAGTGGGATTTGGGATCTAAAACTAAGTATTAGCGTGTGCCTCTCCATGGGTAGTGGAGATGTTTAAACTACAACCCACAACTTGGGAATTACTGTGACCCGTGAAAAATGCGTGTGCTATGTTTCCCCACGTCCAGCACACACAGGAAGAAGTGTTCTGGTGATCTGAGTGTGGGGAGGTTCCTCCAACAGACAGCAGCACCTGGGTTGTAATAGAATCCCTTAGCTTGACTTCCCTAAGTGTTTTCCTAGGCCTAGCAGTAAGCGATGGTGGGGGATGGGCTCTAAAGCCAAGTATTAGCGAGTGCATCTCTGTGGGTAGTGGAGGGTTTTAAACTACTTCCCCAACCTTGGAACACCTGTGCCCCATAAAGATGCGTGGAATCTGTTTCCCCACCTCCAGCACACACACGGAGACGTGCTCAGGTATCCTGATTGTGAGGAGGCTCCTCCAAATGACAGCAGCGCCTGGGTTCTAAAAGAATCCCTTAGCTTGTCTTCCCTGATGGCATGCCTAGGCTGGAGAGTGGGGGAAAGTGGGGGTTGGGCTCTAAACCAAGTATAAGCGAGAGCCTATCCATGGGATGTGGGTTTTTAACCTACAACCCACAACCATGGAATAAATGTGCCCCCTGAAAGATGCTTTGACTGTTTCCCTACATCCAGCACACACACGAAGATGTGTTCTTGTATTCTGAGTGTGGGGAAGTTCCTCAAACTGACAGCAGCACCTGGATTCTATTAGTATCCCTTAGCTTCTGTTCCCTGAGTGTTCTTTTAGGCCAGGCCATGAGGGAAAGCTGGGGGTTGGGCTTGGAGGCCACGTAGCAGTGAGTGCCCCCTGATCCATTGAGGAAGTACTTAGAGGACTTCTCCCTAAAGGGAACACCTTTTCCTGCATTCATCTGGGTGCAGTGGGGCTGCACAACTCTCCCACACCTAAGAATGTGTTCTGGAATTCTGAGTGCAGGGAAGTTCCTCCAACTGACAGCAGCGCCTGGGTTCTAATTGAATCCCTTTGCTTGTCTTCCCTGATGGAAAGCCTAGGCGGGAGTGCGGGGGAAAGTGTGGCTTGGGCTCCAAAACCAAGTATTTGCGATGACCTCTCTATGGTTTGTGGAGGTGTTTAAACTACATCCCTAACCTGGGAACACCTGTGCCCCCATAAAGATCCGTGGAGTCTGTTTCCACACCTCCAGCACACACACGAACACTTGCACAGTTATCCTGAGAGTGGACAGACTCCTCCAACTGAGAGCAGGGCTTTGGTTCTTATAAAATCGCTTAACTTGTCTACCCTGTTTGGTTGCCTGATACGGAGTGCTGGGGAAAGGGTGGGTTGGGCTCTAAATCCAAGTATTAGCGAGTGCTTCTCCATGGGATTTGGAGGTTATTAACCAAAATCCCACAACATGGGAATACCTGTGCTCCTTGAAAAAAGCGTGGACTCTGTATCCCCACCAGCTGAACACACATGAAGAAGTTTTCTGCTATCCTGAGTGTGGGCTGGCAATTTCAGGTGACAGAAGCGGCTGGGTTCTAATAGAATCCCTTAGCTTGTAATCCCTGAGTGTTTCCCTAGGACTGACTCTGAGAGAAACCTGGGGGTTGGGCTTTGAGGCCAAATAATAGCGAGTGTCCCCGATGGACTGAGGAAGTATTTAGATGAATTCTCCATAAAGGGAAACACCTGAGAACCCATTCATCTGCGTGGAGTGGGGCTTCAAATCTCCCCAGCACAAAGGTTGGGTTCCAGTATCCTGAGGGTGGGGTAGTTCCTCCAACTGACATCAGCGTCTTGGTTTTAATAGAATCCTTTGCTTGTCTTCCCTGATGGTTTGCCTAGGCCAGTGTGTGGTTGAAAGTGGGATTTGGGATCTAAAACTAAGTATTACCGTGTGCTTCTCCATGGGTAGTGGAGATGTTTAAACTACAACCCACAACTTGGGAATTACTGTGACCCCTGAAAAATGCGTGTGCTCTGTTTCCCCACGTCCAGCACACACAGGAAGAAGTGTTCTGGGGTTCTGAGTGTGGGGAGGTTCCTCCAACAGACAGCAGCACCTGGGTTGTAATAGAATCCCTTAGCTTGACTTCCCTAAGTGTTTTCCCAGGCCTAGCAGTAAGCGATGGTGGGGGATGGGCTCTAAAGCCAAGTATTAGCGAGTGCATCTCTGTGGGTAGTGGAGGGTTTTAAACTACTTCCCCAACCTTGGAACACCTGTGCCCCATAAAGATGCGTGGAATCTGTTTCCCCACCTCCAGCACACACACGGAGACGTGCTCAGGTATCCTGATTGTGGGGAGGCTCCTCCAAATGACAGCAGCGCCTGGTTTCTAAAAGAATCCCTTAGCTTGTCTTCCCTGATGGCATGCCTAGGCTGGAGAGTGGGGGAAAGTGGGGGTTGGGCTCTAAACCAAGTATAAGCGAGAGCCTATCCATGGGATGTGGGTTTTTAACCTACAACCCACAACCATGGAATAAATGTGCCCCCTGAAAGATGCTTTGACTGTTTCCCTACATCCAGCACACACACGAAGATGTGTTCTTGTATTCTGAGTGTGGGGAAGTTCCTCAAACTGACAGCAGCACCTGGATTCTATTAGTATCCCTTAGCATCTGTTCCCTGAGTGTTCTTTTAGGCCAGGCCATGAGGGAAAGCTGGGGGTTGGGCTTAGAGGCCACGTAGCAGTGAGTGCCCCCTGATCCATTGAGGAAGTACTTAGAGGACTTCTCCCTAAAGGGAACACCTTTTCCTGCATTCATCTGGGTGCAGTGGGGCTGCACAACTCTCCCACACCTAAGAATGTGTTCTGGAATTCTGAGTGCAGGGAAGTTCCTCCAACTGACAGCAGCGCCTGGGTTCTAATTGAATCCCTTTGCTTGTCTTCCCTGATGGAAAGCCTAGGCGGGAGTGCGGGGGAAAGTGTGGTTTGGGCTCCAAAACCAAGTATTTGCGATGACCTCTCTATGGTTTGTGGAGGTGTTTAAACTACATCCCTACCCTGGGAACACCTGTGCCCCCATAAAGATCCGTGGAGTCTGTTTCCACACCTCCAGCACACACACGAACACTTGCACAGTTATCCTGAGAGTGGGCAGCCTCCTCCAACTGAGAGCAGGGCCTTGGTTCTTATAAAATCGCTTAACTTGTCTACCCTGTTTGGTTGCCTGATACGGAGTGCTGGGGAAAGGGTGGGTTGGGCTCTAAATCCAAGTATTAGCGAGTGCTTCTCCATGGGATTTGGAGGTTATTAACCAAAAGCCCACAACATGGGAATACCTGTGCTCCTTGAAAAAAGCGTGGACTCTGTATCCCCACCACCAGAACACACATGAAGAAGTTTTCTGCTATCCTGAATGTGGGCTGGCAATTTCAGGAGACAGAGCGGCTGGGTTCTAATAGAATCCCTTAGCTTGTATTCCCTGAGTGTTTCCCTAGGACTGACTCTGAGAGAAACCTGGGGGTTGGGCTTTGAGGCCAAATAGTAACGAGTGTCCCCGATGGACTGAGGAAGTATTTAGATGAATTCTCCATAAAGGGAAACACCTGAGCACCCATTCATCTGCGTGGAGTGGGGCTTCAAATCTCCCCACCACACAAGGTTGGGTTCCAGTATCCTGAGGGTGGGGTAGTTCCTCCAACTGACATCAGCGTCTTGGTTTGAATAGAATCCCTTTGCTTGTCTTCCCTGATGGTTTGCCTAGGCCAGTGTGTGGTTGAAAGTGGGATTTGGGATCTAAAACTAAGTATTAGCGTGTGCCTCTCCATGGGTAGTGGAGATGTTTAAACTACAACCCACAACTTGGGAATTACTGTGACCCGTGAAAAATGCGTGTGCTATGTTTCCCCACGTCCAGCACACACAGGAAGAAGTGTTCTGGTGTTCTGAGTGTGGGGAGGTTCCTCCAACAGACAGCAGCACCTGGGTTGTAATAGAATCCCTTAGCTTGACTTCCCTAAGTGTTTTCCTAGGCCTAGCAGTAAGCGATGGTGGGGGATGGGCTCTAAAGCCAAGTATTAGCGAGTGCATCTCTGTGGGTAGTGGAGGGTTTTAAACTACTTCCCCAACCTTGGAACACCTGTGCCCCATAAAGATGCGTGGAATCTGTTTCCCCACCTCCAGCACACACACGGAGACGTGCTCAGGTATCCTGATTGTGAGGAGGCTCCTCCAAATGACAGCAGCGCCTGGGTTCTAAAAGAATCCCTTAGCTTGTCTTCCCTGATGGCATGCCTAGGCTGGAGAGTGGGGGAAAGTGGGGGTTGGGCTCTAAACCAAGTATAAGCGAGAGCCTATCCATGGGATGTGGGTTTTTAACCTACAACCCACAACCATGGAATAAATGTGCCCCCTGAAAGATGCTTTGACTGTTTCCCTACATCCAGCACACACACGAAGATGTGTTCTTGTATTCTGAGTGTGGGGAAGTTCCTCAAACTGACAGCAGCACCTGGATTCTATTAGTATCCCTTAGCTTCTGTTCCCTGAGTGTTCTTTTAGGCCAGGCCATGAGGGAAAGCTGGGGGTTGGGCTTGGAGGCCACGTAGCAGTGAGTGCCCCCTGATCCATTGAGGAAGTACTTAGAGGACTTCTCCCTAAACGGAACACCTTTTCCTGCATTCATCTGGGTGCAGTGGGGCTGCACAACTCTCCCACACCTAAGAATGTGTTCTGGAATTCTGAGTGCAGGGAAGTTCCTCCAACTGACAGCAGCGCCTGGGTTCTAATTGAATCCCTTTGCTTGTCTTCCCTGATGGAAAGCCTAGGCGGGAGTGCGGGGGAAAGTGTGGCTTGGGCTCCAAAACCAAGTATTTGCGATGACCTCTCTATGGTTTGTGGAGGTGTTTAAACTACATCGCTAAACTGGGAACTCCTGTGCCCCCATAAAGATCCGTGGAGTCTGTTTCCACACCTCCAGCACACACACGAACACTTGCACAGTTATCCTGAGAGTGGGCAGCCTCCTCCAACTGAGAGCAGGGCCTTGGTTCTTATAAAATCGCTTAACTTGTCTACCCTGTTTGGTTGCCTAATACGGAGTGCTGGGGAAAGGGTGGGTTGGGCTCTAAATCCAAGTATTAGCGAGTGCTTCTCCATGGGATTTGGAGGTTATTAACCAAAAGCCCACACCATGGGAATACCTGTGCTCCTTGAAAAAAGCGTGGACTCTGTATCCCCACCACCAGAACACACATGAAGAAGTTTTCTGCTATCCTGAATGTGGGCTGGCAATTTCAGGTGACAGAGCGGCTGGGTTCTAATAGAATCCCTTAGCTTGTAATCCCTGAGTGTTTCCCTAGGATTGACTCTGAGAGAAACCTGGGGGTTGGGCTTTGAGGCCAAATAGTAGCGAGTGTCCCCGATGGACTGAGGAAGTATTTAGATGAATTCTCCATAAAGGGAAACACCTGAGCACCCATTCATCTGCGTGGAGTGGGGCTTCAAATCTCCCCACCACACAAGGTTGGGTTCCAGTATCCTGAGGGTGGGGTAGTTCCTCCAACTGACATCAGCGTCTTGGTTTGAATAGAATCCCTTTGCTTGTCTTCCCTGATGGTTTGCCTAGGCCAGTGTGTGGTTGAAAGTGGGATTTGGGATCTAAAACTAAGTATTAGCGTGTGCCTCTCCATGGGTAGTGGAGATGTTTAAACTACAACCCACAACTTGGGAATTACTGTGACCCCTGAAAAATGCGTGTGCTATGTTTCCCCACGTCCAGCACACACAGGAAGAAGTGTTCTGGGGTTCTGAGTGTGGGGAGGTTCCTCCAACAGACAGCAGCACCTGGGCTGTAATAGAATCCCTTAGCTTGACTTCCCTAAGTGTTTTCCTAGGCCTAGCAGTAAGCGATGGTGGGGGATGGGCTCTAAAGCCAAGTATTAGCCAGTGCATCTCTGTGGGTAGTGGAGGGTTTTAAACTACTTCCCCAACCTTGGAACACCTGTGCCCCATAAAGATGCGTGGAATCTGTTTCCCCACCTCCAGCACACACACGGAGACGTGCTCAGGTATCCTGATTGTGGGGAGGCTCCTCCAAATGACAGCAGCGCCTGGGTTCTAAAAGAATCCCTTAGCTTGTCTTCCCTGATGGCATGCCTAGGCTGGAGAGTGGGGGAAAGTGGGGGTTGGGCTCTAAACCAAGTATAAGCGAGAGCCTATCCATGGGATGTGGGTTTTTAACCTACAACCCACAACCATGGAATAAATGTGCCCCCTGAAAGATGCTTTGACTCTTTCCCTACATCCAGCAAACACACGAAGATGTGTTCTTGTATTCTGAGTGTGGGGAAGTTCCTCAAACTGACAGCAGCACCTGGATTCTATTAGTATCCCTTAGCTTCTGTTCCATGAGTGTTCTTTTAGGCCAGGCCATGAGGGAAAGCTGGGGGTTGGGCTTGGAGGCCACGTAGCAGTGAGTGTCCCCTGATCCATTGAGGAAGTACTTAGAGGACTTCTCCCTAAAGGGAACACCTTTTCCTGCATTCATCTGGGTGCAGTGGGGCTGCACATCTCACCCACACCTAAGAATGTGTTCTGGAATTCTGAGTGCAGGGAAGTTCCTCCAACTGACAGCAGTGCCTGGGTTCTAAGTGAATCCATTTGCTTGTCTTCCCTGATGGAATGCCTAGGCGGGAGTGCGGGGGAAAGTGTGGTTTGGGCTCCAAAACCAAGTATTTGCGATGACCTCTCTATGGTTTGTGGAGGTGTTTAAACTACATCCCTAACCTGGGAACACCTGTGCCCCAATAAAGATCCGTGGAGTCTCTTTCCACACCTCCAGCACACACACGAACACTTGCACAGATATCCTGAGAGTGGGCAGCCTCCTCCAACTGAGAGCAGGGCCTTGGTTCTTATAAAATCGCTTAACTTGTCTACCCTGTTTGGTTGCCTTATACGGAGTGCTGAGGAAAGTGTGGGTTGGGCTCTAAATCCAAGTATTAGCGAGTGCTTCTCCATGGGATTTGGAGGTTATTAACCAAAAGCCCACAACATGGGAATACCTGTGCTCCTTGAAAAAAGCATGGACTCTGTATCCCCACCACCAGAACACACATGAAGAAGTTTTCTGCTATCCTGAGTGTGGGCTGGCAATTTCAGGTGACAGAAGCGGCTGGGTTCTAATAGAATCCCTTAGCTTGTAATCCCTGAGTGTTTCCCTAGGACTGACTCTGAGAGAAACCTGGGGGTTGGGCTTTGAGGCCAAATAGTAGCGAGTGTCCCCGATGGACTGAGGAAGTATTTAGATGAATTCTCCATAAAGGGAAACACCTGAGCACCCATTCATCTGCGTGGAGTGGGGCTTCAAATCTCCCCACCACACAAGGTTGGGTTCCAGTATCCTGAGGGTGGGGTAGTTCCTCCAACTGACATCAGCGTCTTGGTTTGAATAGAATCCCTTTGCTTGTCTTCCCTGATGGTTTGCCTAGGCCAGTGTGTGGTTGAAAGTGGGATTTGGGATCTAAAACTAAGTATTAGCGTGTGCCTCTCCATGGGTAGTGGAGATGTTTAAACTACAACCCACAACTTGGGAATTACTGTGACCCCTGAAAAATGCGTGTGCTATGTTTCCCCACGTCCAGCACACACAGGAAGAAGTGTTCTGGGGTTCTGAGTGTGGGGAGGTTCCTCCAACAGACAGCAGCACCTGGGTTGTAATAGAATCCCTTAGCTTGACTTCCCTAAGTGTTTTCCTAGGCCTAGCAGTAAGCGATGGTGGGGGATGGGCTCTAAAGCCAAGTATTAGCGAGTGCATCTCTGTGGGTAGTGGAGGGTTTTAAACTACTTCCCCAACCTTGGAACACCTGTGCCCCATAAAGATGCATGGAATCTGTTTCCCCACCTCCAGCACACACACGGAGACTTGCTCAGGTATCCTGATTGTGGGGAGGCTCCTCCAAATGACAGCAGCGCCTGGGTTCTAAAAGAATCCCTTAGCTTGTCTTCCCTGATGGCATGCCTAGGCTGGAGAGTGGGGGAAAGTGGGGGTTGGGCTCTAAACCAAGTATAAGCGAGAGCCTATCCATGGGATGTGGGTTTTTAACCTACAACCCACAACCATGGAATAAATGTGCCCCCTGAAAGATGCTTTGACTGTTTCCCTACATCCAGCACACACACGAAGATGTGTTCTTGTATTCTGAGTGTGGGGAAGTTCCTCAAACTGACAGCAGCACCTGGATTCTATTAGTATCCCTTAGCTTCTGTTCCCTGAGTGTTCTTTTAGGCCAGGCCATGAGGGAAAGCTGGGGGTTGGGCTTGGAGGCCACGTAGCAGTGAGTGCCCCCTGATCCAATTAGGAAGTACTTAGAGGACTTCTCCCTAAAGGGAACACCTTTTCCTGCATTCATCTGGGTGCAGTGGGGCTGCACATCTCTCCCAAACCTAAGAATGTGTTCTGGAATTCTGAGTGCAGGGAAGTTCCTCCAACTGACAGCAGTGCCTGGGTTCTAATTGAATCCATTTGCTTGTCTTCCCTGATGGAAAGCCTAGGCGGGAGTGCGGGGGAAAGTGTGGTTTGGGCTCCAAAACCAAGTATTTGCGATGACCTCTCTATGGTTTGTGGAGGTTTTTAAACTACATCCCTAACCTGGAAACACCTGTGCCACCATAAAGATCCTTGGAGTCTGTTTCCACACCTCCAGCACACACACGAACACTTGCACAGTTATCCTGAGAGTGGGCAGCCTCCTCCAACTGAGAGCAGGGCCTTGGTTCTTATAAAATTGCTTAACTTGTCTACCCTGTTTGGTTGCCTGATACGGAGTGCTGGGGAAAGGGTGGGTTGGGCTCTAAATCCAAGTATTAGCGAGTGCTTCTCCATGGGATTTGGAGGTTATTAACCAAAAGCCCACAACATGGGAATACCTGTGCTCCTTGAAAAAAGCGTGGACTCTGTATCCCCACCACCAGAACACACATGAAGAAATTTTCTGCTATCCTGAGTGTGGGCTGGCAATTTCAGGTGACAGAAGCGGCTGGGTTCTAATAGAATCCCTTAGCTTGTAATCCCTGAGTGTTTCCCTAGGATTGACTCTGAGAGAAACCTGGGGGTTGGGCTTTGAGGCCAAATAGTAGCGAGTGTCCCCGATGGACTGAGGAAGTCTTTAGATGAATACTCCATAAAGGGAAACACCTGAGCACCCATTCATCTGCGTGGAGTGGGGCTTCAAATCTCCCCACCACACAAGGTTGGGTTCCAGTATCCTGAGGGTGGGGTAGTTCCTCCAACTGACATCAGCGTCTTGGTTTGAATAGAATCCCTTTGCTTGTCTTCCCTGATGGTTTGCCTAGGCCAGTGTGTGGTTGAAAGTGGGATTTGGGATCTAAAACTAAGTATTAGCGTGTGCCTCTCCATGGGTAGTGGAGATGTTTAAACTACAACCCACAACTTGGGAATTACTGTGACCCCTGAAAAATGCGTGTGCTATGTTTCCCCACGTCCAGCACACACAGGAAGAAGTGTTCTGGGGTTCTGAGTGTGGGGAGGTTCCTCCAACAGACAGCAGCACCTGGGTTGTAATAGAATCCCTTAGCTTGACTTCCCTAAGTGTTTTCCTAGGCCTAGCAGTAAGCGATGGTGGGGGATGGGCTCTAAAGCCAAGTATTAGCGAGTGCATCTCTGTGGGTAGTGGAGGGTTTTAAACTACTTCCCCAACCTTGGAACACCTGTGCCCCATAAAGATGCGTGGAATCTCTTTCCCCACCTACAGCACACACACGGAGACGTGCTCATTTATCCTGATTGTGGGGAGGCTCCTCCAAATGACAGCAGCGCCTGGGTTCTAAAAGAATCCCTTAGCTTGTCTTCCCTGATGGCATGCCTAGGCTGGAGAGTGGGGGAAAGTGGGGGTTGGGCTCTAAACCAAGTATAAGCGAGAGCCTATCCATGGGATGAGGGTTTTTAACCTACAACCCACAACCATGGAATAAATGTGCCCCCTGAAAGATGCTTTGAATGTTTCCCTACATAGAGCACACACACGAAGATGTGTTCTTGTATTCTGAGTGTGGGGAAGTTCCTCAAACTGACAGCAGCACCTGGATTCTATTAGTATCCCTTAGCTTCTGTTCCCTGAGTGTTCTTTTAGGCCAGGCCATGAGGGAAAGCTGGGGGTTGGGCTTGGAGGCCACGTAGCAGTGAGTGCCCCCTGATCCATTGAGGAAGTACTTAGAGGACTTCTCCCTAAAGGGAACACCTTTTCCTGCATTCATCTGGGTGCAGTGGGGCTGCACATCTCTCCCACACCTAAGAATGTTTTCTGGAATTCTGAGTGCAGGGAAGTTCCTCCAACTGACAGCAGCGCCTGGGTTCTAATTGAATCCCTTTGCTTGTCTTCCCTGATGGAAAGCCTAGGCGGGAGTGCGGGGGAAAGTGTGGCTTGGGCTCCAAAACCAAGTATTTGCGATGACCTCTCTATGGTTTGTGGAGGTGTTTAAACTACATCCCTAACCTGGGAACACCTGTGCCCCCATGAAGATCCGTGGAGTCTGTTTCCACACCTCCAGCACACACACGAACACTTGCACATTTATCCTGAGAGTGGGCAGCCTCCTCCAACTGAGAGCAGGGCCTTGGTTCTTATAAAATCGCTTAACTTGTCTACCCTGTTTGGTTGCCTGATACGGAGTGCTGGGGAAAGGGTGGGTTGGGCTCTAAATCCAAGTATTAGCGAGTGCTTCTCCATGGGATTTGGAGGTTATTAACCAAAAGCCCACAACATGGGAATACCTGTGCTCCTTGAAAAAAGCGTGGACTCTGTATCCCCACCACCAGAACACACATGAAGAAATTTTCTGCTCTCCTGAGTGTGGGCAGGCAATTTCAGGTGACAGAAGCGGCTGGGTTCTAATAGAATCCCTTAGCTTGTAATCCCTGAGTGTTTCCCTAGGACTGACTCTGAGAGAAACCTGGGGGTTGGGCTTTGAGGCCAAATAGTAGCGAGTGTCCCCGATGGACTGAGGAAGTATTTAGATGAATTCTCCATAAAGGGAAACACCTGAGCACCCATTCATCTGCGTGGAGTGGAGCTTCAAATCTCCCCACCACACAAGGTTGGGTTCCAGTATCCTGAGGGTGGGGTAGTTCCTCCAACTGACATCAGCGTCTTGGTTTGAATAGAATCCCTTTGCTTGTCTTCCCTGATGGTTTGCCTAGGCCAGTGTGTGGTTGAAAGTGGGATTTGGGATCTAAAACTAAGTATTAACGTGTGCCTCTCCATGGGTAGTGGAGATGTTTAAACTACAACCCACAACTTGGGAATTACTGTGACCCCTGAAAAATGAGTGTGCTATATTTCCCCACGTCCAGCACACACATGAAGAATTGTTCTGGTGTTCTGAGAGTGGGGAGGTTCCTCCAACAGACAGCAGCACCTGGGTTGTAATAGAATCCCTTAGCTTGACTTCCCTAAGTGTTTTCCTAGGCCTAGCAGTAAGCGATGGTGGGGGATGTGCTCTAAAGCCAAGTATTAGCGAGTGCATCTCTGTGGGTAGTGGAGGGTTTTAAACTACTTCCCCAACCTTGGAACACCTGTGCCCCATAAAGATGCGTGGAATCTGTTTCCCCACCTCCAGCACACACACGGAGATGTGCTCAGGTATCCTGATTGTGGGGAGGCTCCTCCAAATGACAGCAGCGCCTGGGTTCTAAAAGAATCCCTTAGCTTGTCTTCCCTGATGGCATGCCTAGGCTGGAGAGTGGGGGAAAGTGGGGGTTGGGCTCTAAACCAAGTATAAGCGAGAGCCTATCCATGGGATGTGGGTTTTTAACCTACAACCCACAACCATGGAATAAATGTGCCCCCTGAAAGATGCTTTGACTCTTTCCCTACATCCAGCACACACACGAAGATGTGTTCTTGTATTCTGAGTGTGGGGAAGTTCCTCAAACTGACAGCAGCACCTGGATTCTATTAGTATCCCTTAGCTTCTGTTCCCTGAGTGTTCTTTTAGGCCAGGCCATGAGGGAAAGCTGGGGGTTGGGCTTGGAGGCCACGTAGCAGTGAGTGCCCCCTGATCCATTGAGGAAGTACTTAGAGGACTTCTCCCTAAACGGAACACCTTTTCCTGCATTCATCTGGGTGCAGTGGGGCTGCACAACTCTCCCACACCTAAGAATGTGTTCTGGAATTCTGAGTGCAGGGAAGTTCCTCCAACTGACAGCAGCGCCTGGGTTCTAATTGAATCCCTTTGCTTGTCTTCCCTGATGGAAAGCCTAGGCGGGAGTGCGGGGGAAAGTGTGGTTTGGGCTCCAAAACCAAGTATTTGCGATGACCTCTCTATGGTTTGTGGAGGTGTTTAAACTACATCCCTAACCTGGGAACACCTGTGCACCCATAAAGATCCGTGGAGTCTGTTTCCACACCTCCAGCACACACACGAACACTTGCACAGTTATCCCGAGAGTGGGCAGCCTCCTCCAACTGAGAGCAGGGCCTTGGTTCTTATAAAATCGCTTAACTTGTCTACCCTGTTTGGTTGCCTGATACGGAGTGCTGGGGAAAGGGTGGGTTGGGCTCTAAATCCAAGTATTAGCGAGTGCTTCTCCATGGGATTTGGAGGTTATTAACCAAAAGCCCACAACATGGGAATACCTGTGCTCCTTGAAAAAAGCGTGGACTCTGTATCCCCACCACCAGAACACACATGAAGAAGTTTTCTGCTATCCTGAGGGTGGGCTGGCAATTTCAGGTGACAGAAGCGGCTGGGTTCTAATCGAATCCCTTAGCTTGTAATCCCTGAGTGTTTCCCTAGGACTGACTCTGAGAGAAACCTGGGGGTTGGGCTTTGAGGCCAAATAGTAGCGAGTGTCCCCGATGGACTGAGGAAGTATTTAGATGAATTCTCCATAAAGGGAAACACCTGAGCACCCATTCATCTGCGTGGAGTGGGGCTTCAAATCTCCCCACCACACAAGGTTGGGTTCCAGTATCCTGAGGGTGGGGTAGTTCCTCCAACTGACATCAGCGTCTTGGTTTGAATAGAATCCCTTTGCTTGTCTTCCCTGATGGTTTGCCTAGGCCAGTGTGTGGTTGAAAGTGGGATTTGGGATCTAAAACTAAGTATTAGCGTGTGCCTCTCCATGGGTAGTGGAGATGTTTAAACTACAACCCACAACTTGGGAATTACTGTGAACCCTGAAAAATGCGTGTGCTATGTTTCCCCACGTCCAGCACACACAGGAAGAAGTGTTCTGGGGTTCTGAGTGTGGGGAGGTTCCTCCAACAGACAGCAGCACCTGGGTTGTAATAGAATCCCTTAGCTTGACTTCCCTAAGTGTTTTCCTAGGCCTAGCAGTAAGCGATGGTGGGGGATGGGCTCTAAAGCCAAATATTAGCGAGTGCATCTCTGTGGGTAGTGGAGGGTTTTAAACTACTTCCCCAACCTTGGAACACCTGTGCCCCATAAAGATGCGTGGAATCTGTTTCCCCACCTCCAGCACACACACGGAGATGTGCTCAGGTATCCTGATTGTGGGGAGGCTCCTCCAAATGACAGCAGCGCCTGGGTTCTAAAAGAATCCCTTAGCTTGTCTTCCCTGATGGCATGCCTAGGCTGGAGAGTGGGGGAAAGTGGGGGTTGGGCTCTAAACCAAGTATAAGCGAGAGCCTATCCATGGGATGTGGGTTTTTAACCTACAACCCACAACCATGGAATAAATGTGCCCCCTGAAAGATGCTTTGACTCTTTCCCTACATCCAGCACACACACGAAGATGTGTTCTTGTATTCTGAGTGTGGGGAAGTTCCTCAAACTGACAGCAGCACCTGGATTCTATTAGTATCCCTTAGCTTCTGTTCCCTGAGTGTTCTTTTAGGCCAGGCCATGAGGGAAAGCTGGGGGTTGGGCTTGGAGGCCACGTAGCAGTGAGTGCCCCCTGATCCATTGAGGAAGTACTTAGAGGACTTCTCCCTAAAGGGAACACCTTTTCCTGCATTCATCTGGGTGCAGTGGGGCTGCACAACTCTCCCACACCTAAGAATGTGTTCTGGAATTCTGAGTGCAGGGAAGTTCCTCCAACTGACAGCAGCGCCTGGGTTCTAATTGAATCCCTTTGCTTGTCTTCCCTGATGGAAAGCCTAGGCGGGAGTGCGGGGGAAAGTGTGGTTTGGGCTCCAAAACCAAGTATTTGCGATGACCTCTCTATGGTTTGTGGAGGTGTTTAAACTACATCCCTAACCTGGGAACACCTGTGCCCCCATAAAGATCCGTGGAGTCTGTTTCCACACCTCCAGCACACACACGAACACTTGCACAGTTATCCTGAGAGTGGGCAGCCTCCTCCAACTGAGAGCAGGGCTTTGGTTCTTATAAAATCGCTTAACTTGTCTACCCTGTTTGGTTGCCTGATACGGAGTGCTGGGGAAAGGGTGGGTTGGGCTCTAAATCCAAGTATTAGCGAGTGCTTCTCCATGGGATTTGGAGGTTATTAACCAAAAGCCCACAACATGGGAATACCTGTGCTCCTTGAAAAAAGCGTGGACTCTGTATCCCCACCACCAGAACACACATGAAGAAGTTTTCTGCTATCCTGAATGTGGGCTGGCAATTTCAGTTGACAGAGCGTCTGGGTTCTAATAGAATCCCTTAGCTTGTAATCCCTGAGTGTTTCCCTAGGACTGACTCTGAGAGAAACCTGGGGGTTGGGCTTTGAGGCCAAATAGAAGCGAGTGTCCCCGATGGACTGAGGAAGTCTTTAGATGAATTCTCCATAAAGGGAAACACCTGAGCACCCATTCATCTGCGTGGAGTGGGGCTTCAAATCTCCCCACCACACAAGGTTGGGTTCCAGTATCCTGAGGGTGGGGTAGTTCCTCCAACTGACATCAGCGTCTTGGTTTGAATAGAATCCCTTTGCTTGTCTTCCCTGATGGTTTGCCTAGGCCAGTGTGTGGTTGAAAGTGGGATTTGGGATCTAAAACTAAGTATTAGCGTGTGCCTCTCCATGGGTAGTGGAGATGTTTAAACTACAACCCACAACTTGGGAATTACTGTGACCCGTGAAAAATGCGTGTGGTATGTTTCCCCACGTCCAGCACACACAGGAAGAAGTGTTCTGGGGTTCTGAGAGTGGGGAGGTTCCTCCAACAGACAGCAGCACCTGGGTTGTAATAGAATCCCTTAGCTTGACTTCCCTAAGTGTTTTCCTAGGCCTAGCAGTAAGCGATGGTGGGGGATGGGCTCTAAAGCCAAGTATTAGCGAGTGCATCTCTGTGGGTAGTGGAGGGTTTTAAACTACTTCCCCAACCTTGGAACACCTGTGCCCCATAAAGATGCGTGGAATCTGTTTCCCCACCTCCAGCACACACACGGAGACGTGCTCAGGTATCCTGATTGTGGGGAGGCTCCTCCAAATGACAGCAGCGCCTGGGTTCTAAAAGAATCCCTTAGCTTGTCTTCCCTGATGGCATGCCTAGGCTGGAGAGTGTTGGAAAGTGGGGGTTGGGCTCTAAACCAAGTATAAGCGAGAGCCTATCCATGGGATGTGGGTTTTTAACCTACAACCCACAACCATGGAATAAATGTGCCCCCTGAAAGATGCTTTGACTCTTTCCCTACATCCAGCACACACACGAAGATGTTTTCTTGTATTCTGAGTGTGGGGAAGTTCCTCAAACTGACAGCAGCACCTGGATTCTATTAGTATCCCTTAGCTTCTGTTCCCTGAGTGTTCTTTTAGGCCAGGCCATGAGGGAAAGCTGGGGGTTGGGCTTGGAGGCCACGTAGCAGTGAGTGCCCCCTGATCCATTGAGGAAGTACTTAGAGGACTTCTCCCTAAAGGGAACACCTTTTCCTGCATTCATCTGGGTGCAGTGGGGCTGCACAACTCTCCCCCACCTAAGAATGTGTTCTGGAATTCTGAGTGCAGGGAAGTTCCTCCAACTGACAGCAGCGCCTGGGTTCTAATTGAATCCCTTTGCTTGTCTTCCCTGATGGAAAGCCTAGGCGGGAGTGCGGGGGAAAGTGTGGTTTGGGCTCCAAAACCAAGTATTTGCGATGACCTCTCTATGGTTTGTGGAGGTGTTTAAACTACATCCCTAACCTGGGAACACCTGTGCCCCCATGAAGATCCGTGGAGTCTGTTTCCACACCTCCAGCACACACACGAACACTTGCACATTTATCCTGAGAGTGGGCAGCCTCCTCCAACTGAGAGCAGGGCCTTGGTTCTTATAAAATCGCTTAACTTGTCTACCCTGTTTGGTTGCCTGATACGGAGTGCTGGGGAAAGGGTGGGTTGGGCTCTAAATCCAAGTATTAGCTAGTGCTTATCCATGGGATTTGGAGGTTATTAACCAAAAGCCCACAACATGGGAATACCTGTGCTCCTTGAAAAAAGCGTGGACTCTGTATCCCCACCACCAGAACACACATGAAGAAGTTTTCTGCTATCCTGAGTGTGGGCTGGCAATTTCAGGTGACAGAAGCGGCTGGGTTCTAATAGAATCCCTTAGCTTGTAATCCCTGAGTGTTTCCCTAGGACTGACTCTGAGAGAAACCTGGGGGTTGGGCTTTGAGGCCAAATAGTAGCGAGTGTCCCCGATGGACTGAGGAAGTATTTAGATGAATTCTCCATAAAGGGAAACACCTGAGCACCCATTCATCTGCGTGGAGTGGGGCTTCAAATCTCCGCACCACACAAGGTTGGCTTCCAGTATCCTGAGGGTGGGGTAGTTCCTCCAACTGACATCAGCGTCTTGGTTTTAATAAAATCCCTTTGCTTGTCTTCCCTGATGGTTTGCCTAGGCCAGTGTGTGGTTGAAAGTGGGATTTGGGATCTAAAACTAAGTATTAGCGTGTGCCTCTCCATGGGTACTGGAGATGTTTAAACTACAACCCACAACTTGGGAATTACTGTGACCCGTGAAAAATGCGTGTGCTATGTTTCCCCACGTCCAGCACACACAGGAAGAAGTGTTCTGGGGTTCTGAGAGTGGGGAGGTTCCTCCAACAGACAGCAGCACCTGGGTTGTAATAGAATCCCTTAGCTTGACTTCCCTAAGTGTTTTCCTAGGCCTAGCAGTAAGCGATGGTGGGGGATGGGCTCTAAAGCCAAGTATTAGCGAGTGCATCTCTGTGGGTAGTGGAGGGTTTTAAACTACTTCCCCAACCTTGGAACACCTGTGCCCCATAAAGATGCGTGGAATCTGTTTCCCCACCTCCAGCACACACACGGAGACGTGCTCAGGTATCCTGATTGTGGGGAGGCTCCTCCAAATGACAGCAGCGCCTGGGTACTCAAAGAATCCCTTAGCTTGTCTTCCCTGATGGCATGCCTAGGCTGGAGAGTGGGGGAAAGTGGGGGTTGGGCTCTAAACCAAGTATAAGCGAGAGCCTATCCATGGGATGTGGGTTTTTAACCTACAACCCACAACCATGGAATAAATGTGCCCCCTGAAAGATGCTTTGACTCTTTCCCTACATCCAGCACACACACGAAGATGTGTTCTTGTATTCTGAGTGTGGGGAAGTTCCTCAAACTGACAGCAGCACCTGGATTCTATTAGTATCCCTTAGCTTCTGTTCCCTGAGTGTTCTTTTAGGCCAGGCCATGAGGGAAAGCTGGGGGTTGGGCTTGGAGGCCACGTAGCAGTGAGTGCCCCCTGATCCATTGAGGAAGTACTTAGAGGACTTCTCCCTAAAGGGAACACCTTTTCCTGCATTCATCTGGGTGCAGTGGGGCTGCACAACTCTCCCACACCTAAGAATGTGTTCTGGAATTCTGAGTGCAGGGAAGTTCCTCCAACTGACAGCAGCGCCTGGGTTCTAATTGAATCCCTTTGCTTGTCTTCCCTGATGGAAAGCCTAGGCGGGAGTGCGGGGGAATGTGTGGTTTGGGCTCCAAAACCAAGTATTTGCGATGACCTCTCTATGGTTTGTGGAGGTGTTTAAACTACATCCCTAACCTGGGAACACCTGTGCCCCCATAAAGATCCGTGGAGTCTGTTTCCACACCTCCAGCACACACACGAACACTTGCACAGTTATCCTGAGAGTGGGCAGCCTCCTCCAACTGAGAGCAGGGCTTTGGTTCTTATAAAATCGCTTAACTTGTCTACCCTGTTTGGTTGCCTGATACGGAGTGCTGGGGAAAGGGTGGGTTGGGCTCTAAATCCAAGTATTAGCGAGTGCTTCTCCATGGGATTTGGAGGTTATTAACCAAAAGCCCACAACATGGGAATACCTGTGCTCCTTGAAAAAAGCGTGGACTCTGTATCCCCACCACCAGAACACACATGAAGAAGTTTTCTGCTATCCTGAATGTGGGCTGGCAATTTCAGGTGACAGAGCGTCTGGGTTCTAATAGAATCCCTTAGCTTGTAATCCCTGAGTGTTTCCCTAGGACTGACTCTGAGAGAAACCTGGGGGTTGGGCTTTGAGGCCAAATAGAAGCGAGTGTCCCCGATGGACTGAGGAAGTCTTTAGATGAATTCTCCATAAAGGGAAACACCTGAGCACCCATTCATCTGCGTGGAGTGGGGCTTCAAATCTCCCCACCACACAAGGTTGGGTTCCAGTATCCTGAGGGTGGGGTAGTTCCTCCAACTGACATCAGCGTCTTGGTTTGAATAGAATCCCTTTGCTTGTCTTCCCTGATGGTTTGCCTAGGCCAGTGTGTGGTTGAAAGTGGGATTTGGGATCTAAAACTAAGTATTAGCGTGTGCCTCTCCATGGGTAGTGGAGATGTTTAAACTACAACCCACAACTTGGGAATTACTGTGACCCGTGAAAAATGCGTGTGCTATGTTTCCCCACGTCCAGCACACACAGGAAGAAGTGTTCTGGGGTTCTGAGAGTGGGGAGGTTCCTCCAACAGACAGCAGCACCTGGGTTGTAATAGAATCCCTTAGCTTGACTTCCCTAAGTGTTTTCCTAGGCCTAGCAGTAAGCGATGGTGGGGGATGGGCTCTAAAGCCAAGTATTAGCGAGTGCATCTCTGTGGGTAGTGGAGGGTTTTAAACTACTTCCCCAACCTTGGAACACCTGTGCCCCATAAAGATGCGTGGAATCTGTTTCCCCACCTCCAGCACACACACGGAGACGTGCTCAGGTATCCTGATTGTGGGGAGGCTCCTCCAAATGACAGCAGCGCCTGGGTTCTAAAAGAATCCCTTAGCTTGTCTTCCCTGATGGCATGCCTAGGCTGGAGAGTGGGGGAAAGTGGGGGTTGGGCTCTAAACCAAGTATAAGCGAGAGCCTATCCATGGGATGTGGGTTTTTAACCTACAACCCACAACCATGGAATAAATGTGCCCCCTGAAAGATGCTTTGACTCTTTCCCTACATCCAGCACACACACGAAGATGTTTTCTTGTATTCTGAGTGTGGGGAAGTTCCTCAAACTGACAGCAGCACCTGGATTCTATTAGTATCCCTTAGCTTCTGTTCCCTGAGTGTTCTTTTAGGCCAGGCCATGAGGGAAAGCTGGGGGTTGGGCTTGGAGGCCACGTAGCAGTGAGTGCCCCCTGATCCATTGAGGAAGTACTTAGAGGACTTCTCCCTAAAGGGAACACCTTTTCCTGCATTCATCTGGGTGCAGTGGGGCTGCACAACTCTCCCCCACCTAAGAATGTGTTCTGGAATTCTGAGTGCAGGGAAGTTCCTCCAACTGACAGCAGCGCCTGGGTTCTAATTGAATCCCTTTGCTTGTCTTCCCTGATGGGAAGCCTAGGCGGGAGTGCGGGGGAAAGTGTGGTTTGGGCTCCAAAACCAAGTATTTGCGATGACCTCTCTATGGTTTGTGGAGGTGTTTAAACTACATCCCTAACCTGGGAACACCTGTGCCCCCATGAAGATCCGTGGAGTCTGTTTCCACACCTCCAGCACACACACGAACACTTGCACATTTATCCTGAGAGTGGGCAGCCTCCTCCAACTGAGAGCAGGGCCTTGGTTCTTATAAAATCGCTTAACTTGTCTACCCTGTTTGGTTGCCTGATACGGAGTGCTGGGGAAAGGGTGGGTTGGGCTCTAAATCCAAGTATTAGCTAGTGCTTATCCATGGGATTTGGAGGTTATTAACCAAAAGCCCACAACATGGGAATACCTGTGCTCCTTGAAAAAAGCGTGGACTCTGTATCCCCACCACCAGAACACACATGAAGAAGTTTTCTGCTATCCTGAGTGTGGGCTGGCAATTTCAGGTGACAGAAGCGGCTGGGTTCTAATAGAATCCCTTAGCTTGTAATCCCTGAGTGTTTCCCTAGGACTGACTCTGAGAGAAACCTGGGGGTTGGGCTTTGAGGCCAAATAGTAGCGAGTGTCCCCGATGGACTGAGGAAGTATTTAGATGAATTCTCCATAAAGGGAAACACCTGAGCACCCATTCATCTGCGTGGAGTGGGGCTTCAAATCTCCGCACCACACAAGGTTGGCTTCCAGTATCCTGAGGGTGGGGTAGTTCCTCCAACTGACATCAGCGTCTTGGTTTGAATAGAATCCCTTTGCTTGTCTTCCCTGATGGTTTGCCTAGGCCAGTGTGTGGTTGAAAGTGGGATTTGGGATCTAAAACTAAGTATTAGCGTGTGCCTCTCCATGGGTACTGGAGATGTTTAAACTACAACCCACAACTTGGGAATTACTGTGACCCGTGAAAAATGCGTGTGCTATGTTTCCCCACGTCCAGCACACACAGGAAGAAGTGTTCTGGGGTTCTGAGAGTGGGGAGGTTCCTCCAACAGACAGCAGCACCTGGGTTGTAATAGAATCCCTTAGCTTGACTTCCCTAAGTGTTTTCCTAGGCCTAGCAGTAAGCGATGGTGGGGGATGGGCTCTAAAGCCAAGTATTAGCGAGTGCATCTCTGTGGGTAGTGGAGGGTTTTAAACTACTTCCCCAACCTTGGAACACCTGTGCCCCATAAAGATGCGTGGAATCTGTTTCCCCACCTCCAGCACACACACGGAGACGTGCTCAGGTATCCTGATTGTGGGGAGGCTCCTCCAAATGACAGCAGCGCCTGGGTTCTCAAAGAATCCCTTAGCTTGTCTTCCCTGATGGCATGCCTAGGCTGGAGAGTGGGGGAAAGTGGGGGTTGGGCTCTAAACCAAGTATAAGCGAGAGCCTATCCATGGGATGTGGGTTTTTAACCTACAACCCACAACCATGGAATAAATGTGCCCCCTGAAAGATGCTTTGACTCTTTCCCTACATCCAGCACACACACGAAGATGTGTTCTTGTATTCTGAGTGTGGGGAAGTTCCTCAAACTGACAGCAGCACCTGGATTCTATTAGTATCCCTTAGCTTCTGTTCCCTGAGTGTTCTTTTAGGCCAGGCCATGAGGGAAAGCTGGGGGTTGGGCTTGGAGGCCACGTAGCAGTGAGTGCCACCTGATCCATTGAGGAAGTACTTAGAGGACTTCTCCCTAAAGGGAACACCTTTTCCTGCATTCATCTGGGTGCAGTGGGGCTGCACATCTCTCCCACACCTAAGAATGTTTTCTGGAATTCTGAGTGCAGGGAAGTTCCTCCAACTGACAGCAGCGCCTGGGTTCTAATTGAATCCCTTTGCTTGTCTTCCCTGATGGAAAGCCTAGGAGGGAGTGCGGGGGAAAGTGTGGTTTGGGCTCCAAAACCAAGTATTTGCGATGACCTCTCTATGGCTTGTGGAGGTGTTTAAACTACATCCCTAACCTGGGAACACCTGTGCCCCCATAAAGATCCGTGGAGTCTGTTTCCACACCTCCAGCACACACACGAACACTTGCACAGTTATCCTGAGAGTGGGCAGCCTCCTCCAACTGAGAGCAGGGCCTTGGTTCTTATAAAATCGCTTAACTTGTCTACCCTGTTTGGTTGCCTGATACGGAGTGCTGGGGAAAGGGTGGGTTGGGCTCTAAATCCAAGTATTAGCGAGTGCTTCTCCATGGGATTTGGAGGTTATTAACCAAAAGCCCACAACATGGGAATACCTGTGCTCCTTGAAAAAAGCATGGACTCTGTTTCCCCACCACCAGAACACACATGAAGAAGTTTTCTGCTATCCTGAGTGTGGGCTGGCAATTTCAGGTGACAGAAGCGGCTGGGTTCTAATAGAATCCCTTAGCTTGTAATCCCTGAGTGTTTCCCTAGGACTGACTCTGAGAGAAACCTGGGGGTTGGGCTTTGAGGCCAAATAGTAGCGAGTGTCCCCGATGGACTGAGGAAGTATTTAGATGAATTCTCCATAAAGGGAAACACCTGAGCACCCATTCATCTGCGTGGAGTGGGGCTTCAAATCTCCCCACCACACAAGGTTGGGTTCCAGTATCCTGAGGGTGGGGTAGTTCCTCCAACTGACATCAGCGTCTTGGTTTGAATAGAATCCCTTTGCTTGTCTTCCCTGATGGTTTGCCTAGGCCAGTGTGTGGTTGAAAGTGGGATTTGGGATCTAAAACTAAGTATTAGCGTGTGCCTCTCCATGGGTAGTGGAGATGTTTAAACTACAACCCACAACTTGGGAATTACTGTGACCCCTGAAAAATGCGTGTGCTATGTTTCCCCACGTCCAGCACACACAGGAAGAAGTGTTCTGGGGTTCTGAGTGTGGGGAGGTTCCTCCAACAGACAGCAGCACCTGGGTTGTAATAGAATCCCTTAGCTTGACTTCCCTAAGTGTTTTCCTAGGCCTAGCAGTAAGCGATGGTGGGGGATGGGCTCTAAAGCCAAGTATTAGCGAGTGCATCTCTGTGGGTAGTGGAGGGTTTTAAACTACTTCCCCAACCTTGGAACACCTGTGCCCCATAAAGATGCGTGGAATCTGTTTCCCCACCTCCAGCACACACACGGAGACGTGCTCAGGTATCCTGATTGTGGGGAGGCTCCTCCAAATGACAGCAGCGCCTGGGTTCTAAAAGAATCCCTTAGCTTGTCTTCCCTGATGGCATGCCTAGGCTGGAGAGTGGGGGAAAGTGGGGGTTGGGCTCTAAACCAAGTATAAGCGAGAGCCTATCCATGGGATGTGGGTTTTTAACCTACAACCCACAACCATGGAATAAATGTGCCCCCTGAAAGATGCTTTGACTGTTTCCCTACATCCAGCACACACACGAAGATGTGTTCTTGTATTCTGAGTGTGGGGAAGTTCCTCAAACTGACAGCAGCACCTGGATTCTATTAGTATCCCTTAGCTTCTGTTCCCTGAGTGTTCTTTTAGGCCAGGCCATGAGGGAAAGCTGGGGGTTGGGCTTGGAGGCCACGTAGCAGTGAGTGCCCCCTGATCCAATTAGGAAGTACTTAGAGGACTTCTCCCTAAAGGGAACACCTTTTCCTGCATTCATCTGGGTGCAGTGGGGCTGCACATCTCTCCCAAACCTAAGAATGTGTTCTGGAATTCTGAGTGCAGGGAAGTTCCTCCAACTGACAGCAGTGCCTGGGTTCTAATTGAATCCAATTGCTTGTCTTCCCTGATGGAAAGCCTAGGCATGAGTGCGGGGAAAAGTGTGGTTTGGGCTCGAAAACCAAGTATTTGCGATGACCTCTCTATGGTTTGTGGAGGTGTTTAAACTACATCCCTAACCTGGGAACACCTGTGCCCCCATGAAGATCCGTGGAGTCTGTTTCCACACCTCCAGCACACACACGAACACTTGCACAGTTATCCTGAGAGTGGGCAGCCTCCTCCAACTGAGAGCAGGGCCTTGGTTCTTATAAAATCGCTTAACTTGTCTACCCTGTTTGGTTGCCTGATACGGAGTGCTGGGGAAAGGGTGGGTTGGGCTCTAAATCCAAGTATTAGCGAGTGCTTCTCCATGGGATTTGGAGGTTATTAACCAAAAGCCCACAACATGGGAATACCTGTGCTCCTTGAAAAAAGCGTGGACTCTGTATCCCCACCACCAGAACACACATGAAGAAGTTTTCTGCTATCCTGAGTGTGGGCTGGCAATTTCAGGTGACAGAAGCGGCTGGGTTCTAATAGAATCCCTTAGCTTGTAATCCCTGAGTGTTTCCCTAGGACTGACTCTGAGAGAAACCTGGGGGTTGGGCTTTGAGGCCAAATAGTAGCGAGTGTCCCCGATGGACTGAGGAAGTATTTAGATGAATTCTCCATAAAGGGAAACACCTGAGCACCCATTCATCTGCGTGGAGTGGGGCTTCAAATCTCCCCACCACACAAGGTTGGGTTCCAGTATCCTGAGGGTGGGGTAGTTCCTCCAACTGACATCAGCGTCTTGGTTTGAATAGAATCACTTTGCTTGTCTTCCCTGTTGGTTTGCCTAGGCCAGTGTGTGGTTGAAAGTGGGATTTGGGATCTAAAACTAAGTATTAGCGTGTGCCTCTCCATGGGTAGTGGAGATGTTTAAACTACAACCCACAACTTGGGAATTACTGTGACCCCTGAAAAATGCATGTGCTATGTTTCCCCACGTCCAGCACACACAGGAAGAAGTGTTCTGGGGTTCTGAGTGTGGGGAGGTTCCTCCAACAGACAGCAGCACCTGGGTTGTAATAGAATCCCTTAGCTTGACTTCCCTAAGTGTTTTCCTAGGCCTAGCAGTAAGCGATGGTGGGGGATGGGCTCTAAAGCCAAGTATTAGCGAGTGCATCTCTGTGGGTAGTGGAGGGTTTTAAACTACTTCCCCAACCTTGGAACACCTGTGCCCCATAAAGATGCGTGGAATCTGTTTCCCCACCTCCAGCACACACACGGAGACGTGCTCAGGTATCCTGATTGTGGGGAGGCTCCTCCAAATGACAGCAGCGCCTGGGTTCTAAAAGAATCCCTTAGCTTGTCTTCCCTGATGGCATGCCTAGGCTGGAGAGTGGGGGAAAGTGGGGGTTGGGCTCTAAACCAAGTATAAGCGAGAGCCTATCCATGGGATGTGGGTTTTTAACCTACAACCCACAACCATGGAATAAATGTGCCCCCTGAAAGATGCTTTGACTGTTTCCCTACATCCAGCACACACACGAAGATGTGTTCTTGTATTCTGAGTGTGGGGAAGTTCCTCAAACTGACAGCAGCACCTGGATTCTATTAGTATCCCTTAGCTTCTGTTCCCTGAGTGTTCTTTTAGGCCAGGCCATGAGGGAAAGCTGGGGGTTGGGCTTGGAGGCCACGTACCAGTGAGTGCCCCCTGATCCATTGAGGAAGTACTTAGAGGACTTCTCCCTAAAGGGAACACCTTTTCCTGCATTCATCTGGGTGCAGTGGGGCTGCACAACTCTCCCACACCTAAGAATGTGTTCTGGAATTCTGAGTGCAGGGAAGTTCCTCCAACTGACAGCAGCGCCTGGGTTCTAATTGAATCCCTTTGCTTGTATTCCCTGATGGAAAGCCTAGGCATGAGTGCGGGGAAAAGTGTGGTTTGGGCTCGAAAACCAAGTATTTGCGATGACCTCTCTATGGTTTGTGGAGGTGTTTAAACTACATCCCTAACCTGGGAACACCTGTGCCCCCATAAAGATCCGTGGAGTCTGTTTCCACACCTCCAGCACACACACGAACACTTGCACAGTTGTCCCGAGAGAGTGGGCAGCCTCCTCCAACTGAGAGCAGGGCCTTGGTTCTTATAAAATCGCTTAACTTGTCTACCCTGTTTGGTTGCCTGATACGGAGTGCTGGGGAAAGGGTGGGTTGGGCTCTAAATCCAAGTATTAGCGAGTGCTTCTCCATGGGATTTGGAGGTTATTAACCAAAAGCCCACAACATGGGAATACCTGTGCTCCTTGAAAAAAGCGTGGACTCTGTATCCCCACCACCAGAACACACATGAAGAAGTTTTCTGCTATCCTGAGTGTGGGCTGGCAATTTCAGGTGACAGAAGCGGCTGGGTTCTAATCGAATCCCTTAGCTTGTAATCCCTGAGTGTTTCCCTAGGACTGACTCTGAGAGAAACCTGGGGGTTGGGCTTTGAGGCCAAATAGTAGCGAGTGTCCCCGATGGACTGAGGAAGTATTTAGATGAATTCTCCATAAAGGGAAACACCTGAGCACCCATTCATCTGCGTGGAGTGGGGCTTCAAATCTCCCCACCACACAAGGTTGGGTTCCAGTATCCTGAGGGTGGGGTAGTTCCTCCAACTGACATCAGCGTCTTGGTTTGAATAGAATCACTTTGCTTGTCTTCCCTGTTGGTTTGCCTAGGCCAGTGTGTGGTTGAAAGTGGGATTTGGGATCTAAAACTAAGTATTAGCGTGTGCCTCTCCATGGGTAGTGGAGATGTTTAAACTACAACCCACAACTTGGGAATTACTGTGACCCCTGAAAAATGCATGTGCTATGTTTCCCCACGTCCAGCACACACAGGAAGAAGTGTTCTGGGGTTCTGAGTGTGGGGAGGTTCCTCCAACAGACAGCAGCACCTGGGTTGTAATAGAATCCCTTAGCTTGACTTCCCTAAGTGTTTTCCTAGGCCTAGCAGTAAGCGATGGTGGGGGATGGGCTCTAAAGCCAAGTATTAGCGAGTGCATCTCTGTGGGTAGTGGAGGGTTTTAAACTACTTCCCCAACCTTGGAACACCTGTGCCCCATAAAGATGCGTGGAATCTGTTTCCCCACCTCCAGCACACACACGGAGACGTGCTCAGGTATCCTGATTGTGGGGAGGCTCCTCCAAATGACAGCAGCGCCTGGGTTCTAAAAGAATCCCTTAGCTTGTCTTCCCTGATGGCATGCCTAGGCTGGAGAGTGGGGGAAAGTGGGGGTTGGGCTCTAAACCAAGTATAAGCGAGAGCCTATCCATGGGATGTGGGTTTTTAACCTACAACCCACAACCATGGAATAAATGTGCCCCCTGAAAGATGCTTTGACTGTTTCCCTACATCCAGCACACACACGAAGATGTGTTCTTGTATTCTGAGTGTGGGGAAGTTCCTCAAACTGACAGCAGCACCTGGATTCTATTAGTATCCCTTAGCTTCTGTTCCCTGAGTGTTCTTTTAGGCCAGGACATGAGGGAAAGCTGGGGGTTGGGCTTGGAGGCCACGTAGCAGTGAGTGCCCCCTGAACCATTGAGGAAGTACTTAGAGGACTTCTCCCTAAAGGGAACACCTTTTCCTGCATTCATCTGGGTGCAGTGGGGCTGCACAACTCTCCCACACCTAAGAATGTGTTCTGGAATTCTGAGTGCAGGGAAGTTCCTCCAACTGACAGCAGCGCCTGGTTTCTAATTGAATCCCTTTGCTTGTATTCCCTGATGGAAAGCCTAGGCATGACTGCGGGGAAAAGTGTGGTTTGGGCTCGAAAACCAAGTATTTGCGATGACCTCTCTATGGTTTGTGGAGGTGTTTAAACTACATCCCTAACCTGGGAACACCTGTGCCCCCATAAAGATCCGTGGAGTCTGTTTCCACACCTCCAGCACACACACGAACACTTGCACAGTTATCCCGAGAGTGGGCAGCCTCCTCCAACTGAGAGCAGGTCCTTGGTTCTTATAAAATCGCTTAACTTGTCTACCCTGTTTGGTTGCCTGATACGGAGTGCTGGGGAAAGGGTGGGTTGGGCTCTAAATCCAAGTATTAGCGAGTGCTTCTCCATGGGATTTGGAGGTTATTAACCAAAAGCCCACAACATGGGAATACCTGTGCTCCTTGAAAAAAGCGTGGACTCTGTATCCCCACCACCAGAACACACATGAAGAAGTTTTCTGCTATCCTGAGTGTGGGCTGGCAATTTCAGGTGACAGAAGCGGCTGGGTTCTAATAGAATCCCTTAGCTTGTAATCCCTGAGTGTTTCCCTAGGACTGACTCTGAGAGAAACCTGGGGGTTGGGCTTTGAGGCCAAATAGTAGCGAGTGTCCCCGATGGACTGAGGAAGTATTTAGATGAATTCTCCATAAAGGGAAACACCTGAGCACCCATTCATCTGCGTGGAGTGGGGCTTCAAATCTCCCCACCACACAAGGTTGGGTTCCAGTATCCTGAGGGTGGGGTAGTTCCTCCAACTGACATCAGCGTCTTGGTTTGAATAGAATCACTTTGCTTGTCTTCCCTGTTGGTTTGCCTAGGCCAGTGTGTGGTTGAAAGTGGGATTTGGGATCTAAAACTAAGTATTAGCGTGTGCCTCTCCATGGGTAGTGGAGATGTTTAAACTACAACCCACAACTTGGGAATTACTGTGACCCCTGAAAAATGCATGTGCTATGTTTCCCCACGTCCAGCACACACAGGAAGAAGTGTTCTGGTGTTCTGAGTGTGGGGAGGTTCCTCCAACAGACAGCAGCACCTGGGTTGTAATAGAATCCCTTAGCTTGACTTCCCTAAGTGTTTTCCTAGGCCTAGCAGTAAGCGATGGTGGGGGATGGGCTCTAAAGCCAAGTATTAGCGAGTGCATCTCTGTGGGTAGTGGAGGGTTTTAAACTACTTCCCCAACCTTGGAACACCTGTGCCCCATAAAGATGCGTGGAATCTGTTTCCCCACCTCCAGCACACACACGGAGACGTGCTCAGGTATCCTGATTGTGGGGAGGCTCCTCCAAACGACAGCAGCGCCTGGGTTCTAAAAGAATCCCTTAGCTTGTCTTCCCTGATGGCATGCCTAGGCTGGAGAGTGGGGGAAAGTGGGGGTTGGGCTCTAAACAAAGTATAAGCGAGAGCCTATCCATGGGATGTGGGTTTTTAACCTACAACCCACAACCATGGAATAAATGTGCCCCCTGAAAGATGCTTTGACTGTTTCCCTACATCCAGCACACACACGAAGATGTGTTCTTGTATTCTGAGTGTGGGGAAGTTCCTCAAACAGACAGCAGCACCTGGATTCTATTAGTATACCTTAGCTTCTGTTCCCTGAGTGTTCTTTTAGGCCAGGCCATGATGGAAAGCTGGGGGTTGGGCTTGGAGGCCACGTAGCAGTGAGTGCCCCCTGATCCATTGAGGAAGTACTTAGAGGACTTCTCCCTAAAGGGAACACCTTTTCCTGCATTCATCTGGGTGCAGTGGGGCTGCACAACTCTCCCACACCTAAGAATGTGTTCTGGAATTCTGAGTGCAGGGAAGTTCCTCCAACTGACAGCAGCGCCTGGGTTCTAATTGAATCCCTTTGCTTGTCTTCCCTGATGGAAAGCCTAGGCGGGAGTGCGGGGGAAAGTGTGGTTTGGGCTCCAAAACCAAATATTGGCGATGACCTCTCTATGGTTTGTGGAGGTGTTTAAACTACATCCCTAACCTGGGAACACCTGTGCCCCCATAAAGATCCGTGGAGTCTGTTTCCACACCTCCAGCACACACACGAACACTTGCACAGTTATCCTGAGAGTGGGCAGCCTCCTCCAACTGAGAGCAGGGCCTTGGTTCTTATAAAATCGCTTAACTTGTCTACCCTGTTTGGTTGCCTGATACGGAGTGCTGGGGAAAGGGTGGGTTGTTCTCTAAATCCAAGTATTAGCGAGTGTTTCTCCATGGGATTTGGAGGTTATTAACCAAAAGCCCACAACATGGGAATACCTGTGCTCCTTGAAAAAAGCGTGGACTCTGTATCCCCACCACCGAACACACATGAAGAAGTTTTCTGCTATCCTGATTGTGGGCTGGCAATTTCAGGTGACAGAAGCGGCTGGGTTCTAATAGAATCCCTTAGCTTGTAATCCCTGAGTGTTTCCCTAGGACTGACTCTGAGAGAAACCTGGGGGTTGGGCTTTGAGGCCAAATAGTAGCGAGTGTCCCCGATGGACTGAGGAAGTCTTTAGATGAATTCTCCATAAAGGGAAACACCTGAGCACCCATTCATCTGCGTGGAGTGGGGCTTCAAATCTCCCCACCACACAAGGTTGGGTTCCAGTATCCTGAGGGTGGGGTAGTTCCTCCAACTGACATCAGCGTCTTGGTTTGAATAGAATCCCTTTGCTTGTCTTCCCTGATGGTTTGCCTAGGCCAGTGTGTGGTTGAAAGTGGGATTTGGGATCTAAAACTAAGTATTAGCGTGTGCCACTCCATGGGTAGTGGAGATGTTTAAACTACAACCCACAACTTGGGAATTACTGTGACCCCTGAAAAATGCGTGTGCTATGTTTCCCCACGTCCAGCACACACAAGAAGAAGTGTTCTGGGGTTCTGAGTGTGGGGAGGTTCCTCCAACTGACAGCAGCACCTGGGTTGTAATAGTATCCCTTAGCTTGACTTCCCTAAGTGTTTTCCTAGGCCTAGCAGTAAGCGATGGTGGGGGATGGGCTCTAAAGCCAAGTATTAGTGCGTGCATCTCTTTGGGTTGTGGAGGGTTTTAAAATACTTCCCCAACCTTGGAACACCTGTGCCCCATAAAGATGCGTGGAATCTGTTTCCCCACCTCCAGCACACACACGGAGACGTGCTCAGGTATCCTGATTGTGGGGAGGCTCCTCCAAATGACAGCAGCGCCTGGGTTCTAAAAGAATCCCTTAGCTTGTCTTCCCTGATGGCATGCCTAGGCTGGAGAGTGGGGGAAAGTGGGGGTTGGGCTCTAAACCAAGTATAAGCGAGAGCCTATCCATGGGATGTGGGTTTTTAACCTACAACCCACAACCATGGAATAAATGTGCCCCCTGAAAGATGCTTTGACTGTTTCCCTACATCCAGCACACACACGAAGATGTGTTCTTGTATTCTGAGTGTGGGGAAGTTCCTCAAACTGACAGCAGCACCTGGATTCTATTAGTATCCCTTAGCTTCTGTTCCCTGAGTGTTCTTTTAGGCCAGGCCATGAGGGAAAGCTGGGGGTTGGGCTTGGAGGCCACGTAGCAGTGAGTGCCCCCTGATCCATTGAGGAAGTACTTAGAGGACTTCTCCCTAAAGGGAACAGCTTTTCCTGCATTCATCTGGGTGCAGTGGGGCTGCACAACTCTCCCACACCTAAGAATGTGTTCTGGAATTCTGAGTGCAGGGAAGTTCCTCCAACTGACAGCAGCGCCTGGGTTCTAATTGAATCCCTTTGCTTGTCTTCCCTGATGGAAAGCCTAGGCGGGAGTGCGGGGGAAAGTGTGGTTTGGGCTCCAAAACCAAGTATTTGCGATGACCTCTCTATGGTTTGTGGAGGTGTTTAAACTACATCCCTAACCTGGGAACTCCTGTGCCCCCATAAAGATCCGTGGAGTCTGTTTCCACACCTCCAGCACACACACGAACACTTGCACAGTTATCCTGAGAGTGGGCAGCCTCCTCCAACTGAGAGCAGGGCCTTGGTTCTTATAAAATCGCTTAACTTGTCTACCCTGTTTGGTTGCCTGATACGGAGTGCTGGGGAAAGGGTGGGTTGGGCTCTAAATCCAAGTATTAGCGAGTGCTTCTCCATGGGATTTGGAGGTTATTAACCAAAAGCCCACAACATGGGAATACCTGTGCTCCTTGAAAAAAGCGTGGACTCTGTATCCCCACCACCAGAACACACATGAAGAAGTTTTCTGCTATCCTGAATGTGGGCTGGCAATTTCAGGTGACAGAGCGGCTGGGTTCTAATAGAATCCCTTAGCTTGTATTCCCTGAGTGTTTCCCTAGGACTGACTCTGAGAGAAACCTGGGGGTTGGGCTTTGAGGCCAAATAGTAGCGAGTGTCCCCGATGGACTGAGGAAGTATTTAGATGAATTCTCCATAAAGGGAAACACCTGAGCACCCATTCATCTGCGTGGAGTGGGGCTTCAAATCTCCCCACCACACAAGGTTGGGTTCCAGTATCCTGAGGGTGGGGTAGTTCCTCCAACTGACATCAGCGTCTTGGTTTGAATAGAATCCCTTTGCTTGTCTTCCCTGATGGTTTGCCTAGGCCAGTGTGTGGTTGAAAGTGGGATTTGGGATCTAAAACTAAGTATTAGCGTGTGCCTCTCCATGGGTAGTGGAGATGTTTAAACTACAACCCACAACTTGGGAATTACTGTGACCCGTGAAAAATGCGTGTGCTATGTTTCCCCACGTCCAGCACACACAGGAAGAAGTGTTCTGGTGTTCTGAGTGTGGGGAGGTTCCTCCAACAGACAGCAGCACCTGGGTTGTAATAGAATCCCTTAGCTTGACTTCCCTAAGTGTTTTCCTAGGCCTAGCAGTAAGCGATGGTGGGGGATGGGCTCTAAAGCCAAGTATTAGCGAGTGCATCTCTGTGGCTAGTGGAGGGTTTTAAACTACTTCCCCAACCTTGGAACACCTGTGCCCCATAAAGATGCGTGGAATCTGTTTCCCCACCTCCAGCACACACACGGAGACGTGCTCAGGTATCCTGATTGTGGGGAGGCTCCTCCAAATGACAGCAGCGCCTGGGTTCTAAAAGAATCCCTTAGCTTGTCTTCCCTGATGGCATGCCTAGGCTGGAGAGTGGGGGAAAGTGGGGGTTGGGCTCTAAACCAAGTATAAGCGAGAGCCTATCCATGGGATGTGGGTTTTTAACCTACAACCCACAACCATGGAATAAATGTGCCCCCTGAAAGATGCTTTGACTCTTTCCCTACATCCAGCACACACACGATGATGTGTTCTTGTATTCTGAGTGTGGGGAAGTTCCTCAAACTGACAGCAGCACCTGGATTCTATTAGTATCCCTTAGCTTCTGTTCCCTGAGTGTTCTTTTAGGCCAGGCCATGAGGGAAAGCTGGGGGTTGGGCTTGGAGGCCACGTAGCAGTGAGTGCCCCCTGATCCATTGAGGAAGTACTTAGAGGACTTCTCCCTAAAGGGAACACCTTTTCCTGCATTCATCTGGGTGCAGTGGGGCTGCACAACTCTCCCACACCTAAGAATGTGTTCTGGAATTCTGAGTGCAGGGAAGTTCCTCCAACTGACAGCAGCGCCTGGGTTCTAATTGAATCCCTTTGCTTGTCTTCCCTGATGGAAAGCCTAGGCGGGAGTGCGGGGGAAAGTGTGGCTTGGGCTCCAAAACCAAGTATTTGCGATGACCTCTCTATGGTTTGTGGAGGTGTTTAAACTACATCCCTAACCTGGGAACACCTGTGCACCCATAAAGATCCGTGGAGTCTGTTTCCACACCTCCAGCACACACACGAACACTTGCACAGTTATCCTGAGAGTGGACAGACTCCTCCAACTGAGAGCAGGGCTTTGGTTCTTATAAAATCGCTTAACTTGTCTACCCTGTTTGGTTGCCTGATACGGAGTGCTGGGGAAAGGGTGGGTTGGGCTCTAAATCCAAGTATTAGCGAGTGCTTCTCCATGGGATTTGGAGGTTATTAACCAAAAGCCCACAACATGGGAATACCTGTGCTCCTTGAAAAAAGCGTGGACTCTGTATCCCCACCACCAGAACACACATGAAGAAGTTTTCTGCTATCCTGAGTGTGGGCTGGCAATTTCAGGTGACAGAAGCGGCTGGGTTCTAATAGAATCCCTTAGCTTGTAATCCCTGAGTGTTTCCCTAGGACTGACTCTGAGAGAAACCTGGGGGTTGGGCTTTGAGGCCAAATAATAGCGAGTGTCCCCGATGGACTGAGGAAGTATTTAGATGAATTCTCCATAAAGGGAAACACCTGAGCACCCATTCATCTGCGTGGAGTGGGGCTTCAAATCTCCCCACCACACAAGGTTGGGTTCCAGTATCCTGAGGGTGGGGTAGTTCCTCCAACTGACATCAGCGTCTTGGTTTTAATAGAATCCTTTGCTTGTCTTCCCTGATGGTTTGCCTAGGCCAGTGTGTGGTTGAAAGTGGGATTTGGGATCTAAAACTAAGTATTACCGTGTGCTTCTCCATGGGTAGTGGAGATGTTTAAACTACAACCCACAACTTGGGAATTACTGTGACCCCTGAAAAATGCGTGTGCTCTGTTTCCCCACGTCCAGCACACACAGGAAGAAGTGTTCTGGGGTTCTGAGTGTGGGGAGGTTCCTCCAACAGACAGCAGCACCTGGGTTGTAATAGAATCCCTTAGCTTGACTTCCCTACGTGTTTTCCCAGGCCTAGCAGTAAGCGATGGTGGGGGATGGGCTCTAAAGCCGAGTATTAGCGAGTGCATCTCTGTGGGTAGTGGAGGGTTTTAAACTACTTCCCCAACCTTGGAACACCTGTGCCCCATAAAGATGCGTGGAATCTGTTTCCCCACCTCCAGCACACACACGGAGACGTGCTCAGGTATCCTGATTGTGGGGAGGCTCCTCCAAATGACAGCAGCGCCTGGGTTCTAAAAGAATCCCTTAGCTTGTCTTCCCTGATGGCATGCCTAGGCTGGAGAGTGGGGGAAAGTGGGGGTTGGGCTCTAAACCAAGTATAAGCGAGAGCCTATCCATGGGATGTGGGTTTTTAACCTACAACCCACAACCATGGAATAAATGTGCCCCCTGAAAGATGCTTTGACTGTTTCCCTACATCCAGCACACACACGAAGATGTGTTCTTGTATTCTGAGTGTGGGGAAGTTCCTCAAACTGACAGCAGCACCTGGATTCTATTAGTATCCCTTAGCTTCTGTTCCCTGAGTGTTCTTTTAGGCCAGGCCATGAGGGAAAGCTGGGGGTTGGGCTTAGAGGCCACGTAGCAGTGAGTGCCCCCTGATCCATTGAGGAAGTACTTAGAGGACTTCTCCCTAAAGGGAACACCTTTTCCTGCATTCATCTGGGTGCAGTGGGGCTGCACAACTCTCCCACACCTAAGAATGTGTTCTGGAATTCTGAGTGCAGGGAAGTTCCTCCAACTGACAGCAGCGCCTGGGTTCTAATTGAATCCCTTTGCTTGTCTTCCCTGATGGAAAGCCTAGGCGGGAGTGCGGGGGAAAGTGTGGTTTGGGCTCCAAAACCAAGTATTTGCGATGACCTCTCTATGGTTTGTGGAGGTGTTTAAACTACATCCCTACCCTGGGAACACCTATGAACCCATAAAGATCCGTGGAGTCAGTTTCCACACCTCCAGCACACACACGAACACTTGCACAGTTATCCTGAGTGTGGGCAGCCTCCTCCAACTGAGAGCAGGGCCTTGGTTCTTATAAAATCGCTTAACTTGTCTACCCTGTTTGGTTGCCTGATACGGAGTGCTGGGGAAAGGGTGGGTTGGGCTCTAAATCCAAGTATTAGCGAGTGCTTCTCCATGGGATTTGGAGGTTATTAACCAAAAGCCCACAACATGGGAATACCTGTGCTCCTTGAAAAAAGCGTGGACTCTGTATCCCCACCACCAGAACACACATGAAGAAGTTTTCTGCTATCCTGAGTGTGGGCTGGCAATTTCAGGTGACAGAAGCGGCTAGGTTCTAATAGAATCCCTTAGCTTGTAATCCCTGAGTGTTTCCCTAGGACTGACTCTGAGAGAAACCTGGGGGTTGGGCTTTGAGGCCAAATAGTAGCGAGTGTCCCCGATGGACTGAGGAAGTCTTTAGATGAATTCTCCATAAAGGGAAACACCTGAGCACCCATTCATCTGCGTGGAGTGGGGCTTCAAATCTCCCCACCACACAAGGTTGGGTTCCAGTATCCTGAGGGTGGGGTAGTTCCTCCAACTGACATCAGCGTCTTGGTTTGAATAGAATCCCTTTGCTTGTCTTCCCTGATGGTTTGCCTAGGCCAGTGTGTGGTTGAAAGTGGGATTTGGGATCTAAAACTAAGTATTAGCGTGTGCCTCTCCATGGGTAGTGGAGATGTTTAAACTACAACCCACAGCTTGGGAATTACTGTGACCCCTGAAAAATGCGTGTGTTATGTTTCCCCACGTCCAGCACACACAGGAAGAAGTGTTCTGGGGTTCTGAGTGTGGGGAGGTTCCTCCAACAGACAGCAGCACCTGGGTTGTAATAGAATCCATTAGCTTAACTTCCCTAAGTGTGTTCCTAGGCCTAGCAGTAAGCGATGGTGGGGGATGGGCTCTAAAGCCAAGTATTAGCGAGTGCATCTCTGTGGGTAGTGGAGGGTTTTAAACTACTTCCCCAAACTTGGAACACCTGTGCCCCATAAAGATGCGTGGAATCTGTTTCCCCACCTCCAGCACACACACGGAGACGTGCTCAGGTATCCTGATTGTGGGGAGGCTCCTCCAAATGACAGCAGCGCCTGGGTTCTAAAAGAATCCCTTAGCTTGTCTTCCCTGATGGCATGCCTAGGCTGGAGAGTGGGGGAAAGTGGGGGTTGGGCTCTAAACCAAGTATAAGCGAGAGCCTATCCATGGGATGTGGGTTTTTAACCTACAACCCACAACCATGTAATAAATGTGCCCCCTGAAAGATGCTTTGACTGTTTCCCTACATCCAGCACACACACGAAGATGTTTTCTTGTATTCTGAGTGTGGGGAAGTTCCTCAAACAGACAGCAGCACCTGGATTCTATTAGTATACCTTAGCTTCTGTTCCCTGAGTGTTCTTTTAGGCCAGGCCATGATGGAAAGCTGGGGGTTGGGCTTGGAGGCCACGTAGCAGTGAGTGCCCCCTGATCCATTGAGGAAGTACTTAGAGGACTTCTCCCTAAAGGGAACACCTTTTCCTGCATTCATCTGGGTGCAGTGGGGCTGCACAACTCTCCCACACCTAAGAATGTGTTCTGGAATTCTGAGTGCAGGGAAGTTCCTCCAACTGACAGCAGCGCCTGGGTTCTAATTGAATCCCTTTGCTTGTCTTCCCTGATGGAAAGCCTAGGCGGGAGTGCGGGGGAAAGTGTGGTTTGGGCTCCAAAACCAAATATTGGCGATGACCTCTCTATGGTTTGTGGAGGTGTTTAAACTACATCCCTAACCTGGGAACTCCTGTGCCCCCATAAAGATCCGTGGAGTCTGTTTCCACACCTCCAGCACACACACGAACACTTGCACAGTTATCCTGAGAGTGGGCAGCCTCCTCCAACTGAGAGCAGGGCCTTGGTTCTTATAAAATCGCTTAACTTGTCTACCCTGTTTGGTTGCCTGATACGGAGTGCTGGGGAAAGGGTGGGTTGTTCTCTAAATCCAAGTATTAGCGAGTGTTTCTCCATGGGATTTGGAGGTTATTAACCAAAAGCCCACAACATGGGAATACCTGTGCTCCTTGAAAAAAGCGTGGACTCTGTATCCCCACCACCGAACACACATGAAGAAGTTTTCTGCTATCCTGATTGTGGGCTGGCAATTTCAGGTGACAGAAGCGGCTGGGTTCTAATAGAATCCCTTAGCTTGTAATCCCTGAGTGTTTCCCTAGGACTGACTCTGAGAGAAACCTGGGGGTTGGGCTTTGAGGCCAAATAGTAGCGAGTGTCCCCGATGGACTGAGGAAGTCTTTAGATGAATTCTCCATAAAGGGAAACACCTGAGCACCCATTCATCTGCGTGGAGTGGGGCTTCAAATCTCCCCACCACACAAGGTTGGGTTCCAGTATCCTGAGGGTGGGGTAGTTCCTCCAACTGACATCAGCGTCTTGGTTTGAATAGAATCCCTTTGCTTGTCTTCCCTGATGGTTTGCCTAGGCCAGTGTGTGGTTGAAAGTGGGATTTGGGATCTAAAACTAAGTATTAGCGTGTGCCACTCCATGGGTAGTGGAGATGTTTATACTACAACCCACAACTTGGGAATTACTGTGACCCCTGAAAAATGCGTGTGCTATGTTTCCCCACGTCCAGCACACACAGGAAGAAGTGTTCTGGGGTTCTGAGTGTGGGGAGGTTCCTCCAACAGACAGCAGCACCTGGGTTGTAATAGTATCCCTTAGCTTGACTTCCCTAAGTGTTTTCCTAGGCTTAGCAGTAAGCGATGGTGGGGGATGGGCTCTAAAGCCAAGTATTAGTGCGTGCATCTCTTTGGGTTGTGGAGGGTTTTAAAATACTTCCCCAACCTTGGAACACCTGTGCCCCATAAAGATGCGTGGAATCTGTTTCCCCACCTCCAGCACACACACGGAGACGTGCTCAGGTATCCTGATTGTGGGGAGGCTCCTCCAAATGACAGCAGCGCCTGGGTTCTAAAAGAATCCCTTAGCTTGTCTTCCCTGATGGCATGCCTAGGCTGGAGAGTGGGGGAAAGTGGGGGTTGGGCTCTAAACCAAGTATAAGCGAGAGCCTATCCATGGGATGTGGGTTTTTAACCTACAACCCACAACCATGGAATAAATGTGCCCCCTGAAAGATGCTTTGACTCTTTCCCTACATCCAGCACACACACGAAGATGTGTTCTTGTATTCTGAGTGTGGGGAAGTTCCTCAAACTGACAGCAGCACCTGGATTCTATTAGTATCCCTTAGCTTCTGTTCCCTGAGTGTTCTTTTAGGCCAGGCCATGAGGGAAAGCTGGGGGTTGGGCTTGGAGGCCACGTAGCAGTGAGTGCCCCCTGATCCATTGAGGAAGTACTTAGAGGACTTCTCCCTAAAGGGAACAGCTTTTCCTGCATTCATCTGGGTGCAGTGGGGCTGCACAACTCTCCCACACCTAAGAATGTGTTCTGGAATTCTGAGTGCAGGGAAGTTCCTCCAACTGACAGCAGCGCCTGGGTTCTAATTGAATCCCTTTGCTTGTCTTCCCTGATGGAAAGCCTAGGCGGGAGTGCGGGGGAAAGTGTGGTTTGGGCTCCAAAACCAAGTATTTGCGATGACCTCTCTATGGTTTGTGGAGGTGTTTAAACTACATCCCTAACCTGGGAACTCCTGTGCCCCCATAAAGATCCGTGGAGTCTGTTTCCACACCTCCAGCACACACACGAACACTTGCACAGTTATCCTGAGAGTGGGCAGCCTCCTCCAACTGAGAGCAGGGCCTTGGTTCTTATAAAATCGCTTAACTTGTCTACCCTGTTTGGTTGCCTGATACGGAGTGCTGGGGAAAGGGTGGGTTGGGCTCTAAATCCAAGTATTAGCGAGTGCTTCTCCATGGGATTTGGAGGTTATTAACCAAAAGCCCACAACATGGGAATACCTGTGCTCCTTGAAAAAAGCGTGGACTCTGTATCCCCACCACCAGAACACACATGAAGAAGTTTTCTGCTATCCTGAATGTGGGCTGGCAATTTCAGGTGACAGAGCGGCTGGGTTCTAATAGAATCCCTTAGCTTGTATTCCCTGAGTGTTTCCCTAGGACTGACTCTGAGAGAAACCTGGGGGTTGGGCTTTGAGGCCAAATAGTAGCGAGTGTCCCCGATGGACTGAGGAAGTATTTAGATGAATTCTCCATAAAGGGAAACACCTGAGCACCCATTCATCTGCGTGGAGTGGGGCTTCAAATCTCCCCACCACACAAGGTTGGGTTCCAGTATCCTGAGGGTGGGGTAGTTCCTCCAACTGACATCAGCGTCTTGGTTTGAATAGAATCCCTTTGCTTGTCTTCCCTGATGGTTTGCCTAGGCCAGTGTGTGGTTGAAAGTGGGATTTGGGATCTAAAACTAAGTATTAGCGTGTGCCTCTCCATGGGTAGTGGAGATGTTTAAACTACAACCCACAACTTGGGAATTACTGTGACCCGTGAAAAATGCGTGTGCTATGTTTCCCCACGTCCAGCACACACAGGAAGAAGTGTTCTGGTGTTCTGAGTGTGGGGAGGTTCCTCCAACAGACAGCAGCACCTGGGTTGTAATAGAATCCCTTAGCTTGACTTCCCTAAGTGTTTTCCTAGGCCTAGCAGTAAGCGATGGTGGGGGATGGGCTCTAAAGCCAAGTATTAGCGAGTGCATCTCTGTGGGTAGTGGAGGGTTTTAAACTACTTCCCCAACCTTGGAACACCTGTGCCCCATAAAGATGCGTGGAATCTGTTTCCCCACCTCCAGCACACACACGGAGACGTGCTCAGGTATCCTGATTGTGGGGAGGCTCCTCCAAATGACAGCAGCGCCTGGGTTCTAAAAGAATCCCTTAGCTTGTCTTCCCTGATGGCATGCCTAGGCTGGAGAGTGGGGGAAAGTGGGGGTTGGGCTCTAAACCAAGTATAAGCGAGAGCCTATCCATGGGATGTGGGTTTTTAAGCTACAACCCACAACCATGGAATAAATGTGCCCCCTGAAAGATGCTTTGACTCTTTCCCTACATCCAGCACACACACGATGATGTGTTCTTGTATTCTGAGTGTGGGGAAGTTCCTCAAACTGACAGCAGCACCTGGATTCTATTAGTATCCCTTAGCTTCTGTTCCCTGAGTGTTCTTTTAGGCCAGGCCATGAGGGAAAGCTGGGGGTTGGGCTTGGAGGCCACGTAGCAGTGAGTGCCCCCTGATCCATTGAGGAAGTACTTAGAGGACTTCTCCCTAAAGGGAACAGCTTTTCCTGCATTCATCTGGGTGCAGTGGGGCTGCACAACTCTCCCACACCTAAGAATGTGTTCTGGAATTCTGAGTGCAGGGAAGTTCCTCCAACTGACAGCAGCGCCTGGGTTCTAATTGAATCCCTTTGCTTGTCTTCCCTGATGGAAAGCCTAGGCGGGAGTGCGGGGGAAAGTGTGGCTTGGGCTCCAAAACCAAGTATTTGCGATGACCTCTCTATGGTTTGTGGAGGTGTTTAAACTACATCCCTAACCTGGGAACACCTGTGCCCCCATAAAGATCCGTGGAGTCTGTTTCCACACCTCCAGCACACACACGAACACTTGCACAGTTATCCTGAGAGTGGACAGACTCCTCCAACTGAGAGCAGGGCTTTGGTTCTTATAAAATCGCTTAACTTGTCTACCCTGTTTGGTTGCCTGATACGGAGTGCTGGGGAAAGGGTGGGTTGGGCTCTAAATCCAAGTATTAGCGAGTGCTTCTCCATGGGATTTGGAGGTTATTAACCAAAAGCCCACAACATGGGAATACCTGTGCTCCTTGAAAAAAGCGTGGACTCTGTATCCCCACCACCAGAACACACATGAAGAAGTTTTCTGCTATCCTGAGTGTGGGCTGGCAATTTCAGGTGACAGAAGCGGCTGGGTTCTAATAGAATCCCTTAGCTTGTAATCCCTGAGTGTTTCCCTAGGACTGACTCTGAGAGAAACCTGGGGGTTGGGCTTTGAGGCCAAATAATAGCGAGTGTCCCCGATGGACTGAGGAAGTATTTAGATGAATTCTCCATAAAGGGAAACACCTGAGCACCCATTCATCTGCGTGGAGTGGGGCTTCAAATCTCCCCACCACACAAGGTTGGGTTCCAGTATCCTGAGGGTGGGGTAGTTCCTCCAACTGACATCAGCGTCTTGGTTTTAATAGAATCCTTTGCTTGTCTTCCCTGATGGATTGCCTAGGCCAGTGTGTGGTTGAAAGTGGGATTTGGGATCTAAAACTAAGTATTACCGTGTGCTTCTCCATGGGTAGTGGAGATGTTTAAACTACAACCCACTACTTGGGAATTACTGTGACCCGTGAAAAATGCGTGTGCTATGTTTCCCCACGTCCAGCACACACAGGAAGAAGTGTTCTGGGTTTCTGAGAGTGGGGAGGTTCCTCCAACAGACAGCAGCACCTGGGTTGTAATAGAATCCCTTAGCTTGACTTCCCTAAGTGTTTTCCTAGGCCTAGCAGTAAGCGATGGTGGGGGATGGGCTCTAAAGCCAAGTATTAGCGAGTGCATCTCTGTGGGTAGTGGAGGGTTTTAAACTACTTTCCCAACCTTGGAACACCTGTGCCCCATAAAGATGCGTGGAATCTATTTCCCCACCTCCAGCACACACACGGAGACGTGCTCAGGTATCCTGATTGTGGGGAGGCTCCTCCAAATGACAGCAGCGCCTGGGTTCTAAAAGAATCCCTTAGCTTGTCTTCCCTGATGGCATGCCTAGGCTGGAGAGTGGGGGAAAGTGGGGGTTGGGCTCTAAACCAAGTATAAGCGAGAGCCTATCCATGGGATGTGGGTTTTTAACCTACAACCCACAACCATGGAATAAATGTGCCCCCTGAACGATGCTTTGACTGTTTCCCTACATCCAGCACACACACGAAGATGTGTTCTTGTATTCTGAGTGTGGGGAAGTTCCTCAAACTGACAGAAGCACCTGGATTCTATTAGTATCCCTTAGCTTCTGTTCCCTGAGTGTTCTTTTAGGCCAGGCCATGAGGGAAAGCTGGGGGTTGGGCTTGGAGGCCACGTAGCATTGAGTGTCCCCTGATCCATTGAGGAAGTACTAAGAGGACTTCTCCCTAAAGGGAACACCTTTTCCTGCATTCATCTGGGTGCAGTGGGGCTGCACAACTCTCCCACACCTAAGAATGTGTTCTGGAATTCTGAGTGCAGGGAAGTTCCTCCAACTGACAGCAGCGCCTGGGTTCTAATTGAATCCCTTTGCTTGTCTTCCCTGATGGAAAGCCTAGGCGGGAGTGCGGGGGAAAGTGTGGTTTGGGCTCCAAAACCAAGTATTTGCGATGACCTCTCTATGGTTTGTGGAGGTGTTTAAACTACATCCCTAACCTGGGAACACCTGTGCCCCCATAAAGATCCGTGGAGTCTCTTTCCACACCTCCAGCACACACACGAACACTTGCACAGTTATCCTGAGAGTGGGCAGCCTCCTCCAACTGAGAGCAGGGCCTTGGTTCTTATAAAATCGCTTAACTTGTCTACCCTGTTTGGTTGCCTGATACGGAGTGCTGGGGAAATCGTGGGTTGGGCTCTAAATCCAAGTATTAGCGAGTGCTTCTCCATGGGATTTGGAGGTTATTAACCAAAAGCCCACAACATGGGAATACCTGTGCTCCTTGAAAAAAGCGTGGACTCTGTATCCCCACCACCAGAACACACATGAAGAAGTTTTCTGCTATCCTGAATGTGGGCTGGCAATTTCAGGTGACAGAGCGGCTGGGTTCTAATAGAATCCCTTAGCTTGTAATCCCTGAGTGTTTCCCTAGGATTGACTCTGAGAGAAACCTGGGGGTTGGGCTTTGAGGCCAAATAGTAGCGAGTGTCCCCGATGGACTGAGGAAGTATTTAGATGAATTCTCCATAAAGGGAAACACCTGAGCACCCATTCATCTGCGTGGAGTGGGGCTTCAAATCTCCCCACCACACAAGGTTGGGTTCCAGTATCCTGAGGGTGGGGTAGTTCCTCCAACTGACATCAGCGTCTTGGTTTGAATAGAATCCCTTTGCTTGTCTTCCCTGATGGTTTGCCTAGGCCAGTGTGTGGTTGAAAGTGGGATTTGGGATCTAAAACTAAGTATTAGCGTGTGCCTCTCCATGGGTAGTGGAGATGTTTAAACTACAACCCACAACTTGGGAATTACTGTGACCCGTGAAAAATGCGTGTGCTATGTTTCCACACGTCCAGCACACACAGGAAGAAGGGTTCTGGTGTTCTGAGTGTGGGGAGGTTCCTCCAACAGACAGCAGCACCTGGGTTGTAATAGAATCCCTTAGCTTGACTTCCCTAAGTGTTTTCCTAGGCCTAGCAGTAAGCGATGGTGGGGGATGGGCTCTAAAGCCAAGTATTAGCGAGTGCATCTCTGTGGGTAGTGGAGGGTTTTAAACTACTTCCCCAACCTTGGAACACCTGTGCCCCATAAAGATGCGTGGAATCTGTTTCCCCACCTCCAGCACACACACGGAGATGTGCTCAGGTATCCTGATTGTGGGGAGGCTCCTCCAAATGACAGCAGCGCCTGGGTTCTAAAAGAATCCCTTAGCTTGTCTTCCCTGATGGCATGCCTAGGCTGGAGAGTGGGGGAAAGTGGGGGTTGGGCTCTAAACCAAGTATAAGCGAGAGCCTATCCATGGGATGTGGGTTTTTAACCTACAACCCACAACCATGGAATAAATGTGCCCCCTGAAAGATGCTTTGACTCTTTCCCTACATCCAGCACACACACGAAGATGTGTTCTTGTATTCTGAGTGTGGGGATGTTCCTCAAACTGACAGCAGCACCTGGATTCTATTAGTATCCCTTAGCTTCTGTTCCCTGAGTGTTCTTTTAGGCCAGGCCATGAGGGAAAGCTGGGGGATGGGCTTGGAGGCCACGTAGCAGTGAGTGCCCCCTGATCCATTGAGGAAGTACTTAGAGGACTTCTCCCTAAAGGGAACACCTTTTCCTGCATTCATCTGGGTTCAGTGGGGCTGCACAACTCTCCCACACCTAAGAATGTGTTCTGGAATTCTGAGTGCAGGGAAGTTCCTCCAACTGACAGCAGCGCCTAGGTACTAATTGAATCCCTTTGCTTGTATTCCCTGATGGAAAGCCTAGGCGGGAGTGCGGGGGAAAGTGTGGTTTGGGCTCCAAAACCAAGTATTTGCGATGACCTCTCTATGGTTTGTGGAGGTGTTTAAACTACATCCCTAACCTGGGAACTCCTGTGCCCCCATGAAGATCCGTGGAGTCTGTTTCCACACCTCCAGCACACACACGAACACTTGCACATTTATCCTGAGAGTGGGCAGCCTCCTCCAACTGAGAGCAGGGCCTTGGTTCTTATAAAATCGCTTAACTTGTCTACACTGTTTGGTTGCCTGATACGGAGTTCTGGGAAAAGGGTGGGTTGGGCTCTAAATCCAAGTATTAGCGAGTGCTTCTCCATGGGATTTGGAGGTTATTAACCAAAAGCCCACAACATGGGAATACCTGTGCTCCTTGAAAAAAGCGTGGACTCTGTATCCCCACCACCAGAACACACATGAAGAAGTTTTCTGCTATCCTGAATGTGGGCTGGCAATTTCAGGTGACAGAGCATCTGGGTTCTAATAGAATCCCTTAGCTTGTAATCCCTGAGTGTTTCCCTAGGACTGACTCTGAGAGAAACCTGGGGGTTGGGCTTTGAGGCCAAATAGTAGCGAGTGTCCCCGATGGACTGAGGAAGTATTTAGATGAATTCTCCATAAAGGGAAACACCTGAGCACCCATTCATCTGCGTGGAGTGGGGCTTCAAATCTCCCCACCACACAAGGTTGTGTTCCAGTATCCTGAGGGTGGGGTAGTTCCTCCAACTGACATCAGCGTCTTGGTTTTAATAGAATCCCTTTGCTTGTCTTCCCTGATGGTTTGCCTAGGCCAGTGTGTGGTTGAAAGTGGGATTTGGGATCTAAAACTAAGTATTAGCGTGTGCCTCTCCATGGGTAGTGGAGATGTTTAAACTACAACCCACTACTTGGGAATTACTGTGACCCGTGAAAAATGCGTGTGCTATGTTTCCCCACGTCCAGCACACACAGGAAGAAATGTTCTGGGGTTCTGAGAGTGGGGAGGTTCCTCCAACAGACAGCAGCACCTGGGTTGTAATAGAATCCCTTAGCTTGACTTCCCTAAGTGTTTTCCTAGGCCTAGCAGTAAGCGATGGTGGGGGATGTGCTCTAAAGCCAGGTATTAGCGAGTGCATCTCTGTGGGTAGTGGAGGGTTTTAAACTACTTCCCCAACCTTGGAACACCTGTGCCCCATAAAGATGCGTGGAATCTGTTACCCCACCTCCAGCACACACACGGAGACGTGCTCAGGTATCCTGATTGTGGGGAGGCTCCTCCAAATGACAGCAGCGCCTGGGTTCTAAAAGAATCCCTTAGCTTGTCTTCCCTGATGGCATGCATAGGCTGGAGAGTGGGGGAAAGTGGGGGTTGGGCTCTAAACCAAGTATAAGCGAGAGCCTATCCATGGGATGTGGGTTTTTAACCTACAACCCACAACCATGGAATAAATGTGCCCCCTGAAAGATGCTTTGACTGTTTCCCTACATCCAGCACACACACGAAGATGTGATCTTGTATTCTGAGTGTGGGGAAGTTCCTCAAACTGACAGAAGCACCTGGATTCTATTAGTATCCCTTAGCTTCTGTTCCCTGAGTGTTCTTTTAGGCCAGGCCATGAGGGAAAGTTGGGGGTTGGGCTTGGAGGCCACGTAGCAGTGAGTGCCCCCTGATCCATTGAGGAAGTACTTAGAGGACTTCTCCCTAAAGGGAACACCTTTTCCTGCATTCATCTGGGTGCAGTGGGGCTGCACATCTCTCCCACACCTAAGAATGTGTTCTGGAATTCTGAGTGCAGGGAAGTTCCTCCAACTGACAGCAGCGCCTGGGTTCTAATTGAATCCGTTTGCTTGTCTTCCCTGATGGAAAGCCTAGGCGGGAGTGCGGGGGAAAGTGTGGTTTGGGCTCCAAAACAAAGTATTTGCGATGACCTCTCTATGGTTTGTGGAGGTGTTTAAACTACATCCCTAACCTGGGAACACCTGTGCCCCCATAAAGATCCGTGGAGTCTCTTTCCACACCTCCAGCACACACACGAACACTTGCACAGTTATCCTGAGAGTGGGCAGCCTCCTCCAACTGAGAGCAGGGCCTTGGTTCTTATAAAATCGCTTAACTTGTCTACCCTGTTTGGTTGCCTGATACGGAGTGCTGGGGAAAGGGTGGGTTGGGCTCTAAATCCAAGTATTAGCGAGTGCTTCTCCATGGGATTTGGAGGTTATTAACCAAAAGCCCACAACATGGGAATACCTGTGCTCCTTGAAAAAAGCGTGGACTCTGTATCCCCACCACCAGAACACACATGAAGAAGTTTTCTGCTATCCTGAGTGTGGGCTGGCAATTTCAGGTGACAGAAGTGGCTGGGTTCTAATAGAATCCCTTAGCTTGTAATCCCTGAGTGTTTCCCTAGGACTGACTCTGAGAGAAACCTGGGGGTTGGGCTTTGAGGCCAAATAGTAGCGAGTGTCCCCGATGGACTGAGGAAGTATTTATATGAATTCTCCATAAAGGGAAACACCTGAGCACCCATTCATCTGCGTGGAGTGGGGCTTCAAATCTCCCCACCACACAAGGTTGGGTTCCAGTATCCTGAGGGTGGGGTAGTTCCTCCAACTGAAATCAGCGTCTTGGTTTGAATACAATCCCTTTGCTTGTCTTCCCTGATGGTTTGCCTAGGCCAGTGTGTGGTTGAAAGTGGGATTTGGTATCTAAAACTAAGTATTAGCGTGTGCCTCTCCATGGGTAGTGGAGATGTTTAAACTACAACCCACAACTTGGGAATTACTGTGACCCCTGAAAAATGCGTGTGCTATGTTTCCCCACGTCCAGCACACACAGGAAGAAGTGTTCTGGGGTTCTGAGAGTGGGGAGGTTCCTCCAACAGACAGCAGCACCTGGGTTGTAATAGAATCCCTTAGCTTGACTTCCCTAAGTGTTTTCCTAGGCCTAGCAGTAAGCGATGGTGGGGGATGGGCTCTAAAGCCAAGTATTAGCGAGTGCATCTCTGTGGGTAGTGGAGGGTTTTAAACTACTTCCCCAACCTTGGAACACCTGTGCCCCATAAAGATGCGTGGAATCTGTTTCCCCACCTCCAGCACACACACGGAGACGTGCTCAGGTATCCTGATTGTGGGGAGGCTCCTCCAAATGACAGCAGCGCCTGGGTTCTAAAAGAATCCCTTAGCTTGTCTTCCCTGATGGCATGCCTAGGCTGGAGAGTGGGGGAAAGTGGGGGTTGGGCTCTAAACCAAGTATAAGCGAGAGCCTATCCATGGGATGTGGGTTTTTAACCTACAACCCACAACCATGGAATAAATGTGCCCCCTGAAAGATGCTTTCACTGTTTCCCTACATCCAGCACACACACGAAGATGTGTTCTTGTATTCTGAGTGTGGGGAATTTCCTCAAACTGACAGCAGCACCTGGATTCTATTAGTATCCCTTAGCTTCTGTTCCCTGAGTGTTCTTTTAGGCCAGGCCATGAGGGAAAGCTGGGGGTTGGGCTTGGAGGCCACGTAGCAGTGAGTGCCCCCTGATCCATTGAGGAAGTACTTAGAGGACTTCTCCCTAAAGGGAACACCTTTTCCTGCATTCATCTGGGTGCAGTGGGGCTGCACATCTCTCCCACACCTAAGAATGTGTTCTGGAATTCTGAGTGCAGGGAAGTTCCTCCACCTGACAGCAGCGCCTGGGTTCTAATTGAATCCCTTTGCTTGTCTTCCCTGATGGAAAGCCTAGGCGGGAGTGCGGGGGAAAGTGTGGTTTGGGCTCCAAAACCAAGTATTTGCGATGACCTCTCTATGGTTTGTGGAGGTGTTTAAACTACATCCCTAACCTGGGAACACCTGTGCCCCCATAAAGATCCGTGGAGTCTGTTTCCAGACCTCCAGCACACACACGAACACTTGCACAGTTATCCTGAGAGTGGGCAGCCTCCTCCAACTGAGAGCAGGGCCTTGGTTCTTATAAAATCGCTAAACTTGTCTACCCTGTTTGGTTGCCTGATACGGAGTGCTGGGGAAAGGGTGGGTTGGGCTCTAAATCCAAGTATTAGCGAGTGCTTCTCCATGGGATTTGGAGGTTATTAACCAAAAGCCCACAACATGGGAATACCTGTGCTCCTTGAAAAAAGCGTGGACTCTGTATCCCCACCACCAGAACACACATGAAGAAGTTTTCTGCTATCCTGAGTGTGGGCTGGCAATTTCAGGTGACAGAAGTGGCTGGGTTCTAATAGAATCCCTTAGCTTGTAATCCCTGAGTGTTTCCCTAGGACTGACTCTGAGAGAAACCTGGGGGTTGGGCTTTGAGGCCAAATAGTAGCGAGTGTCCCCGATGGACTGAGGAAGTCTTTAGATGAATTCTCCATAAAGGGAAACACCTGAGCACCCATTCATCTGCGTGGAGTGGGGCTTCAAATCTCCCCACCACACAAGGTTGGGTTCCAGTATCCTGAGGGTGGGGTAGTTCCTCCAACTGACATCAGCGTCTTGGTTTGAATAGAATCCCTTTGCTTGTCTTCCCTGATGGTTTGCCTAGGCCAGTGTGTGGTTGAAAGTGGGATTTGGGATCTAAAACTAAGTATTAGCGTGTGCCTCTCCATGGGTAGTGGAGATGTTTAAACTACAACCCACAACTTGGGAATTACTGTGACCCCTGAAAAATGCGTGTGCTATGTTTCCCCACGTCCAGCACACACAGGAAGAAGTGTTCTGGTGTTGTGAGTGTGGGGAGGTTCCTCCAACAGACAGCAGCACCTGGGTTGTAATAGAATCCCTTAGCTTGACTTCCCTAAGTGTGTTCCTAGGCCTAGCAGTAAGCGATGGTGGGGGATGGGCTCTAAAGCCAAGTATTAGCGAGTGCATCTCTGTGGGTAGTGGAGGGTTTTAAACTACTTCCCCAACCTTGGAACACCTGTGCCCCATAAAGATGCGTGGAATCTGTTTCCCCACCTCCAGCACACACACGGAGACGTGCTCAGGTATCCTGATTGTGGGGAGGCTCCTCCAAATGACAGCAGCGCCTGGGTTCTAAAAGAATCCCTTAGCTTGTCTTCCCTGATGGCATGCCTAGGCTGGAGAGTGGGGGAAAGTGGGGGTTGGGCTCTAAACCAAGTATAAGCGAGAGCCTATCCATGGGATGTGGGTTTTTAACCTACAACCCACAACCATGGAATAAATGTGCCCCCTGAAAGATGCTTTGACTCTTTCCCTACATCCAGCACACACACGAAGATGTGTTCTTGTATTCTGAGTGTGGGGAAGTTCCTCAAACTGACAGCAGCACCTGGATTCTATTAGTATCCCTTAGCTTCTGTTACCTGAGTGTTCTTTTAGGCCAGGCCATGAGGGAAAGCTGGGGGTTGGGCTTGGAGGCCACGTAGCAGTGAGTGCCCCCTGATCCAATTAGGAAGTACTTAGAGGACTTCTCCCTAAAGGGAACACCTTTTCCTGCATTCATCTGGGTGCAGTGGGGCTGCACATCTCTCCCAAACCTAAGAATGTGTTCTGGAATTCTGAGTGCAGGGAAGTTCCTCCAACTGACAGCAGTGCCTGGGTTCTAATTGAATCCATTTGCTTGTCTTCCCTGATGGAAAGCCTAGGCGGGAGTGCGGGGGAAAGTGTGGTTTGGGCTCCAAAACCAAGTATTTGCGATGACCTCTCTATGGTTTGTGGAGGTGTTTAAACTACATCCCTAACCTGGGAACACCTGTGCCCCCATAAAGATCCGTGGAGTCTGTTTCCACACCTCCAGCACACACACGAACACTTGCACAGTTATCCTGAGAGTGGGCAGCCTCCTCCAACTGAGAGCAGGGCCTTGGTTCTTATAAAATTGCTTAACTTGTCTACCCTGTTTGGTTGCCTGATACGGAGTGCTGGGGAAAGGGTGGGTTGGGCTCTAAATCCAAGTATTAGCGAGTGCTTCTCCATGGGATTTGGAGGTTATTAACCAAAAGCCCACAACATGGGAATACCTGTGCTCCTTGAAAAAAGCGTGGACTCTGTATCCCCACCACCAGAACACACATGAAGAAGTTTTCTGCTATCCTGAGTGTGGGCTGGCAATTTCAGGTGACAGAAGCGGCTGGGTTCTAATAGAATCCCTTAGCTTGTAATCCCTGAGTGTTTCCCTAGGACTGACTCTGAGAGAAACCTGGGGGTTGGGCTTTGAGGCCAAATAATAGCGAGTGTCCCCGATGGACTGAGGAAGTCTTTAGATGAATTCTCCATAAAGGGAAACACCTGAGCACCCATTCATCTGCGTGGAGTGGGGCTTCAAATCTCCCCACCACACAAGGTTGGGTTCCAGTATCCTGAGGGTGGGGTAGTTCCTCCAACTGACATCAGCGTCTTGGTTTGAATAGAATCCCTTTGCTTGTCTTCCCTGATGGTTTGCCTAGGCCAGTGTGTGGTTGAAAGTGGGATTTGGGATCTAAAACTAAGTATTAGCGTGTGCCTCTCCATGGGTAGTGGAGATGTTTAAACTACAACCCACAACTTGGGAATTACTGTGACCCCTGAAAAATGCGTGTGCTATGTTTCCCCACGTCCAGCACACACAGGAAGAAGTGTTCTGGGGTTCTGAGTGTGGGGAGGTTCCTCCAACAGACAGCAGCACCTGGGTTGTAATAGAATCCCTTAGCTTGACTTCCCTAAGTGTTTTCCTAGGCCTAGCAGTAAGCGATGGTGGGGGATGGGCTCTAAAGCCAAGTATTAGCGAGTGCATCTCTGTGGGTAGTGGAGGGTTTTAAACTACTTCCCCAACCTTGGAACACCTGTGCCCCATAAAGATGCGTGGAATCTCTTTCCCCACCTACAGCACACACACGGAGACGTGCTCATTTATCCTGATTGTGGGGAGGCTCCTCCAAATGACAGCAGCGCCTGGGTTCTAAAAGAATCCCTTAGCTTGTCTTCCCTGATGGCATGCCTAGGCTGGAGAGTGGGGGAAAGTGGGGGTTGGGCTCTAAACCAAGTATAAGCGAGAGCCTATCCATGGGATGAGGGTTTTTAACCTACAACCCACAACCATGGAATAAATGTGCCCCCTGAAAGATGCTTTGAATGTTTCCCTACATCCAGCACACACACGAAGAGGTGTTCTTGTATTCTGAGTGTGGGGAAGTTCCTCAAACTGACAGCAGCACCTGGATTCTATTAGTATCCCTTAGCTTCTGTTCCCTGAGTGTTCTTTTAGGCCAGGCCATGAGGGAAAGCTGGGGGTTGGGCTTGGAGGCCACGTAGCAGTGAGTGCCCCCTGATCCATTGAGGAAGTACTTAGAGGACTTCTCCCTAAAGGGAACACCTTTTCCTGCATTCATCTGGGTGCAGTGGGGCTGCACATCTCTCCCACACCTAAGAATGTTTTCTGGAATTCTGAGTGCAGGGAAGTTCCTCCAACTGACAGCAGTGCCTGGGTTCTAATTGAATCCCTTTGCTTGCCTTCCCTGATGGAAAGCCTAGGCGGGAGTGCGGGGGAATGTGTGGTTTGGGCTCCAAAACCAAGTATTTGCGATGACCTCTCTATGGTTTGTGGAGGTGTTTAAACTACATCCCTAACCTGGGAACACCTGTGCTCCCATAAAGATCCGTGGAGTCTGTTTCCACACCTCCAGCACACACACGAACACTTGCACAGTTATCCTGAGAGTGGGCAGCCTCCTCCAACTGAGAGCAGGGCCTTGGTTCTTATAAAATCGCTTAACTTGTCTACCCTGTTTGGTTGCCTGATACGGAGTGCTGGGGAAAGAGTGGGTTGGGCTCTAAATCCAAGTATTAGCGAGTGCTCCTCCATGGAATTTGGAGGTTATTAACCAAAAGCCCACAACATGGGAATACCTGTGCTCCTTGAAAAAAGCGTGGACTCTGTATCCCCACCACCAGAACACACATGAAGAAGTTTTCTGCTATCCTGAGTGTGGGCTGGCAATTTCAGGTGACAGAAGCGGCTGGGTTCTAATAGAATCCCTTAGCTTGTAATCCCTGAGTGTTTCCCTAGGACTGACTCTGAGAGAAACCTGGGGGTTGGGCTTTGAGGCCAAATAGTAGCGAGTGTCCCCGATGGACTGAGGAAGTCTTTAGATGAATTCTCCATAAAGGGAAACACCTGAGCACCCATTCATCTGCGTGGAGTGGGGCTTCAAATCTCCCCACCACACATGGTTGGGTTCCAGTATCCTGAGGGTGGGGTAGTTCCTCCAACTGACATCAGCGTCTTGGTTTGAATAGAATCCCTTTGCTTGTCTTCCCTGATGGTTTGCCTAGGCCAGTGTGTGGTTGAAAGTGGGATTTGGGATCTAAAACTAAGTATTAGCGTGTGCCTCTCCATGGGTAGTGGAGATGTTTAAACTACAACCCACAACTTGGGAATTACTGTGACCCCTGAAAAATGCGTGTGCTATGTTTCCCCACGTCCAGCACACACAGGAAGAAGTGTTCTGGGGTTCTGAGTGTGGGGAGGTTCCTCCAACAGACAGCAGCACCTGGGCTGTAATAGAATCCCTTAGCTTGACTTCCCTAAGTGTTTTCCTAGGCCTAGCAGTAAGCGATGGTGGGGGATGGGCTCTAAAGCCAAGTATTAGCGAGTGCATCTCTGTGGGTAGTGGAGGGTTTTAAACTACTTCCCCAACCTTGGAACACCTGTGCCCCATAAAGATGCGTGGAATCTGTTTCCCCACCTCCAGCACACACACGGAGACGTGCTCAGGTATCCTGATTGTGGGGAGGCTCCTCCAAATGACAGCAGCGCCTGGGTTCTAAAAGAATCCCTTAGCTTGTCTTCCCTGATGGCATGCCTAGGCTGGAGAGTGGGGGAAAGTGGGGGTTGGGCTCTAAACCAAGTATAAGCGAGAGCCTATCCATGGGATGTGGGTTTTTAACCTACAACCCACAACCATGGAATAAATGTGCCCCCTGAAAGATGCTTTGACTCTTTCCCTACATCCAGCACACACACGAAGATGTGTTCTTGTATTCTGAGTGTGGGGAAGTTCCTCAAACTGACAGCAGCACCTGGATTCTATTAGTATCCCTTAGCTTCTGTTCCCTGAGTGTTCTTTTAGGCCAGGCCATGAGGGAAAGCTGGGGGTTGGGCTTGGAGGCCACGTAGCAGTGAGTGCCCCCTGATCCATTGAGGAAGTACTTAGAGGACTTCTCCCTAAAGGGAACACCTTTTCCTGCATTCATCTGGGTGCAGTGGGGCTGCACAACTCTCCCACACCTAAGAATGTGTTCTGGAATTCTGAGTGCAGGGAAGTTCCTCCAACTGACAGCAGCGCCTGGGTTCTAATTGAATCCCTTTGCTTGTCTTCCCTGATGGAAAGCCTAGGCGGGAGTGCGGGGGAAAGTGTGGTTTGGGCTCCAAAACCAAGTATTTGCGATGACCTCTCTATGGTTTGTGGAGGTGTTTAAACTACATCCCTAACCTGGGAACACCTGTGCACCCATAAAGATCCGTGGAGTCTGTTTCCACACCTCCAGCACACACACGAACACTTGCACAGTTATCCTGAGAGTGGGCAGCCTCCTCCAACTGAGAGCAGGGCCTTGGTTCTTATAAAATCGCTTAACTTGTCTACCCTGTTTGGTTGCCTGATACGGAGTGCTGGGGAAAGGGTGGGTTGGGCTCTAAATCCAAGTATTAGCGAGTGCTTCTCCATGGGATTTGGAGGTTATTAACCAAAAGCCCACAACATGGGAATACCTGTGCTCCTTGAAAAAAGCGTGGACTCTGTATCCCCACCACCAGAACACACATGAAGAAGTTTTCTGCTATCCTGAGTGTGGGCTGGCAATTTCAGGTGACAGAAGCGGCTGGGTTCTAATAGAATCCCTTAGCTTGTAATCCCTGAGTGTTTCCCTAGGACTGACTCTGAGAGAAACCTGGGGGTTGGGCTTTGAGGCCAAATAGTAGCGAGTGTCCCCGATGGACTGAGGAAGTCTTTAGATGATTTCTCCATAAAGGGAAACACCTGAGCACCCATTCATCTGCGTGGAGTGGGGCTTCAAATCTCCCCACCACACAAGGTTGGGTTCCAGTATCCTGAGGGTGGGGTAGTTCCTCCAACTGACATCAGCGTCTTGGATTGAATAGAATCCCTTTGCTTGTCTTCCCTGATGGTTTGCCTAGGCCAGTGTGTGGTTGAAAGTGGGATTTGGGATCTAAAACTAAGTATTAGCGTGTGCCTCTCCATGGGTAGTGGAGATGTTTAAACTACAACCCACAACTTGGGAATTACTGTGACCCCTGAAAAATGCGTGTGCTATGTTTCCCCACGTCCAGCACACACAGGAAGAAGTGTTCTGGGGTTCTGAGTGTGGGGAGGTTCCTCCAACAGACAGCAGCACCTGGGTTGTAATAGAATCCCTTAGCTTGACTTCCCTAAGTGTTTTCCTAGGCCTAGCAGTAAGCGATTGTTGGGGATGGGCTCTAAAGCCAAGTATTAGCGAGTGCATCTCTGTGGGTAGTGGAGGGTTTTAAACAATTTCCCCAACCTTGGAACACTTGTGTCCCATAAAGATGCGTGGAATCTGTTTCCCCACCTCCAGCACACACACGGAGACGTGCTCAGGTATCCTGATTGTGGGGAGGCTCCTCCAAATGACAGCAGCGCCTGGGTTCTAAAAGAATCCCTTAGCTTGTCTTCCCTGATGGCATGCCTAGGCTGGAGAGTGGGGGAAAGTGGGGGTTGGGCTCTAAACCAAGTATAAGCGAGAGCCTATCCATGGGATGTGGGTTTTTAACCTACAACCCACAACCATGGAATAAATGTGCCCCCTGAAAGATGCTTTCACTCTTTCCCTACATCCAGCACACACACGAAGATGTGTTCTTGTATTCTGAGTGTGGGGAAGTTCCTCAAACTGACAGCAGCACCTGGATTCTATTAGTATCCCTTAGCTTCTGTTCCCTGAGTGTTCTTTTAGGCCAGGCCATGAGGGAAAGCTGGGGGTTGGGCTTGGAGGCCACGTAGCAGTGAGTGCCCCCTGATCCATTGAGGAAGTACTTAGAGGACTTCTCCCTAAAGGGAACACCTTTTCCTGCATTCATCTGGGTGCAGTGGGGCTGCACAACTCTCCCACACCTAAGAATGTGTTCTGGAATTCTGAGTGCAGGGAAGTTCCTCCAACTGACAGCAGCGCCTGGGTTCTAATTGAATCCCTTTGCTTGTCTTCCCTGATGGAAAGCCTAGGCGGGAGTGCGGGGGAAAGTGTGGCTTGGGCTCCAAAACCAAGTATTTGCGATGACCTCTCTATTGTTTGTGGAGGTGTTTAAACTACATCCCTAACCTGGGAACACCTGTGCCCCCATGAAGATCCGTGGAGTCTGTTTCCACACCTCCAGCACACACACGAACACTTGCACAGTTATCCTGAGAGTGGGCAGCCTCCTCCAACTGAGAGCAGGGCCTTGGTTCTTATAAAATCTCTTAACTTGTCTACCCTGTTTGGTTGCCTGATACGGAGTGCTGGGGAAAGTGTGGGTTGGGCTCTAAATCCAAGTATTAGCGAGTGCTTCTCCATGGGATTTGGAGGTTATTAACCAAAAGCCCACAACATGGGAATACCTGTGCTCCTTGAAAAAAGCGTGGACTCTGTATCCCCACCACCAGAACACACATGAAGAAGTTTTCTGCTATCCTGAGTGTGGGCTGGCAATTTCAGGTGACAGAAGCGGCTGGGTTCTAATAGAATCCCTTAGCTTGTAATCCCTGAGTGTTTCCCTAGGACTGACTCTGAGAGAAACCTGGGGGTTGGGCTTTGAGGCCAAATAGTAGCGAGTGTCCCCGATGGACTGAGGAAGTATTTAGATGAATTCTCCATAAAGGGAAACACCTGAGCACCCATTCATCTGCGTGGAGTGGGACTGCAAATCTCCCCACCACACAAGGTTGGCTTCCAGTATCCTGAGGGTGGGGTAGTTCCTCCAACTGACATCAGCGTCTTGGTTTTAATAAAATCCCTTTGCTTGTCTTCCCTGATGGTTTGCCAAGGCCAGTGTGTGGTTGAAAGTGGGATTTGGGATCTAAAACTAAGTATTAACGTGTGCCTCTCCATGGGTAGTGGAGATGTTTAAACTACAACCCATAACTTGGGAATTACTGTGACCCCTGAAAAATGCGTGTGCTATGTTTCCCCACGTCCAGCACACACAGGAAGAAGTGTTCTGGGGTTCTGAGATTGGGAAGGTTCCTCCAACAGACAGCAGCACCTGGGTTGTAATAGAATCCCTTAGCTTGACTTCCCTAAGTGTTTTCCTAGGCCTAGCAGTAAGCGATGGTGGGGGATGTGCTCTAAAGCCAAGTATTAGCGAGTGCATCTCTGTGGGTAGTGGAGGGTTTTAAACTACTTCCCCAACCTTGGAACACCTGTGCCCCATAAAGATGCGTGGAATCTGTTTCCCCACCTCCAGCACACACACGGAGATGTGCTCAGGTATCCTGATTGTGGGGAGGCTCCTCCAAATGACAGCAGCGCCTGGGTTCTAAAAGAATCCCTTAGCTTGTCTTCCCTGATGGCATGCCTAGGCTGGAGAGTGGGGGAAAGTGGGGGTTGGGCTCTAAACCAAGTATAAGCGAGAGCCTATCCATGGGATGTGGGTTTTTAACCTACAACCCACAACCATGGAATAAATGTGCCCCCTGAAAGATGCTTTCACTCTTTCCCTACATCCAGCACACACACGAAGATGTGTTCTTGTATTCTGAGTGTGGGGAAGTTCCTCAAACTGACAGCAGCACCTGGATTCTATTAGTATCCCTTAGCTTCTGTTCCCTGAGTGTTCTTTTAGGCCAGGCCATGAGGGAAAGCTGGGGGTTGGGCTTGGAGGCCACGTAGCAGTGAGTGCCCCCTGATCCATTGAGGAAGTACTTAGAGGACTTCTCCCTAAAGGGAACACCTTTTCCTGCATTCATCTGGGTGCAGTGGGGCTGCACAACTCTCCCACACCTAAGAAAGTGTTCTGGAATTCTGAGTGCAGGGAAGTTCCTCCAACTGACAGCAGCGCCTGGGTTCTAATTGAATCCCTTTGCTTGTCTTCCCTGATGGAAAGCCTAGGCGGGAGTGCGGGGGTAAGTGTGGTTTGGGCTCCAAAACCAAGTATTTGCGATGACCTCTCTATGGTTTGTGGAGGTGTTTAAACTACATCCCTAACCTGGGAACACCTGTGCCCCCATAAAGATCCGTGGAGTCTGTTTCCACACCTCCAGCACACACACGAACACTTGCACAGTTATCCTGAGAGTGGGCAGCCTCCTCCAACTGAGAGCAGGGCCTTGGTTCTTATAAAATCGCTTAACTTGTCTACCCTGTTTGGTTGCCTGATACGGAGTGCTGGGGAAAGGGTGGGTTGGGCTCTAAATCCAAGTATTAGCGAGTGCTTCTCCATGGGATTTGGAGGTTATTAACCAAAAGCCCACAACATGGGAATACCTGTGCTCCTTGAAAAAAGCGTGGACTCTGTATCCCCACCACCAGAACACACATGAAGAAGTTTTCTGCTATCCTGAGTGTGGGCTGGCAATTTCAGGTGACAGAAGCGGCTGGGTTCTAATAGAATCCCTTAGCTTGTAATCCCTGAGTGTTTCCCTAGGACTGACTCTGAGAGAAACCTGGGGGTTGGGCTTTGAGGCCAAATAGTAGCGAGTGTCCCCGATGGACTGAGGAAGTCTTTAGATGAATTCTCCATTAAGGGAAACACCTGAGCACCCATTCATCTGCGTGGAGTGGGGCTTCAAATCTCCCCACCACACAAGGTTGGGTTCCAGTATCCTGAGGGTGGGGTAGTTCCTCCAACTGACATCAGCGTCTTGGTTTGAATAGAATCCCTTTGCTTGTCTTCCCTGATGGTTTGCCTAGGCCAGTGTGTGGTTGAAAGTGGGATTTGGGATCTAAAACTAAGTATTAGCGTGTGCCTCTCCATGGGTAGTGGAGATGTTTAAACTACAACCCACAACTTGGGAATTACTGTGACCCCTGAAAAATGCGTGTGCTATGTTTCCCCACGTCCAGCACACACAGGAAGAAGTGTTCTGGTGTTCTGAGTGTGGGGAGGTTCCTCCAACAGACAGCAGCACCTGGGTTGTAATAGAATCCCTTAGCTTGACTTCCCTAAGTGTTTTCCTAGGCCTAGCAGTAAGCGATGGTTGGGGATGGGCTCTAAAGCCAAGTATTAGCGAGTGCATCTCTGTGGGTAGTGGAGGGTTTTAAACAACTTCCCCAACCTTGGAACACCTGTGTCCCATAAAGATGCGTGGAATCTGTTTCCCCACCTCCAGCACACACACGGAGACGTGCTCAGGTATCCTGATTGTGGGGAGGCTCCTCCAAATGACAGCAGCGCCTGGGTTCTAAAAGAATCCCTTAGCTTGTCTTCCCTGATGGCATGCCTAGGCTGGAGAGTGGGGGAAAGTGGGGGTTGGGCTCTAAACCAAGTATAAGCGAGAGCCTATCCATGGGATGTGGGTTTTTAACCTACAACCCACAACCATGGAATAAATGTGCCCCCTGAAAGATGCTTTGACTCTTTCCCTACATCCAGCACACACACGAAGATGTGTTCTTGTATTCTGAGTGTGGGGAAGTTCCTCAAACTGACAGCAGCACCTGGATTCTATTAGTATCCCTTAGCTTCTGTTCCCTGAGTGTTCTTTTAGGCCAGGCCATGAGGGAAAGCTGGGGGTTGGGCTTGGAGGCCACGTAGCAGTGAGTGCCCCCTGATCCATTGAGGAAGTACTTAGAGGACTTCTCCCTAAAGGGAACACCTTTTCCTGCATTCATCTGGGTGCAGTGGGGCTGCACAACTCTCCCACACCTAAGAATGTGTTCTGGAATTCTGAGTGCAGGGAAGTTCCTCCAACTGACAGCAGCGCCTGGGTTCTAATTGAATCCCTTTGCTTGTCTTCCCTGATGGGAAGCCTAGGCGGGAGTGCGGGGAAAAGTGTGGCTTGGGCTCCAAAACCAAATATTTGCGATGACCTCTCTATGGTTTGTGGAGGATTTTAAACTACATCCCTAACCTGGGAACACCTGTGCACCCATAAAGATCCGTGGAGTCTGTTTCCACACCTCCAGCACACACACGAACACTTGCACAGTTATCCTGAGAGTGGACAGACTCCTCCAACTGAGAGCAGGGCTTCGGTTCTTATAAAATCGCTTAACTTGTCTACCCTGTTTGGTTGCCTGATACGGAGTGCTGGGGAAAGGGTGGGTTGGGCTCTAAATCCAAGTATTAGCGAGTGCTTCTCCATGGGATTTGGAGGTTATTAACCAAAAGCCCACAATATGGGAATACCTGTGCTCCTTGAAAAAAGCGTGGACTCTGTATCCCCACCACCAGAACACACATGAAGAAGTTTTCTGCTATCCTGAGTGTGGGCTGGCAATTTCAGGTGACAGCAGCGCCTGGGTTCTAAAAGAATCCCTTAGCTTGTCTTCCCTGATGGCATGCCTAGGCTGGAGAGTGGGGGAAAGTGGGGGTTGGGCTCTAAACCAAGTATAAGCGAGAGCCTATCCATGGGATGTGGGTTTTTAACATACAACCCACAACCATGGAATAAATATGCCCCCTGAAAGATGCTTTGACTGTTTCCCTACATCCAGCACACACACGAAGATGTGTTCTTGTATTCTGAGTGTGGGGAAGTTCCTCAAACTGACAGCAGCACCTGGATTCCATTAGTATCCTTTAGCTTCTGTTCCCTGAGTGTTCTCTTAGACCAGGCCATGAGGGAAAGCTGGGGGTTGGGCTTGGAGGCCACGTAGCAGTGAGTGCCCCCTGATCCATTGAGGAAGTACTTAGAGGACTTCTCCCTAAACGGAACACCTTTTCCTCCATTTATCAGGGTGCAGTGGGGCTGCACAACTCTCCCACACCTAAGAATGTGTTCTGGAATTCTGAGTGCAGGGAAGTTCCTCCAACTGACAGCAGCGCCTGGGTTCTAATTGAATCCCTTTGCTTGTCTTCCCTGATGGGAAGCCTAGGCGGGAGTGCGGGGGAAAGTGTGGTTTGGGCTCCAAAACCAAGTATTTGCGATGACCTCTCTATGGTTTGTGGAGGTGTTTAAACTACATCCCTAACCTGGGAACACCTGTGCCCCCATAAAGATCCGTGGAGTCTGTTTCCACACTTCCAGCACACACACGAACACTTGCACAGTTATCCTGAGAGTGGGCAGCCTCCTCCAACTGAGAGCAGGGCCTTGGTTCTTATAAAATCGCTTAACTTGTCTACCCTGTTTGGTTGCCTGATACGGAGTGCTGGGGAAAGGGTGGGTTGGGCTCTAAATCCAAGTATTAGCGAGTGCTTCTCCATGGGATTTGGAGGTTATTAACCAAAAGCCCACAACATGGGAATACCTGTGCTCCTTGAAAAAAGCGTGGACTCTGTATCCCCACCACCAGAACACACATGAAGAAGTTTTCTGCTATCCTGAGTGTGGGCTGGCAATTTCAGGTGACAGAAGCGGCTGGGTTCTAATAGAATCCCTTAGGTTGTAATCCCTGAGTGTTTCCCTAGGACTGACTCTGAGAGAAACCTGGGGGTTGGGCTTTGAGGCCAAATAGTAGCGAGTGTCCCCGATGGACTGAGGAAGTCTTTAGATGAATTCTCCATAAAGGGAAACACCTGAGCACCCATTCATCTGCGTGGAGTGGGGCTTCAAATCTCCCCACCACACAAGGTTGGGTTCCAGTATCCTGAGGGTGGGGTAGTTCCTCCAACTGACATCAGCGTCTTGGTTTGAATAGAATCCCTTTGCTTGTCTTCCCTGATGGTTTGCCTAGGCCAGTGTTTGGTTGAAAGTGGGATTTGGGATCTAAAACTAAGTATTAGCGTGTGCCTCTCCATGGGTAGTGGAGATGTTTAAACTACAACCCACAACTTGGGAATTACTGTGACCCCTGAAAAATGCGTGTGCTATGTTTCCCCACGTCCAGCACACACAGGAAGAAGTGTTCTGGTGTTCTGAGTGTGGGGAGGTTCCTCCAACAGACAGCAGCACCTGGGTTGTAATAGAATCCCTTAGCTTGACTTCCCTAAGTGTTTTCCTAGGCCTAGCAGTAAGCGATGGTTGGGGATGGGCTCTAAAGCCAAGTATTAGCGAGTGCATCTCTGTGGGTAGTGGAGGGTTTTAAACAACTTCCCCAACCTTGGAACACCTGTGTCCCATAAAGATGCGTGGAATCTGTTTCCCCACCTCCAGCACACACACGGAGACGTGCTCAGGTATCCTGATTGTGGGGAGGCTCCTCCAAATGACAGCAGCGCCTGGGTTCTAAAAGAATCCCTTAGCTTGTCTTCCCTGATGGCATGCCTAGGCTGGAGAGTGGGGGAAAGTGGGGGTTGGGCTCTAAACCAAGTATAAGCGAGAGCCTATCCATGGGATGTGGGTTTTTAACCTACAACCCACAACCATGGAATAAATGTGCCCCCTGAAAGATGCTTTGACTCTTTCCCTACATCCAGCACACACACGAAGATGTGTTCTTGTATTCTGAGTGTGGGGAAGTTCCTCAAACTGACAGCAGCCCCTGGATTCTATTAGTATCCCTTAGCTTCTGTTCCCTGAGTGTTCTTTTAGGCCAGGCCATGAGGGAAAGCTGGGGGATGGGCTTGGAGGCCACGTAGCAGTGAGTGCCCCCTGATCCATTGAGGAAGTACTTAGAGGACTTCTCCCTAAAGGGAACACCTTTTCCTGCATTCATCTGGGTGCAGTGGGGCTGCACAACTCTCCCACACCTAAGAATGTGTTCTGGAATTCTGAGTGCAGGGAAGTTCCTCCAACTGACAGCAGCGCCTGGGTTCTAATTGAATCCCTTTGCTTGTCTTCCCTGATGGGAAGCCTAGGCGGGAGTGCGGGGGAAAGTGTGGCTTGGGCTCCAAAACCAAGTATTTGCGATGACCTCTCTATGGTTTGTGGAGGTGTTTAAACTACATCCCTAACCTGGGAACACCTGTGCACCCATAAAGATCCGTGGAGTCTGTTTCCACACCTCCAGCACACACACGAACACTTGCACAGTTATCCTGAGAGTGGACAGACTCCTCCAACTGAGAGCAGGGCTTTGGTTCTTATAAAATCGCTTAACTTGTCTACCCTGTTTGGTTGCCTGATACGGAGTGCTGGGGAAAGGGTGGGTTGGGCTCTAAATCCAAGTATTAGCGAGTGCTTCTCCATGGGATTTGGAGGTTATTAACCAAAAGCCCACAATATGGGAATACCTGTGCTCCTTGAATAAAGCGTGGACTCTGTATCCCCACCACCAGAACACACATGAAGAAGTTTTCTGCTATCCTGAGTGTGGGCTGGCAATTTCAGGTGACAGCAGCGCCTGGGTTCTAAAAGAATCCCTTAGCTAGTCTTCCCTGATGGCATGCCTAGGCTGGAGAGTGGGGGAAAGTGGGGGTTGGGCTCTAAACCAAGTATAAGCGAGAGCCTATCCATGGGATGTGGGTTTTTAACCTACAACCCACAACCATGGAATAAATGTGCCCCCTGAAAGATGCTTTGACTGTTTCCCTACATCCAGCACACACACGAAGATGTGTTCTTGTATTCTGAGTGTGGGGAAGTTCCTCAAACTGACAGCAGCACCTGGATTCTATTAGTATCCCTTAGCTTCTGTTCCCTGAGTGTTCTTTTAGGCCAGGCCATGAGGGAAATCTGGGGGTTGGGCTTGGAGGCCACGTAGCAGTGAGTGCCCCCTGATCCATTGAGGAAGTACTTAGAGGACTTCTCCCTAAAGGGAACACCTTTTCCTGCATTCATCTGGGTGCAGTGGGGCTGCACAACTCTCCCACACCTAAGAATGTGTTCTGGAATTCTGAGTGCAGGGAAGTTCCTCCAACTGACAGCAGCGCCTGGGTTCTAATTGAATCCCTTTGCTTGTCTTCCCTGATGGAAAGCCTAGGCGGGAGTGCGGGGGAAAGTGTGGTTTGGGCTCCAAAACCAAGTATTTGCGATGACCTCTCTATGGTTTGTGGAGGTGTTTAAACTACATCCCTAACCTGGGAACACCTGTGCCCCCATAAAGATCCGTGGAGTCTGTTTCCACACCTCCAGCACACACACGAACACTTGCACAGTTATCCTGAGAGTGGGCAGCCTCCTCCAACTGAGAGCAGGGCCTTGGTTCTTATAAAATCGCTTAACTTGTCTACCCTGTTTGGTTGCCTGATACGGAGTGCTGGGGAAAGGGTGGGTTGGGCTCTAAATCCAAGTATTAGCGAGTGCTTCTCCATGGGATTTGGAGGTTATTAACCAAAAGCCCACAATATGGGAATACCTGTGCTCCTTGAAAAAAGCGTGGACTCTGTATCCCCACCACCAGAACACACATGAAGAAGTTTTCTGCTATCCTGAGTGTGGGCTGGCAATTTCAGGTGACAGAAGCGGCTGGGTTCTAATAGAATCCCTTAGCTTGTAATCCCTGAGTGTTTCCCTAGGACTGACTCTGAGAGAAACCTGGGGGTTGGGCTTTGAGGCCAAATAGTAGCGAGTGTCCTCGATGGACTGAGGAAGTCTTTAGATGAATTCTCCATAAAGGGAAACACCTGAGCACCCATTCATCTGCGTGGAGTGGGGCTTCAAATCTCCCCACCACACAAGGTTGGGTTCCAGTATCCTGAGGGTGGGGTAGTTCCTCCAACTGACATCAGCGTCTTGGTTTGAATAGAATCCCTTTGCTTGTCTTCCCTGATGGTTTGCCTAGGCCAGTGTGTGGTTAAAAGTGGGATTTGGGATCTAAAACTAAGTATTAGCGTGTGCCTCTCCATGGGTAGTGGAGATGTTTAAACTACAACCCACAACTTGGGAATTACTGTGACCCCTGAAAAATGCGTGTGCTATGTTTCCCCACGTCCAGCACACACAGGAAGAAGTTTTCTGGGGTTCTGAGTGTGGGGAGGTTCCTCCAACAGACAGCAGCACCTGGGTTGTAATAGAATCCCTTAGCTTGACTTCCCTAAGTGTTTTCCTAGGCCTAGCAGTAAGCGATGGTTGGGGAAGGGCTCTAAAGCCAAGTATTAGCGAGTGCATCTCTGTGGGTAGTGGAGGGTTTTAAACAACTTCCCCAACCTTGGAACACCTGTGTCCCATAAAGATGCGTGGAATCTGTTTCCCCACCTCCAGCACACACACGGAGACGTGCTCAGGTATCCTGATTGTGGGGAGGCTCCTCCAAATGACAGCAGCGCCTGGGTTATAAAAGGATCCCTTAGCTTGTCTTCCCTGATGGCATGCCTAGGCTGGAGAGTGGGGGAAAGTGGGGGATGGGCTCTAAACCAAGTATAAGCGAGAGCCTATCCATGGGATGTGGGTTTTTAACCTACAACCCACAACCATGGAATAAATGTGCCCCCTGAAAGATGCTTTGACTCTTTCCCTACACCCAGCACACACACGAAGATGTGTTCTTGTATTCTGAGTGTGGGGAAGTTCCTCAAACTGACAGCAGCACCTGGATTCTATTAGTATCCCTTAGCTTCTGTTCCCTGAGTGTTCTTTTAGGCCAGGCCATGAGGGAAAGCTGGGGGTTGGGCTTGGAGGCCACGTAGCAGTGAGTGCCCCCTGATCCATTGAGGAAGTACTTAGAGGACTTCTCCCTAAAGGGAACACCTTTTCCTGCATTCATCTGGGTGCAGTGGGGCTGCACAACTCTCCCACACCTAAGAATGTGTTCTGGAATTCTGAGTGCAGGGAAGTTCCTCCAACTGACAGCAGCGCCTGGGTTCTAATTGAATCCTTTTGCTTGTCTTCCCTGATGGGAAGCCTAGGCGGGAGTGCGGGGAAAAGTGTGGCTTGGGCTCCAAAACCAAATATTTGCGATGACCTCTCTATGGTTTGTGGAGGTTTTTAAACTACATCCCTAACCTGGGAACACCTGTGCAACCATAAAGATCCGTGGAGTCTGTTTCCACACCTCCAGCACACACACGAACACTTGCACAGTTATCCTGAGAGTGGACAGACTCCTCCAACTGAGAGCAGGGCTTTGGTTCTTATAAAATCGCTTAACTTGTCTACCCTGTTTGGTTGCCTGATACGGAGTGCTGGGGAAAGGGTGGGTTGGGCTCTAAATCCAAGTATTAGCGAGTGCTTCTCCATGGGATTTGGAGGTTATTAACCAAAAGCCCACAATATGGGAATACCTGTGCTCCTTGAAAAAAGCGTGGACTCTGTATCCCCACCACCAGAACACACATGAAGAAGTTTTCTGCTATCCTGAGTGTGGGCTGGCAATTTCAGGTGACAGCAGCGCCTGGGTTCTAAAAGAATCCCTTAGCTTGTCTTCCCTGATGGCATGCCTAGGCTGGAGAGTGGGGGAAAGTGGGGGTTGGGCTCTAAACCAAGTATAAGCGAGAGCCTATCCATGGGATGTGGGTTTTTAACATACAACCCACAACCATGGAATAAATATGCCCCCTGAAAGATGCTTTGACTGTTTCCCTACATCCAGCACACACACGAAGATGTGTTCTTGTATTCTGAGTGTGGGGAAGTTCCTCAAACTGACAGCAGCACCTGGATTCCATTAGTATCCTTTAGCTTCTGTTCCCTGAGTGTTCTCTTAGACCAGGCCATGAGGGAAAGCTGGGGGTTGGGCTTGGAGGCCACGTAGCAATGAGTGCCCCCTGATCCATTGAGGAAGTACTTAGAGGACTTCTCCCTAAACGGAACACCTTTTCCTCCATTTATCAGGGTGCAGTGGGGCTGCACAACTCTCCCACACCTAAGAATGTGTTCTGGAATTCTGAGTGCAGGGAAGTTCCTCCAACTGACAGCAGCGCCTGGGTTCTAATTGAATCCCTTTGCTTGTCTTCCCTGATGGGAAGCCTAGGCGGGAGTGCGGGGGAAAGTGTGGTTTGGGCTCCAAAACCAAGTATTTGCGATGACCTCTCTATGGTTTGTGGAGGTGTTTAAACTACATCCCTAACCTGGGAACACCTGTGCCCCCATAAAGATCCGTGGAGTCTGTTTCCACACTTCCAGCACACACACGAACACTTGCACAGTTATCCTGAGAGTGGGCAGCCTCCTCCAACTGAGAGCAGGGCCTTGGTTCTTATAAAATCGCTTAACTTGTCTACCCTGTTTGGTTGCCTGATACGGAGTGCTGGGGAAAGGGTGGGTTGGGCTCTAAATCCAAGTATTAGCGAGTGCTTCTCCATGGGATTTGGAGGTTATTAACCAAAAGCCCACAACATGGGAATACCTGTGCTCCTTGAAAAAAGCGTGGACTCTGTATCCCCACCACCAGAACACACATGAAGAAGTTTTCTGCTATCCTGAGTGTGGGCTGGCAATTTCAGGTGACAGAAGCGGCTGGGTTCTAATAGAATCCCTTAGCTTGTAATCCCTGAGTGTTTCCCTAGGACTGACTCTGAGAGAAACCTGGGGGTTGGGCTTTGAGGCCAAATAGTAGCGAGTGTCCCCGATGGCCTGAGGAAGTCTTTAGATGAATTCTCCATAAAGGGAAACACCTGAGCACCCATTCATCTGCGTGGAGTGGGGCTTCAAATCTCCCCACCACACAAGGTTGGGTTCCAGTATCCTGAGGGTGGGGTAGTTCCTCCAACTGACATCAGCGTCTTGGTTTGAATAGAATCCCTTTGCTTGTCTTCCCTGATGGTTTGCCTAGGCCAGTGTGTGGTTGAAAGTGGGATTTGGGATCTAAAACTAAGTATTAGCGTGTGCCTCTCCATGGGTAGTGGAGATGTTTAAACTACAACCCACAACTTGGGAATTACTGTGACCCCTGAAAAATGCGTGTGCTATGTTTCCCCACGTCCAGCACACACAGGAAGAAGTGTTCTGGGGTTCTGAGTGTGGGGAGGTTCCTCCAACAGACAGCAGCACCTGGGTTGTAATAGAATCCCTTAGCTTGACTTCCCTAAGTGTTTTCCTAGGCCTAGCAGTAAGCGATGGTTGGGGATGGGCTCTAAAGCCAAGTATTAGCGAGTGCATCTCTGTGGGTAGTGGAGGGTTTTAAACAACTTCCCCAACCTTGGAACACCTGTGTCCCATAAAGATGCGTGGAATCTGTTTCCCCACCTCCAGCACACACACGGAGACGTGCTCAGGTATCCTGATTGTGGGGAGGCTCCTCCAAATGACAGCAGCGCCTGGGTTCTAAAAGAATCCCTTAGCTTGTCTTCCCTGATGGCATGCCTAGGCTGGAGAGTGGGGGAAAGTGGGGGTTGGGCTCTAAACCAAGTATAAGCGAGAGCCTATCCATGGGATGTGGGTTTTTAACCTACAACCCACAACCATGGAATAAATGTGCCCCCTGAAAGATGCTTTGACTCTTTCCCTACATCCAGCACACACACGAAGATGTGTTCTTGTATTCTGAGTGTGGGGAAGTTCCTCAAACTGACAGCAGCACCTGGATTCTATTAGTATCCCTTAGCTTCTGTTCCCTGAGTGTTCTTTTAGGCCAGGCCATGAGGGAAAGCTGGGGGTTGGGCTTGGAGGCCACGTAGCAGTGAGTGCCCCCTGATCCATTGAGGAAGTACTTAGAGGACTTCTCCCTAAAGGGAACACCTTTTCCTGCATTCATCTGGGTGCAGTGGGGCTGCACAACTCTCCCACACCTAAGAATGTGTTCTGGAATTCTGAGTGCAGGGAAGTTCCTCCAACTGACAGCAGCGCCTGGGTTCTAATTGAATCCCTTTGCTTGTCTTCCCTGATGGGAAGCCTAGGCGGGAGTGCGGGGGAAAGTGTGGCTTGGGCTCCAAAACCAAGTATTTGCGATGACCTCTCTATGGTTTGTGGAGGTGTTTAAACTACATCCCTAACCTGGGAACACCTGTGCACCCATAAAGATCCGTGGAGTCTGTTTCCACACCTCCAGCACACACACGAACACTTGCACAGTTATCCTGAGAGTGGACAGACTCCTCCAACTGAGAGCAGGGCTTTGGTTCTTATAAAATCGCTTAACTTGTCTACCCTGTTTGGTTGCCTGATACGGAGTGCTGGGGAAAGGGTGGGTTGGGCTCTAAATCCAAGTATTAGCGAGTGCTTCTCCATGGGATTTGGAGGTTATTAACCAAAAGCCCACAATATGGGAATACCTGTGCTCCTTGAATAAAGCGTGGACTCTGTATCCCCACCACCAGAACACACATGAAGAAGTTTTCTGCTATCCTGAGTGTGGGCTGGCAATTTCAGGTGACAGCAGCGCCTGGGTTCTAAAAGAATCCCTTAGCTAGTCTTCCCTGATGGCATGCCTAGGCTGGAGAGTGGGGGAAAGTGGGGGTTGGGCTCTAAACCAAGTATAAGCGAGAGCCTATCCATGGGATGTGGGTTTTTAACATACAACCCACAATCATGGAAGAAATATGCCCCCTGAAAGATGCTTTGACTGTTTCCCTACATCCAGCACACACACGAAGATGTGTTCTTGTATTCTGAGTGTGGGGAAGTTCCTCAAACTGTCAGCAGCACCTGGATTCCATTAGTATCCTTTAGCTTCTGTTCCCTGAGTGTTCTCTTAGACCAGGCCATGAGGGAAAGCTGGGGGTTGGGCTTGGAGGCCACGTAGCAATGAGTGCCCCCTGATCCATTGAGGAAGTACTTAGAGGACTTCTCCCTAAACGGAACACCTTTTCCTCCATTTATCAGGGTGCAGTGGGGCTGCACAACTCTCCCACACCTAAGAATGTGTTCTGGAATTCTGAGTGCAGGGAAGTTCCTCCAACTGACAGCAGCGCCTGGGTTCTAATTGAATCCCTTTGCTTGTCTTCCCTGATGGAAAGCCTAGGCGGGAGTGCGGGGGAAAGTGTGGTTTGGGCTCCAAAACCAAGTATTTGCGATGACCTCTCTATGGTTTGTGGAGGTGTTTAAACTACATCCCTAACCTGGGAACACCTGTGCCCCCATAAAGATCCGTGGAGTCTGTTTCCACACCTCCAGCACACACACGAACACTTGCACAGTTATCCTGAGAGTGGGCAGCCTCCTCCAACTGAGAGCAGGGCCTTGGTTCTTATAAAATCGCTTAACTTGTCTACCCTGTTTGGTTGCCTGATACGGAGTGCTGGGGAAAGGGTGGGTTGGGCTCTAAATCCAAGTATTAGCGAGTGCTTCTCCATGGGATTTGGAGGTTATTAACCAAAAGCCCACAACATGGGAATACCTGTGCTCCTTGAAAAAAGCGTGGACTCTGTATCCCCACCACCAGAACACACATGAAGAAGTTTTCTGCTATCCTGAGTGTGGGCTGGCAATTTCAGGTGACAGAAGCGGCTGGGTTCTAATAGAATCCCTTAGCTTGTAATCCCTGAGTGTTTCCCTAGGACTGACTCTGAGAGAAACCTGGGGGTTGGGCTTTGAGGCCAAATAGTAGCGAGTGTCCCCGATGGACTGAGGAAGTCTTTAGATGAATTCTCCATAAAGGGAAACACCTGAGCACCCATTCATCTGCGTGGAGTGGGGCTTCAAATCTCCCCACCACACAAGGTTGGGTTCCAGTATCCTGAGGGTGGGGTAGTTCCTCCAACTGACATCAGCGTCTTGGTTTGAATAGAATCCCTTTGCTTGTCTTCCCTGATGGTTTGCCTAGGCCAGTGTGTGGTTGAAAGTGGGATTTGGGATCTAAAACTAAGTATTAGCGTGTGCCTCTCCATGGGTAGTGGAGATGTTTAAACTACAACCCACAACTTGGGAATTACTGTGACCCCTGAAAAATGCGTGTGCTATGTTTCCCCACGTCCAGCACACACAGGAAGAAGTGTTCTGGGGTTCTGAGTGTGGGGAGGTTCCTCCAACAGACAGCAGCACCTGGGTTGTAATAGAATCCCTTAGCTTGACTTCCCTAAGTGTTTTCCTAGGCCTAGCAGTAAGCGATGGTTGGGGATGGGCTCTAAAGCCAAGTATTAGCGAGTGCATCTCTGTGGGTAGTGGAGGGTTTTAAACAACTTCCCCAACCTTGGAACACCTGTGTCCCATAAAGATGCGTGGAATCTGTTTCCCCACCTCCAGCACACACACGGAGACGTGCTCAGGTATCCTGATTGTGGGGAGGCTCCTCCAAATGACAGCAGCGCCTGGGTTCTAAAAGAATCCCTTAGCTTGTCTTCCCTGATGGCATGCCTAGGCTGGAGAGTGGGGGAAAGTGGGGGTTGGGCTCTAAACCAAGTATAAGCGAGAGCCTATCCATGGGATGTGGGTTTTTAACCTACAACCCACAACCATGGAATAAATGTGCCCCCTGAAAGATGCTTTGACTCTTTCCCTACATCCAGCACACACACGAAGATGTGTTCTTGTATTCTGAGTGTGGGGAAGTTCCTCAAACTGACAGCAGCACCTGGATTCTATTAGTATCCCTTAGCTTCTGTTCCCTGAGTGTTCTTTTAGGCCAGGCCATGAGGGAAAGCTGGGGGTTGGGCTTGGAGGCCACGTAGCAGTGAGTGCCCCCTGATCCATTGAGGAAGTACTTAGAGGACATCTCCCTAAAGGGAACACCTTTTCCTGCATTCATCTGGGTGCAGTGGGGCTGCACAACTCTCCCACACCTAAGAATGTGTTCTGGAATTCTGAGTGCAGGGAAGTTCCTCCAACTGACAGCAGCGCCTGGGTTCTAATTGAATCCCTTTGCTTGTCTTCCCTGATGGGAAGCCTAGGCGGGAGTGCGGGGGAAAGTGTGGCTTGGGCTCCAAAACCAAGTATTTGCGATGACCTCTCTATGGTTTGTGGAGGTGTTTAAACTACATCCCTAACCTGGGAACACCTGTGCACCCATAAAGATCCGTGGAGTCTGTTTTCACACCTCCAGCACACACACGAACACTTGCACAGTTATCCTGAGAGTGGACAGACTCCTCCAACTGAGAGCAGGGCTTTGGTTCTTATAAAATCGCTTTACTTGTCTACCCTGTTTGGTTGCCTGATACGGAGTGCTGGGGAAAGGGTGGGTTGGGCTCTAAATCCAAGTATTAGCGAGTGCTTCTCCATGGGATTTGGAGGTTATTAACCAAAAGCCCACAATATGGGAATACCTGTGCTCCTTGAATAAAGCGTGGACTCTGTATCCCCACCACCAGAACACACATGAAGAAGTTTTCTGCTATCCTCAGTGTGGGCTGGCAATTTCAGGTGACAGCAGCGCCTGGGTTCTAAAAGAATCCCTTAGCTAGTCTTCCCTGATGGCATGCCTAGGCTGGAGAGTGGGGGAAAGTGGGGGTTGGGCTCTAAACCAAGTATAAGCGAGAGCCTATCCATGGGATGTGGGTTTTTAACATACAACCCACAATCATGGAAGAAATATGCCCCCTGAAAGATGCTTTGACTGTTTCCCTACATCCAGCACACACACGAAGATGTGTTCTTGTATTCTGAGTGTGGGGAAGTTCCTCAAACTGTCAGCAGCACCTGGATTCCATTAGTATCCTTTAGCTTCTGTTCCCTGAGTGTTCTCTTAGACCAGGCCATGAGGGAAAGCTGGGGGTTGGGCTTGGAGGCCACGTAGCAGTGAGTGCCCCCTGATCCATTGAGGAAGTACTTAGAGGACTTCTCCCTAAACGGAACACCTTTTCCTCCATTTATCAGGGTGCAGTGGGGCTGCACAACTCTCCCACACCTAAGAATGTGTTCTGGAATTCTGAGTGCAGGGAAGTTCCTCCAACTGACAGCAGCGCCTGGGTTCTAATTGAATCCCTTTGCTTGTCTTCCCTGATGGAAAGCCTAGGCGGGAGTGCGGGGGAAAGTGTGGTTTGGGCTCCAAAACCAAGTATTTGCGATGACCTCTCTATGGTTTGTGGAGGTGTTTAAACTACATCCCTAACCTGGGAACACCTGTGCCCCCATAAAGATCCGTGGAGTCTGTTTCCACACCTCCAGCACACACACGAACACTTGCACAGTTATCCTGAGAGTGGGCAGCCTCCTCCAACTGAGAGCAGGGCCTTGGTTCTTATAAAATCGCTTAACTTGTCTACCCTGTTTGGTTGCCTGATACGGAGTGCTGGGGAAAGGGTGGGTTGGGCTCTAAATCCAAGTATTAGCGAGTGCTTCTCCATGGGATTTGGAGGTTATTAACCAAAAGCCCACAACATGGGAATACCTGTGCTCCTTGAAAAAAGCGTGCACTCTGTATCCCCACCACCAGAACACACATGAAGAAGTTTTCTGCTATCCTGAGTGTGGGCTGGCAATTTCAGGTGACAGAAGCGGCTGGGTTCTAATAGAATCCCTTAGCTTGTAATCCCTGAGTGTTTCCCTAGGACTGACTCTGAGAGAAACCTGGGGGTTGGGCTTTGAGGCCAAATAGTAGCGAGTGTCCCCGATGGACTGAGGAAGTCTTTAGATGAATTCTCCATAAAGGGAAACACCTGAGCACCCATTCATCTGCGTGGAGTGGGGCTTCAAATCTCCCCACCACACAAGGTTGGGTTCCAGTATCCTGAGGGTGGGGTAGTTCCTCCAACTGACATCAGCGTCTTGGTTTGAATAGAATCCCTTTGCTTGTCTTCCCTGATGGTTTGCCTAGGCCAGTGTGTGGTTGAAAGTGGGATTTGGGATCTAAAACTAAGTATTAGCGTGTGCCTCTCCATGGGTAGTGGAGATGTTTAAACTACAACCCACAACTTGGGAATTACTGTGACCCCTGAAAAATGCGTGTGCTATGTTTCCCCACGTCCAGCACACACAGGAAGAAGTGTTCTGGGGTTCTGAGTGTGGGGAGGTTCCTCCAACAGACAGCAGCACCTGGGTTGTAATAGAATCCCTTAGCTTGACTTCCCTAAGTGTTTTCCTAGGCCTAGCAGTAAGCGATGGTTGGGGATGGGCTCTAAAGCCAAGTATTAGCGAGTGCATCTCTGTGGGTAGTGGAGGGTTTTAAACAACTTCCCCAACCTTGGAACACCTGTGTCCCATAAAGATGCGTGGAATCTGTTTCCCCACCTCCAGCACACACACGGAGACGTGCTCAGGTATCCTGATTGTGGGGAGGCTCCTCCAAATGACAGCAGCGCCTGGGTTATAAAAGGATCCCTTAGCTTGTCTTCCCTGATGGCATGCCTAGGCTGGAGAGTGGGGGAAAGTGGGGGTTGGGCTCTAAACCAAGTATAAGCGAGAGCCTATCCATGGGATGTGGGTTTTTAACCTACAACCCACAACCATGGAATAAATGTGCCCCCTGAAAGATGCTTTGACTCTTTCCCTACATCCAGCACACACACGAAGATGTGTTCTTGTATTCTGAGTGTGGGGAAGTTCCTCAAACTGACAGCAGCACCTGGATTCTATTAGTATCCCTTAGCTTCTGTTCCCTGAGTGTTCTTTTAGGCCAGGCCATGAGGGAAAGCTGGGGGTTGGGCTTGGAGGCCACGTAGCAGTGAGTGCCCCCTGATCCATTGAGGAAGTACTTAGAGGACTTCTCCCTAAAGGGAACACCTTTTCCTGCATTCATCTGGGTGCAGTGGGGCTGCACAACTCTCCCACACCTAAGAATGTGTTCTGGAATTCTGAGTGCAGGGAAGATCCTCCAACTGACAGCAGCGCCTGGGTTCTAATTGAATCCCTTTGCTTGTCTTCCCTGATGGGAAGCCTAGGCGGGAGTGCGGGGGAAAGTGTGGCTTGGGCTCCAAAACCAAGTATTTGCGATGACCTCTCTATGGTTTGTGGAGGTGTTTAAACTACATCCCTAACCTGGGAACACCTGTGCACCCATAAAGATCCGTGGAGTCTGTTTTCACACCTCCAGCACACACACGAACACTTGCACAGTTATCCTGAGAGTGGACAGACTCCTCCAACTGAGAGCAGGGCTTTGGTTCTTATAAAATCGCTTAACTTGTCTACCCTGTTTGGTTGCCTGATACGGAGTGCTGGGGAAAGGGTGGGTTGGGCTCTAAATCCAAGTATTAGCGAGTGCTTCTCCATGGGATTTGGAGGTTATTAACCAAAAGCCCACAATATGGGAATACCTGTGCTCCTTGAATAAAGCGTGGACTCTGTATCCCCACCACCAGAACACACATGAAGAAGTTTTCTGCTATCCTCAGTGTGGGCTGGCAATTTCAGGTGACAGCAGCGCCTGGGTTCTAAAAGAATCCCTTAGCTAGTCTTCCCTGATGGCATGCCTAGGCTGGAGAGTGGGGGAAAGTGGGGGTTGGGCTCTAAACCAAGTATAAGCGAGAGCCTATCCATGGGATGTGGGTTTTTAACATACAACCCACAATCATGGAAGAAATATGCCCCCTGAAAGATGCTTTGACTGTTTCCCTACATCCAGCACACACACGAAGATGTGTTCTTGTATTCTGAGTGTGGGGAAGTTCCTCAAACTGTCAGCAGCACCTGGATTCCATTAGTATCCTTTAGCTTCTGTTCCCTGAGTGTTCTCTTAGACCAGGCCATGAGGGAAAGCTGGGGGTTGGGCTTGGAGGCCACGTAGCAGTGAGTGCCCCCTGATCCATTGAGGAAGTACTTAGAGGACTTCTCCCTAAACGGAACACCTTTTCCTCCATTTATCAGGGTGCAGTGGGGCTGCACAACTCTCCCACACCTAAGAATGTGTTCTGGAATTCTGAGTGCAGGGAAGTTCCTCCAACTGACAGCAGCGCCTGGGTTCTAATTGAATCCCTTTGCTTGTCTTCCCTGATGGAAAGCCTAGGCGGGAGTGCGGGGGAAAGTGTGGTTTGGGCTCCAAAACCAAGTATTTGCGATGACCTCTCTATGGTTTGTGGAGGTGTTTAAACTACATCCCTAACCTGGGAACACCTGTGCCCCCATAAAGATCCGTGGAGTCTGTTTCCACACCTCCAGCACACACACGAACACTTGCACAGTTATCCTGAGAGTGGGCAGCCTCCTCCAACTGAGAGCAGGGCCTTGGTTCTTATAAAATCGCTTAACTTGTCTACCCTGTTTGGTTGCCTGATACGGAGTGCTGGGGAAAGGGTGGGTTGGGCTCTAAATCCAAGTATTAGCGAGTGCTTCTCCATGGGATTTGGAGGTTATTAACCAAAAGCCCACAACATGGGAATACCTGTGCTCCTTGAAAAAAGCGTGCACTCTGTATCCCCACCACCAGAACACACATGAAGAAGTTTTCTGCTATCCTGAGTGTGGGCTGGCAATTTCAGGTGACAGAAGCGGCTGGGTTCTAATAGAATCCCTTAGCTTGTAATCCCTGAGTGTTTCCCTAGGACTGACTCTGAGAGAAACCTGGGGGTTGGGCTTTGAGGCCAAATAGTAGCGAGTGTCCCCGATGGACTGAGGAAGTCTTTAGATGAATTCTCCATAAAGGGAAACACCTGAGCACCCATTCATCTGCGTGGAGTGGGGCTTCAAATCTCCCCACCACACAAGGTTGGGTTCCAGTATCCTGAGGGTGGGGTAGTTCCTCCAACTGACATCAGCGTCTTGGTTTGAATAGAATCCCTTTGCTTGTCTTCCCTGATGGTTTGCCTAGGCCAGTGTGTGGTTGAAAGTGGGATTTGGGATCTAAAACTAAGTATTAGCGTGTGCCTCTCCATGGGTAGTGGAGATGTTTAAACTACAACCCACAACTTGGGAATTACTGTGACCCCTGAAAAATGCGTGTGCTATGTTTCCCCACGTCCAGCACACACAGGAAGAAGTGTTCTGGGGTTCTGAGTGTGGGGAGGTTCCTCCAACAGACAGCAGCACCTGGGTTGTAATAGAATCCCTTAGCTTGACTTCCCTAAGTGTTTTCCTAGGCCTAGCAGTAAGCGATGGTTGGGGATGGGCTCTAAAGCCAAGTATTAGCGAGTGCATCTCTGTGGGTAGTGGAGGGTTTTAAACAACTTCCCCAACCTTGGAACACCTGTGTCCCATAAAGATGCGTGGAATCTGTTTCCCCACCTCCAGCACACACACGGAGACGTGCTCATTTATCCTGATTGTGGGGAGGCTCCTCCAAATGACAGCAGCGCCTGGGTTATAAAAGGATCCCTTAGCTTGTCTTCCCTGATGGCATGCCTAGGCTGGAGAGTGGGGGAAAGTGGGGGTTGGGCTCTAAACCAAGTATAAGCGAGAGCCTATCCATGGGATGTGGGTTTTTAACCTACAACCCACAACCATGGAATAAATGTGCCCCCTGAAAGATGCTTTGACTCTTTCCCTACATCCAGCACACACACGAAGATGTGTTCTTGTATTCTGAGTGTGGGGAAGTTCCTCAAACTGACAGCAGCACCTGGATTCTATTAGTATCCCTTAGCTTCTGTTCCCTGAGTGTTCTTTTAGGCCAGGCCATGAGGGAAAGCTGGGGGTTGGGCTTGGAGGCCACGTAGCAGTGAGTGCCCCCTGATCCATTGAGGAAGTACTTAGAGGACTTCTCCCTAAAGGGAACACCTTTTCCTGCATTCATCTGGGTGCAGTGGGGCTGCACAACTCTCCCACACCTAAGAATGTGTTCTGGAATTCTGAGTGCAGGGAAGTTCCTCCAACTGACAGCAGCGCCTGGGTTCTAATTGAATCCCTTTGCTTGTCTTCCCTGATGGAAAGCCCAGGCGGGAGTGCGGGGGAAAGTGTGGCTTGGGCTCCAAAACCAAGTATTTGCGATGACCTCTCTATGGTTTGTGGAGGTGTTTAAACTACATCCCTAACCTGGGAACACCTGTGCCCCCATGAAGATCCGTGGAGTCTGTTTCCACACCTCCAGCACACACACGAACACTTGCACAGTTATCCTGAGAGTGGGCAGCCTCCTCCAACTGAGAGCAGGGCCTTGGTTCTTATAAAATCGCTTAACTTGTCTACCCTGTTTGGTTGCCTGATACGGAGTGCTGGGGAAAGTGTGGGTTGGGCTCTAAATCCAAGTATTAGTGAGTGCTTCTCCATGGGATTTGGAGGTTATTAACCAAAAGCCCACAACATGGGAATACCTGTGCTCCTTGAAAAAAGCGTGGACTCTGTATCCCCACCACCAGAACACACATGAAGAAGTTTTCTGCTATCCTGAGTGTGGGCTGGCAATTTCAGGTGACAGAAGCGGCTGGGTTCTAATAGAATCCCTTAGCTTGTAATCCCTGAGTGTTTCCCTAGGACTGACTCTGAGAGAAACCTGGGGGTTGGGCTTTGAGGCCAAATAGTAGCGAGTGTCCCCGATGGACTGAGGAAGTATTTAGATGAATTCTCCATAAAGGGAAACACCTGAGCACCCATTCATCTGCGTGGAGTGGGACTTCAAATCTCCCCACCACACAAGGTTGGCTTCCAGTATCCTGAGGGTGGGGTAGTTCCTCCAACTGACATCAGCGTCTTGGTTTTAATAAAATCCCTTTGCTTGTCTTCCCTGATGGTTTGCCAAGGCCAGTGTGTGGTTGAAAGTGGGATTTGGGATCTAAAACTAAGTATTAACGTGTGCCTCTCCATGGGTAGTGGAGATGTTTAAACTACAACCCACAACTTGGGAATTACTGTGACCCCTGAAAAATGAGTGTGCTATGTTTCCCCACGTCCAGCACACACAGGAAGAAGTGTTCTGGGGTTCTGAGAGTGGGAAGGTTCCTCCAACAGACAGCAGCACCTGGGTTGTAATAGAATCCCTTAGCTTGACTTCCCTAAGTGTTTTCCTAGGCCTAGCAGTAAGCGATGGTGGGGGATGTGCTCTAAAGCCAAGTATTAGCGAGTGCATCTCTGTGGGTAGTGGAGGGTTTTAAACTACTTCCCCAACCTTGGAACACCTGTGCCCCATAAAGATGCGTGGAATCTGTTTCCCCACCTCCAGCACACACACGGAGATGTGCTCAGGTATCCTGATTGTGGGGAGGCTTCTCCAAATGACAGCAGCGCCTGGGTTCTAAAAGAATCCCTTAGCTTGTCTTCCCTGATGGCATGCCTAGGCTGGAGAGTGGGGGAAAGTGGGGGTTGGGCTCTAAACCAAGTATAAGCGAGAGCCTATCCATGGGATGTGGGTTTTTAACCTACAACCCACAACCATGGAATAAATGTGCCCCCTGAAAGATGCTTTGACTCTTTCCCTACATCCAGCACACACACGAAGATGTGTTCTTGTATTCTGAGTGTGGGGAAGTTCCTCAAACTGACAGCAGCACCTGGATTCTATTAGTATCCCTTAGCTTCTGTTCCCTGAGTGTTCTTTTAGGCCAGGCCATGAGGGAAAGCTGGGGGTTGGGCTTGGAGGCCACGTAGCAGTGAGTGCCCCCTGATCCATTGAGGAAGTACTTAGAGGACTTCTCCCTAAAGGGAACACCTTTTCCTGCATTCATCTGGGTGCAGTGGGGCTGCACAACTCTCCCACACCTAAGAATGTGTTCTGGAATTCTGAGTGCAGGGAAGTTCCTCCAACTGACAGCAGCGCCTGGGTTCTAATTGAATCCCTTTGCTTGTCTTCCCTGATGGAAAGCCTAGGCGGGAGTGCGGGGGAAAGTGTGGTTTGGGCTCCAAAACCAAGTATTTGCGATGACCTCTCTATGGTTTGTGGAGGTGTTTAAACTACATCCCTAACCTGGGAACACCTGTGCCCCCATAAAGATCCGTGGAGTCTGTTTCCACACCTCCAGCACACACACGAACACTTGCACAGTTATCCTGAGAGTGGGCAGCCTCCTCCAACTGAGAGCAGGGCCTTGGTTCTTATAAAATCGCTTAACTTGCCTACCCTGTTTGGTTGCCTGATACGGAGTGCTGGGGAAAGGGTGGGTTGGGCTCTAAATCCAAGTATTAGCGAGTGCTTCTCCATGGGATTTGGAGGTTATTAACCAAAAGCCCACAACATGGGAATACCTGTGCTCCTTGAAAAAAGCGTGGACTCTGTATCCCCACCACCAGAACACACATGAAGAAGTTTTCTGCTATCCTGAGTGTGGGCTGGCAATTTCAGGTGACAGAAGCGGCTGGGTTCTAATAGAATCCCTTAGCTTGTAATCCCTGAGTGTTTCCCTAGGACTGACTCTGAGAGAAACCTGGGGGTTGGGCTTTGAGGCCAAATAGTAGCGAGTGTCCCCGATGGACTGAGGAAGTATTTAGATGAATTCTCCATAAAGGGAAACACCTGAGCACCCATTCATCTGCGTGGAGTGGGGCTTCAAATCTCCCCACCACACAAGGTTGGGTTCCAGTATCCTGAGGGTGGGGTAGTTCCTCCAACTGACATCAGCATCTTGGTTTGAATAGAATCCCTTTGCTTGTCTTCCCTGATGGTTTGCCTAGGCCAGTGTGTGGTTGAAAGTGGGATTTGGGATCTAAAACTAAGTATTAGCGTGTGCCTCTCCATGGGTAGTGGAGATGTTTAAACTACAACCCACAACTTGGGAATTACTGTGACCCCTGAAAAATGCGTGTGCTATGTTTCCCCACGTCCAGCACACACAGGAAGAAGTGTTCTGGGGTTCTGAGTGTGGGGAGGTTCCTCCAACAGACAGCAGCACCTGGGTTGTAATAGAATCCCTTAGCTTGACTTCCCTAAGTGTTTTCCTAGGCCTAGCAGTAAGCGATGGTTGGGGATGGGCTCTAAAGCCAAGTATTAGCGAGTGCATCTCTGTGGGTAGTGGAGGGTTTTAAACTACTTCCCCAACCTTGGAACACCTGTGCCCCATAAAGATGCGTGGAATCTGTTTCCCCACCTCCAGCACACACACGGAGATGTGCTCAGGTATCCTGATTGTGGGGAGGCTTCTCCAAATGACAGCAGCGCCTGGGTTCTAAAAGAATCCCTTAGCTTGTCTTCCCTGATGGCACGCCTAGGCTGGAGAGTGGGGGAAAGTGGGGGTTGGGCTCTAAACCAAGTATAAGCGAGAGCCTATCCATGGGATGTGGGTTTTTAACCTACAACCCACAACCATGGAATAAATGTGCCCCCTGAAAGATGCTTTGACTCTTTCCCTACATCCAGCACACACACGAAGATGTGTTCTTGTATTCTGAGTGTGGGGAAGTTCCTCAAACTGACAGCAGCACCTGGATTCTATTAGTATCCCTTAGCTTCTGTTCCCTGAGTGTTCTTTTAGGCCAGGCCATGAGGGAAAGCTGGGGGTTGGGCTTGGAGGCCACGTAGCAGTGAGTGCCCCCTGATCCATTGAGGAAGTACTTAGAGGACTTCTCCCTAAAGGGAACACCTTTTCCTGCATTCATCTGGGTGCAGTGGGGCTGCACAACTCTCCCACACCTAAGAATGTGTTCTGGAATTCTGAGTGCAGGGAAGTTCCTCCAACTGACAGCAGCGCCTGGGTTCTAATTGAATCCCTTTGCTTGTCTTCCCTGATGGAAAGCCTAGGCGGGAGTGCGGGGGAAAGTGTGGTTTGGGCTCCAAAACCAAGTATTTGCGATGACCTCTCTATGGTTTGTGGAGGTGTTTAAACTACATCCCTAACCTGGGAACACCTGTGCCCCCATAAAGATCCGTGGAGTCTGTTTCCACACCTCCAGCACACACACGAACACTTGCACAGTTATCCTGAGAGTGGGCAGCCTCCTCCAACTGAGAGCAGGGCCTTGGTTCTTATAAAATCGCTTAACTTGTCTACCCTGTTTGGTTGCCTGATACGGAGTGCTGGGGAAAGGGTGGGTTGGGCTCTAAATCCAAGTATTAGCGAGTGCTTCTCCATGGGATTTGGAGGTTATTAACCAAAAGCCCACAACATGGGAATACCTGTGCTCCTTGAAAAAAGCGTGGACTCTGTATCCCCACCACCAGAACACACATGAAGAAGTTTTCTGCTATCCTGAGTGTGGGCTGGCAATTTCAGGTGACAGAAGCGGCTGGGTTCTAATAGAATCCCTTAGCTTGTAATCCCTGAGTGTTTCCCTAGGACTGACTCTGAGAGAAACCTGGGGGTTGGGCTTTGAGGCCAAATAGTAGCGAGTGTCCCCGATGGACTGAGGAAGTATTTAGATGAATTCTCCATAAAGGGAAACACCTGAGCACCCATTCATCTGCGTGGAGTGGGGCTTCAAATCTCCCCACCACACAAGGTTGGGTTCCAGTATCCTGAGGGTGGGGTAGTTCCTCCAACTGACATCAGCATCTTGGTTTGAATAGAATCCCTTTGCTTGTCTTCCCTGATGGTTTGCCTAGGCCAGTGTGTGGTTGAAAGTGGGATTTGGGATCTAAAACTAAGTATTAGCGTGTGCCTCTCCATGGGTAGTGGAGATGTTTAAACTACAACCCACAACTTGGGAATTACTGTGACCCCTGAAAAATGCGTGTGCTATGTTTCCCCACGTCCAGCACACACAGGAAGAAGTGTTCTGGGGTTCTGAGTGTGGGGAGGTTCCTCCAACAGACAGCAGCACCTGGGTTGTAATAGAATCCCTTAGCTTGACTTCCCTAAGTGTTTTCCTAGGCCTAGCAGTAAGCGATGGTTGGGGATGGGCTCTAAAGCCAAGTATTAGCGAGTGCATCTCTGTGGGTAGTGGAGGGTTTTAAACAATTTCCCCAACCTTGGAACACCTGTGTCCCATAAAGATGCGTGGAATCTGTTTCCCCACCTCCAGCACACACACGGAGACGTGCTCAGGTATCCTGATTGTGGGGAGGCTCCTCCAAATGACAGCAGCGCCTGGGTTCTAAAAGAATCCCTTAGCTTGTCTTCCCTGATGGCATGCCTAGGCTGGAGAGTGGGGGAAAGTGGGGGTTGGGCTCTAAACCAAGTATAAGCGAGAGCCTATCCATGGGATGTGGGTTTTTAAGCTACAACCCACAACCATGGAATAAATGTGCCCCCTGAAAGATGCTTTCACTCTTTCCCTACATCCAGCACACACACGAAGATGTGTTCTTGTATTCTGAGTGTGGGGAAGTTCCTCAAACTGACAGCAGCACCTGGATTCTATTAGTATCCCTTAGCTTCTGTTCCCTGAGTGTTCTTTTAGGCCAGGCCATGAGGGAAAGCTGGGGGTTGGGCTTGGAGGCCACGTAGCAGTGAGTGCCCCCTGATCCATTGAGGAAGTACTTAGAGGACTTCTCCCTAAAGGGAACACCTTTTCCTGCATTCATCTGGGTGCAGTGGGGCTGCACAACTCTCCCACACCTAAGAATGTGTTCTGGAATTCTGAGTGCAGGGAAGTTCCTCCAACTGACAGCAGCGCCTGGGTTCTAATTGAATCCCTTTGCTTGTCTTCCCTGATGGAAAGCCTAGGCGGGAGTGCGGGGGAAAGTGTGGCTTGGGCTCCAAAACCAAGTATTTGCGATGACCTCTCTATGGTTTGTGGAGGTGTTTAAACTACATCCCTAACCTGGGAACACCTGTGCCCCCATAAAGATCCGTGGAGTCTGTTTCCACACCTCCAGCACACACACGAACACTTGCACAGTTATCCTGAGAGTGGGCAGCCTCCTCCAACTGAGAGCAGGGCCTTGGTTCTTATAAAATCGCTTAACTTGTCTACCCTGTTTGGTTGCCTGATACGGAGTGCTGGGGAAAGGGTGGGTTGGGCTCTAAATCCAAGTATTAGCGAGTGCTTCTCCATGGGATTTGGAGGTTATTAACCAAAAGCCCACAACATGGGAATACCTGTGCTCCTTGAAAAAAGCGTGGACTCTGTATCCCCACCACCAGAACACACATGAAGAAGTTTTCTGCTATCCTGAGTGTGGGCTGGCAATTTCAGGTGACAGAAGCGGCTGGGTTCTAATAGAATCCCTTAGCTTGTAATCCCTGAGTGTTTCCCTAGGACTGACTCTGAGAGAAACCTGGGGGTTGGGCTTTGAGGCCAAATAGTAGCGAGTGTCCCCGATGGACTGAGGTAGTCTTTAGATGAATTCTCCATTAAGGGAAACACCTGAGCACCCATTCATCTGCGTGGAGTGGGGCTTCAAATCTCCCCACCACACAAGGTTGGGTTCCAGTATCCTGAGGGTGGGGTAGTTCCTCCAACTGACATCAGCGTCTTGGTTTGAATAGAATCCCTTTGCTTGTCTTCCCTGATGGTTTGCCTAGGCCAGTGTGTGGTTGAAAGTGGGATTTGGGATCTAAAACTAAGTATTAGCGTGTGCCTCTCCATGGGTAGTGGAGATGTTTAAACTACAACCCACAACTTGGGAATTACTGTGACCCCTGAAAAATGCGTGTGCTATGTTTCCCCACGTCCAGCACACACAGGAAGAAGTGTTCTGGGGTTCTGAGTGTGGGGAGGTTCCTCCAACAGACAGCAGCACCTGGGTTGTAATAGAATCCCTTAGCTTGACTTCCCTAAGTGTTTTCCTAGGCCTAGCAGTAAGCGATGGTTGGGGATGGGCTCTAAAGCCAAGTATTAGCGAGTGCATCTCTGTGGGTAGTGGAGGGTTTTAAACAACTTCCCCAACCTTGGAACACCTGTGTCCCATAAAGATGCGTGGAATCTGTTTCCCCACCTCCAGCACACACACGGAGACGTGCTCAGGTATCCTGATTGTGGGGAGGCTCCTCCAAATGACAGCAGCGCCTGGGTTCTAAAAGAATCCCTTAGCTTGTCTTCCCTGATGGCATGCCTAGGCTGGAGAGTGGGGGAAAGTGGGGGTTGGGCTCTAAACCAAGTATAAGCGAGAGCCTATCCATGGGATGTGGGTTTTTAACCTACAACCCACAACCATGGAATAAATGTGCCCCCTGAAAGATGCTTTGACTCTTTCCCTACATCCAGCACACACACGAAGATGTGTTCTTGTATTCTGAGTGTGGGGAAGTTCCTCAAACTGACAGCAGCACCTGGATTCTATTAGTATCCCTTAGCTTCTGTTCCCTGAGTGTTCTTTTAGGCCAGGCCATGAGGGAAAGCTGGGGGTTGGGCTTGGAGGCCACGTAGCAGTGAGTGCCCCCTGATCCATTGAGGAAGTACTTAGAGGACTTCTCCCTAAAGGGAACACCTTTTCCTGCATTCATCTGGGTGCAGTGGGGCTGCACAACTCTCCCACACCTAAGAATGTGTTCTGGAATTCTGAGTGCAGGGAAGTTCCTCCAACTGACAGCAGCGCCTGGGTTCTAATTGAATCCTTTTGCTTGTCTTCCCTGATGGGAAGCCTAGGCGGGAGTGCGGGGAAAAGTGTGGCTTGGGCTCCAAAACCAAATATTTGCGATGACCTCTCTATGGTTTGTGGAGGTGTTTAAACTACATCCCTAACCTGGGAACACCTGTGCACCCATAAAGATCCGTGGAGTCTGTTTCCACACCTCCAGCACACACACGAACACTTGCACAGTTATCCTGAGAGTGGACAGACTCCTCCAACTGAGAGCAGGGCTTTGGTTCTTATAAAATCGCTTAACTTGTCTACCCTGTTTGGTTGCCTGATACGGAGTGCTGGGGAAAGGGTGGGTTGGGCTCTAAATCCAAGTATTAGCGAGTGCTTCTCCATGGGATTTGGAGGTTATTAACCAAAAGCCCACAATATGGGAATACCTGTGCTCCTTGAAAAAAGCGTGGACTCTGTATCCCCACCACCAGAACACACATGAAGAAGTTTTCTGCTATCCTGAGTGTGGGCTGGCAATTTCAGGTGACAGCAGCGCCTGGGTTCTAAAAGAATCCCTTTGCTTGTCTTCCCTGATGGCATGCCTAGGCTGGAGAGTGGGGGAAAGTGGTGGTTGGGCTCTAAACCAAGTATAAGCGAGAGCCTATCCATGGGATGTGGGTTTTTAACATACAACCCACAACCATGGAATAAATATGCCCCCTGAAAGATGCTTTGACTGTTTCCCTACATCCAGCACACACACGAAGATGTGTTCTTGTATTCTGAGTGTGGGGAAGTTCCTCAAACTGACAGCAGCACCTGGATTCCATTAGTATCCTTTAGCTTCTGTTCCCTGAGTGTTCTCTTAGACCAGGCCATGAGGGAAAGCTGGGGGTTGGGCTTGGAGGCCACGTAGCAGTGAGTGCCCCCTGATCCATTGAGGAAGTACTTAGAGGACTTCTCCCTAAACGGAACACCTTTTCCTCCATTTATCAGGGTGCAGTGGGGCTGCACAACTCTCCCACACCTAAGAATGTGTTCTGGAATTCTGAGTGCAGGGAAGTTCCTCCAACTGACAGCAGCGCCTGGGTTCTAATTGAATCCCTTTGCTTGTCTTCCCTGATGGAAAGCCTAGGCGGGAGTGTGGGGGAAAGTGTGGTTTGGGCTCCAAAACCAAGTATTTGCGATGACCTCTCTATGGTTTGTGGAGGTGTTTAAACTACATCCCTTACCTGGGAACACCTGTGCCCCCATAAAGTTCCGTGGAGTCTGTTTCCACACCTCCAGCACACACACGAACACTTGCACAGTTATCCTGAGAGTGGGCAGCCTCCTCCAACTGAGAGCAGGGCCTTGGTTCTTATAAAATCGCTTAACTTGTCTACCCTGTTTGGTTGCCTGATACGGAGTGCTGGGGAAAGGGTGGGTTGGGCTCTAAATCCAAGTATTAGCGAGTGCTTCTCCATGGGATTTGGAGGTTATTAACCAAAAGCCCACAACATGGGAATACCTGTGCTCCTTGAAAAAAGCGTGGACTCTGTATCCCCACCACCAGAACACACATGAAGAAGTTTTCTGCTATCCTGAGTGTGGGCTGGCAATTTCAGGTGACAGAAGCGGCTGGGTTCTAATAGAATCCCTTAGCTTGTAATCCCTGAGTGTTTCCCTAGGACTGACTCTGAGAGAAACCTGGGGGTTGGGCTTTGAGGCCAAATAGTAGCGAGTGTCCCCGATGGACTGAGGAAGTATTTAGATGAATTCTCCATAAAGGGAAACACCTGAGCACCCATTCATCTGCGTGGAGTGGGGCTTCAAATCTCCCCACCACACAAGGTTGGGTTCCAGTATCCTGAGGGTGGGGTAGTTCCTCCAACTGACATCAGCGTCTTGGTTTGAATAGAATCCCTTTGCTTGTCTTCCCTGATGGTTTGCCTAGGCCAGTGTGTGGTTAAAAGTGGGATTTGGGATCTAAAACTAAGTATTAGCGTGTGCCTCTCCATGGGTAGTGGAGATGTTTAAACTACAACCCACAACTTGGGAATTACTGTGACCCCTGAAAAATGCGTGTGCTATGTTTCCCCACGTCCAGCACACACAGGAAGAATTGTTCTGGGGTTCTGAGTGTGGGGAGGTTCCTCCAACAGACAGCAGCACCTGGGTTGTAATAGAATCCCTTAGCTTGACTTCCCTAAGTGTTTTCCTAGGCCTAGCAGTAAGCGATGGTTGGGGATGGGCTCTAAAGCCAAGTATTAGCGAGTGCATCTCTGTGGGTAGTGGAGGGTTTTAAACAACTTCCCCAACCTTGGAACACCTGTGTCCCATAAAGATGCGTGGAATCTGTTTCCCCACCTCCAGCACACACACGGAGACGTGCTCAGGTATCCTGATTGTGGGGAGGCTCCTCCAAATGACAGCAGCGCCTGGGTTATAAAAGGATCCCTTAGCTTGTCTTCCCTGATGGCATGCCTAGGCTGGAGAGTGGGGGAAAGTGGGGGTTGGGCTCTAAACCAAGTATAAGCGAGAGCCTATCCATGGGATGTGGGTTTTTAACCTACAACCCACAACCATGGAATAAATGTGCCCCCTGAAAGATGCTTTGACTCTTTCCCTACATCCAGCACACACACGAAGATGTGTTCTTGTATTCTGAGTGTGGGGAAGTTCCTCAAACTGACAGCAGCACCTGGATTCTATTAGTATCCCTTAGCTTCTGTTCCCTGAGTGTTCTTTTAGGCCAGGCCATGAGGGAAAGCTGGGGGTTGGGCTTGGAGGCCACGTAGCAGTGAGTGCCCCCTGATCCATTGAGGAAGTACTTAGAGGACTTCTCCCTAAAGGGAACACCTTTTCCTGCATTCATCTGGGTGCAGTGGGGCTGCACAACTCTCCCACACCTAAGAATGTGTTCTGGAATTCTGAGTGCAGGGAAGTTCCTCCAACTGACAGCAGCGCCTGGGTTCTAATTGAATCCCTTTGCTTGTCTTCCCTGATGGAAAGCCTAGGCGGGAGTGCGGGGGAAAGTGTGGCTTGGGCTCCAAAACCAAGTATTTGCGATGACCTCTCTATGGTTTGTGGAGGTGTTTAAACTACATACCTAACCTGGGAACACCTGTGCCCCCATGAAGATCCGTGGAGTCTGTTTCCACACCTCCAGCACACACACGAACACTTGCACAGTTATCCTGAGAGTGGGCAGCCTCCTCCAACTGAGAGCAGGGCCTTGGTTCTTATAAAATCGCTTAACTTGTCTACCCTGTTTTGTTGCCTGATACGGAGTGCTGGGGAAAGTGTGGGTTGGGCTCTAAATCCAAGTATTAGTGAGTGCTTCTCCATGGGATTTGGAGGTTATTAACCAAAAGCCCACAACATGGGAATACCTGTGCTCCTTGAAAAAAGCGTGGACTCTGTATCCCCACCACCAGAACACACATGAAGAAGTTTTCTGCTATCCTGAGTGTGGGCTGGCAATTTCAGGTGACAGAAGCGGCTGGGTTCTAATAGAATCCCTTAGCTTGTAATCCCTGAGTGTTTCCCTAGGACTGACTCTGAGAGAAACCTGGGGGTTGGGCTTTGAGGCCAAATAGTAGCGAGTGTCCCCGATGGACTGAGGAAGTATTTAGATGAATTCTCCATAAAGGGAAACACCTGAGCACCCATTCATCTGCGTGGAGTGGGGCTTCAAATCTCCGCACCACACAAGGTTGGCTTCCAGTATCCTGAGGGTGGGGTAGTTCCTCCAACTGACATCAGCGTCTTGGTTTTAATAAAATCCCTTTGCTTGTCTTCCCTGATGGTTTGCCAAGGCCAGTGTGTGGTTGAAAGTGGGATTTGGGATCTAAAACTAAGTATTAACGTGTGCCTCTCCATGGGTAGTGGAGATGTTTAAACTACAACCCACAACTTGGGAATTACTGTGACCCCTGAAAAATGAGTGTGCTATGTTTCCCCACGTCCAGCACACACAGGAAGAAGTGTTCTGGGGTTCTGAGAGTGGGAAGGTTCCTCCAACAGACAGCAGCACCTGGGTTGTAATAGAATCCCTTAGCTTGACTTCCCTAAGTGTTTTCCTAGGCCTAGCAGTAAGCGATGGTGGGGGATGTGCTCTAAAGCCAAGAATAACGAGTGCATCTCTGTGGGTAGTGGAGGGTTTTAAACTACTTCCCCAACCTTGGAACACCTGTGCCCCATAAAGATGCGTGGAATCTGTTTCCCCACCTCCAGCACACACACGGAGATGTGCTCAGGTATCCTGATTGTGGGGAGGCTCCTCCAAATGACAGCAGCGCCTGGGTTCTAAAAGAATCCCTTAGCTTGTCTTCCCTGATGGCATGCCTAGGCTGGAGAGTGGGGGAAAGTGGGGGTTGGGCTCTAAACCAAGTATAAGCGAGAGCCTATCCATGGGATGTGGGTTTTTAACCTACAACCCACAACCATGGAATAAATGTGCCCCCTGAAAGATGCTTTGACTCTTTCCCTACATCCAGCACACACACGAAGATGTGTTCTTGTATTCTGAGTGTGGGGAAGTTCCTCAAACTGACAGCAGCACCTGGATTCTATTAGTATCCCTTAGCTTCTGTTCCCTGAGTGTTCTTTTAGGCCAGGCCATGAGGGAAAGCTGGGGGTTGGGCTTGGAGGCCACGTAGCAGTGAGTGCCCCCTGATCCATTGAGGAAGTACTTAGAGGACTTCTCCCTAAAGGGAACACCTTTTCCTGCATTCATCTGGGTGCAGTGGGGCTGCACAACTCTCCCACACCTAAGAATGTGTTCTGGAATTCTGAGTGCAGGGAAGTTCCTCCAACTGACAGCAGCGCCTGGGTTCTAATTGAATCCCTTTGCTTGTCTTCCCTGATGGAAAGCCTAGGCGGGAGTGCGGGGGAAAGTGTGGTTTGGGCTCCAAAACCAAGTATTGGCGATGACCTCTCTATGGTTTGTGGAGGTGTTTAAACTACATCCCTAACCTGGGAACACCTGTGCCCCCATAAAGATCCGTGGAGTCTGTTTCCACACCTCCAGCACACACACGAACACTTGCACAGTTATCCTGAGAGTGGGCAGCCTCCTCCAACTGAGAGCAGGGCCTTGGTTCTTATAAAATCGCTTAACTTGTCTACCCTGTTTGGTTGCCTGATACGGAGTGCTGGGGAAAGTGTGGGTTGGGCTCTAAATCCAAGTATTAGTGAGTGCTTCTCCATGGGATTTGGAGGTTATTAACCAAAAGCCCACAACATGGGAATACCTGTGCTCCTTGAAAAAAGCGTGGACTCTGTATCCCCACCACCAGAACACACATGAAGAAGTTTTCTGCTATCCTGAGTGTGGGCTGGCAATTTCAGGTGACAGAAGCGGCTGGGTTCTAATAGAATCCCTTAGCTTGTAATCCCTGAGTGTTTCCCTAGGACTGACTCTGAGAGAAACCTGGGGGTTGGGCTTTGAGGCCAAATAGTAGCGAGTGTCCCCGATGGACTGAGGAAGTATTTAGATGAATTCTCCATAAAGGGAAACACCTGAGCACCCATTCATCTGCGTGGAGTGGGGCTTCAAATCTCCGCACCACACAAGGTTGGCTTCCAGTATCCTGAGGGTGGGGTAGTTCCTCCAACTGACATCAGCGTCTTGGTTTGAATAGAATCCCTTTGCTTGTCTTCCCTGATGGTTTGCCTAGGCCAGTGTGTGGTTGAAAGTGGGATTTGGGATCTAAAACTAAGTATTAGCGTGTGCCTCTCCATGGGTAGTGGAGATGTTTAAACTACAACCCACAACTTGGGAATTACTGTGACCCCTGAAAAATGCGTGTGCTATGTTTCCCCACGTCCAGCACACACAGGAAGAAGTGTTCTGGGGTTCTGAGTGTGGGGAGGTTCCTCCAACAGACAGCAGCACCTGGGTTGTAATAGAATCCCTTAGCTTGACTTCCCTAAGTGTTTTCCTAGGCCTAGCAGTAAGCGATGGTTGGGGATGGGCTCTAAAGCCAAGTATTAGCGAGTGCATCTCTGTGGGTAGTGGAGGGTTTTAAACAACTTCCCCAACCTTGGAACACCTGTGTCCCATAAAGATGCGTGGAATCTGTTTCCCCACCTCCAGCACACACACGGAGACGTGCTCAGGTATCCTGATTGTGGGGAGGCTCCTCCAAATGACAGCAGCGCCTGGGTTCTAAAAGAATCCCTTAGCTTGTCTTCCCTGATGGCATGCCTAGGCTGGAGAGTGGGGGAAAGTGGGGGTTGGGCTCTAAACCAAGTATAAGCGAGAGCCTATCCATGGGATGTGGGTTTTTAACCTACAACCCACAACCATGGAATAAATGTGCCCCCTGAAAGATGCTTTGACTCTTTCCCTACATCCAGCACACACACGAAGATGTGTTCTTGTATTCTGAGTGTGGGGAAGTTCCTCAAACTGACAGCAGCACCTGGATTCTATTAGTATCCCTTAGCTTCTGTTCCCTGAGTGTTCTTTTAGGCCAGGCCATGAGGGAAAGCTGGGGGTTGGGCTTGGAGGCCACGTAGCAGTGAGTGCCCCCTGATCCATTGAGGAAGTACTTAGAGGACTTCTCCCTAAAGGGAACACCTTTTCCTGCATTCATCTGGGTGCAGTGGGGCTGCACAACTCTCCCACACCTAAGAATGTGTTCTGGAATTCTGAGTGCAGGGAAGTTCCTCCAACTGACAGCAGCGCCTGGGTTCTAATTGAATCCTTTTGCTTGTCTTCCCTGATGGGAAGCCTAGGCGGGAGTGCGGGGAAAAGTGTGGCTTGGGCTCCAAAACCAAATATTTGCGATGACCTCTCTATGGTTTGTGGAGGTGTTTAAACTACATCCCTAACCTGGGAACACCTGTGCACCCATAAAGATCCGTGGAGTCTGTTTCCACACCTCCAGCACACACACGAACACTTGCACAGTTATCCTGAGAGTGGACAGACTCCTCCAACTGAGAGCAGGGCTTTGGTTCTTATAAAATCGCTTAACTTGTCTACCCTGTTTGGTTGCCTGATACGGAGTGCTGGGGAAAGGGTGGGTTGGGCTCTAAATCCAAGTATTAGCGAGTGCTTCTCCATGGGATTTGGAGGTTATTAACCAAAAGCCCACAATATGGGAATACCTGTGCTCCTTGAAAAAAGCGTGGACTCTGTATCCCCACCACCAGAACACACATGAAGAAGTTTTCTGCTATCCTGAGTGTGGGCTGGCAATTTCAGGTGACAGCAGCGCCTGGGTTCTAAAAGAATCCCTTTGCTTGTCTTCCCTGATGGCATGCCTAGGCTGGAGAGTGGGGGAAAGTGGTGGTTGGGCTCTAAACCAAGTATAAGCGAGAGCCTATCCATGGGATGTGGGTTTTTAACATACAACCCACAACCATGGAATAAATATGCCCCCTGAAAGATGCTTTGACTGTTTCCCTACATCCAGCACACACACGAAGATGTGTTCTTGTATTCTGAGTGTGGGGAAGTTCCTCAAACTGACAGCAGCACCTGGATTCCATTAGTATCCTTTAGCTTCTGTTCCCTGAGTGTTCTCTTAGACCAGGCCATGAGGGAAAGCTGGGGGTTGGGCTTGGAGGCCACGTAGCAGTGAGTGCCCCCTGATCCATTGAGGAAGTACTTAGAGGACTTCTCCCTAAACGGAACACCTTTTCCTCCATTTATCAGGGTGCAGTGGGGCTGCACAACTCTCCCACACCTAAGAATGTGTTCTGGAATTCTGAGTGCAGGGAAGTTCCTCCAACTGACAGCAGCGCCTGGGTTCTAATTGAATCCCTTTGCTTGTCTTCCCTGATGGAAAGCCTAGGCGGGAGTGTGGGGGAAAGTGTGGTTTGGGCTCCAAAACCAAGTATTTGCGATGACCTCTCTATGGTTTGTGGAGGTGTTTAAACTACATCCCTTACCTGGGAACACCTGTGCCCCCATAAAGTTCCGTGGAGTCTGTTTCCACACCTCCAGCACACACACGAACACTTGCACAGTTATCCTGAGAGTGGGCAGCCTCCTCCAACTGAGAGCAGGGCCTTGGTTCTTATAAAATCGCTTAACTTGTCTACCCTGTTTGGTTGCCTGATACGGAGTGCTGGGGAAAGGGTGGGTTGGGCTCTAAATCCAAGTATTAGCGAGTGCTTCTCCATGGGATTTGGAGGTTATTAACCAAAAGCCCACAACATGGGAATACCTGTGCTCCTTGAAAAAAGCGTGGACTCTGTATCCCCACCACCAGAACACACATGAAGAAGTTTTCTGCTATCCTGAGTGTGGGCTGGCAATTTCAGGTGACAGAAGCGGCTGGGTTCTAATAGAATCCCTTAGCTTGTAATCCCTGAGTGTTTCCCTAGGACTGACTCTGAGAGAAACCTGGGGGTTGGGCTTTGAGGCCAAATAGTAGCGAGTGTCCCCGATGGACTGAGGAAGTATTTAGATGAATTCTCCATAAAGGGAAACACCTGAGCACCCATTCATCTGCGTGGAGTGGGGCTTCAAATCTCCCCACCACACAAGGTTGGGTTCCAGTATCCTGAGGGTGGGGTAGTTCCTCCAACTGACATCAGCGTCTTGGTTTGAATAGAATCCCTTTGCTTGTCTTCCCTGATGGTTTGCCTAGGCCAGTGTGTGGTTAAAAGTGGGATTTGGGATCTAAAACTAAGTATTAGCGTGTGCCTCTCCATGGGTAGTGGAGATGTTTAAACTACAACCCACAACTTGGGAATTACTGTGACCCCTGAAAAATGCGTGTGCTATGTTTCCCCACGTCCAGCACACACAGGAAGAATTGTTCTGGGGTTCTGAGTGTGGGGAGGTTCCTCCAACAGACAGCAGCACCTGGGTTGTAATAGAATCCCTTAGCTTGACTTCCCTAAGTGTTTTCCTAGGCCTAGCAGTAAGCGATGGTTGGGGATGGGCTCTAAAGCCAAGTATTAGCGAGTGCATCTCTGTGGGTAGTGGAGGGTTTTAAACAACTTCCCCAACCTTGGAACACCTGTGTCCCATAAAGATGCGTGGAATCTGTTTCCCCACCTCCAGCACACACACGGAGACGTGCTCAGGTATCCTGATTGTGGGGAGGCTCCTCCAAATGACAGCAGCGCCTGGGTTATAAAAGGATCCCTTAGCTTGTCTTCCCTGATGGCATGCCTAGGCTGGAGAGTGGGGGAAAGTGGGGGTTGGGCTCTAAACCAAGTATAAGCGAGAGCCTATCCATGGGATGTGGGTTTTTAACCTACAACCCACAACCATGGAATAAATGTGCCCCCTGAAAGATGCTTTGACTCTTTCCCTACATCCAGCACACACACGAAGATGTGTTCTTGTATTCTGAGTGTGGGGAAGTTCCTCAAACTGACAGCAGCACCTGGATTCTATTAGTATCCCTTAGCTTCTGTTCCCTGAGTGTTCTTTTAGGCCAGGCCATGAGGGAAAGCTGGGGGTTGGGCTTGGAGGCCACGTAGCAGTGAGTGCCCCCTGATCCATTGAGGAAGTACTTAGAGGACTTCTCCCTAAAGGGAACACCTTTTCCTGCATTCATCTGGGTGCAGTGGGGCTGCACAACTCTCCCACACCTAAGAATGTGTTCTGGAATTCTGAGTGCAGGGAAGTTCCTCCAACTGACAGCAGCGCCTGGGTTCTAATTGAATCCCTTTGCTTGTCTTCCCTGATGGAAAGCCTAGGCGGGAGTGCGGGGGAAAGTGTGGCTTGGGCTCCAAAACCAAGTATTTGCGATGACCTCTCTATGGTTTGTGGAGGTGTTTAAACTACATACCTAACCTGGGAACACCTGTGCCCCCATGAAGATCCGTGGAGTCTGTTTCCACACCTCCAGCACACACACGAACACTTGCACAGTTATCCTGAGAGTGGGCAGCCTCCTCCAACTGAGAGCAGGGCCTTGGTTCTTATAAAATCGCTTAACTTGTCTACCCTGTTTTGTTGCCTGATACGGAGTGCTGGGGAAAGTGTGGGTTGGGCTCTAAATCCAAGTATTAGTGAGTGCTTCTCCATGGGATTTGGAGGTTATTAACCAAAAGCCCACAACATGGGAATACCTGTGCTCCTTGAAAAAAGCGTGGACTCTGTATCCCCACCACCAGAACACACATGAAGAAGTTTTCTGCTATCCTGAGTGTGGGCTGGCAATTTCAGGTGACAGAAGCGGCTGGGTTCTAATAGAATCCCTTAGCTTGTAATCCCTGAGTGTTTCCCTAGGACTGACTCTGAGAGAAACCTGGGGGTTGGGCTTTGAGGCCAAATAGTAGCGAGTGTCCCCGATGGACTGAGGAAGTATTTAGATGAATTCTCCATAAAGGGAAACACCTGAGCACCCATTCATCTGCGTGGAGTGGGGCTTCAAATCTCCGCACCACACAAGGTTGGCTTCCAGTATCCTGAGGGTGGGGTAGTTCCTCCAACTGACATCAGCGTCTTGGTTTTAATAAAATCCCTTTGCTTGTCTTCCCTGATGGTTTGCCAAGGCCAGTGTGTGGTTGAAAGTGGGATTTGGGATCTAAAACTAAGTATTAACGTGTGCCTCTCCATGGGTAGTGGAGATGTTTAAACTACAACCCACAACTTGGGAATTACTGTGACCCCTGAAAAATGAGTGTGCTATGTTTCCCCACGTCCAGCACACACAGGAAGAAGTGTTCTGGGGTTCTGAGAGTGGGAAGGTTCCTCCAACAGACAGCAGCACCTGGGTTGTAATAGAATCCCTTAGCTTGACTTCCCTAAGTGTTTTCCTAGGCCTAGCAGTAAGCGATGGTGGGGGATGTGCTCTAAAGCCAAGAATAACGAGTGCATCTCTGTGGGTAGTGGAGGGTTTTAAACTACTTCCCCAACCTTGGAACACCTGTGCCCCATAAAGATGCGTGGAATCTGTTTCCCCACCTCCAGCACACACACGGAGATGTGCTCAGGTATCCTGATTGTGGGGAGGCTCCTCCAAATGACAGCAGCGCCTGGGTTCTAAAAGAATCCCTTAGCTTGTCTTCCCTGATGGCATGCCTAGGCTGGAGAGTGGGGGAAAGTGGGGGTTGGGCTCTAAACCAAGTATAAGCGAGAGCCTATCCATGGGATGTGGGTTTTTAACCTACAACCCACAACCATGGAATAAATGTGCCCCCTGAAAGATGCTTTGACTCTTTCCCTACATCCAGCACACACACGAAGATGTGTTCTTGTATTCTGAGTGTGGGGAAGTTCCTCAAACTGACAGCAGCACCTGGATTCTATTAGTATCCCTTAGCTTCTGTTCCCTGAGTGTTCTTTTAGGCCAGGCCATGAGGGAAAGCTGGGGGTTGGGCTTGGAGGCCACGTAGCAGTGAGTGCCCCCTGATCCATTGAGGAAGTACTTAGAGGACTTCTCCCTAAAGGGAACACCTTTTCCTGCATTCATCTGGGTGCAGTGGGGCTGCACAACTCTCCCACACCTAAGAATGTGTTCTGGAATTCTGAGTGCAGGGAAGTTCCTCCAACTGACAGCAGCGCCTGGGTTCTAATTGAATCCCTTTGCTTGTCTTCCCTGATGGAAAGCCTAGGCGGGAGTGCGGGGGAAAGTGTGGTTTGGGCTCCAAAACCAAGTATTGGCGATGACCTCTCTATGGTTTGTGGAGGTGTTTAAACTACATCCCTAACCTGGGAACACCTGTGCCCCCATAAAGATCCGTGGAGTCTGTTTCCACACCTCCAGCACACACACGAACACTTGCACAGTTATCCTGAGAGTGGGCAGCCTCCTCCAACTGAGAGCAGGGCCTTGGTTCTTATAAAATCGCTTAACTTGTCTACCCTGTTTGGTTGCCTGATACGGAGTGCTGGGGAAAGTGTGGGTTGGGCTCTAAATCCAAGTATTAGTGAGTGCTTCTCCATGGGATTTGGAGGTTATTAACCAAAAGCCCACAACATGGGAATACCTGTGCTCCTTGAAAAAAGCGTGGACTCTGTATCCCCACCACCAGAACACACATGAAGAAGTTTTCTGCTATCCTGAGTGTGGGCTGGCAATTTCAGGTGACAGAAGCGGCTGGGTTCTAATAGAATCCCTTAGCTTGTAATCCCTGAGTGTTTCCCTAGGACTGACTCTGAGAGAAACCTGGGGGTTGGGCTTTGAGGCCAAATAGTAGCGAGTGTCCCCGATGGACTGAGGAAGTATTTAGATGAATTCTCCATAAAGGGAAACACCTGAGCACCCATTCATCTGCGTGGAGTGGGGCTTCAAATCTCCGCACCACACAAGGTTGGCTTCCAGTATCCTGAGGGTGGGGTAGTTCCTCCAACTGACATCAGCGTCTTGGTTTTAATAAAATCCCTTTGCTTGTCTTCCCTGATGGTTTGCCAAGGCCAGTGTGTGGTTGAAAGTGGGATTTGGGATCTAAAACTAAGTATTAACGTGTGCCTCTCCATGGGTAGTGGAGATGTTTAAACTACAACCCACAACTTGGGAATTACTGTGACCCCTGAAAAATGAGTGTGCTATGTTTCCCCACGTCCAGCACACACAGGAAGAAGTGTTCTGGGGTTCTGAGAGTGGGAAGGTTCCTCCAACAGACAGCAGCACCTGGGTTCTAATAGAATCCCTTAGCTTGACTTCCCGAAGTGTTTTCCTAGGCCTAGCAGTAAGCGATGGTGGGGGATGTGCTCTAAAGCCAAGTATTAGCGAGTGCATCTCTGTGGGTAGTGGAGGGTTTTAAACTACTTCCCCAACCTTGGAACACCTGTGCCCCGTAAAGATGCGTGGAATCTGTTTCCCCACCTCCAGCACACACACGGAGACGTGCTCAGGTATCCTGATTGTGGGGAGGCTCCTCCAAATGACAGCAGCGCCTGGGTTCTAAAAGAATCCCTTAGCTTGTCTTCCCTGATGGCATGCCTAGGCTGGAGAGTGGGGGAAAGTGGGGGTTGGGCTCTAAACCAAGTATAAGCGAGAGCCTATCCATGGGATGTGGGTTTTTAACCTACAACCCACAACCATGGAATAAATGTGCCCCCTGAAAGATGCTTTGACTCTTTCCCTACATCCAGCACACACACGAAGATGTGTTCTTGTATTCTGAGTGTGGGGAAGTTCCTCAAACTGACAGCAGCACCTGGATTCTATTAGTATCCCTTAGCTTCTGTTCCCTGAGTGTTCTTTTAGGCCAGGCCATGAGGGAAAGCTGGGGGTTGGGCTTGGAGGCCACGTAGCAGTGAGTGCCCCCTGATCCATTGAGGAAGTACTTAGAGGACTTCTCCCTAAAGGGAACACCTTTTCCTGCATTCATCTGGGTGCAGTGGGGCTGCACAACTCTCCCACACCTAAGAATGTGTTCTGGAATTCTGAGTGCAGGGAAGTTCCTCCAACTGACAGCAGCGCCTGGGTTCTAATTGAATCCCTTTGCTTGTCTTCCCTGATGGAAAGCCTAGGCGGGAGTGCGGGGGAAAGTGTGGTTTGGGCTCCAAAACCAAGTATTGGCGATGACCTCTCTATGGTTTGTGGAGGTGTTTAAACTACATCCCTAACCTGGGAACACCTGTGCCCCCATAAAGATCCGTGGAGTCTGTTTCCACACCTCCAGCACACACACGAACACTTGCACAGTTATCCTGAGAGTGGGCAGCCTCCTCCAACTGAGAGCAGGGCCTTGGTTCTTATAAAATCGCTTAACTTGTCTACCCTGTTTGGTTGCCTGATACGGAGTGCTGGGGAAAGGATGGGTTGGGCTCTAAATCCAAGTATTAGCGAGTGCTTCTCCATGGGATTTGGAGGTTATTAACCAAAAGCCCACAACATGGGAATACCTGTGCTCCTTGAAAAAAGCGTGGACTCTGTATCCCCACCACCAGAACACACATGAAGAAGTTTTCTGCTATCCTGAGTGTGGGCTGGCAATTTCAGGTGACAGAAGCGGCTGGGTTCTAATAGAATCCCTTAGCTTGTAATCCCTGAGTGTTTCCCTAGGACTGACTCTGAGAGAAACCTGGGGGTTGGGCTTTGAGGCCAAAGAGTAGCGAGTGTCCCCGATGGACTGAGGAAGTCTTTAGATGAATTCTCCATAAAGGGAAACACCTGAGCACCCATTCATCTGCGTGGAGTGGGGCTTCAAATCTCCCCACCACACAAGGTTGGGTTCCAGTATCCTGAGGGTGGGGTAGTTCCTCCAACTGACATCAGCGTCTTGGTTTGAATAGAATCCCTTTGCTTGTCTTCCCTGATGGTTTGCCTAGGCCAGTGTGTGGTTGAAAGTGGGATTTGGGATCTAAAACTAAGTATTAGCGTGTGCCTCTCCATGGGTAGTGGAGATGTTTAAACTACAACCCACAACTTGGGAATTACTGTGACCCCTGAAAAATGCGTGTGCTATGTTTCCCCACGTCCAGCACACACAGGAAGAAGTGTTCTGGGGTTCTGAGTGTGGGGAGGTTCCTCCAACAGACAGCAGCACCTGGGTTGTAATAGAATCCCTTAGCTTGACTTCCCTAAGTGTTTTCCTAGGCCTAGCAGTAAGCGATGGTTGGGGATGGGCTCTAAAGCCAAGTATTAGCGAGTGCATCTCTGTGGGTAGTGGAGGGTTTTAAACAACTTCCCCAACCTTGGAACACCTGTGTCCCATAAAGATGCGTGGAATCTGTTTCCCCACCTCCAGCACACACACGGAGACGTGCTCAGGTATCCTGATTGTGGGGAGGCTCCTCCAAATGACAGCAGCGCCTGGGTTCTAAAAGGATCCCTTAGCTTGTCTTCCCTGATGGCATGCCTAGGCTGGAGAGTGGGGGAAAGTGGGGGTTGGGCTCTAAACCAAGTATAAGCGAGAGCCTATCCATGGGATGTGGGTTTTTAACCTACAACCCACAACCATGGAATAAATGTGCCCCCTGAAAGATGCTTTGACTCTTTCCCTACATCCAGCACACACACGAAGATGTGTTCTTGTATTCTGAGTGTGGGGAAGTTCCTCAAACTGACAGCAGCACCTGGATTCTATTAGTATCCCTTAGCTTCTGTTCCCTGAGTGTTCTTTTAGGCCAGGCCATGAGGGAAAGCTGGGGGTTGGGCTTGGAGGCCACGTAGCAGTGAGTGCCCCCTGATCCATTGAGGAAGTACTTAGAGGACTTCTCCCTAAAGGGAACACCTTTTCCTGCATTCATCTGGGTGCAGTGGGGCTGCACAACTCTCCCACACCTAAGAATGTGTTCTGGAATTCTGAGTGCAGGGAAGTTCCTCCAACTGACAGCAGCGCCTGGGTTCTAATTGAATCCCTTTGCTTGTCTTCCCTGATGGAAAGCCTAGGCGGGAGTGCGGGGGAAAGTGTGGCTTGGGCTCCAAAACCAAGTATTTGCGATGACCTCTCTATGGTTTGTGGAGGTGTTTAAACTACATCCCTAACCTGGGTACACCTGTGCCCCCATAAAGATCCGTGGAGTCTGTTTCCACACCTCCAGCACACACACGAACACTTGCACAGTTATCCTGAGAGTGGACAGACTCCTCCAACTGAGAGCAGGGCTTTGGTTCTTATAAAATCGCTTAACTTGTCTACCCTGTTTGGTTGCCTGATACGGAGTGCTGGGGAAAGGGTGGGTTGGGCTCTAAATCCAAGTATTAGCGAGTGCTTCTCCATGGGATTTGGAGGTTATTAACCAAAAGCCCACAACATGGGAATACCTGTGCTCCTTGAAAAAAGCGTGGACTCTGTATCCCCACCACCAGAACACACATGAAGTAGTTTTCTGCTATCCTGAGTGTGGGCTGGCAATTTCAGGTGACAGAAGCGGCTGGGTTCTAATAGATTCCCTTAGCTTGTAATCCCTGAGTGTTTCCCTAGGACTGACTCTGAGAGAAACCTGGGGGTTGGGCTTTGAGTCCAAATATTAGCGAGTGTCCCCAATGGACTGAGGAAGTATTTAGACGAACTCTCCCATAAAGGGAAACACCTGAGCACCCATTCATCTGCGTGGAGTGGGGCTTCAAATCTCCCCACCACACAAGGTTGGGTTCCAGTATCCTGAGGGTGGGGTAGTTCCTCCAACTTACATCAGCATCTTGGTTTGAATAGAATCCCTTTGCTTGTCTTCCCTGATGGTTTGCCTAGGCCAGTGTGTGGTTGAAAGTGGGATTTGGGATCTAAAACTAAGTATTAGCGTGTGCCTCTCCATGGGTAGTGGAGATGTTTAAACTACAACCCACAACTTGGGAATTACTGTGACCCCTGAAAAATGCGTGTGCTATGTTTCCCCACGTCCAGCACACACAGGAAGAAGTTTTCTGGGGTTCTGAGAGTGGGGAGGTTCCTCCAACAGACAGCAGCACCTGGGTTGTAATAGAATCCCTTAGCTTGACTTCCCTAAGTGTTTTCCTAGGCCTAGCAGTAAGCGATGGTGGGGGATGGGCTCTAAAGCCAAGTATTAGCGAGTGCATCTCTGTGGGTAGTGGAGGGTTTTAAACTACTTCCCCAACCTTGGAACACCTGTGCCCCATAAAGATGCGTGGAATCTGTTTCCCCACCTCCAGCACACACACGGAGACGTGCTCAGGTATCCTGATTGTGGGGAGGCTCCTCCAAATGACACCAGCGCCTGGGTTCTAAAAGAATCCCTTAGCTTGTCTTCCCTGATGGCATGCCTAGGCTGGAGAGTGGGGGAAAGTGGGGGTTGGGCTCTAAACCAAGTATAAGCGAGAGCCTATCCATGGGATGTGGGTTTTTAACCTACAACCCACAACCATGGAATAAATGTGCCCCTGAAAGATGCTTTGACTCTTTCCCTACATCCAGCACACACACGAAGATGTGTTCTTGTATTCTGAGTGTGGGGAAGTTCCTCAAACTGACAGCAGCACCTGGATTCTATTAGTAACCCTTAGCTTCTGTTCCCTGAGTGTTCTTTTAGGCCAGGCCATGAGGGAAAGCTGGGGGTTGGGCTTGGAGGCCACGTAGCAGTGAGTGCCCCCTGATCCATTGAGGAAGTACTTAGAGGACTTCTCCCTAAAGGGAACACCTTTTCCTGCATTCATCTGGGTGCAGTGGGGCTGCACAACTCTCCCACACCTAAGAATGTGTTCTGGAATTCTGAGTGCAGGGAAGTTCCTCCAACTGACAGCAGCGCCTGGGTTCTAATTGAATCCCTTTGCTTGTATTCCCTGATGGAAAGCCTAGGCGGGAGTGCGGGGGAAAGTGTGGTTTGGGCTCCAAAACCAAGTACTTGCGATGACCTCTCTATGGTTTGTGGAGGTGTTTAAACTACATCCCTAACCTGGGAACACCTGTGCCCCCATAAAGATCCGTGTAGTCTGTTTCCACACCTCCAGCACACACACGAACACTTGCACAGTTATCCTGAGAGTGGGCAGCCTCCTCCAACTGAGAGCAGGGCCTTGGTTCTTATAAAATCGCTTAACTTGTCTACCCTGTTTGGTTGCCTGATACGGAGTGCTGGGGAAAGGTTGGGTTGGGCTCTAAATCCAAGTATTAGCGAGTGCTTCTCCATGGGATTTGGAGGTTATTAACCAAAAGCCCACAACATGGGAATACCTGTGCTCCTTGAAAAAAGCGTGGACTCTGTATCCCCACCACCAGAACACACATGAAGAAGTTTTCTGCTATCCTGAGTGTGGGCTGGCAATTTCAGGTGACAGAGCGGCTGGGTTCTAATAGAATCCCTTAGCTTGTAATCCCTGAGTGTTTCCCTAGGACTGACTCTGAGAGAAACCTGGGGGTTGGGCTTTGAGGCCAAATAGTAGCGAGTGTCCCCGATGGACTGAGGAAGTATTTAGATGAATTCTCCATAAAGGGAAACACCTGAGCACCCATTCATCTGCGTGGAGTGGGGCTTCAAATCTCCCCACCACACAAGGTTGGGTTCCAGTATCCTGAGGGTGGGGTAGTTCCTCCAACTGACATCAGCGTCTTGGTTTGAATAGAATCCCTTTGCTTGTCTTCCCTGATGGTTTGCCTAGGCCAGTGTGTGGTTAAAAGTGGGATTTGGGATCTAAAACTAAGTATTAGCGTGTGCCTCTCCATGGGTAGTGGAGATGTTTAAACTACAACCCACAACTTGGGAATTACTGTGACCCCTGAAAAATGCGTGTGCTATGTTTCCCCACGTCCAGCACACACAGGAAGAATTGTTCTGGGGTTCTGAGTGTGGGGAGGTTCCTCCAACAGACAGCAGCACCTGGGTTGTAATAGAATCCCTTAGCTTGACTTCCCTAAGTGTTTTCCTAGGCCTAGCAGTAAGCGATGGTTGGGGATGGGCTCTAAAGCCAAGTATTAGCGAGTGCATCTCTGTGGGTAGTGGAGGGTTTTAAACAACTTCCCCAACCTTGGAACACCTGTGTCCCATAAAGATGCGTGGAATCTGTTTCCCCACCTCCAGCACACACACGGAGACGTGCTCAGGTATCCTGATTGTGGGGAGGCTCCTCCAAATGACAGCAGCGCCTGGGTTATAAAAGGATCCCTTAGCTTGTCTTCCCTGATGGCATGCCTAGGCTGGAGAGTGGGGGAAAGTGGGGGTTGGGCTCTAAACCAAGTATAAGCGAGAGCCTATCCATGGGATGTGGGTTTTTAACCTACAACCCACAACCATGGAATAAATGTGCCCCCTGAAAGATGCTTTGACTCTTTCCCTACATCCAGCACACACACGAAGATGTGTTCTTGTATTCTGAGTGTGGGGAAGTTCCTCAAACTGACAGCAGCACCTGGATTCTATTAGTATCCCTTAGCTTCTGTTCCCTGAGTGTTCTTTTAGGCCAGGCCATGAGGGAAAGCTGGGGGTTGGGCTTGGAGGCCACGTAGCAGTGAGTGCCCCCTGATCCATTGAGGAAGTACTTAGAGGACTTCTCCCTAAAGGGAACACCTTTTCCTGCATTCATCTGGGTGCAGTGGGGCTGCACAACTCTCCCACACCTAAGAATGTGTTCTGGAATTCTGAGTGCAGGGAAGTTCCTCCAACTGACAGCAGCGCCTGGGTTCTAATTGAATCCCTTTGCTTGTCTTCCCTGATGGAAAGCCTAGGCGGGAGTGCGGGGGAAAGTGTGGCTTGGGCTCCAAAACCAAGTATTTGCGATGACCTCTCTATGGTTTGTGGAGGTGTTTAAACTACATACCTAACCTGGGAACACCTGTGCCCCCATGAAGATCCGTGGAGTCTGTTTCCACACCTCCAGCACACACACGAACACTTGCACAGTTATCCTGAGAGTGGGCAGCCTCCTCCAACTGAGAGCAGGGCCTTGGTTCTTATAAAATCGCTTAACTTGTCTACCCTGTTTTGTTGCCTGATACGGAGTGCTGGGGAAAGTGTGGGTTGGGCTCTAAATCCAAGTATTAGTGAGTGCTTCTCCATGGGATTTGGAGGTTATTAACCAAAAGCCCACAACATGGGAATACCTGTGCTCCTTGAAAAAAGCGTGGACTCTGTATCCCCACCTCCAGAACACACATGAAGAAGTTTTCTGCTATCCTGAGTGTGGGCTGGCAATTTCAGGTGACAGAAGCGGCTGGGTTCTAATAGAATCCCTTAGCTTGTAATCCCTGAGTGTTTCCCTAGGACTGACTCTGAGAGAAACCTGGGGGTTGGGCTTTGAGGCCAAATAGTAGCGAGTGTCCCCGATGGACTGAGGAAGTATTTAGATGAATTCTCCATAAAGGGAAACACCTGAGCACCCATTCATCTGCGTGGAGTGGGGCTTCAAATCTCCGCACCACACAAGGTTGGCTTCCAGTATCCTGAGGGTGGGGTAGTTCCTCCAACTGACATCAGCGTCTTGGTTTTAATAAAATCCCTTTGCTTGTCTTCCCTGATGGTTTGCCAAGGCCAGTGTGTGGTTGAAAGTGGGATTTGGGATCTAAAACTAAGTATTAACGTGTGCCTCTCCATGGGTAGTGGAGATGTTTAAACTACAACCCACAACTTGGGAATTACTGTGACCCCTGAAAAATGAGTGTGCTATGTTTCCCCACGTCCAGCACACACAGGAAGAAGTGTTCTGGGGTTCTGAGAGTGGGAAGGTTCCTCCAACAGACAGCAGCACCTGGGTTGTAATAGAATCCCTTAGCTTGACTTCCCTAAGTGTTTTCCTAGGCCTAGCAGTAAGCGATGGTGGGGGATGTGCTCTAAAGCCAAGAATAACGAGTGCATCTCTGTGGGTAGTGGAGGGTTTTAAACTACTTCCCCAACCTTGGAACACCTGTGCCCCATAAAGATGCGTGGAATCTGTTTCCCCACCTCCAGCACACACACGGAGATGTGCTCAGGTATCCTGATTGTGGGGAGGCTCCTCCAAATGACAGCAGCGCCTGGGTTCTAAAAGAATCCCTTAGCTTGTCTTCCCTGATGGCATGCCTAGGCTGGAGAGTGGGGGAAAGTGGGGGTTGGGCTCTAAACCAAGTATAAGCGAGAGCCTATCCATGGGATGTGGGTTTTTAACCTACAACCCACAACCATGGAATAAATGTGCCCCCTGAAAGATGCTTTGACTCTTTCCCTACATCCAGCACACACACGAAGATGTGTTCTTGTATTCTGAGTGTGGGGAAGTTCCTCAAACTGACAGCAGCACCTGGATTCTATTAGTATCCCTTAGCTTCTGTTCCCTGAGTGTTCTTTTAGGCCAGGCCATGAGGGAAAGCTGGGGGTTGGGCTTGGAGGCCACGTAGCAGTGAGTGCCCCCTGATCCATTGAGGAAGTACTTAGAGGACTTCTCCCTAAAGGGAACACCTTTTCCTGCATTCATCTGGGTGCAGTGGGGCTGCACAACTCTCCCACACCTAAGAATGTGTTCTGGAATTCTGAGTGCAGGGAAGTTCCTCCAACTGACAGCAGCGCCTGGGTTCTAATTGAATCCCTTTGCTTGTCTTCCCTGATGGAAAGCCTAGGCGGGAGTGCGGGGGAAAGTGTGGTTTGGGCTCCAAAACCAAGTATTGGCGATGACCTCTCTATGGTTTGTGGAGGTGTTTAAACTACATCCCTAACCTGGGAACACCTGTGCCCCCATAAAGATCCGTGGAGTCTGTTTCCACACCTCCAGCACACACACGAACACTTGCACAGTTATCCTGAGAGTGGGCAGCCTCCTCCAACTGAGAGCAGGGCCTTGGTTCTTATAAAATCGCTTAACTTGTCTACCCTGTTTGGTTGCCTGATACGGAGTGCTGGGGAAAGTGTGGGTTGGGCTCTAAATCCAAGTATTAGTGAGTGCTTCTCCATGGGATTTGGAGGTTATTAACCAAAAGCCCACAACATGGGAATACCTGTGCTCCTTGAAAAAAGCGTGGACTCTGTATCCCCACCACCAGAACACACATGAAGAAGTTTTCTGCTATCCTGAGTGTGGGCTGGCAATTTCAGGTGACAGAAGCGGCTGGGTTCTAATAGAATCCCTTAGCTTGTAATCCCTGAGTGTTTCCCTAGGACTGACTCTGAGAGAAACCTGGGGGTTGGGCTTTGAGGCCAAATAGTAGCGAGTGTCCCCGATGGACTGAGGAAGTATTTAGATGAATTCTCCATAAAGGGAAACACCTGAGCACCCATTCATCTGCGTGGAGTGGGGCTTCAAATCTCCGCACCACACAAGGTTGGCTTCCAGTATCCTGAGGGTGGGGTAGTTCCTCCAACTGACATCAGCGTCTTGGTTTTAATAAAATCCCTTTGCTTGTCTTCCCTGATGGTTTGCCAAGGCCAGTGTGTGGTTGAAAGTGGGATTTGGGATCTAAAACTAAGTATTAACGTGTGCCTCTCCATGGGTAGTGGAGATGTTTAAACTACAACCCACAACTTGGGAATTACTGTGACCCCTGAAAAATGAGTGTGCTATGTTTCCCCACGTCCAGCACACACAGGAAGAAGTGTTCTGGGGTTCTGAGAGTGGGAAGGTTCCTCCAACAGACAGCAGCACCTGGGTTCTAATAGAATCCCTTAGCTTGACTTCCCGAAGTGTTTTCCTAGGCCTAGCAGTAAGCGATGGTGGGGGATGTGCTCTAAAGCCAAGTATTAGCGAGTGCATCTCTGTGGGTAGTGGAGGGTTTTAAACTACTTCCCCAACCTTGGAACACCTGTGCCCCGTAAAGATGCGTGGAATCTGTTTCCCCACCTCCAGCACACACACGGAGACGTGCTCAGGTATCCTGATTGTGGGGAGGCTCCTCCAAATGACAGCAGCGCCTGGGTTCTAAAAGAATCCCTTAGCTTGTCTTCCCTGATGGCATGCCTAGGCTGGAGAGTGGGGGAAAGTGGGGGTTGGGCTCTAAACCAAGTATAAGCGAGAGCCTATCCATGGGATGTGGGTTTTTAACCTACAACCCACAACCATGGAATAAATGTGCCCCCTGAAAGATGCTTTGACTCTTTCCCTACATCCAGCACACACACGAAGATGTGTTCTTGTATTCTGAGTGTGGGGAAGTTCCTCAAACTGACAGCAGCACCTGGATTCTATTAGTATCCCTTAGCTTCTGTTCCCTGAGTGTTCTTTTAGGCCAGGCCATGAGGGAAAGCTGGGGGTTGGGCTTGGAGGCCACGTAGCAGTGAGTGCCCCCTGATCCATTGAGGAAGTACTTAGAGGACTTCTCCCTAAAGGGAACACCTTTTCCTGCATTCATCTGGGTGCAGTGGGGCTGCACAACTCTCCCACACCTAAGAATGTGTTCTGGAATTCTGAGTGCAGGGAAGTTCCTCCAACTGACAGCAGCGCCTGGGTTCTAATTGAATCCCTTTGCTTGTCTTCCCTGATGGAAAGCCTAGGCGGGAGTGCGGGGGAAAGTGTGGTTTGGGCTTCAAAACCAAGTATTGGCGATGACCTCTCTATGGTTTGTGGAGGTGTTTAAACTACATCCCTAACCTGGGAACACCTGTGCCCCCATAAAGATCCGTGGAGTCTGTTTCCACACCTCCAGCACACACACGAACACTTGCACAGTTATCCTGAGAGTGGGCAGCCTCCTCCAACTGAGAGCAGGGCCTTGGTTCTTATAAAATCGCTTAACTTGTCTACCCTGTTTGGTTGCCTGATACGGAGTGCTGGGGAAAGGATGGGTTGGGCTCTAAATCCAAGTATTAGCGAGTGCTTCTCCATGGGATTTGGAGGTTATTAACCAAAAGCCCACAACATGGGAATACCTGTGCTCCTTGAAAAAAGCGTGGACTCTGTATCCCCACCACCAGAACACACATGAAGAAGTTTTCTGCTATCCTGAGTGTGGGCTGGCAATTTCAGGTGACAGAAGCGGCTGGGTTCTAATAGAATCCCTTAGCTTGTAATCCCTGAGTGTTTCCCTAGGACTGACTCTGAGAGAAACCTGGGGGTTGGGCTTTGAGGCCAAAGAGTAGCGAGTGTCCCCGATGGACTGAGGAAGTCTTTAGATGAATTCTCCATAAAGGGAAACACCTGAGCACCCATTCATCTGCGTGGAGTGGGGCTTCAAATCTCCCCACCACACAAGGTTGGGTTCCAGTATCCTGAGGGTGGGGTAGTTCCTCCAACTGACATCAGCGTCTTGGTTTGAATAGAATCCCTTTGCTTGTCTTCCCTGATGGTTTGCCTAGGCCAGTGTGTGGTTGAAAGTGGGATTTGGGATCTAAAACTAAGTATTAGCGTGTGCCTCTCCATGGGTAGTGGAGATGTTTAAACTACAACCCACAACTTGGGAATTACTGTGACCCCTGAAAAATGCGTGTGCTATGTTTCCCCACGTCCAGCACACACAGGAAGAAGTGTTCTGGGGTTCTGAGTGTGGGGAGGTTCCTCCAACAGACAGCAGCACCTGGGTTGTAATAGAATCCCTTAGCTTGACTTCCCTAAGTGTTTTCCTAGGCCTAGCAGTAAGCGATGGTTGGGGATGGGCTCTAAAGCCAAGTATTAGCGAGTGCATCTCTGTGGGTAGTGGAGGGTTTTAAACAACTTCCCCAACCTTGGAACACCTGTGTCCCATAAAGATGCGTGGAATCTGTTTCCCCACCTCCAGCACACACACGGAGACGTGCTCAGGTATCCTGATTGTGGGGAGGCTCCTCCAAATGACAGCAGCGCCTGGGTTCTAAAAGGATCCCTTAGCTTGTCTTCCCTGATGGCATGCCTAGGCTGGAGAGTGGGGGAAAGTGGGGGTTGGGCTCTAAACCAAGTATAAGCGAGAGCCTATCCATGGGATGTGGGTTTTTAACCTACAACCCACAACCATGGAATAAATGTGCCCCCTGAAAGATGCTTTGACTCTTTCCCTACATCCAGCACACACACGAAGATGTGTTCTTGTATTCTGAGTGTGGGGAAGTTCCTCAAACTGACAGCAGCACCTGGATTCTATTAGTATCCCTTAGCTTCTGTTCCCTGAGTGTTCTTTTAGGCCAGGCCATGAGGGAAAGCTGGGGGTTGGGCTTGGAGGCCACGTAGCAGTGAGTGCCCCCTGATCCATTGAGGAAGTACTTAGAGGACTTCTCCCTAAAGGGAACACCTTTTCCTGCATTCATCTGGGTGCAGTGGGGCTGCACAACTCTCCCACACCTAAGAATGTGTTCTGGAATTCTGAGTGCAGGGAAGTTCCTCCAACTGACAGCAGCGCCTGGGTTCTAATTGAATCCCTTTGCTTGTCTTCCCTGATGGAAAGCCTAGGCGGGAGTGCGGGGGAAAGTGTGGCTTGGGCTCCAAAACCAAGTATTTGCGATGACCTCTCTATGGTTTGTGGAGGTGTTTAAACTACATCCCTAACCTGGGTACACCTGTGCCCCCATAAAGATCCGTGGAGTCTGTTTCCACACCTCCAGCACACACACGAACACTTGCACAGTTATCCTGAGAGTGGACAGACTCCTCCAACTGAGAGCAGGGCTTTGGTTCTTATAAAATCGCTTAACTTGTCTACCCTGTTTGGTTGCCTGATACGGAGTGCTGGGGAAAGGGTGGGTTGGGCTCTAAATCCAAGTATTAGCGAGTGCTTCTCCATGGGATTTGGAGGTTATTAACCAAAAGCCCACAACATGGGAATACCTGTGCTCCTTGAAAAAAGCGTGGACTCTGTATCCCCACCACCAGAACACACATGAAGAAGTTTTCTGCTATCCTGAGTGTGGGCTGGCAATTTCAGGTGACAGAAGCGGCTGGGTTCTAATAGATTCCCTTAGCTTGTAATCCCTGAGTGTTTCCCTAGGACTGACTCTGAGAGAAACCTGGGGGTTGGGCTTTGAGGCCAAATATTAGCGAGTGTCCCCAATGGACTGAGGAAGTATTTAGACGAACTCTCCCATAAAGGGAAACACCTGAGCACCCATTCATCTGCGTGGAGTGGGGCTTCAAATCTCCCCACCACACAAGGTTGGGTTCCAGTATCCTGAGGGTGGGGTAGTTCCTCCAACTTACATCAGCATCTTGGTTTGAATAGAATCCCTTTGCTTGTCTTCCCTGATGGTTTGCCTAGGCCAGTGTGTGGTTGAAAGTGGGATTTGGGATCTAAAACTAAGTATTAGCGTGTGCCTCTCCATGGGTAGTGGAGATGTTTAAACTACAACCCACAACATGGGAATTACTGTGACCCCTGAAAAATGCGTGTGCTATGTTTCCCCACGTCCAGCACACACAGGAAGAAGTTTTCTGGGGTTCTGAGAGTGGGGAGGTTCCTCCAACAGACAGCAGCACCTGGGTTGTAATAGAATCCCTTAGCTTGACTTCCCTAAGTGTTTTCCTAGGCCTAGCAGTAAGCGATGGTGGGGGATGGGCTCTAAAGCCAAGTATTAGCGAGTGCATCTCTGTGGGTAGTGGAGGGTTTTAAACTACTTCCCCAACCTTGGAACACCTGTGCCCCATAAAGATGCGTGGAATCTGTTTCCCCACCTCCAGCACACACACGGAGACGTGCTCAGGTATCCTGATTGTGGGGAGGCTCCTCCAAATGACACCAGCGCCTGGGTTCTAAAAGAATCCCTTAGCTTGTCTTCCCTGATGGCATGCCTAGGCTGGAGAGTGGGGGAAAGTGGGGGTTGGGCTCTAAACCAAGTATAAGCGAGAGCCTATCCATGGGATGTGGGTTTTTAACCTACAACCCACAACCATGGAATAAATGTGCCCCTGAAAGATGCTTTGACTCTTTCCCTACATCCAGCACACACACGAAGATGTGTTCTTGTATTCTGAGTGTGGGGAAGTTCCTCAAACTGACAGCAGCACCTGGATTCTATTAGTAACCCTTAGCTTCTGTTCCCTGAGTGTTCTTTTAGGCCAGGCCATGAGGGAAAGCTGGGGGTTGGGCTTGGAGGCCACGTAGCAGTGAGTGCCCCCTGATCCATTGAGGAAGTACTTAGAGGACTTCTCCCTAAAGGGAACACCTTTTCCTGCATTCATCTGGGTGCAGTGGGGCTGCACAACTCTCCCACACCTAAGAATGTGTTCTGGAATTCTGAGTGCAGGGAAGTTCCTCCAACTGACAGCAGCGCCTGGGTTCTAATTGAATCCCTTTGCTTGTATTCCCTGATGGAAAGCCTAGGCGGGAGTGCGGGGGAAAGTGTGGTTTGGGCTCCAAAACCAAGTACTTGCGATGACCTCTCTATGGTTTGTGGAGGTGTTTAAACTACATCCCTAACCTGGGAACACCTGTGCCCCCATAAAGATCCGTGGAGTCTGTTTCCACACCTCCAGCACACACACGAACACTTGCACAGTTATCCCGAGTGTGGGCAGCCTCCTCCAACTGAGAGCAGGGCCTTGGTTCTTATAAAATCGCTTAACTTGTCTACCCTGTTTGGTTGCCTGATACGGAGTGCTGGGGAAAGGGTGGGTTGGGCTCTAAATCCAAGTATTAGCGAGTGCTTCTCCATGGGATTTGGAGGTTATTAACCAAAAGCCCACAACATGGGAATACCTGTGCTCCTTGAAAAAAGCGTGGACTCTGTATCCCCACCACCAGAACACACATGAAGAAGTTTTCTGCTATCCTGAGTGTGGGCTGGCAATTTCAGGTGACAGAAGCGGCTGGGTTCTAATAGAATCCCTTAGCTTGTAATCCCTGAGTGTTTCCCTAGGACTGACTCTGAGAGAAACCTGGGGGTTGGGCTTTGAGGCCAAATAGTAGCGAGTGTCCCCGATGGACTGAGGAAGTATTTAGATGAATTCTCCATAAAGGGAAACACCTGAGCACCCATTCATCTGCGTGGAGTGGGGCTTCAAATCTCCCCACCACACAAGGTTGGGTTCCAGTATCCTGAGGGTGGGGTAGTTCCTCCAACTTACATCAGCATCTTGGTTTGAATAGAATCCCTTTGCTTGTCTTCCCTGATGGTTTGCCTAGGCCAGTGTGTGGTTGAAAGTGGGATTTGGGATCTAAAACTAAGTATTAGCGTGTGCCTCTCCATGGGTAGTGGAGATGTTTAAACTACAACCCACAACTTGGGAATTACTGTGACCCCTGAAAAATGCGTGTGCTATGTTTCCCCACGTCCAGCACACACAGGAAGAAGTGTTCTGGGGTTCTGAGAGTGGGGAGGTTCCTCCAACAGACAGCAGCACCTGGGTTGTAATAGAATCCCTTAGCTTGACTTCCCTAAGTGTTTTCCTAGGCCTAGCAGTAAGCGATGGTGGGGGATGGGCTCTAAAGCCAAGTATTAGCGAGTGCATCTCTGTGGGTAGTGGAGGGTTTTAAACTACTTCCCCAACCTTGGAACACCTGTGCCCCATAAAGATGCGTGGAATCTGTTTCCCCACCTCCAGCACACACACGGAGACGTGCTCAGGTATCCTGATTGTGGGGAGGCTCCTCCAAATGACAGCAGCGCCTGGGTTCTAAAAGAATCCCTTAGCTTGTCTTCCCTGATGGCATGCCTAGGCTGGAGAGTGGGGGAAAGTGGGGGTTGGGCTCTAAACCAAGTATAAGCGAGAGCCTATCCATGGGATGTGGGTTTTTAACCTACAACCCACAACCATGGAATAAATGTGCCCCCTGAAAGATGCTTTGACTGTTTCCCTACATCCAGCACACACACGAAGATGTGTTCTTGTATTCTGAGTGTGGGGAAGTTCCTCAAACTGACAGCAGCACCTGGATTCTATTAGTATCCCTTAGCTTCTGTTCCCTGAGTGTTCTTTTAGGCCAGGCCATGAGGGAAAGCTGGGGGTTGGGCTTGGAGGCCACGTAGCAGTGAGTGCCCCCTGATCCTTTGAGGAAGTACTTAGAGGACTTCTCCCTAAAGGGAACACCTTTTCCTGCATTCATCTGGGTGCAGTGGGGCTGCACAACTCTCCCACACCTAAGAATGTGTTCTGGAATTCTGAGTGCAGGGAAGTTCCTCCAACTGACAGCAGCGCCTGGGTTCTAATTGAATCCCTTTGCTTGTCTTCCCTGATGGAAAGCCTAGGCGGGAGTGCGGGGGAAAGTGTGGTTTGGGCTCCAAAACCAAGTATTTGCGATGACCTCTCTATGGTTTGTGGAGGTGTTTAAACTACATCCCTAACCTGGGAACACCTGTGCCCCCATAAAGATCCGTGGAGTCTGTTTCCACACCTCCAGCACACACACGAACACTTGCACAGTTATCCCGAGAGTGGGCAGCCTCCTCCAACTGAGAGCAGGGCCTTGGTTCTTATAAAATCGCTTAACTTGTCTACCCTGTTTGGTTGCCTGATACGGAGTGCTGGGGAAAGGGTGGGTTGGGCTCTAAATCCAAGTATTAGCGAGTGCTTCTCCATGGGATTTGGAGGTTATTAACCAGAAGCCCACAACATGGGAATACCTGTCCTCCTTGAAAAAAGCGTGGACTCTGTATCCCCACCACCAGAACACACATGAAGAAGTTTTCTGCTATCCTGAGTGTGGGCTGGCAATTTCAGGTGACAGAAGCGGCTGGGTTCTAATAGAATCCCTTAGCTTGTAATCCCTGAGTGTTTCCCTAGGACTGACTCTGAGAGAAACCTGGGGGTTGGGCTTTGAGGCCAAATAGTAGCGAGTGTCCCAGATGGACTGAGGAAGTATTTAGATGAATTCTCCATAAAGGGTAACACCTGAGCACCCATTCATCTGCGTGGAGTGGGGCTTCAAATCTCCCCACCACACAAGGTTGGGTTCCAGTATCCTGAGGGTGGGGTAGTTCCTCCAACTGACATCAGCGTCTTGGTTTGAATAGAATCCCTTTGCTTGTCTTCCCTGATGGTTTGTCTAGGCCAGTGTGTGGTTGAAAGTGGGATTTGGGATCTAAAACTAAGTATTAGCGTGTGCCACTCCATGGGTAGTGGAGATGTTTAAACTACAACCCACAACTTGGGAATTACTGTGACCCCTGAAAAATGCGTGTGCTATGTTTCCCCACGTCCAGCACACACAGGAAGAAGTGTTCTGGGGTTCTGAGTGTGGGGAGGTTCCTCCAACAGACAGCAGCACCTGGGTTGTAATAGAATCCCTTAGCTTGACTTCCCTAAGTGTTTACCTAGGCCTAGCAGTAAGCGATGGTGGGGGATGGGCTCTAAAGCCAAGTAATAGAGAGTGCATCTCTGTGGGAAGTGGAGGGTTTTAAACTACTTCCCCAACCTTGGAACACCTGTGCCCCATAAAGATGCGTGGAATCTGTTTCCCCACCTCCAGCACACACACGGAGAAGTGCTCAGGTATCCTGATTGTGGGGAGGCTCCTCCAAATGACAGCAGCGCCTGGGTTCTAAAAGAATCCCTTAGCTTGTCTTCCCTGATGGCATGGCTAGGCTGGAGAGTGGGGGAAAGTGGGGGTTGGGCTCTAAACAAAGTATAAGCGAGAGCCTATCCATGGGATGTGGGTTTTTAACCTACAACCCACAACCATGGAATAAATGTGCCCCCTGAAAGATGCTTTGACTGTTTCCCTACATCCAGCACACACACGAAGATGTGTTCTTGTATTCTGAGTGTGGGGAATTTCCTCAAACTGACAGCAGCACCTGGATTCTATTAGTATCCCTTAGCTTCTGTTCCCTGAGTGTTCTTTTAGGCCAGGCCATGAGGGAAAGCTGGGGGTTGGGCTTGGAGGCCACGTAGCAGTGAGTGCCCCCTGATCCATTGAGGAAGTACTTAGAGGACTTCTCCCTAAATGGAACACCTTTTCCTGCATTCATCTGGGTGCAGTGGGGATGCACATCTCTCCCACACCTAAGAATGTGTTCTGGAATTCTGAGTGCAGGGAAGTTCCTCCAACTGACAGCAGCGCCTGGGTTCTAATTGAATCCCTTTGCTTGTCTTCCCTGATGGAAAGCCTAGGCGGGAGTGCGGGGGAAAGTGTGGTTTGTGCTCCAAACCCAAGTAATTGCGATGACCTCTCTATGGTTTGTGGAGGTGTTTAAACTACATCCCTAACCTGGGAACACCTGTGCCCCCATAAAGATCCGTGGAGTCTGTTTCCACACCTCCAGCACACACACGAACACTTGCACAGTTATCCTGAGAGTGGGCAGCCTCCTCCAACTGAGAGCAGGGCCTTGGTTCTTATAAAATCGCTTAACTTGTCTACCCTGTTTGGTTGCCTGATACGGAGTGCTGGGGAAAGGGTGGGTTGGGCTCTAAATCCAAGTATTAGCGAGTGCTTCTCCATGGGATTTGGAGGTTATTAACCAAAAGCCCACAACATGGGAATACCTGTGCTCCTTGAAAAAAGCGTGGACTCTGTATCCCCACCACCAGAACACACATGAAGAAGTTTTCTGCTCTCCTGAGTGTGGGCTGGCAATTTCAGGTGACAGAAGCGGCTGGGTTCTAATAGAATCCCTTAGCTTGTAATCCCTGAGTGTTTCCCTAGGACTGACTCTGAGAGAAACCTGGGGGTTGGGCTTTGAGGCCAAATAGTAGCGAGTGTCCCCGATGGACTGAGGAAGTATTTAGATGAATTCTCCATAAAGGGAAACACCTGAGCACCCATTCATCTGCGTGGAGTGGGGCTTCAAATCTCCCCACCACACAAGGTTGGGTTCCAGTATCCTGAGGGTGGGGTAGTTCTTCCAACTGACATCAGCGTCTTGGTTTGAATAGAATCCCTTTGCTTGTCTTCCCTGATGGTTTGCCTAGGCCAGTGTGTGGTTGAAAGTGGGATTTGGGATCTATAACTAAGTATTAGCGTGTGCCTCTCCATGGGTAGTGGAGATGTTTAAACTACAACCCACAACTTGGGAATTACTGTGACCCCTGAAAAATGCGTGTGCTATGTTTCCCGACGTCCAGCACACACAGGAAGAAGTGTTCTGGGGTTCTGAGTGTGGGGAGGTTCCTCCAACAGACAGCAGCACCTGGGTTGTAATAGAATCCCTTAGCTTGACTTCCCTAAGTGTTTTCCTAGGCCTAGCAGTAAGCGATGGTGGGGGATGGGCTCTAAAGCCAAGTATTAGCGAGTACATCTCTGTGGGTAGTGGAGGGTTTTAAACTACTTCCCCAACCTTGGAACACCTGTGCCCCATAAAGATGCGTGGAATCTGTTTCCCCACCTCCAGCACACACACGGAGACGTGCTCAGGTATCCTGATTGTGGGGAGGCTCCTCCAAATGACAGCAGCGCCTGGGTTCTAAAAGAATCCCTTAGCTTGTCTTCCCTGATGGCATGCCAAGCTGGAGAGTGGGGGAAAGTGGGGGTTGGGCTCTAAACCAAGTATAAGCGAGAGCCTCTCCATGGGATGTGGGTTTTTAACCTACAACCCACAACCATGGAATAAATGTGCCCCCTGAAAGATGCTTTGACTGTTTCCCTACATCCAGCACACACACGAAGATGTGTTCTGGTATTCTGAGTGTGGGGAAGTTCCTCAAACTGACAGCAGCACCTGGATTCTATTAGTATCCCTTAGCTTCTGTTCCCTGAGTGTTCTTTTAGGCCAGGCCATGAGGGAAAGCTGGGGGTTGGGCTTGGAGGCCACGTAGCAGTGAGTGCCCCCTGATCCATTGAGGAAGTACTTAGAGGACTTCTCCCTAAAGGGAACACCTTTTCCTGCATTCATCTGGGTGCAGTGGGGCTGCACATCTCTCCCACACCTAAGAATGTGTTCTGGAATTCTGAGTGCAGGGAAGTTCCTCCAACTGACAGCAGCGCCTGGGTTCTAATTGAATCCCTTTGCTTGTCTTCCCTGATGGAAAGCCTAGGCGGGAGTGCGGGGGAAAGTGTGGTTTGGGCTCCAAAACCAAGTATTTGCGATGACCTCTCTATGGTTTGTGGAGGTGTTTAAACTACATCCCTAACCTGGGAACACCTGTGCCCCCATAAAGATCCGTGGAGTCTGTTTCCACACCTCCAGCACACACACGAACACTTGCAGTTATCCTGAGAGTGGGCAGCCTCCTCCAACTGAGAGCAGGGCCTTGGTTCTTATAAAATCGCTTAACTTGTCTACCCTGTTTGGTTGCCTGATACGGAGTGCTGGGGAAAGGGTGGGTTGGGCTCTAAATCCAAGTATTAGCGAGTGCTTCTCCATGGGATTTGGAGGTTATTAACCAAAAGCCCACAACATGGGAATACCTGTGCTCCTTGAAAAAAGCGTGGACTCTGTATCCCCACCACCAGAACACACATGAAGAAGTTTTCTGCTATCCTGAGTGTGGGCTGGCAATTTCAGGTGACAGAAGCGGCTGGGTTCTAATAGAATCCCTTAGCTTGTAATCCCTGAGTGTTTCCCTAGGACTGACTCTGAGAGAAACCTGGGGGTTGGGCTTTGAGGCCAAATAGTAGCGAGTGTCCCCGATGGACTGAGGAAGTATTTAGATGAATTCTCCATAAAGGGAATCACCTGAGCACCCATTCATCTGCGTGGAGTGGGGCTTCAAATCTCCCCACCACACAAGGTTGGGTTCCAGTATCCTGAGGGTGGGGTAGTTCCTCCAACTGACATCAGCGTCTTGGTTTGAATAGAATCCCTTTGCTTGTCTTCCCTGATGGTTTGCCTAGGCCAGTGTGTGGTTGAAAGTGGGATTTGGGATCTAAAACTAAGTATTAGCGTGTGCCTCTCCATGGGTAGTGGAGATGTTTAAACTACAACCCACAACTTGGGAATTAATGTGACCCCTGAAAAATGCGTGTGCTATGTTTCCCCACGTCCAGCACACACAGGAAGAAGTGTTCTGGGGTTCTGAGTGTGGGGAGGTTCCTCCAACAGACAGCAGCACCTGGGTTGTAATAGAATCCCTTAGCTTGACTTCCCTAAGTGTTTTCCTAGGCCTAGCAGTAAGCGATGGTGGGGGATGGGCTCTAAAGCCAAGTATTAGCGAGTGCATCTCTGTGGGTAGTGGAGGGTTTTAAACTACTTCCCCAACCTTGGAACACCTGTGCCCCATAAAGATGCGTGGAATCTCTTTCCCCACCTCCAGCACACACACGGAGACGTGCTCAGGTATCCTGATTGTGGGGAGGCTCCTCCAAATGACAGCAGCGCCTGGGTTCTAAAAGAATCCCTTAGCTTGTCTTCCCTGATGGCATGGCTAGGCTGGAGAGTGGGGGAACGTGGGGGTTGGGCTCTAAACCAAGTATAAGCGAGAGCCTATCCATGGGATGTGGGTTTTTAACCTACAACCCACAGCCATGGAATAAATGTGCCCCCTGAAAGATGCTTTGACTGTTTCCCTACATCCAGCACACACACGAAGATGTGTTCTTGTATTCTGAGTGTGGGGAAGTTCCTCAAACTGACAGCAGCACCTGGATTCTATTAGTATCCCTTAGCTTCTGTTCCCTGAGTGTTCTTTTAGGCCAGGCCATGAGGGAAAGCTGGGGGTTGGGCTTGGAGGCCACGTAGCAGTGAGTGCCCCCTGATCCATTGAGGAAGTACTTAGAGGACTTCTCCCTAAAGGGAACACCTTTTCCTGCATTCATCTGGGTGCAGTGGGGCTGCACATCTCTCCCACACCTAAGAATGTGTTCTGGAATTCTGAGTGCAGGGAAGTTCCTCCAACTGACAGCAGCGCCTGGGTTCTAATTGAATCCCTTTGCTTGTCTTCCCTGATGGAAAGCCTAGGCGGGAGTGCGGGGGAAAGTGTGGTTTGGGCTCCAAAACCAAGTATTTGCGATGACCTCTCTATGGTTTGTGGAGGTGTTTAAACTACATCCCTAACCTGGGAACACCTGTGCCCCCATAAAAATCCGTGGAGTCTGTTTCCACACCTCCAGCACACACACGAACACTTGCACAGTTATCCTGAGAGTGGGCAGCCTCCTCCAACTGAGAGCAGGGCCTTGGTTCTTATAAAATCGCTTAACTTGTCTACCCTGTTTGGTTGCCTGATACGGAGTGCTGGGGAAAGGGTGGGTTGGGCTCTAAATCCAAGTATTAGCGAGTGCTTCTCCATGGGATTTGGAGGTTATTAACCAAAAGCCCACAACATGGGAATACCTGTGCTCCTTGAAAAAAGCGTGGACTCTGTATCCCCACCACCAGAACACACATGAAGAAGTTTTCTGCTATCCTGAGTGTGGGCTGGCAATTTCAGGTGACAGAAGCGGCTGGGTTCTAATAGAATCCCTTAGCTTGTAATCCCTGAGTGTTTCCCTAGGACTGACTCTGAGAGAAACCTGGGGGTTGGGCTTTGAGGCCAAATAGTAGCGAGTGTCCCCGATGGACTGAGGAAGTATTTAGATGAATTCTCCATAAAGGGAAACACCTGAGCACCCATTCATCTGCGTGGAGTGGGGCTTCAAATCTCCCCACCACACAAGGTTGGGTTCCAGTATCCTGAGGGTGGGGTAGTTCCTCCAACTGACATCAGCGTCTTGGTTTGAATAGAATCCCTTTGCTTGTCTTCCCTGATGGTTTGCCTAGGCCAGTGTGTGGTTGAAAGTGGGATTTGGGATCTAAAACTAAGTATTAGCGTGTGCCTCTCCATGGGTAGTGGAGATGTTTAAACTACAACCCACAACTTGGGAATTACTGTGACCCCTGAAAAATGCGTGTGCTATGTTTCCCCACGTCCAGCACACACAGGAAGAAGTGTTCTGGGGTTCTGAGTGTGGGGAGGTTCCTCCAACAGACAGCAGCACCTGGGTTGTAATAGAATCCCTTAGCTTGACTTCCCTAAGTGTTTTCCTAGGCCTAGCAGTAAGCGATGGTGGGGGATGGGCTCTAAAGCCAAGTATTAGCGAGTGCATCTCTGTGGGTAGTGGAGGGTTTTAAACTACTTCCCCAACCTTGGAACACCTGTGCCCCATAAAGATGCGTGGAATCTGTTTCCCCACCTCCAGCACACACACGGAGACGTGCTCAGGTATCCTGATTGTGGGGAGGCTCCTCCAAATGACAGCAGCGCCTGGGTTCTAAAAGAATCCCTTAGCTTGTCTTCCCTGATGGCATGCCTAGGCTGGAGAGTGGGGGAAAGTGGGGGTTGGGCTCTAAACCAAGTATAAGCGAGAGCCTATCCATGGGATGTGGGTTTTTAACCTACAACCCACAACCATGGAATAAATGTGCCCCCTGAAAGATGCTTTGACTCTTTCCCTACATCCAGCACACACACGAAGATGTGTTCTTGTATTCTGAGTGTGGGGAAGTTCCTCAAACTGACAGCAGCACCTGGATTCTATTAGTATCCCTTAGCTTCTGTTCCCTGAGTGTTCTTTTAGGCCAGGCCATGAGGGAAAGCTGGGGGTTGGGCTTGGAGGCCACGTAGCAGTGAGTGCCCCCTGATCCATTGAGGAAGTACTTAGAGGACTTCTCCCTAAAGGGAACACCTTTTCCTGCATTCATCTGGGTGCAGTGGGGCTGCACATCTCTCCCACACCTAAGAATGTGTTCTGGAATTCTGAGTGCAGGGAAGTTCCTCCAACTGACAGCAGCGCCTGGGTTCTAATTGAATCCCTTTGCTTGTCTTCCCTGATGGAAAGCCTAGGCGGGAGTGCGGGGGAAAGTGTGGTTTGGGCTCCAAAACCAAGTATTTGCGATGACCTCTCTATGGTTTGTGGAGGTGTTTAAACTACATCCCTAACCTGGGAACACCTGTGCCCCCATAAAGATCCGTGGAGTCTGTTTCCACACCTCCAGCACACACACGAACACTTGCACAGTTATCCTGAGAGTGGGCAGCCTCCTCCAACTGAGAGCAGGGCCTTGGTTCTTATAAAATCGCTTAACTTGTCTACCCTGTTTGGTTGCCTGATACGGAGTGCTGGGGAAAGGGTGGGTTGGGCTCTAAATCCAAGTATTAGCGAGTGCTTCTCCATGGGATTTGGAGGTTATTAACCAAAAGCCCACAACATGGGAATACCTGTGCTCCTTGAAAAAAGCGTGGACTCTGTATCCCCACCACCAGAACACACATGAAGAAGTTTTCTGCTATCCTGAGTGTGGGCTGGCAATTTCAGGTGACAGAAGCGGCTGGGTTCTAATAGAATCCCTTAGCTTGTAATCCCTGAGTGTTTCCCTAGGACTGACTCTGAGAGAAACCTGGGGGTTGGGCTTTGAGGCCAAATAGTAGCGAGTGTCCCCGATGGACTGAGGAAGTATTTAGATGAATTCTCCATAAAGGGAAACACCTGAGCACCCATTCATCTGCGTGGAGTGGGGCTTCAAATCTCCCCACCACACAAGGTTGGGTTCCAGTATCCTGAGGGTGGGGTAGTTCCTCCAACTGACATCAGCGTCTTGGTTTGAATAGAATCCCTTTGCTTGTCTTCCCTGATGGTTTGCCTAGGCCAGTGTGTGGTTGAAAGTGGGATTTGGGATCTAAAACTAAGTATTAGCGTGTGCCTCTCCATGGGTAGTGGAGATGTTTAAACTACAACCCACAACTTGGGAATTACTGTGACCCCTGAAAAATGCGTGTGCTATGTTTCCCCACGTCCAGCACACACAGGAAGAAGTGTTCTGGGGTTCTGAGTGTGGGGAGGTTCCTCCAACAGACAGCAGCACCTGGGTTGTAATAGAATCCCTTAGCTTGACTTCCCTAAGTGTTTTCCTAGGCCTAGCAGTAAGCGATGGTGGGGGATGGGCTCTAAAGCCAAGTATTAGCGAGTGCATCTCTGTGGGTAGTGGAGGGTTTTAAACTACTTCCCCAACCTTGGAACACCTGTGCCCCATAAAGATGCGTGGAATCTGTTTCCCCACCTCCAGCACACACACGGAGACGTGCTCAGGTCTCCTGATTGTGGGGAGGCTCCTCCAAATGACAGCAGCGCCTGGGTTCTAAAAGAATCCCTTAGCTTGTCTTCCCTGATGGCATGGCTAGGCTGGAGAGTGGGGGAAAGTGGGGGTTGGGCTCTAAACCAAGTATAAGCGAGAGCCTATCCATGGGATGTGGGTTTTTAACCTACAACCCACAACCATGGAATAAATGTGCCCCCTGAAAGATGCTTTGACTGTTTCCCTACATCCAGCACACACACGAAGATTTGTTCTTGTATTCTGAGTGTGGGGATGATCCTCAAACTGACAGCAGCACCTGGATTCTATTAGTATCCCTTAGCTTCTGTTCCCTGAGTGTTCTTTTAGGCCAGGCCATGAGGGAAAGCTGGGGGTTGGGCTTGGAGGCCACGTAGCAGTGAGTGCCCCCTGATCCATTGAGGAAGTACTTAGAGGACTTCTACCTAAATGGAACACCTTTTCCTGCATTCATCTGGGTGCAGTGGGGCTGCACAACTCTCCCACACCTAAGAATGTGTTCTGCAATTCTGAGTGCAGGGAAGTTCCTCCAACTGACAGCAGCGCCTGGGTTCTAATTGAATCCCTTTGCTTGTCTTCCCTGATGGAAAGCCTAGGCGGGAGTGCGGGGGAAAGTGTGGTTTGGGCTCCAAAACCAAGTATTTGCGATGACCTCTCTATGGTTTGTGGAGGTGTTTAAACTACATCCCTAACCTGGGAACACCTGTGCCCCCATAAAGATCCGTGGAGTCTGTTTCCACACCTCCAGCACACACACGAACACTTGCACAGTTATCCTGAGAGTGGGCAGCCTCCTCCAACTGACAGCAGGGCCTTGGTTCTTATAAAATCGCTTAACTTGTCTACCCTGTTTGGTTGCCTGATACGGAGTGCTTGGGAAAGGGTGGGTTGGGCTCTAAATCCAAGTATTAGCGAGTGCTTCTCCATGGGATTTGGAGGTTATTAACCAAAAGCCCACAACATGGGAATACCTGTGCTCCTTGAAAAAAGCGTGGACTCTGTATCCCCACCACCAGAACACACATGAAGAAGTTTTCTGCTATCCTGAGTGTGGGCTGGCAATTTCAGGTGACAGAAGCGGCTGGGTTCTAATAGAATCCCTTAGCTTGTAATCCCTGAGTGTTTCCCTAGGACTGACTCTGAGAGAAACCTGGGGGTTGGGCTTTGAGGCCAAATAGTAGCGAGTGTCCCCGATGGACTGAGGAAGTATTTAGATGAATTCTCCATAAAGGGAAACACCTGAGCACCCATTCATCTGCGTGGAGTGGGGCTTCAAATCTCCGCACCACACAAGGTTGGGTTCCAGTATCCTGAGGGTGGGGTAGTTCCTCCAACTGACATCAGCGTCTTGGTTTGAATAGAATCCCTTTGCGTGTCTTCCCTGATGGTTTGCCTAGGCCAGTGTGTGGTTGAAAGTGGGATTTGGGATCTAAAACTAAGTATTAGCGTGTGCCTCTCCATGGGTAGTGGAGATGTTTAAACTACAACCCACAACTTGGGAATTACTGTGACCCCTGAAAAATGCGTGTGCTATGTTTCCCCACGTCCAGCACACACAGGAAGAAGTGTTCTGGGGTTCTGAGTGTGGGGAGGTTCCTCCAACAGACAGCAGCACCTGGGTTGTAATAGAATCCCTTAGCTTGACTTCCCTAAGTGTTTTCCTAGGCCTAGCAGTAAGCGATGGTGGGGGATGGGCTCTAAAGCCAAGTATTAGCGAGTGCATCTCTGTGGGTAGTGGAGGGTTTTAAACTACTTCCCCAACCTTGGAACACCTGTGCCCAATAAAGATGCGTGGAATCTGTTTCCCCACCTCCAGCACACACACGGAGACGTGCTCAGGTATCCTGATTGTGGGGAGGCTCCTCCAAATGACAGCAGCGCCTGGGTTCTAAAAGAATCCCTTAGCTTGTCTTCCCTGATGGCATGGCTAGGCTGGAGAGTGGGGGAAAATGGGGGTTGGGCTCTTAACCAAGTATAAGCGAGAGCCTATCCATGGGATGTGGGTTTTTAACCTACAACCCACAACCATGGAATAAATGTGCCCCCTGAAAGATGCTTTGACTGTTTCCCTACATCCAGCACACACACGAAGATGTGTTCTTGTATTCTGAGTGTGGGGAAGTTCCTCAAACTGACAGCAGCACCTGGATTCTATTAGTATCCCTTAGCTTCTGTTCCCTGAGTGTTCTTTTAGGCCAGGCCATGAGGGAAAGCTGGGGGTTGGGCTTGGAAGCCACGTAGCAGTGAGTGCCCCCTGATCCATTGAGGAAGTACTTAGAGGACTTCTCCCTAAAGGGAACACCTTTTCCTGCATTCATCTGGGTGCAGTGGGGCTGCACATCTCTCCCACACCTAAGAATGTGTTCTGGAATTCTGAGTGCAGGGAAGTTCCTCCAACTGACAGCAGCGCCTGGGTTCTAATTGAATTCCTTTGCTTGTCTTCCCTGATGGAAAGCCTAGGCTTGAGTGCGGGGGAAAGTATTGTTTGGGCTCCAAAACCAAGTATTTGCGATGACCTCTCTATGGTTTGTGGAGGTGTTTATACTACATCCCTAACCTGGGAACACCTGTGCCCCAATAAAGATCCGTGGAGTCTGTTTCCACACCTCCAGCACACACACGAACACTTGCACAGTTATCGTGAGAGTGGGCAGCCTCCTCCAACTGAGAGCAGGGCCTTGGTTCTTATAAAATTGCTTAACTTGTCTACCCTGTTTGGTTGCCTGATACGGAGTGCTGGGGAAAGGGTGGGTTGGGCTCTAAATCCAAGTATTAGCGAGTGCTTCTCCATGGGATTTGGAGGTTATTAACCAAAAGCCCACAACATGGGAATACCTGTGCTCCTTGAAAAAAGCGTGGACTCTGTATCCCCACCACCAGAACACACATGAAGAAGTTTTCTGCTATCCTGAGTGTGGGCTGGCAATTTCAGGTGACAGAAGCGGCTGGGTTCTAATAGAATCCCTTAGCTTGTAATCCCTGAGTGTTTCCCTAGGACTGAGTCTGAGATAAACCTGGGGGTTGGGCTTTGAGGCCAAATAGTAGCGAGTGTCCCCGATGGACTGAGGAAGTATTTAGATGAATTCTCCATAAAGGGAAACACCTGAGCACCCATTCATCTGCGTGGAGTGGGGCTTCAAATCTCCCCACCACACAAGGATGTGTTCCAGTATCCTGAGGGTGGGATAGTTCCTCCAACTGACATCAGCGTCTTGGTTTGAATAGAATCCCTTTGCGTGTCTTCCCTGATGGTTTGCCTAGGCCAGTGTGTGGTTGAAAGTGGGATTTGGGATCTAAAACTAAGTATTAGCGTGTGCCTCTCCATGGGTAGTGGAGATGTTTAAACTACAACCCACAACTTGGGAATTACTGTGACCCCTGAAAAATGCGTGTGCTATGTTTCCCCACGTCCAGCACACACAGGAAGAAGTGTTCTGGGGTTCTGAGTGTGGGGAGGTTCCACCAACAGACAGCAGCACCTGGGTTGTAATAGAATCCCTTAGCTTGACTTCCCTAAGTGTTTTCCTAGGCCTAGCAGTAAGCGATGGTGGGGGATGGGCTCTAAAGCCAAGTATTAGCGAGTGCATCTCTGTGGGTAGTGGAGGGTTTTAAACTACTTCCCCAACCTTGGAACACCTGTGCCCCATAAAGATGCGTGGAATCTGTTTCCCCACCTCCAGCACACACACGGAGACGTGCTCAGGTATCCTGATTGTGGGGAGGCTCCTCCAAATGACAGCAGCGCCTGGGTTCTAAAAGAATCCCTTAGCTTGTCTTCCCTGATGGCATGCCAAGCTGGAGAGTGGGGGAACGTGGGGGTTGGGCTCTAAACCAAGTATAAGCGAGAGCCTCTCCATGGGATGTGGGTTTTTAACCTACAACCCACAGCCATGGAATAAATGTGCCCCCTGAAAGATGCTTTGACTCTTTCCCTACATCCAGCACACACACGAAGATGTGTTCTTGTATTCTGAGTGTGGGGAAGTTCCTCAAACTGACAGCAGCACCTGGATTCTATTAGTATCCCTTAGCTTCTGTTCCCTGAGTGTTCTTTTAGGCCAGGCCATGAGGGAAAGCTGGGGGTTGGGCTTGGAGGCCACGTAGCAGTGAGTGCCCCCTGATCCATTGAGGAAGTACTTAGAGGACTTCTCCCTAAAGGGAACACCTTTTCCTCCATTCATCTGGGTGCAGTGGGGCTGCACATCTCTCCCACACCTAAGAATGTGTTCTGGAATTCTGAGTGCAGGGAAGTTCCTCCAACTGACAGCAGCGCCTGGGTTCTAATTGAATCCCTTTGCTTGTCTTCCCTGATGGAAAGCCTAGGCGGGAGTGCGGGGGAAAGTGTGGTTTGGGCTCCAAAACCAAGTATTTGCGATGACCTCTCTATGGTTTGTGGAGGTGTTTAAACTACATCCCTAACCTGGGAACACCTGTGCCCCCATGAAGATCCGTGGAGTCTGTTTCCACACCTCCAGCACACACACGAACACTTGCACAGTTATCCTGAGAGTGGGCAGCCTCCTCCAACTGAGAGCAGGGCCTTGGTTCTTATAAAATCGCTTAACTTGTCTACCCTGTTTGGTTGCCTGATACGGAGTGCTGGGGAAAGGGTGGGTTGGGCTCTAAATCCAAGTATTAGCGAGTGCTTCTCCATGGGATTTGGAGGTTATTAACCAAAAGCCCACAACATGGGAATACCTGTGCTCCTTGAAAAAAGCGTGGACTCTGTATCCCCACCACCAGAACACACATGAAGAAGTTTTCTGCTCTCCTGAGTGTGGGCTGGCAATTTCAGGTGACAGAAGCGGCTGGGTTCTAATAGAATCCCTTAGCTTGTAATCCCTGAGTGTTTCCCTAGGACTGACTCTGAGAGAAACCTGGGGGTTGGGCTTTGAGGCCAAATAGTAGCGAGTGTCCCCGATGGACTGAGGAAGTATTTAGATGAATTCTCCATAAAGGGAAACACCTGAGCACCCATTCATCTGCGTGGAGTGGGGCTTCAAATCTCCCCACCACACAAGGTTGGGTTCCAGTATCCTGAGGGTGGGGTAGTTCCTCCAACTGACATCAGCGTCTTGGTTTGAATAGAATCCCTTTGCTTGTCTTCCCTGATGGTTTGCCTAGGCCAGTGTGTGGTTGAAAGTGGGATTTGGGATCTAAAACTAAGTATTAGCGTGTGCCTCTCCATGGGTAGTGGAGATGTTTAAACTACAACCCACAACTTGGGAATTACTGTGACCCCTGAAAAATGCGTGTGCTATGTTTCCCCACGTCCAGCACACACAGGAAGAAGTGTTCTGGGGTTCTGAGTGTGGGGAGGTTCCTCCAACAGACAGCAGCACCTGGGTTGTAATAGAATCCCTTAGCTTGACTTCCCTAAGTGTTTTCCTAGGCCTAGCAGTAAGCGATGGTGCGGGATGGGCTCTAAAGCCAAGTATTAGCGAGTGCATCTCTGTGGGTAGTGGAGGGTTTTAAACTACTTCCCCAACCTTGGAACACCTGTGCCCCATAAAGATGCGTGGAATCTGTTTCCCCACCTCCAGCACACACACGGAGACGTGCTCAGGTATCCTGATTGTGGGGAGGCTCCTCCAAATGACAGCAGCGCCTGGGTTCTAAAAGAATCCCTTAGCTTGTCTTCCCTGATGGCATGCCTAGGCTGGAGAGTGGGGGAAAGTGGGGGTTGGGCTCTAAACCAAGTATAAGCGAGAGCCTATCCATGGGATGTGGGTTTTTAACCTACAACCCACAACCATGGAATAAATGTGCCCCCTGAAAGATGCTTTGACTGTTTCCCTACATCCAGCACACACACGAAGATGTGTTCTTGTATTCTGAGTGTGGGGAAGTTCCTCAAACTGACAGCAGCACCTGGATTCTATTAGTATCCCTTAGCTTCTGTTCCCTGAGTGTTCTTTTAGGCCAGGACATCAGGGAAAGCTGTGGGTTGGGCTTGGAGGCCACGTAGCAATGAGTGCCCCCTGATCCATTGAGGAAGTACTTAGAGGACTTCTCCCTAAAGGGAACACCTTTTCCTGCATTCATCTGGGTGCAGTGGGGCTGCACATCTCTCCCACACCTAAGAATGTGTTCTGGAATTCTGAGTGCAGGGAAGTTCCTCCAACTGACAGCAGCGCCTGGGTTCTAATTGAATTCCTTTGCTTGTCTTCCCTGATGGAAAGCCTAGGCGGGAGTGCGGGGGAAAGTGTGGTTTGGGCTCCAAAACCAAGTATTTGCGATGACCTCTCTATGGTTTGTGGAGGTGTTTAAACTACATCCCTAACCTGGGAACACCTGTGCCCCCATAAAGATCCGTGGAATCTGTTTCGACACCTCCAGCACACACACGAACACTTGCACAGTTATCCTGAGAGTGGGCAGCTTCCTCTAACGGAGAGCAGGGCCTTGGTTCTTATATAATTGCTTAACTTGTCTACACTGTTTGGTTGCCTGATACGGAGTGCTGGGGAAAGGGTGGGTTGGGCTCTAAATCCAAGTATTAGCGAGTGCTTCTCCATGGGATTTGGAGGTTATTAACCAAAAGCCCACAACATGGGAATACCTGTGCTCCTTGAAAAAAGCGTGGACTCTGTATCCCCACCACCAGTACACACATGAAGAAGTTTTCTGCTATCCTGAGTGTGGGCTGGCAATTTCAGGTGACAGAAGCGGCTGGGTTCTAATAGAATCCCTTAGCTTGTAATCCCTGAGTGTTTCCCTAGGACTGACTCTGAGAGAAACCTGGGGGTTGGGCTTTGAGGCCAAATAGTAGCGAGTGTCCCCGATGGAATGAGGAAGTATTTAGATGAATTCTCCATAAAGGGAAACACCTGAGCACCCATTCATCTGCGTGGAGTGGGGCTTCAAATCTCCCCACCACACAAGGATGTGTTCCAGTATCCTGAGGGTGGGGTAGTTCCTCCAACTGACATCAGTGTCTTGGTTTGAATAGAATCCCTTTGCGTGTCTTCCCTGATGGTTTGCCTAGGCCAGTGTGTGGTTGAAAGTGGGATTTGGGATCTAAAACTAAGTATTAGCGTGTGCCTCTCCATGGGTAGTGGAGATGTTTAAACTACAACCCACAACTTGGGAATTACTGTGACCCGTGAAAAATGCGTGTGCTATGTTTCCCCACGTCCAGCACACACAGGAAGAAGTGTTCTGGGGTTCTGAGTGTGGGGAGGTTCCTCCAACAGACAGCAGCACCTGGGTTGTAATAGAATTCCTTAGCTTGACTTCCCTAAGTGTTTTCCTAGGCCTAGCAGTAAGCGATGGTGGGGGATGGGCTCTAAACCCAAGTATTAGCGAGTGCATCTCTGTGGGTAGTGGAGGGTTTTAAACTACTTCCCCAACCTTGGAACACCTGTGCCCCATAAAGATGCGTGGAATCTGTTTCCCCACCTCCAGCACACACACGGAGACGTGCTCAGGTATCCTGATTGTTGGGAGGCTCCTCCAAATGACAGCAGCGCCTGGGTTCTAAAAGAATCCCTTAGCTTGTCTTCCCTGAAGGCATGCCTAGGCTGGAGAGTGGGGGAAAGTGGGGGTTGGTCTCTAAACCAAGTATAAGCGAGAGCCTATCCATGGGATGTGGGTTTTTAACCTACAACCCACAACCATGGAATAAATGTGCCCCCTGAAAGATGCTTTGACTGTTTCCCTACATCAAGCACACACACGAAGATGTGTTCTTGTATTCTGAGTGTGGGGAAGTTCCTCAAACTGACAGCAGCACCTTGATTCTATTAGTATCCCTTAGCTTCTGTTCCCTGAGTGTTCTTTTAGGCCAGGCCATGAGGGAAAGCTGGGGGTTGGGCTTGGAGGCCACGTAGCAGTGAGTGCCCCCTGATCCATTGAGGAAGTACTTAGAGGACTTCTCCCTAAAGGGAACACCTTTTCCTGCATTCATCTGGGTGCAGTGGGGCTGCACATCTCTCCCACACCTAAGAATGTGTTCTGGAATTCTGAGTGCAAGGAAGTTCCTCCAACTGACAGCAGCGCCTGGGTTCTAATTGAATCCCTTTGCTTGTCTTCCCTGATGGAAAGCCTAGGCGGGAGTGCGGGGGAAAGTGTGGTTTGGGCTCCAAAACCAAGTATTTGCGATGACCTCTCTATGGTTTGTGGAGGTGTTTAAACTACATCCCTAACCTGGGAACACCTGTGCCCCCATGAAGATCCGTGGAGTCTGTTTCCACACCTCCAGCACACACACGAACACTTGCACAGTTATCCTGAGAGTGGGCAGCCTCCTCCAACTGAGAGCAGGGCCTTGGTTCATATAAAATCGCTTAACTTGTCTACCCTGTTTGGTTGCCTGATACGGAGTGCTGGGGAAAGGGTGGGTTGGGCTCTAAATCCAAGTATTAGCGAGTGCTTCTCCATGGGATTTGGAGGTTATTAACCAAAAGCCCACAACATGGGAATACCTGTGCTCCTTGAAAAAAGCGTGGACTCTGTATCCCCACCACCAGAACACACATGAAGAAGTTTTCTGCTCTCCTGAGTGTGGGCTGGCAATTTCAGGTGACAGAAGCGGCTGGGTTCTAATAGAATCCCTTAGCTTGTAATCCCTGAGTGTTTCCCTAGGACTGACTCTGAGAGAAACCTGGGGGTTGGGCTTTGAGGCCAAATAGTAGCGAGTGTCCCCGATGGACTGAGGAAGTATTTAGATGAATTCTCCATAAAGGGAAACACCTGAGCACCCATTCATCTGCGTGGAGTGGGGCTTCAAATCTCCCCACCACACAAGGTTGGGTTCCAGTATCCTGAGGGTGGGGTAGTTCCTCCAACTGACATCAGCGTCTTGGTTTGAATAGAATCCCTTTGCGTGTCTTCCCTGATGGTTTGCCTAGGCCAGTGTGTGGTTGAAAGTGGGATTTGGGATCTAAAACTAAGTATTAGCGTGTGCCTCTCCATGGGTAGTGGAGATGTTTAAACTACAACCCACAACTTGGGAATTACTGTGACCCCTGAAAAATGCGTGTGCTATGTTTCCCCACGTCCAGCACACACAGGAAGAAGTGTTCTGGGGTTCTGAGTGTGGGGAGGTTCCTCCAACAGACAGCAGCACCTGGGTTGTAATAGAATCCCTTAGCTTGACTTCCCTAAGTGTTTTCCTAGGCCTAGCAGTAAGCGATGGTGGGGGATGGGCTCTAAAGCCAAGTATTGGCGAGTGCATCTCTGTGGGTAGTGGAGGGTTTTAAACTACTTCCCCAACCTTGGAACACCTGTGCCCCATAAAGATGCGTGGAATCTGTTTCCCCACCTCCAGCACACACACGGAGACGTGCTCAGGTATCCTGATTGTGGGGAGGCTCCTCCAAATGACAGCAGTGCCTGGGTTCTAAAAGAATCCCTTAGCTTGTCTTCCCTGATGGCATGGCTAGGCTGGAGAGTGGGGGAAAGAGGGGGTTGGGCTCTAAACCAAGTATAAGCGAGAGCCTATCCAAGGGATGTGGGATTTTAACCTACAACCCACAACCATGGAATAAATGTGCCCCCTGAAAGATGCTTTGACTGTTTCCCTACATCCAGCACACACGCGAAGATGTGTTCTTGTATTCTGAGTGTGGGGAAGTTACTCAAACTGACAGCAGCACCTGGATTCTATTAGTATCCCTTAGCTTCTGTTCCCTGAGTGTTCTTTTAGGCCAGGACATCAGGGAAAGCTGTGGGTTGGGCTTGGAGGCCACGTAGCAATGAGTGCCCACTGATCCATTGAGGAAGTACTTAGAGGACTTCTCCCTAAAGGGAACACCTTTTCCTGCATTCATCTGGGTGCAGTGGGGCTGCACATCTCTCCCACACCTAAGAATGTGTTCTGGAATTCTGAGTGCAGGGAAGTTCCTCCAACTGACAGCAGCGCCTGGGTTCTAATTGAATTCCTTTGCTTGTCTTCCCTGATGGAAAGCCTAGGCGGGAGTGCGGGGGAAAGTGTGGTTTGGGCTCCAAAACCAAGTATTTGCGATGACCTCTCTATGGTTTGTGGAGGTGTTTAAACTACATCCCTAACCTGGGAACACCTGTGCCCCCATAAAGATCCGTGGAGTCTGTTTCGACACCTCCAGCACACACACGAACACTTGCACAGTTATCCTGAGAGTGGGCAGCTTCCTCTAACGGAGAGCAGGGCCTTGGTTCTTATAAAATTGCTTAACTTGTCTACACTGTTTGGTTGCCTGATACGGAGTGCTGGGGAAAGGGTGGGTTGGGCTCTAAATCCAAGTATTAGCGAGTGCTTCTCCATGGGATTTGGAGGTTATTAACCAAAAGCCCACAACATGGGAATACCTGTGCTCCTTGAAAAAAGCGTGGACTCTGTATCCCCACCACCAGAACACACATGAAGAAGTTTTCTGCTATCCTGAGTGTGGGCTGGCAATTTCAGGTGACAGAAGCGGCTGGGTTCTAATAGAATCCCTTAGCTTGTAATCCCTGAGTGTTTCCCTAGGACTGACTCTGAGAGAAACCTGGGGGTTGGGCTTTGAGGCCAAATAGTAGCGAGTGTCCCCGATGGACTGAGGAAGTATTTAGATGAATTCTCCATAAAGGGAAACACCTGAGCACCCATTCATCTGCGTGGAGTGGGGCTTCAAATCTCCCCACCACACAAGGATGGGTTCCAGTATCCTGAGGGTGGGGTAGTTCCTCCAACTGACATCAGTGTCTTGGTTTGAATAGAATCCCTTTGCGTGTCTTCCCTGATGGTTTGCCTAGGCCAGTGTGTGGTTGAAAGTGGGATTTGGGATCTAAAACTAAGTATTAGCGTGTGCCTCTCCATGGGTAGTGGAGATGTTTAAACTACAACCCACAACTTGGGAATTACTGTGACCCGTGAAAAATGCGTGTGCTATGTTTCCCCACGTCCAGCACACACAGGAAGAAGTGTTCTGGGGTTCTGAGTGTGGGGAGGTTCCTCCAACAGACAGCAGCACCTGGGTTGTAATAGAATCCCTTAGCTTGACTTCCCTAAGTGTTTACCTAGGCCTAGCAGTAAGCGATGGTGGGGGATGGGCTCTAAAGCCAAGTAATAGCAAGTGCATCTCTGTGGGTAGTGGAGGGTTTTAAACTACTTCCCCAAACTTGGAACACCTGTGCCCCATAAAGATGCGTGGAATCTGTTTCCCCACCTCCAGCACACACACGGAGACGTGCTCAGGTCTCCTGATTGTGGGGAGGCTCCTCCAAATGACAGCAGCGCCTGGGTTCTAAAAGAATCCCTTAGCTTGTCTTCCCTGATGGCATGCCTAGGCTGGAGAGTGGGGGAAAGAGGGGGTTGGGCTCTAAACCAAGTATAAGCGAGAGCCTATCCATGGGATGTGGGTTTTTAACCTACAACCCACAACCATGGAATAAATGTGCCCCCTGAAAGATGCTTTGACTGTTTCCCTACATCCAGCACACACACGAAGATGTGTTCTTGTATTCTGAGTGTGGGGAAGTTCCTCAAACTGACAGCAGCACCTGGATTCTATTAGTATCCCTTAGCTTCTGTTCCCTGAGTGTTCTTTTAGGCCAGGCCATGAGGGAAAGCTAGGGGTTTGGCTTGGAGGCCACGTAGCAGTGAGTGCCCCCTGATCCATTGAGGAAGTACTTAGAGGACTTCTCCCTAAAGGGAACACCTTTTCCTGCATTCATCTGGGTGCAGTGGGGCTGCACATCTCTCCCACACCTAAGAATGTGTTCTGGAATTCTGAGTGCAGGGAAGTTCCTCCAACTGACAGCAGCGCCTGGGTTCTAATTGAATCCCTTTGCTTGTCTTTCCTGATGGAAAGCCTAGGCGGGAGTGCGGGGGAAAGTGTGGTTTGGGCTCCAAAACCAAGTATTTGCGATGACCTCTCTATGGTTTGTGGAGGTGTTTAAACTACATCCCTAACCTGGGAACACCTGTGCCCCCATAAAGATCCGTGGAGTCTGTTTCCACACCTCCAGCACACACACGAACACTTGCACAGTTATACTGAGAGTGGGCAGCCTCCTCCAACTGAGAGCAGGGCCTTGGTTCTTATAAAATCGCTTAACTTGTCTACCCTGTTTGGTTGCCTGATACGGAGTGCTGGGGAAAGGGTGGGTTGGGCTCTAAATCCAAGTATTAGCGAGTGCTTCTCCATGGGATTTGGAGGTTATTAACCAAAAGCCCACAACATGGGAATACCTGTGCTCCTTGAAAAAAGCGTGGACTCTGTATCCCCACCACCAGAACACACATGAAGAAGTTTTCTGCTATCCTGAGTGTGGGCTGGCAATTTCAGGTGACAGAAGCGGCTGGGTTCTAATAGAATCCCTTAGCTTGTAATCCCTGAGTGTTTCCCTAGGACTGACTCTGAGAGAAACCTGGGGGTTGGGCTTTGAGGCCAAATAGTAGCGAGTGTCCCCGATGGACTGAGGAAGTATTTAGATGAATTCTCCATAAAGGGAAACACCTGAGCACCCATTCATCTGCGTGGAGTGGGGCTTCAAATCTCCCCACCACACAAGGTTGGGTTCCAGTATCCTGAGGGTGGGGTAGTTCCTCCAACTGACATCAGCGTCTTGGTTTGAATAGAATCCCTTTGCGTGTCTTCCCTGATGGTTTGCCTAGGCCAGTGTGTGGTTGAAAGTGGGATTTGGGATCAAAAACTAAGTATTAGCGTGTGCCTCTCCATGGGTAGTGGAGATGTTTAAACTACAACCCACAACTTGGGAATTACTGTGACCCCTGAAAAATGCGTGTGCTATGTTTCCCCACGTCCAGCACACACAGGAAGAAGTGTTCTGGGGTTCTGAGTGTGGGGAGGTTCCTCCAACAGACAGCAGCACCTGGGTTGTAATAGAATCCCTTAGCTTGACTTCCCTAAGTGTTTTCCTAGGCCTAGCAGTAAGCGATGGTGGGGGATGGGCTCTAAAGCCAAGTATTAGCGAGTGCATCTCTGTGGGTAGTGGAGGGTTTTAAACTACTTCCCCAACCTTGGAACACCTGTGCCCCATAAAGATGCGTGGAATCTGTTTCCCCACCTCCAGCACACACACGGAGACGTGCTCAGGTATCCTGATTGTGGGGAGGCTCCTCCAAATGACAGCAGCGCCTGGGTTCTAAAAGAATCCCTTAGCTTGTCTTCCCTGATGGCATGCCTAGGCTGGAGAGTGGGGGAAAGTGGAGGTTGGGCTCTAAACCAAGTATAAACGAGAGCCTATCCATGGAATGTGGGTTTTTAACCTACAACCCACAACCATGGAATAAATGTGCCCCCTGAAAGATGCTTTGACTGTTTCCCTACATCCAGCACACACACGAAGATGTGTTCTGGTATTCTGAGTGTGGGGAAGTTCCTCAAACTGACAGCAGCACCTGGATTCTATTAGTATCCCTTTGCTTCTGTTCCCTGAGTGTTCTTTCAGGCCAGGCCATGAGGGAAAGCTGGGGGTTGGGCTTGGAGGCCACGTAGCAGTGAGTGCCCCCTGATCCATTGAGGAAGTACTTAGAGGACTTCTCCCTAAAGGGAACACCTTTTCCTGCATTCATCTGGGTGCAGTGTGGCTGCACATCTCTCCCACACCTAAGAATGTGTTCTGGAATTCTGAGTGCAGGGAAGTTCCTCCAACTGACAGCAGCGCCTGGGTTCTAATTGAATCCCTTTGCTTGTCTTCCCTGATGGAAAGCCTAGGCGGGAGTGCGGGGGAAAGTGTGGTTTGGGCTCCAAAACCAAGTATTTGCGATGACCTCTCTATGGTTTGTGGAGGTGTTTAAACTACATCCCTAACCTGGGAACACCTGTGCACCCATAAAGATCCGTGGAGTCTGTTTCCACACCTCCAGCACACACACGAACACTTGCACAGTTATCCTGAGAGTGGGCAGCCTCCTCCAACTGAGAGCAGGGCCTTGGTTCTTATAAAATCGCTTAACTTGTCTACCCTGTTTGGTTGCCTGATACGGAGTGCTGGGGAAAGGGTGGGTTGGGCTCTAAATCCAAGTATTAGCGAGTGCTTCTCCATGGGATTTGGAGGTTATTAACCAAAAGCCCACAACATGGGAATACCTGTGCTCCTTGAAAAAAGCGTGGACTCTGTATCCCCACCACCAGAACACACATGAAGAAGTTTTCTGCTATCCTGAGTGTGGGCTGGCAATTTCAGGTGACAGAAGCGTCTGGGTTCTAATAGAATCCCTTAGCTTGTAATCCCTGAGTGTTTCCCTAGGACTGACTCTGAGAGAAACCTGGGGGTTGGGCTTTGAGGCCAAATAGTAGCGAGTGTCCCCGATGGACTGAGGAAGTATTTAGATGAATTCTCCATAAAGGGAAACACCTGAGCACCCATTCATCTGCGTGGAGTGGGGCTTCAAATCTCCCCACCACACAAGGTTGTGTTCCAGTATCCTGAGGGTGGGGTAGTTCCTCCAACTGACATCAGCGTCTTGGTTTGAATAGAATCCCTTTGCTTGTCTTCCCTGATGGTTTGCCTAGGCCAGTGTGTGGTTGAAAGTGGGATTTGGGATCTAAAACTAAGTATTAGCGTGTGCCTCTCCATGGGTAGTGGAGATGTTTAAACTACAACCCACAACTTGGGAATTACTGTGACCCCTGAAAAATGCGTGTGCTATGTTTCCCCACGTCCAGCACACACAGGAAGAAGTGTTCTGGGGTTCTGAGTGTGGGGAGGTTCCTCCAACAGACAGCAGCACCTGGGTTGTAATAGAATCCCTTAGCTTGACTTCCCTAAGTGTTTTCCTAGGCCTAGCAGTAAGCGATGGTGGGTGATGGGCTCTAAAGCCAAGTATTAGCGAGTGCATCTCTGTGGGTAGTGGAGGGTTTTAAACTACTTCCCCAACCTTGGAACACCTGTGCCCCATAAAGATGCATGGAATCTGTTTCCCCACCTCCAGCACACACACGGAGACGTGCTCAGTTATCCTGATTGTGGGGAGGCTCCTCCAAATGACAGCAGCGCCTCGGTTCTAAAAGAATCCCTTAGCTTGTCTTCCCTGATGGCATGCCTAGGCTGGAGAGTGGGGGAAAGTGGGGGTTGGGCTCTAAACCAAGTATAAGCGAGAGCCTATCCATGGGATGTGGGTTTTTAACCTACAACCCACAACCATGGAATAAATGTGCCCCCTGAAAGATGCTTTGACTGTTTCCCTACATCCAGCACACACACGAAGATGTGTTCTTGTATTCTGAGTGTGGGGAAGTTCCTCAAACTGACAGAAGCACCTGAATTCTATTAGTATCCCTTAGCTTCTGTTCCCTGAGTGTTCTTTTAGGCCAGGCCATGAGGGAAAGCTGGGGGTTGGGCTTGGAGGCCACGTAGCAGTGAGTGCCCCCTGATCCATTGAGGAAGTACTTAGAGGACTTCTCCCTAAAGGGAACACCTTTTCCTGCATTCATCTGGGTGCAGTGGGGCTGCACATCTCTCCCACACCTAAGAATGTGTTCTGGAATTCTGAGTGCAGGGAAGTTCCTCCAACTGACAGCAGCGCCTGGGTTCTAATTGAATCCCTTTGCTTGTCTTCCCTGATGGAAAGCCTAGGCGGGAGTGCGGGGGAAAGTGTGGTTTGGGCTCCAAAACCAAGTATTTGCGATGACCTCTCTATGGTTTGTGGAGATGTTTAAACTACATCCCTAACCTGGGAACACCTGTGCCCCCATAAAGATCCGTGGAGTCTGTTTCCACACCTCCAGCACACACACGAACACTTGCACAGTTATCCTGAGAGTGGGCAGCCTCCTCCAACTGAGAGCAGGGCCTTGGTTCTTATAAAATCGCTTAACTTGTCTACCCTGTTTGGTTGCCTGATACGGAGTGCTGGGGAAACGGTGGGTTGGGCTCTAAATCCAAGTATTAGCGAGTGCTTCTCCATGGGATTTGGAGGTTATTAACCAAAAGCCCACAACATGGGAATACCTGTGCTCCTTGAAAAAAGCGTGGACTCTGTATCCCCACCACCAGAACACACATGAAGAAGTTTTCTGCTCTCCTGACTGTGGGCTGGCAATTTCAGGTGACAGAAGCGGCTGGGTTCTAATAGAATCCCTTAGCTTGTAATCCCTGAGTGTTTCCCTAGGACTGACTCTGAGAGAAACCTGGGGGTTGGGCTTTGAGGCCAAATAGTAGCGAGTGTCCCCGATGGACTGAGGAAGTATTTAGATGAATTCTCCATAAAGGGAAACACCTGAGCACCCATTCATCTGCGTGGAGTGGGGCTTCAAATCTCCCCACCACACAAGGTTTGGTTCCAGTATCCTGAGGGTGGGGTAGTTCCTCCATCTGACATCAGCGTCTTGGTTTGAATAGAATCCCTTTGCGTGTCTTCCCTGATGGTTTGCCTAGGCCAGTGTGTGGTTGAAAGTGGGATTTGGGATCTAAAACTAAGTATTAGCGTGTGCCTCTCCATGGGTAGTGGAGATGTTTAAACTACAACCCACAACTTGGGAATTACTGTGACCCCTGAAAAATGCGTGTGCTATGTTTCCCCACGTCCAGCACACACAGGAAGAAGTGTTCTGGGGTTCTGAGTGTGGGGAGGTTCCTCCAACAGACAGCAGCACCTGGGTTGTAATAGAATCCCTTAGCTTGACTTCCCTTAGTGTTTTCCTAGGCCTAGCAGTAAGCGGTGGTGGGGGATGGGCTCTAAAGCCAAGTATTAGCGAGTGCATCTCTGTGGGTAGTGGAGGGTTTTAAACTACTTCCCCAAACTTGGAACACCTGTGCCCCATAAAGATGCGTGGAATCTGTTTCCCCACCTCCAGCACACACACGGAGACGTGCTCAGGTATCCTGATTGTGGGGAGGCTCCTCCAAATGACAGCAGCGCCTCGGTTCTAAAAGAATCCCTTAGCTTGTCTTCCCTGATGGCATGCCTAGGCTGGAGAGTGGGGGAAAGTGGGGGTTGGGCTCTAAACCAAGTATAAGCGAGAGCCTATCCATGGGATGTGGGTTTTTAACTTACAACCCACAACCATGGAATAAATGTGCCCCCTGAAAGATGCTTTGACTGTTTCCCTACATCCAGCACACACACGAAGATGTGTTCTTGTATTCTGAGTGTGGGGAAGTTCCTCAAACTGACAGCAGCACCTGAATTCTATTAGTATCCCTTAGCTTCTGTTCCCTGAGTGTTCTTTTAGGCCAGGCCATGAGGGAAAGCTGGGGGTTGGGCTTGGAGGCCACGTAGCAGTGAGTGCCCCCTGATCCATTGAGGAAGTACTTAGAGTACTTCTCCCTAAAGGGAACACCTTTTCCTGCATTCATCTGGGTGCAGTGGGGCTGCACATCTCTCCCACACCTAAGAATGTGTTCTGGAATTCTGAGTGCAGGGAAGTTCCTCCAACTGACAGCAGCGCCTGGGTTCTAATTGAATCCCTTTGCTTGTCTTCCCTGATGGAAAGCCTAGGCGGGAGTGCGGGGGAAAGTGTGGTTTGGGCTCCAAAACCAAGTATTTGCGATGACCTCTCTATGGTTTGTGGAGGTGTTTAAACTACATCCCTAACCTGGGAACACCTGTGCCCCAATAAAGATCCGTGGAGTCTGTTTCCACACCTCCAGCACACACACGAACACTTGCACAGTTATCCTGAGAGTGGGCAGCCTCCTCCAACTGAGAGCAGGGCCTTGGTTCTTATAAAATCGCTTAACTTGTCTACCCTGTTTGGTTGCCTGATACGGAGTGCTGGGGAAAGGGTGGGTTGGGCTCTAAATCCAAGTATTAGCGAGTGCTTCTCCATGGGATTTGGAGGTTATTAACCAAAAGCTCACAACATGGGAATACCTGTGCTCCTTGAAAAAAGCGTGGACTCTGTATCCCCACCACCAGAACACACATGAAGAAGTTTTCTGCTATCCTGAGTGTGGGCTGGCAATTTCAGGTGACAGAAGCGGCTGGGTTCTAATAGAATCCCTTAGCTTGTAATCCCTGAGTGTTTCCCTAGGACTGACTCTGAGAGAAACCTGGGGGTTGGGCTTTGAGGCCAAATAGTAGCGAGTGTCCCCGATGGACTGAGGAAGTATTTAGATGAATTCTCCATAAAGGGAAACACCTGAGCACCCATTCATCTGCGTGGAGTGGGGCTTCAAATCTCCCCACCACACAAGGTTGCGTTCCAGTATCCTGAGGGTGGGGTAGTTCCTCCATCTGACATCAGCGTCTTGGTTTGAATAGAATCCCTTTGCGTGTCTTCCCTGATGGTTTGCCTAGGCCAGTGTGTGGTTGAAAGTGGGATTTGGGATCTAAAACTAAGTATTAGCGTGTGCCTCTCCATGGGTAGTGGAGATGTTTAAACTACAACCCACAACTTGGGAATTACTGTGACCCCTGAAAAATGCGTGTGCTATGTTTCCCCACGTCCAGCACACACAGGAAGAAGTCTTCTGGGGTTCTGAGTGTGGGGAGGTTCCTCCAACAGACAGCAGCACCTGGGTTGTAATAGAATCCCTTAGCTTGACTTCCCTAAGTGTTTTCCTAGGCCTAGCAGTAAGCGATGGTGGGGGATGGGCTCTAAAGCCAAGTATAAGCGAGTGCATCTCTGTGGGTAGTGGAGGGTTTTAAACTACTTCCCCAACCTTGGAACACCTGTGCCCCATAAAGATGCGTGGAATCTGTTTCCCCACCTCCAGCACACACACGGAGACGTGCTCAGGTATCCTGATTGTGGGGAGGCTCCTCCAAATGACAGCAGCGCCTGGGTTCTGAAAGAATCCCTTAGCTTGTCTTCCCTGATGGCATGCCTAGACTGGAGAGTGGGGGAAAGTGGGGGTTGGGCTCTAAACCAAGTATAAGCGAGAGCCTATCCATGGGATGTGGGTTTTTAACCTACAACCCACAACCATGGAATAAATGTGCCCCCTGAAAGATGCTTTGACTGTTTCCCTACATCCAGCACACACACGAAGATGTGTTCTTGTATTCTGAGTGTGGGGAAGTTCCTCAAACTGACAGAAGCACCTGAATTCTATTAGTATCCCTTAGCTTCTGTTCCCTGAGTGTTCTTTTAGGCCAGGCCATGAGGGAAAGCTGGGGGTTGGGCTTGGAGGCCACGTAGCAGTGAGTGCCCCCTGATCCATTGAGGAAGTACTTAGAGGACTTCTCCCTAAAGGGAACACCTTTTCCTGCATTCATCTGGGTGCAGTGGGGCTGCACATCTCTCCCACACCTAAGAATGTGTTCTGGAATTCTGAGTGCAGGGAAGTTCCTCCAACTGACAGCAGCGCCTGGGTTCTAATTGAATCCCTTTGCTTGTCTTCCCTGATGGAAAGCCTAGGCGGGAGTGCGGGGGAAAGTGTGGTTTGGGCTCCAAAACCAAGTATTTGCTATGACCTCTCTATGGTTTGTGGAGGTGTTTAAACTACATCCCTAACCTGGGAACACCTGTGCCCCCATAAAGATCCGTGGAGTCTGTTTCCACACCTCCAGCACACACACGAACACTTGCACATTTATCCTGAGAGTGGGCAGCCTCCTCCAACTGAGAGCAGGGCCTTGGTTCTTATAAAATCGCTTAACTTGTCTACCCTGTTTGGTTGCCTGATACGGAGTGCTGGGGAAAGGGTGGGTTGGGCTCTAAATCCAAGTATTAGCGAGTGCTTCTCCATGGGATTTGGAGGTTATTAACCAAAAGCCCACAACATGGGAATACCTGTGCTCCTTGAAAAAAGCGTGGACTCTGTATCCCCACCACCAGAACACACATGAAGAAGTTTTCTGCTATCCTGAGTGTGGGCTGGCAATTTCAGGTGACAGAAGCGGCTGGGTTCTAATAGAATCCCTTAGCTTGTAATCCCTGAGTGTTTCCCTAGGACTGACTCTGAGAGAAACCTGGGGGTTGGGCTTTGAGGCCAAATAGTAGCGAGTGTCCCCGATGGACTGAGGAAGTATTTAGATGAATTCTCCATAAAGGGAAACACCTGAGCACCCATTCATCTGCGTGGAGTGGGGCTTCAAATCTCCCCACCACACAAGGTTGTGTTCCAGTATCCTGAGGGTGGGGTAGTTCCTCCAACTGACATCAGCGTCTTGGTTTGAATACAATCCCTTTGCTTGTCTTCCCTGATGGTTTGCCTAGGCCAGTGTGTGGTTGAAAGTGGGATTTGGGATCTAAAACTAAGTATTAGCGTGTGCCTCTCCATGGGTAGTGGAGATGTTTAAACTACAACCCACAACTTGGGAATTACTGTGACCCCTGAAAAATGCGTGTGCTATGTTTCCCCACGTCCAGCACACACAGGAAGAAGTGTTCTGGGGTTCTGAGTGTGGGGAGGTTCCTCCAACAGACAGCAGCACCTGGGTTGTAATAGAATCCCTTAGCTTGACTTCCCTAAGTGTTTTCCTAGGCCTAGCAGTAAGCGATGGTGGGGGATGGGCTCTAAAGCCAAGTATTAGCGAGTGCATCTCTGTGGGTAGTGGAGGGTTTTAAACTACTTCCCCAACCTTGGAACACCTGTGCCCCATAAAGATGCGTGGAATCTGTTTCCCCACCTCCAGCACACACACGGAGACGTGCTCAGGTATCCTGATTGTGGGGAGGCTCCTCCAAATGACAGCAGCGCCTGGGTTCTAAAAGAATCCCTTAGCTTGTCTTCCCTAATGGCATGCCTAGGCTGGAGAGTGGGGGAAAGTGGAGGTTGGGCTCTAAACCAAGTATAAGCGAGAGCCTATCCATGGAATGTGGGTTTTTAACCTACAACCCACAACCATGGAATAAATGTGCCCCCTGAAAGATGCTTTGACTGTTTCCCTTCATCCAGCACACACACGAAGTTGTGTTCTGATATTCTGAGTGTGGGGAAGTTCCTCAAACTGACAGCAGCACCTGGATTCTATTAGTATCCCTTAGCTTCTGTTCCCTGAGTGTTCTTTTAGGCCAGGCCATGAGGGAAAGCTGGGGGTTGGGCTTGGAGGCCACGTAGCAGTGAGTGCCCCCTGATCCATTGAGGAAGTACTTAGAGGACTTCTCCCTAAAGGGAACACCTTTTCCTGCATTCATCTGGGTGCAGTGGGGCTGCACATCTCTCCCACACCTAAGAATGTGTGCTGGAATTCTGAGTGCAGGGAAGTTCCTCCAACTGACAGCAGCGCCTGGGTTCTAATTGAATCCCTTTGCTTGTCTTCCCTGATGGAAAGCCTAGGCGGGAGTGCGGGGGAAAGTGTGGTTTGGGCTCCAAAACCAAGTATTTGCGATGACCTCTCTATGGTTTGTGGAGGTGTTTAAACTACATCCCTAACCTGGGAACACCTGTGCCCCCATAAAGATCCGTGGAGTCTGTTTCCACACCTCCAGCACACACACGAACACTTGCACAGTTATCCTGAGAGTGGGCAGCCTCCTCCAACTGAGAGCAGGGCCTTGGTTCTTATAAAATCGCTTAACTTGTCTACCCTGTTTGGTTGCCTGATACGGAGTGCTGGGGAAAGGGTGGGTTGGGCTCTAAATCCAAGTATTAGCGAGTGCTTCTCCATGGGATTTGGAGGTTATTAACCAAAAGCCCACAACATGGGAATACCTGTGCTCCTTGAAAAAAGCGTGGACTCTGTATCCCCACCACCAGAACACACATGAAGAAGTTTTCTGCTCTCCTGAGTGTGGGCTGGCAATTTCAGGTGACAGAAGCAGCTGGGTTCTAATAGAATCCCTTAGCTTGTAATCCCTGAGTGTTTCCCTAGGACTGACTCTGAGAGAAACCTGGGGGTTGGGCTTTGAGGCCAAATAGTAGCGAGTGTCCCCGATGGACTGAGGAAGTATTTAGATGAATTCTCCATAAAGGGAAACACCTGAGCACCCATTCATCTGCGTGGAGTGGGGCTTCAAATCTCCCCACCACACAAGGTTGGGTTCCAGTATCCTGAGGGTGGGGTAGTTCCTCCAACTGACATCAGCGTCTTGGTTTGAATAGAATCCCTTTGCTTGTCTTCCCTGATGGTTTGCCTAGGCCAGTGTGTGGTTGAAAGTGGGATTTGGGATCTAAAACTAAGTATTAGCGTGTGCCTCTCCATGGGTAGTGGAGATGTTTAAACTACAACCCACAACTTGGGAATTACTGTGACCCCTGAAAAATGCGTGTGCTATGTTTCCCCACGTCCAGCACACACAGGAAGAAGTGTTCTGGGGTTCTGAGTGTGGGGAGGTTCCTCCAACAGACAGCAGCACCTGGGTTGTAATAGAATCCCTTAGCTTGACTTCCCTAAGTGTTTTCCAAGGCCTAGCAGTAAGTGATGGTGGGGGATGGGCTCTAAAGCCAAGTATTAGCGAGTGCATCTCTGTGGGTAGTGGAGGGTTTTAAACTACTTCCCCAACCTTGGAACACCTGTGCCCCATAAAGATGCGTGGAATCTGTTTCCCCACCTCCAGCACACACACGGAGACGTGCTCAGGTATCCTGATTGTGGGGAGGCTCCTCCAAAAGACAGCAGCGCCTGGGTTCTAAAAGAATCCCTTAGCTTGTCTTCCCTGATGGCATGCCTAGGCTGGAGAGTGGGGGAAAGTGGGGGTTGGGCTCTAAACCAAGTATAAGCGAGAGCCTATCCATGGGATGTGGGTTTTTAACCTACAACCCACAACCATGGAATAAATGTGCCCCCTGAATGATGCTTTGACTGTTTCCCTACATCCAGCACACACACGAAGATGTGTTCTGGTATTTTGAGTGTGGGGAAGTTCCTCAAACTGACAGCAGCACCTGGATTCTATTAGTATCCCTTAGCTTCTGTTCCCTGAGTGTTCTTTTAGGCCAGAGCATGAGGGAAAGCTGGGGGTTGGGCTTGGAGGCCACGTAGCAGTGAGTGCCCCCTGATCCATTGAGGAAGTACTTAGAGGACTTCTCCCTAAAGGGAACACCTTTTCCTGCATTCATCTGGGTGCAGTGGGGCTGCACATCTCTCCCACACCTAAGAATGTGTTCTGGAATTCTGAGTGCAGGGAAGTTCCTCCAACTGACAGCAGCGCCTGGGTTCTAATTGAATCCCTTTGCTTGTCTTCCCTGATGGAAAGCCTAGGCGGGAGTGCGGGGGAAAGTGTGGTTTGGGCTCCAAAACCAAGTATTTGCGATGACCTCTCTATGGTTTGTGGAGATGTTTAAACTACATCCCTAACCTGGGAACACCTGTGCCCCCATAAAGATCCGTGGAGTCTGTTTCCACACCTCCAGCACACACAGGAACACTTGCACAGTTATCCTGAGAGTGGGCAGCCTCCTCCAACTGAGAGCAGGGCCTTGGTTCTTATAAAATCGCTTAACTTGTCTACCCTGTTTGGTTGCCTGATACGGAGTGCTGGGGAAAGGGTGGGTTGGGCTCTAAATCCAAGTATTAGCGAGTGCTTCTCCATGGGATTTGGAGGTTATTAACCAAAAGCCCACAACATGGGAATACCTGTGCTCCTTGAAAAAAGCGTGGACTCTGTATCCCCACCACCAGAACACACATGAAGAAGTTTTCTGCTATCCTGAGTGTGGCCTGGCAATTTCAGGTGACAGAAGCGGCTGGGTTCTAATAGAATCCCTTAGCTTGTAATCCCTGAGTGTTTCCCTAGGACTGACTCTGAGAGAAACCTGGGGGTTGGGCTTTGAGGCCAAATAGTAGCGAGTGTCCCCGATGGACTGAGGAAGTATTTAGATGAATTCTCCATAAAGGGAAACACCTGAGCACCCATTCATCTGCGTGGAGTGGGGCTTCAAATCTCCCCACCACACAAGGTTGGGTTCCAGTATCCTGAGGGTGGGGTAGTTCCTCCAACTGACATCAGCGTCTTGGTTTGAATAGAATCCCTTTGCTTGTCTTCCCTGATGGTTTGCCTAGGCCAGTGTGTGGTTGAAAGTGGGATTTGGGATCTAAAACTAAGTATTAGCGTGTGCCTCTCCATGGGTAGTGGAGATGTTTAAACTACAACCCACAACTTGGGAATTACTGTGACCCCTGAAAAATGCGTGTGCTATGTTTCCCCACGTCCAGCACACACAGGAAGAAGTGTTCTGGGGTTCTGAGTGTGGGGAGGTTCCTCCAACAGACAGCAGCACCTGGGTTGTAATAGAATCCCTTAGCTTGACTTCCCTAAGTGTTTTCCTAGGCCTAGCAGTAAGCGATGGTGGGGGATGGGCTCTAAAGCCAAGTATTAGCGAGTGCATCTCTGTGGGTAGTGGAGGGTTTTAAACTACTTCCCCAACCTTGGAACACCTGTGCCCCATAAAGATGCGTGGAATCTGTTTCCCCACCTCCAGCACACACACGGAGACCTGCTCAGGTATCCTGATTGTGGGGAGGCTCCTCCAAATGACAGCAGCGCCTGGGTTCTAAAAGAATCCCTTAGCTTGTCTTCCCTGATGGCATGCCTAGGCTGGAGAGTTGGGGAAAGTGGGGGTTGGGCTCTAAACCAAGTATAAACGAGAGCCTATCCATGGGATGTGGGTTTTTAATCAACAACCCACATCCATGGAATAAATGTGCCCCCTGAAAGATGCTTTGACTGTTTCCCTACATCCAGCACACACACGAAGATGTGTTCTGGTATTCTGAGTGTGGGGAAGTTCCTCAAACTGACAGCAGCACCTGGATTCTATTAGTATCCTTTAGCTTCTGTTCCCTGAGTTTTCTTTTAGGCCAGGCCATGAGGGAAAGCTGAGGGTTTGGCTTGGAGGCCACGTAGCAGTGAGTGCCCCCTGATCCATTGAGGAAGTACTTAGAGGACTTCTCCCTAAAGGGAACACCTTTTCCTGCATTCATCTGGGTGCAGTGGGGCTGCACATCTCTCCCACACCTAAGAATGTGTTCTGGAATTCTGAGTGCAGGGAAGTTCCTCCAACTGACAGCAGCGCCTGGGTTCTAATTGAATCCCTTTGATTGTCTTCCCTGATGGAAAGCCTAGGTGGGAGTGCGGGGGAAAGTGTGGTTTGGGCTCCAAAACCAAGTATTGGCGATGACCTCTCTATGGTTTGTGGAGGTGTTTAAACTACATCCCTAACCTGGGAACACCTGAGCCCCCATAAAGATCCGTGGAGTCTGTTTCCACACCTCCAGCACACACACGAACACTTGCACAGTTATCCTGAGAGTGGGCAGCCTCCTCCAACTGAGAGCAGGGCCTTGGTTCTTATAAAATCGCTTAACTTGTCTACCCTGTTTGGTTGCCTGATACGGAGCGCTGGGGAAAGGGTGGGTTGGGCTCTAAATCCAAGTATTAGCGAGTGCTTCTCCATGGGATTTGGAGGTTATTAACCAAAAGCCCACAACATGGGAATACCTGTGCTCCTTGAAAAAAGCGTGGACTCTGTATCCCCACCACCAGAACACACATGAAGAAGTTTTCTGCTATCCTGAGTGTGGGCTGGCAATTTCAGGTGACAGAAGCGGCTGGGTTCTAATAGAATCCCTTAGCTTGTAATCCCTGAGTGTTTCCCTAGGACTGACTCTGAGAGAAACCTGGGGGTTGGGCTTTGAGGCCAAATAGTAGCGAGTGTCCCCGATGGACTGAGGAAGTATTTAGATGAATTCTCCATAAAGGGAAACACCTGAGCACCCATTCATCTGCGTGGAGTGGGGCTTCAAAACTCCCCACCACACAAGGTTGGGTTCCAGTATCCTGAGGGTGGGGTAGTTCCTCCAACTGACATCAGCGTCTTGGTTTGAATAGAATCCTTTGCTTGTCTTCCCTGATGGTTTGCCTAGGCCAGTGTGTGGTTGAAAGTGGGATTTGGGATCTAAAACTAAGTATTAGCGTGTGCCTCTCCATGGGTAGTGGAGATGTTTAAACTACAACCCACAACTTGGGAATTACTGTGACCCCTGAAAAATGCGTGTGCTATGTTTCCCCACGTCCAGCAGACACAGGAAGAAGTGTTCTGGGGTTCTGAGTGTGGGGAGGTTCCTCCAACAGACAGCAGCACCTGGGTTGTAATAGAATCCCTTAGCTTGACTTCCCTAAGTGTTTTCCTAGGCCTAGCAGTAAGCGATGGTGGGGGATGGGCTCTAAAGCCAAGTATTAGCGAGTGCATCTTTGTGGGTAGTGGAGGGTTTAAACTACTTCCCCAACCTTGGAACACCTGTGCCCCATAAAGATGCGTGGAATCTGTTTCCCCACCTCCAGCACACACACGGAGACGTGCTCAGGTATCCTGATGGTGGGGAGGCTCCTCCAAATGACAGCAGCGCCTGGGTTCTAAAAGAATCCCTTAGCTTGTCTTCCCTGATGGCATGCCTAGGCTGGAGAGTGGGGGAAAGTGGGGGTTGGGCTCTAAACCAAGTATAAGCGAGAGCCTATCCAAGGGATGTGGGTTTTTAACCTACAACCCACAACCATGGAATAAATGTGCCCCTGAAAGATGCTTTGACTGTTTCCCTACATCCAGCACACACACGAAGATGTGTTCTTGTATTCTGAGTGTGGGGAAGGTCCTCAAACTGACAGCAGCACCTGGATTCTATTAGTATCCCTTAGCTTCTGTTCCCTGAGTGTTCTTTTAAGCCAGGCCATGAGGGAAAGCTGAGGGTAGGGGTTGGAGGCCACGTAGCAGTGAGTGCCCCCTGATCCATTGAGGAAGTACTTAGAGGACTTCTCCCTAAAGGGAACACCTTTTCCTGCATTCATCTGGGTGCAGTGGGGCTGCACATCTCTCCCACACCTAAGAATGTGTTCTGGAATTCTGAGTGCAGGGAAGTTCCTCCAACTGACAGCAGCGCCTGGGTTCTAATTGAATCCCTTTGCTTGTCTTCCCTGATGGAAAGCCTAGGCGGGAGTGCGGGGGAAAGTGTGGTTTGGGCTCCAAAACCAAGTATTTGCGATGACCTCTCTATGGTTTGTGGAGGTGTTTAAACTACATCCCTAACCTGGGAACACCTGTGCCCCCATAAAGATCCGTGGAGTCTGTTTCCACACCTCCAGCACACACACGAACACTTGCACAGTTATCCTGAGAGTGGGCAGCCTCCTCCAACTGAGAGCAGGGCCTTGGTTCTTATAAAATCGCTTAACTTGTCTACCCTGTTTGGTTGCCTGATACGGAGTGCTGGGGAAAGGGTGGGTTGGGCTCTAAATCCAAGTATTAGCGAGTGCTTCTCCATGGGATTTGGAGGTTATTAACCAAAAGCCCACAACATGGGAATACCTGGGCTCCTTGAAAAAAGCGTGGACTCTGTATCCCCACCACCAGAACACACATGAAGAAGTTTTCTGCTATCCTGAGTGTGGGCTGGCAATTTCAGGTGACAGAAGCGGCTGGGTTCTAATAGAATCCCTTTGCTTGTAATCCCTGAGTGTTTCCCTAGGACTGACTCTGAGAGAAACCTGGGGGTTGGGCTTTGAGGCCAAATAGTAGCGAGTGTCCCCGATGGACTGAGGAAGTATTTAGATGAATTCTCCATAAAGGGAAACACCTGAGCACCCATTCATCTGCGTGGAGTGGGGCTTCAAATCTCCCCACCACACAAGGTTGGGTTCCAGTATCCTGAGGGTGGGGTAGTTCCTCCAACTGACATCAGCGTCTTGGTTTGAATAGAATCCCTTTGCTTGTCTTCCCTGATGGTTTGCCTAGGCCAGTGTGTGGTTGAAAGTGGGATTTGGGATCTAAAACTAAGTATTAGCGTGTGCCTCTCCATGGGTAGTGGAGATGTTTAAACTACAACCCACAACTTGGGAATTACTGTGACCCCTGAAAAATGCGTGTGCTATGTTTCCCCACGTCCAGCACACACAGGAAGAAGTGTTCTGGGGTTCTGAGTGTGGGGAGGTTCCTCCAACAGACAGCAGCACCTGGGTTGTAATAGAATCCCTTAGCTTGACTTCCCTAAGTGTTTTCCTAGGCCTAGCAGTAAGCGATGGTGGGGGATGGGCTCTAAAGCCAAGTATTAGCGAGTGCATCTCTGTGGGTAGTGGAGGGTTTTAAACTACTTCCCCAACCTTGGAACACCTGTGCCCCATAAAGATGCGTGGAATCTGTTTCCCCACCTCCAGCACACACACGGAGACGTGCTCAGGTATCCTGATTGTGGGGAGGCTCCTCCAAATGACAGCAGCGCCTGGGTTCTAAAAGAATCCCTTAGCTTGTCTTCCCTGATGGCATGGCTAGGCTGGAGAGTGGGGGAAAGTGGGGGTTGGGCTCTAAACCAAGTATAAGCGAGAGCCTATCCATGGGATGTGGGTTTTTAACCTACAACCCACAACCATGGAATAAATGTGCCCCCTGAAAGATGCTTTGACTGTTTCCCTACATCCAGCACACACACGAAGATCTGTTCTGGTATTCTGAGTGTGGGGAAGTTCCTCAAACTGACAGCAGCACCTGGATTCTATTAGTATCCCTTAGCTTCTGTTCCCTGAGGGTTCTCTTAGACCAGGACATGAGGGAAAGCTGGGGGTTGGGCGTGGAGGCCACGTAGCAGTGAGTGCCCCTGATATATTGAGGAAGTACTTAGAGGACTTCTCCCTAAAGGGAACACCTTTTCCTGCATTCATCTGGGTGCAGTGGGGCTGCACATCTCTCCCACACCTAAGAATGTGTTCTGGAATTCTGAGTGCAGGGAAGTTCCTCCAACTGACAGCAGCGCCTGGGTTCTAATAGAATCCATTTGCTTGTCTTCCCTGATGGAAAGCCTTGGCGGGAGTGCGGGGGAAAGTGTGGTTTGGGCTCCAAAACCAAGTATTTGCGATGACCTCTCTATGGATTGTGGAGGTGTTTAAACTACATCCCTAACCTGGGAACACCTGTGCCCCCATAAAGATCCGTGGAGTCTGTTTCCACACCTCCAGCACACACACGAACACTTGCACAGTTATCCTGAGAGTGGGCAGCCTCCTCCAACTGAGAGCAGGGCCTTGGTTCTTATAAAATCGCTTAACTTGTCTACCCTGTTTGTTTGCCTGATACGGAGTGCTGGGGAAAGGGTTGGTTGGGCTCTAAATCCAAGTATAAGCGAGTGCTTCTCCATGGGATTTGGAGGTTATTAACCAAAAGCCCACAACATGGGAATACCTGTGCTCCTTGAAAAAAGCGTGGACTCTGTATCCCCACCACCAGAACACACATGAAGAAGTTTTCTGCTATCCTGAGTGTGGGCTGGCAATTTCAGGTGACAGAAGCGGCTGGGTTCTAATAGAATCCCTTAGCTTGTAATCCCTGAGTGTTTCCCTAGGACTGACTCTGAGAGAAACCTGGGGGTTGGGCTTTGAGGCCAAATAGTAGCGAGTGTCCCCGATGGACTGAGGAAGTATTTAGAGGAATTCTCCATAAAGGGAAACACCTGAGCACCCATTCATCTGCGTGGAGTGGGGCTTCAAATCTCCCCACCACACAAGGTTGTGTTCCAGTATCCTGAGGGTGGGGTAGTTCCTCCAACTGACATCAGCGTCTTGGTTTGAATAGAATCCCTTTGCTTGTCTTCCCTGATGGTTTGCCTAGGCCAGTGTGTGGTTGAAAGTGGGATTTGGGATCTAAAACTAAGTATTAGCGTGTGCCTCTCCATGGGTAGTGGAGATGTTTAAACTACAACCCACAAGATGGGAATTACTGTGACCCCTGATAAATGCGTGTGCTATGTTTCCCCACGTCCAGCACACACAGGAAGAAGTGTTCTGGGGTTCTGAGTGTGGGGAGGTTCCTCCAACAGACAGCAGCACCTGGGTTGTAATAGAATCCCTTAGCTTGACTTCCCTAAGTGTTTTCCTAGGCCTAGCAGTAAGCGATGGTGGGGGATGGGCTCTAAAGCCAAGTATTAGCGAGTGCATCTCTGTGGGTAGTGGAGGGTTTTAAACTACTTCCCCAACCTTGGAACACCTGTGCCCCATAAAGATGCGTGGAATCTGTTTCCCCACCTCCAGCACACACACGGAGACGTGCTCAGGTATCCTGAATGTGGGGAGGCTCCTCCAAATGACAGCAGCGCCTGGGTTCTAAAAGAATCCCTTAGCATGTCTTCCCTGATGGCATGCATAGGCTGGAGAGTGGGGGAAAGTGGGGGTTGGGCTCTAAACCTAGTATAAGCGAGAGCCTATCCATGCGATGTGGGTTTTTAACCTACAACCCACAACCATGGAATAAATGTGCCCCCTGAAAGATGCTTTGACTGTTTCCCTACATCCAGCACACACACGAAGATGTGTTCTGGTATTCTGAGTGTGGGGAAGTTCCTCAAACTGACAGCAGCACCTGGATTCTATTAGTATCCCTTAGCTTCTGTTCCCTGAGGGTTCTCTTAGACCAGGCCATGAGGGAAAGCTGGGGGTTGGGCTTGGAGGCCACGTAGCAGTGAGTGCCCCCTGATCCATTGAGGAAGTACTTAGAGGACTTCTGCCTAAACGGAACACCTTTTCCTGCATTCATCTGGGTGCAGTGGGGCTGCACATCTCTCCCACACCTAAGAATGTGTTCTGGAATTCTGAGTGCAGGGAAGTTCCTCCAACTGACAGCAGCGCCTGGGTTCTAATTGAATCCCTTTGCTTGTCTTCCCTGATGGAAAGCCTAGGCGGGAGTGCGGGGGAAAGTGTGGTTTGGGCTCCAAAACCAAGTATTTACGAAGATCCTCTCTATGGTTTGTGGAAGTGTTTAAACTACATCCCTAACCTGGGAACACCTGTGCCCCCATAAAGATCCGTGGAGTCTGTTTCCACACCTCCAGCACACACACGAACACTTGCACAGTTATCCTGAGAGTGGGCAGCCTCCTCCAACTGAGAGCAGGGCCTTGGTTCTTATAAAATCGCTTAACTTGTCTACCCTGTTTGGTTGCCTGATACGGAGTGCTGGGGAAAGGGTGGGTTGGGCTCTAAATCCAAGTATGAGCGAGTGATTCTCCATGGGATTTGGAGGTTATTAACCAAAAGCTCACAACATGGGAATACCTGTGCTCCTTGAAAAAAGCGTGGACTCTGTATCCCCACCACCAGAACACCCATGAAGAAGTTTTCTGCTCTCCTGAGTGTGGGCTGGCAATTTCAGGTGACAGAAGCGGCTGGGTTCTCATAGAATCCCTTAGCTTGTAATCCCTGAGTGTTTCCCTAGGACTGACTCTGAGAGAAACCTGGGGTTTGGGCTTTGAGGCCAAATAGTAGCGAGTGTCCCCGATGGACTGAGGAAGTATTTAGATGAATTCTCCATAAAGGGAAACACCTGAGCACCCATTCATCTGCGTGGAGTGGGGCTTCAAATCTCCCCAACACACAAGGTTGGGTTCCAGTATCCTGAGGGTGGGGTAGTTCCTCCAACTGACATCAGCGTCTTGGTTTGAATAGAATCCCTTTGCTTGTCTTCCCTGATGGTTTGCCTAGGCCAGTGTGTGGTTGAAAGTGGGATTTGGGATCTAAAACTAAGTATTAGCGTGTGCCTCTCCATGGGTAGTGGAGATGTTTAAACTACAACCCACAACTTGGGAATTACTGTGACCCCTGAAAAATGCATGTGCTATGTTTCCCCACGTCCAGCACACACAGGAAGAAGTGTTCTGGGGTTCTGAGTGTGGGGAGGTTCCTCCAACAGACAGCAGCACCTGGGTTGTAATAGAATCCCTTAGCTTGACTTCCCTAAGTGTTTACCTAGGCCTAGCAGTAAGCGATGGTGGGGGATGGGCTCTAAATCCAAGTATTAGCGAGTGCATCTCTGTGGGTAGTGGAGGGTTTTAAACTACTTCCCCAACCTTGGAACACCTGTGCCCCATAAAGATGCGTGGAATCTGTTTCCCCACCTCCAGCACACACACGGAGACGTGCTCAGGTATCCTAATTGTGGGGAGGCTCCTCCAAATGACAGCAGCGCCTGGGTTCTAAAAGAATCCCTTAGCTTGTCTTCCCTGATGGCATGCCTAGGCTGGAGAGTGGGGGAAAGTGGGGGTTGGGCTCTAAACCAAGTATAAGCGAGAGCCTATCAATGGGATGTGGGTTTTTAACCTACAACCCACAACCATGGAATAAATGTGCCCCCTGAAAGATGCCTTGACTGTTTCCCTATATCCAGCACACACACGAAGATGTGTTCTGGTATTCTGAGTGTGGGGAAGTTCCTCAAACTGACAGCAGCACCTGGATTCTATTAGTATCCCTTAGCTTCTGTTCCCTGAGTGTTCTTTTAGGCCAGGCCATGAGGGAAAGCTGGGGGTTGGGCTTGGAGGCCACGTAGCAGTGAGTGCCCCCTGATCCATTGAGGAAGTACTTAGAGGACTTCTCCCTAAAGGGAACACCTTTTCCTGCATTCATCTGGGTGCAGTGGGGCTGTACATCTCTCCCACACCTAAGAATGTGTTCTGGAATTCTGAGTGCAGGGAAGTTCCTCCAACTGACAGCAGCGCCTGGGTTCTAATTGAATCCCTTTGCTTGTCTTCCCTGATGGAAAGCCTAGGCGGGAGTGCGGGGGAAAGTGTGGTTTGGGCTCCAAAACCAAGTATTTGCGATGACCTCTCTATGGTTTGTGGAGGTGTTTAAACTACATCCCTAACCTAGGAACACCTGTGCCCCCATAAAGATCCGTGGAGTCTGTTTCCACACCTCCAGCACACACACGAACACTTGCACAGTTTTCCTGAGAGTGGGCAGCCTCCTCCAACTGAGAGCAAGGCCTTGGTTCTTATAAAATCGCTTAACTTGTCTACCCTGTTTGGTTGCCTGATACGGAGTGCTGGGGAAAGGGTGGGTTGGGCTCTAAATCCAAGTATTAGCGAGTGCTTCTCCATGGGATTTGGAGGTTATTAACCAAAAGCCCACAACATGGGAATACCTGTGCTCCTTGAAAAAAGCGTGGACTCTGTATCCCCACCACCAGAACACACATGAAGAAGTTTTCTGCTCTCCTGAGTGTGGGCTGGCAATTTCAGGTGACAGAAGCGGCTGGGTTCTAATAGAATCCCTTAGCTTGTAATCCCTGAGTGTTTCCCTAGGACTGACTCTGAGAGAAACCTGGGGGTTGGGCTTTGAGGCCAAATAGTAGCGAGTGTCCCCGATGGACTGAGGAAGTATTTAGATGAATTCTCCATAAAGGGAAACACCTGAGCACCCATTCATCTGCGTGGAGTGGGGCTTCAAATCTCCCCACCACACAAGGTTGGGTTCCAGTATCCTGAGGGTGGGGTAGTTCCTCCAACTGACATCAGCGTCTTGGTTTGAATAGAATCCCTTTGCGTGACTTCCCTGATGGTTTGCCTAGGCCAGTGTGTGGTTGAAAGTGGGATTTGGGATCTAAAACTAAGTATTAGCGTGTGCCTCTCCATGGGTAGTGGAGATGTTTAAACTACAACCCACAACTTGGGAATTACTGTGACCCCTGAAAAATGCGTGTGCTATGTTTCCCCACGTCCAGCACACACAGGAAGAAGTGTTCTGGGGTTCTGAGTGTGGGGAGGTTCCTCCAACAGACAGCAGCACCTGGGTTGTAATAGAATCCCTTAGCTTGACTTCCCTAAGTGTTTTCCTAGGCCTAGCAGTAAGCGATGGTGGGGGATGGGCTCTAAAGCCAAGTATTAGCGAGTGCATCTCTGTGGGTAGTGGAGGGTTTTAAACTACTTCCCCAACCTTGGAACACCTGTGCCCCATAAAGATGCGTGGAATCTGTTTCCCCACCTCCAGCACACACACGGAGACGTGCTCAGGTATCCTGATTGTGGGGAGGCTCCTCCAAATGACAGCAGCGCCTGGGTTCTTAAAGAATCCCTTAGCTTGTCTTCCCTGATGGCATGCCTAGGCTGGAGAGTGGGGGAAAGTGGGGGTTGGGCTCTAAACCAAGTATAAGCGAGAGCCTATCCATGGGATGTGGGTTTTTAACTTACAACCCACAACCATGGAATAAATGTGCCCCTTGAAAGATGCTTTGACTGTTTCCCTACATCCAGCACACACACGAAGATGTGTTCTGGTATTCTGAGTGTGGGGAAGTTCCTCAAACTGACAGCAGCACCTGGATTCTATTAGTATCCCTTAGCTTCTGTTCCCTGAGTGTTCTTTTAGGCCAGGCCATGAGGGAAAGCTGGGGGTTGGGCTTGGAGGCCACGTAGCAGTGAGTGCCCCCTGATCCATTGAGGAAGTACTTAGAGGACTTCTCCCTAAAGGGAACACCTTTTCCTGCATTCATCTGGGTGCAGTGGGGCTGTACATCTCTCCCACACCTAAGAATGTGTTCTGGAATTCTGAGTGCAGGGAAGTTCCTCCAACTGACAGCAGCGCCTGGGTTCTAATTGAATCCCTTTGCTTGTCTTCCCTGATGGAAAGCCTAGGCGGGAGTGCGGGGGAAAGTGTGGTTTGGGCTCCAAAACCAAGTATTTGCGATGACCTCTCTATGGTTTGTGGAGGTGTTTAAACTACATCCCTAACCTGGGAACACCTGTGCCCCCATAAAGATCCGTGGAGTCTGTTTCCACACCTCCAGCACACACACGAACACTTGCACAGTTATCCTGAGAGTGGGCAGCCTCCTCCAACTGAGAGCAGGGCCTTGGTTCTTATAAAATCGCTTAACTTGTCTACCCTGTTTGGTTGCCTGATACGGAGTGCTGGGGAAAGGGTGGGTTGGGCTCTAAATCCAAGTATTAGCGAGTGCTTCTCCATGGGATTTGGAGGTTATTAACCAAAAGCCCACAACATGGGAATACCTGTGCTCCTTGAATAAAGCGTGGACTCTGTATCCCCACCACCAGAACACACATGAAGAAGTTTTCTGCTCTCCTGAGTGTGGGCTGGCAATTTCAGGTGACAGAAGCGGCTGGGTTCTAATAGAATCCCTTAGCTTGTAATCCCTGAGTGTTTCCCTAGGACTGACTCTGAGAGAAACCTGGGGGTTGGGCTTTGAGGCCAAATAGTAGCGAGTGTCCCCGATGGACTGAGGAAGTATTTAGATGAATTCTCCATAAAGGGAAACACCTGAGCACCCATTCATCTGCGTGAAGTGGGGCTTCAAATCTCCCCACCACACAAGGTTGGGTTCCAGTATCCTGAGGGTGGGGTAGTTCCTCCAACTGACATCAGCGTCTTGGTTTGAATAGAATCCCTTTGCGTGACTTCCCTGATGGTTTGCCTAGGCCAGTGTGTGGTTGAAAGTGGGATTTGGGATCTAAAACTAAGTATTAGCGTGTGCCTCTCCATGGGTAGTGGAGATGTTTAAACTACAACCCACAACTTGGGAATTACTGTGACCCCTGAAAAATGCGTGTGCTATGTTTCCCCACGTCCAGCACACACAGGAAGAAGTGTTCTGGGGTTCTGAGTGTGGGTAGGTTCCTCCAACAGACAGCAGCACCTGGGTTGTAATAGAATCCCTTAGCTTGACTTCCCTAAGTGTTTTCCTAGGCCTAGCAGTAAGCGATGGTGGGGGATGGGCTCTAAAGCCAAGTATTAGCGAGTGCATCTCTGTGGGTAGTGGAGGGTTTTAAACTACTTCCCCAACCTTGGAACACCTGTGCCCCATAAAGATGCGTGGAATCTGTTTCCCCACCTCCAGCACACACACGGAGACGTGCTCAGGTATCCTGATTGTGGGGAGGCTCCTCCAAATGACAGCAGCGCCTGGGTTCTTAAAGAATCCCTTAGCTTGTCTTCCCTGATGGCATGCCTAGGCTGGAGAGTGGGGGAAAGTGGGGGTTGGGCTCTAAACCAAGTATAAGCGAGAGCCTATCCATGGGATGTGGGTTTTTAACCTACAACCCACAACCATGGAATAAATGTGCCCCCTGAAAGATGCTTTGACTGTTTCCCTACATCCAGCACACACACGAAGATGTGTTCTGGTATTCTGAGTGTGGGGAAGTTCCTCAAACTGACAGCAGCACCTGGATTCTATTAGTATCCCTTAGCTTCTGTTCCCTGAGTGTTCTTTTAGGCCAGGCCATGAGGGAAAGCTGGGGGTTGGGCTTGGAGGCCACGTAGCAGTGAGTGCCCCCTGATCCATTGAGGAAGTACTTAGAGGACTTCTCCCTAAAGGGAACACCTTTTCCTGCATTCATCTGGGTGCAGTGGGGCTGCACATCTCTCCCACACCTAAGAATGTGTTCTGGAATTCTGAGTGCAGGGAAGTTCCTCCAACTGACAGCAGCGCCTGGGTTCTAATTGAATCCCTTTGCTTGTCTTCCCTGATGGAAAGCCTAGGCGGGAGTGCGGGGGAAAGTGTGGTTTGGGCTCCAAAACCAAGTATTTGCGATGACCTCTCTATGGTTTCTGGAGGTGTTTAAACTACATCCCTAACCTGGGAACACCTGTGCCCCTATAAAGATCCGTGGTGTCTGTTTCCACAACTCCAGCACACACACGAACACTTGCACAGTTATCCTGAGAGTGGGCAGCCTCCTCCAACTGAGAGCTGGGCCTTGGTTCTTATAAAATCGCTTAACTTGTCTACCCTGTTTGGTTGCCTGATACGGAGTGCTGGGGAAAGGGTGGGTTGGGCTCTAAATCCAAGTATTAGTGAGTGCTTCTCCATGGGATTTGGAGGTTATTAACCAAAAGCCCACAACATGGGAATACCTGTGCTCCTTGAAAAAAGCGTGGACTCTGTATCCCCACCACCAGAACACACATGAAGAAGTTTTCTGCTATCCTGAGTGTGGGCTGGCAATTTCAGGTGACAGAAGCGGCTGGGTTCTAATAGAATCCCTTAGCTTGTAATCCCTGAGTGTTTCCCTAGGACTGACTCTGAGAGAAACCTGGGGGTTGGGCTTTGAGGCCAAATAGTAGCGAGTGTCCCCGATGGACTGAGGAAGTATTTAGATGAATTCTCCATAAAGGGAAACACCTGAGCACCCATTCATCTGAGTGGAGTGGGGCTTCAAATCTCCCCACCACACAAGGTTGGGTTCCAGTATCCTGAGGGTGGGGTAGTTCCTCCAACTGACATCAGCGTCTTGGTTTGAATAGAATCCATTTGCTTGTCTTCCCTGATGGTTTGCCTAGGCCAGTGTGTGGTTGAAAGTGGGATTTGGGATCTAAAACTAAGTATTAGCGTGTGCCTCTCCATGGGTAGTGGAGATGTTTAAACTACAACCCACAACTTGGGTATTACTGTGACCCCTGAAAAATGCTTGTGCTATGTTTCCCCACGTCCAGCACACACAGGAAGAAGTTTTCTGGGGTTCTGAGTGTGGGGAGGTTCCTCCAACAGACAGCAGCACCTGGGTTGTAATAGAATCCCTTAGCATGACTTCCCTAAGTGTATTCCTAGGCCTAGCAGTAAGCGATGGTGGGGGATGGGCTCTAAAGCCAAGTATTAGCGAGTGCATCTCTGTGGGTAGTGGAGGGTTTTAAACTACTTCCCCAACCTTGGAACACCTGTGCCCCATAATGATGCGTGGAATCTGTTTCCCCACCTCCAGCACACACACGGAGACGTGCTCAGGTATCCTGATTGTGGGGAGGCTCCTCCAAATGACAGCAGCGCCTGGGTTCTTAAAGAATCCCTTAGCTTGCCTTCCCTGATGGCATGCCTAGTCTGGAGAGTGGGGGAAAGTGGGGGTTGGGCTCTAAACCAAGTATAAGCGAGAGCCTATCCATGGGATGTGGGTTTTTAACCTACAACCCACAACCATGGAATAAATGTGCCCCCTGAAAGATGCTTTGACTGTTTCCCTACATCCAGCACACACACGAAGATGTGTTCTGGTATTCTGAGTGTGGGGAAGTTCCTCAAACTGACAGCAGCACCTGGATTCTATTAGTATCCCTTAGCTCCTGTTCCCTGAGTGTTCTTTTAGGCCAGGCCATGAGGGAAAGCTGGGGGTTGGGCTTGGAGGCCACGTAGCAGTGAGTGCCCCCTGATTCATTGAGGAAGTACTTAGAGGACTTCTCCCTAAAGGGAACACCTTTTCCTGCATTCATCTGGGTGCAGTGGGGCTGCACTTCTCTCCCACACCTAAGAATGTGTTCTGGAATTCTGAGTGCAGGGAAGTTCCTCCAACTGACAGCAGCGCCTGGTTTCTAATTGAATCCCTTTGCTTGTCTTCCCTGATGGAAAGCCTAGGCGGGAGTGCGGGGGAAAGTGTGGTTTGGGCTCCTAAACCAAGTATTTGCGATGACCTCTCTATGGTTTGTGGAGGTGTTTAAACTACATCCCTAACCTGGGAACACCTGTGCCCCCATAAAGATCCGTGGAGTCTGTTTCCACACCTCCAGCACACACACGAACACTTGCACAGTTATCCTGAGAGTGGGCAGCCTCCTCCAACTGAGAGCAGGGCCTTGGTTCTTATAAAATCGCTTAACTTGTCTACCCTGTTTGGTTGCCTGATACGGAGTGCTGGGGAAAGGGTGGGTTGGGCTCTAAATCCAAGTATTAGCGAGTGCTTCTCCATGGGATTTGGAGGTTATTAACCAAAAGCCCACAACATGGGAATACCTGTGCTCCTTGAAAAAAGCGTGGACTCTGTATCCCCACCACCAAAACACACATGAAGAAGTTTACTGCTCTCCTGAGTGTGGGCTGGCAATTTCAGGTGACAGAAGCGGCTGGGTTCTAATAGAATCCCTTAGCTTGTAATCCCTGAGTGTTTCCCTAGGACTGAGTCTGAGAGAAACCTGGGGGTTGGGCTTTGAGGCCAAATAGTAGCGAGTGTCCCCGATGGACTGAGGAAGTATTTAGATGAATTCTCCATAAAGGGAAACACCTGAGCACCCATTCATCTGCGTGGAGTGGGGCTTCAAATCTCCCCACCACACAAGGTTGGGTTCCAGTATCCTGAGGGTGGGGTAGTTCCTCCAACTGACATCAGCGTCTTGGTTTGAATAGAATCCCTTTGCGTGTCTTCCCTGATGGTTTGCCTAGGCCAGTGTGTGGTTGAAAGTGGGATTTGGGATCTAAAACTAAGTATTAGCGTGTGCCTCTCCATGGGTAGTGGAGATGTTTAAACTACAACCCACATCTTGGGAATTACTGTGACCCCTGAAAAATGCGTGTGCTATGTTTCCCCACGTCCAGCACACACAGGAAGAAGTGTTCTGGGGTTCTGAGTGTGGGGGGTTCCTCCAACAGACAGCAGCACCTGGGTTGTAATAGAATCCCTTAGCTTGACTTCCCTAAGTGTTTTCCTAGGCCTAGAAGTAAGCGATGGTGGGGGATGGGCTCTAAAGCCAAGTATTAGCGAGTGCATCTCTGTGGGTAGTGGAGGGTTTTAAACTACTTCCCCAACCTTGGAACACCTGTGCCCCATAAAGATGCGTGGAATCTGTTTCCCCACCTCCAGCACACACACGGAGACGTGCTCAGGTATCCTGATTGTGGGGAGGCTCCTCCAAATGACAGCAGCGCCTGGGTTCTAAAAGAATCCCTTAGCTTGTCTTCCCTGATGGCATGCCTAGGCTGGAGAGTGGGGGAAGTGGGGGTTGGGCTCTAAACCAAGTATAAGCGAGAGCCTATCCATGGGATGTGGGTTTTTAACCTACAACCCACAACCATGGAATAAATGTGCCCCCTGAAAGATGCTTTGACTGTTTCCCTACATCCAGCACACACACGAAGATGTGTTCTGGTATTCTGAGTGTGGGGAAGTTCCTCAAACTGACAGCAGCACGTGGGTTCTAATTGAATCCCTTTGCTTGTCTTCCCTGATGGAAAGCCTAGGCGGGAGTGCGGGGGATAGTGTGGTTTGGGCTCCAAAACCAAGTATTGGCGATGACCTCTCTATGGTTTGTGGAGGTGTTTAAACTACATCCCTAACCTGGGAACACCTGTGCCCCCATAAAGATACATGGAGTGTGTTTCCACACCTCCAGCACACACACGAACACTTGCACAGTTATCCTGAGAGTGGGCAGCCTCCTCCAACTGAGAGCAGGGCCTTGGTTCTTATAAAATCGCTTAACTTGTCTACCCTGTTTAGTTGCCTGATACGGAGTGCTGGGGAAAGGGTGGGTTGGGCTCTAAATCCAAGTATTAGCGAGTGCTTCTCCATGGGATTTGGAGGTTATTAACCAAAAGCCCACAACATGGTAATACCTGTGCTCCTTGAAAAAAGCGTGGACTCTGTATCCCCACCACCAGAACACACTTGAAGAAGTTTTCTGCTCTCCTGAGTGTGGGCTGGCAATTTCAGGTGACAGAAGCGGCTGGGTTTTAATAAAATCCCTTAGCTTGTAATCCCTGAGTGTTTCCCTAGGACTGACTCTGAGAGAAACCTGGGGGTTGGGCTTTGAGGCCAAATAGTAGCGAGTGTCCCCGATGGACTGAGGAAGTATTTAGATGAATTCTCCATAAAGGGAAACACCTGAGCACCCATTCATCTGCGTGGAGTGGGGCTACAAATCTCCCCACCACACAAGGTTGGGTTCCAGTATCCTGAGGGTGGGGTAGTTCCTCCAACTGACATCAGCGTCTTGGTTTGAATAGAATTCCTTTGCGTGTCTTCCCTGATGGTTTGCCTAGGCCAGTGTGTGGTTGAAAGTGGGATTTGGGATCTAAAACTAAGTATTAGCGTGTGCCTCTCCATGGGTAGTGGAGATGATTAAACTACAACCCACAACTTGGGAATTACTGTGACCCCTGAAAAATGTGTGTGCTATGTTTCCCCACGTCCAGCACACACAGGAAGAAGTGTTCTGGGGTTCTGAGTGTGGGGAGGTTCCTCCAACAGACAGCAGCACCTGGGTTGTAATAGAATCCCTTAGCTTGACTTCCCTAAGTGTTTACCTAGGCCTAGCAGTAAGCGATGGTGGGGGATGGGCTCTAAAGCCAAGTATTAGCGAGTGCATCTCTGTGGGTAGTGGAGGGTTTTAAACTACTTCCCCAACCTTGGAACACCTGTGCCCCATAAAGATGCGTGGAATCTGTTTCCCCACCTCCAGCACACACACGGAGACGTGCTCAGGTATCCTGATTGTGGGGAGGCTCCTCCAAATGACAGCAGCGCCTGGGTTTTAAAAGAATCCCTTAGCTTGTCTTCCCTGATGGCATGCCTAGGCTGGAGAGTGGGGGAAAGTGGGGGTTGGGCTCTAAACCAAGTATAAGCGAGAGCCTATCCATGGGATGTGGGTTTTTAACCTACAACCCACAACCATGGAGTAAATGTGCCCCCTGAAAGATGCTTTGACTGTTTCCCTACATCCAGCACACACACGAAGATGTGTTCTGGTATTCTGAGTGTGGGGAAGTTCCTCAAACTGACAGCAGCACCTGGATTCTATTAGTATCCCTTAGCTTCTGTTCCCTGATTGTTCTTTAGGCCAGGCCATGAGGGAAAGCTGGGGGTTGGGCTTGGAGGTCACGTAGCAGTGAGTGCCCCCTGATCCATTGAGGAAGTACTTAGAGGACTTGTCCCTAAAGGGAACACCTTTTCCTGCATGCATCTGGGTGCAGTGGGGCTGCACAACTCTCCCACACCTAAGAATGTGTTCTGGAATTCTGAGTGCAGGGAAGTTCCTCCAACTGACAGCAGCGCCTGGGTTCTAATTGTATCCCTTTGCTTGTCTTCCCTGATGGAAAGCCTAGGCGAGAGTGCGGGGGAAAGTGTGGTATGGGCTCCAAAACCAAGTATTTGCGATGACCTCTCTATGGTTTGTGGAGGTGTTTAAACTACATCCCTAACCTGGGAACACCTGTGCCCCCATAAAGATCCGTGGAGCCTGTTTCCACACCTCCAGCACACACACGAACACTTGCACAGTTATCCTGAGAGTTGGCAGCCTCCTCCAACTGAGAGCAGGGCCTTGGTTCTTATAAAATCGCTTAACTTGTCTACCCTGTTTGGTTGCCTGATACGGAGTGCTGGGGAAAGGGTGGGTTGGGCTCTAAATCCAAGTATTAGCGAGTGCTTCTCCATGGGATTTGGAGGTTATTAACCAAAAGCCCACAACATGGGAATACCTGTGCTCCTTGAAAAAAGCGTGGACTCTGTATCCCCACCACCAGAACACACATGAAGAAGTTTTCTGCTCTCCTGAGTGTGGGCTGGCAATTTCAGGTGACAGAAGCGGCTGGGTTCTAATAGAATCCCTTAGCTTGTAATCCCTGAGTGTTTCCCTAGGACTGACTCTGAGAGAAACCTGGGGGTTGGGCTTTGAGGCCAAATAGTAGCGAGTGTCCCCGATGGACTGAAGAAGTATTTAGATGAATTCTCCATAAAGGGAAACACCTGAGCACCCATTCATCTGCGTGGAGTGGGGCTTCAAATCTCCCCACCACACAAGGTTGGGTTCCAGTATCCTGAGGGTGGGGTAGTTCCTCCAACTGACATCAGCGTCTTGGTTTGAATAGAATCCCTTTGCTTGTCTTCCCTGATGGTTTGCCTAGGCCAGTGTGTGGTTGAAAGTGGAATTTGGGATCTAAAACTAAGTATTAGCGTGTGCCTCTCCATGGGTAGTGGAGATGTTTAAACTACAACCCACAACTTGGGAATTACTGTGACCCCTGAAAAATGCGTGTGCTATGTTTCCCCACGTCCAGCACACACAGGAAGAAGTGTTCTGGGGTTCTGAGTGTGGGGAGGTTCCTCCAACAGACAGCAGCACCTGGGTTGTAATAGAATCCCTTAGCTTGACTTCCCTAAGTGTTTTCCTAGGCCTAGCAGTAAGCGATGGTGGGGGATGGGCTCTAAAGCCAAGTATTAGCGAGTGCATCTCTGTGGGTAGTGGAGGATTTTAAACTACTTCCCCAACCTTGGAACACCTGTGCCCCATAAAGATGCGTGGAATCTGTTTCCCCACCTCCAGCACACACACGGAGACGTGCTCAGGTATCCTGATTGTGGGGAGGCTCCTCCAAATGACAGCAGCGCCTGGGTTCTAAAAGAATCCCTTAGCTTGTCTTCCCTGATGGCATGCCTAGGCTGGAGAGTGGGGGAAAGTGGGGGTTGGGCTCTAAACCAAGTATAAGCGAGAGCCTATCCATGGGATGTGGGTTTTTAACCTACAACCCACAACCATGGAATAAATGTGCCCCCTGAAAGATGCTTTGACTGTTTCCCTACATCCAGCACACACACGAAGATGTGTTCTGGTATTCTGAGTGTGGGGAAGTTCCTCAAACTGACAGCAGCACCTGGATTCTATTAGTATCCCTTAGCTTCTGTTCCCTGAGTGTTCTTTTAGGCCAGGCCATGAGGGAAAGCTGGGGGTTGGGCTTGGAGGCCACGTAGCAGTGAGTGCCCCCTGATCCATTGAGGAAGTACTTAGAGGACTTCTCCCTTAAGGGAACACCTTTTCCTGCATTCATCTGGGTGCAGTGGGGCTGCACAACTCTCCCACACCTAAGAATGTGTTCTGGAATTCTGAGTGCAGGGAAGTTCCTCCAACTGACAGCAGCGCCTGGGTTCTAATTGAATCCCTTTGCTTGTCTTCCCTGATGGAAAGCCTAGGCGGGAGTGCGGGGGAAAGTGTGGTTTGGGCTCCAAAACCAAGTATTGGCGATGACCTCTCTATGGTTTGTGGAGGTGTTTAAACTACATCCCTAACCTGGGAACACCTGTGCCCCCATAAAGATCCGTGGAGTCTGTTTCCACAATTCCAGCACACACACGAACACTTGCACAGTTATCCTGAGAGTGGGCAGCCTCCTCCAACTGAGAGCAGGGCCTTGGTTCTTATAAAATCGCTTAACTTGTCTACCCTGTTTGGTTGCCTGATACGGAGTGCTGGGGAAAGGGTGGGTTGGGCTCTAAATCCAAGTATTAGCGAGTGCTTCTCCATGGGATTTGGAGGTTATTAACCAAAAGCCCACAACATGGGAATACCTGTGCTCCTTGAAAAAAGCGTGGACTCTGTATCCCCACCACCAGAACACACATGAAGAAGTTTTCTGCTCTCCTGAGTGTGGGCTGGCAATTTCAGGTGACAGAAGCGGCTGGGTTCTAATAGAATCCCTTAGCTTGTAATCCCTGAGTGTTTCCCTAGGACTGACTCTGAGAGAAACCTGGGGGTTGGGCTTTGAGGCCAAATAGTAGCGAGTGTCCCCGATGGACTGAGGAAGTATTTAGATGAATTCTCCATAAAGGGAAACACCTGAGCACCCATTCATCTGCGTGGAGTGGGGCTTCAAATCTCCCCACCACACAAGGTTGGGTTCCAGTATCCTGAGGGTGGGGTAGTTCCTCCAACTGACATCAGCGTCTTGGTTTGAATAGAATCCCTTTGCTTGTCTTCCCTGATGGTTTGCCTAGGCCAGTGTGTGGTTGAAAGTGGGATTTGGGATCTAAAACTAAGTATTAGCGTGTGCCTCTCCATGGGTAGTGGAGATGTTTAAACTACAACCCACAACTTGGGAATTACTGTGACCCCTGAAAAATGCGTGTGCTATGTTTCCCCACGTCCAGCACACACAGGAAGAAGTGTTCTGGGGTTCTGAGTGTGGGGAGGTTCCTCCAACAGACAGCAGCACCTGGGTTGTAATAGAATCCCTTAGCTTGACTTCCCTAAGTGTTTTCCTAGGCCTAGCAGTAAGCGATGGTGGGGGAAGGGCTCTAAAGCCAAGTATTAGCGAGTGCATCTCTGTGGGTAGTGGAGGGTTTTAAACTACTTCCCCAACCTTGGAACACCTGTGCCCCATAAAGATGCGTGGAATCTGTTTCCCCACCTCCAGCACACACACGGAGACGTGCTAAGGTATCCTGATTGTGGGGAGGCTCCTCCAAATGACAGCAGCGCCTGGGTTCTAAAAGAATCCCTTAGCTTGTCTTCCCTGATGGCATGCCTAGGCTGGAGAGTGGGGGAAAGTGGGGGTTGGGCTCTAAACCAAGTATAAGCGAGAGCCTATCCATGGGATGTGGGTTTTTAACCTACAACCCACAACCATGGAATAAATGTGCCCCCTGAAAGATGCTTTGACTGTTTCCCTACATCCAGCACACACACGAAGATGTGTTCTGGTATTCTGAGTGTGGGGAAGTTCCTCAAACTGACAGCAGCACCTGGATTCTATTAGTATCCCTTAGCTTCTGTTCCCTGAGTGTTCTTTTAGGCCAGGCCATGAGGGAAAGCTGGGGGTTGGGCTTGGAGGCCACGTAGCAGTGAGTGCCCCCTGATCCATTGAGGAAGTACTTAGAGGACTTCTCCCTAAAGGGAACACCTTTTCCTGCATTCATCTGGGTGCAGTGGGGCTGCACATCTCTCCCACACCTAAGAATGTGTTCTGGAATTCTGAGTGCAGGGAAGTTCCTCCAACTGACAGCAGCGCCTGGGTTCTAATTGAATCCCTTTGCTTGTCTTCCCTGATGGAAAGCCTAGGCGGGAGTGCGGGGGAAAGTGTGGTTTGGGCTCCAAAACCAAGTATTGGCGATGACCTCTCTATGGTTTGTGGAGGTGTTTAAACTACATCCCTAACCTGGGAACACCTGTGCCCCAATAAAGATCCGTGGAGTCTGTTTCCACACCTCCAGCACACACACGAACACTTGCACAGTTATCCTGAGAGTGGGCAGCCTCCTCCAACTGAGAGCAGGGCCTTGGTTCTTATAAAATCGCTTAACTTGTCTACCCTGTTTGGTTGCCTGATACGGAGTGCTGGGGAAAGGGTGGGTTGGGCTCTAAATCCAAGTATTAGCGAGTGCTTCTCCATGGGATTTGGAGGTTATTAACCAAAAGCCCACAACATGGGAATACCTGTGCTCCTTGAAAAAAGCGTGGACTCTGTATCCCCACCACCAGAACACACATGAAGAAGTTTTCTGCTCTCCTGAGTGTGGGCTGGCAATTTCAGGTGACAGAAGCGGCTGGGTTCTAATAGAATCCCTTAGCTTGTAATCCCTGAGTGTTTCCCTAGGACTGACTCTGAGAGAAACCTGGGGGTTGGGCTTTGAGGCCAAATAGTAGCGAGTGTCCCCGATGGACTGAGGAAGTATTTAGATGAATTCTCCATAAAGGGAAACACCTGAGCACCCATTAATCTGCGTGGAGTGGGGCTTCAAATCTCCCCACCACACAAGGTTGGGTTCCAGTATCCTGAGTGTGGGGTAGTTCCTCCAACTGACATCAGCGTCTTGGTTTGAATAGAATCCCTTTGCTTGTCTTCCCTGATGGTTTGCCTAGGCCAGTGTGTGGTTGAAAGTGGGATTTGGGATCTAAAACTAAGTATTAGCGTGTGCCTCTCCATGGGTAGTGGAGATGTTTAAACTGCAACCCACAACTTGGGAATTACTGTGACCCCTGAAAAATGCGTGTGCTATGTTTCCCCACGTCCAGCACACACAGGAAGAAGTGTTCTGGGGTTCTGAGTGTGGGGAGGTTCCTCCAACAGACAGCAGCACCTGGGTTGTAATAGAATCCCTTAGCTTGACTTCCCTAAGTGTTTCCCTAGGCCTAGCAGTAAGCGATGGTGGGGGATGGGCTCTAAAGCCAAGTATTAGCGAGTGCAACTCTGTCGGTAGTGGAGGGTTTTAAACTACTTCCCCAACCTTGGAACACCTGTGCCCCATAAAGATGCGTGGAATCTGTTTCCCCACCTCCAGCACACACACGGAGACGTGCTCAGGTATCCTGATTGTGGGGAGGCTCCTCCAAATGACAGCAGCGCCTGGGTTCTAAAAGAATCCCTTAGCTTGTCTTCCCTGATGGCATGCCTAGGCTGGAGAGTGGGGGAAAGTGGGGGTTGGGCTCTAAACCAAGTATAAGCGAGAGCCTATCCATGGGATGTGGGTTTTTAACCTACAACCCACAACCATGGAATAAATGTGCCCCCTGAAAGATGCTTTGACTCTTTCCCTACATCCAGCACACACACGAAGATGTGTTCTGGTATTCTGAGGGTGGGGAAGTTCCTCAAACTGACAGCAGCACCTGGATTCTATTAGTATCCCTTAGCTTCTGTTCCCTGAGTGTTCTTTTAGGCCAGGCCATGAGGGAAAGCTGGGGGTTGGGCTTGGAGGCCACGTAGCAGTGAGTGCCCCCTGATCCATTGAGGAAGTACTTAGAGGACTTCTCCCTAAAGGGAACACCTTTTCCTGCATTCATCTGGGTGCAGTGGGGCTGCACAACTCTCCCACACCTAAGAATGTGTTCTGGAATTCTGAGTGCAGGGAAGTTCCTCCAACTGACAGCAGCGCCTGGGTTCTAATTGAATCCCTTTGCTTGTCTTCCCTGATGGAAAGCCTAGGCGGGAGTGCGGGGGAAAGTGTGGTTTGGGCTCCAAAACCAAGTATTGGCAATGACCTCTCTATGGTTTGTGGAGGTGTTTAAACTACATCCCTAACCTGGGAACACCTGTGCCCCCATAAAGATCCGTGGAGTCTGTTTCCACAATTCCAGCACACACACGAACACTTGCACAGTTATCCTGAGAGTGGGCAGCCTCCTCCAACTGAGAGCAGGGCCTTGGTTCTTATAAAATCGCTTAACTTGTCTACCCTGTTTGGTTGCCTGATACGGAGTGCTGGGGAAAGGGTGGGTTGGGCTCTAAATCCAAGTATTAGCGAGTGCTTCTCCATGGGATTTGGAGGTTATTAACCAAAAGCCCACAACATGGGAATACCTGTGCTCCTTGAAAAAAGCGTGGACTCTGTATCCCCACCACCAGAACACACATGAAGAAGTTTTCTGCTCTCCTGAGTGTGGGCTGGCAATTTCAGGTGACAGAAGCGGCTGGGTTCTAATAGAATCCCTTAGCTTGTAATCCCTGAGTGTTTCCCTAGGACTGACTCTGAGAGAAACCTGGGGGTTGGGCTTTGAGGCCAAATAGTAGCGAGTGTCCCCGATGGACTGAGGAAGTATTTAGATGAATTCTCCATAAAGGGAAACACCTGAGCACCCATTCATCTGCGTGGAGTGGGGCTTCAAATCTCCCCACCACACAAGGTTGGGTTCCAGTATCCTGAGGGTGGGGTAGTTCCTCCAACTGACATCAGCGTCTTGGTTTGAATAGAATCCCTTTGCGTGTCTTCCCTGATGGTTTGCCTAGGCCAGTGTGTGGTTGAAAGTGGGATTTGGGATCTAAAACTAAGTATTAGCGTGTGCCTCTCCATGGGTAGTGGAGATGTTTAAACTACAACCCACAACTTGGGAATTACTGTGACCCCTGAAAAATGCGTGTGCTATGTTTCCCCACGTCCAGCACACACAGGAAGAAGTGTTCTGTGGTTCTGAGTGTGGGGAGGTTCCTCCAACAGACAGCAGCACCTGGGTTGTAATAGAATCCCTTAGCTTGACTTCCCTAAGTGTTTTCCTAGGCCTAGCAGTAAGCGATGGTGGGGGAAGGGCTCTAAAGCCAAGTATTAGCGAGTGCATCTCTGTGGGTAGTGGAGGGTTTTAAACTACTTCCCCAACCTTGGAACACCTGTGCCCCATAAAGATGCGTGGAATCTGTTTCCCCACCTCCAGCACACACACGGAGACGTGCTAAGGTATCCTGATTGTGGGGAGGCTCCTCCAAATGACAGCAGCGCCTGGGTTCTAAAAGAATCCCTTAGCTTGTCTTCCCTGATGGCATGCCTAGGCTGGAGAGTGGGGGAAAGTGGGGGTTGGGCTCTAAACCAAGTATAAGCGAGAGCCTATCCATGGGATGTGGGTTTTTAACCTACAACCCACAACCATGGAATAAATGTGCCCCCTGAAAGATGCTTTGACTGTTTCCCTACATCCAGCACACACACGAAGATGTGTTCTGGTATTCTGAGTGTGGGGAAGTTCCTCAAACTGACAGCAGCACCTGGATTCTATTAGTATCCCTTAGCTTCTGTTCCCTGAGTGTTCTTTTAGGCCAGGCCATGAGGGAAAGCTGGGGGTTGGGCTTGGAGGCCACGTAGCAGTGAGTGCCCCCTGATCCATTGAGGAAGTACTTAGAGGACTTCTCCCTAAAGGGAACACCTTTTCCTGCATTCATCTGGGTGCAGTGGGGCTGCACATCTCTCCCACACCTAAGAATGTGTTCTGGAATTCTGAGTGCAGGGAAGTTCCTCCAACTGACAGCAGCGCCTGGGTTCTAATTGAATCCCTTTGCTTGTCTTCCCTGATGGAAAGCCTAGGCGGGAGTGCGGGGGAAAGTGTGGTTTGGGCTCCAAAACCAAGTATTGGCGATGACCTCTCTATGGTTTGTGGAGGTGTTTAAACTACATCCCTAACCTGGGAACACCTGTGCCCCCATAAAGATCCGTGGAGTCTGTTTCCACACCTCCAGCACACACACGAACACTTGCACAGTTATCCTGAGAGTGGGCAGCCTCCTCCAACTGAGAGCAGGGCCTTGGTTCTTATAAAATCGCTTAACTTGTCTACCCTGTTTGGTTGCCTGATACGGAGTGCTGGGGAAAGGGTGGGTTGGGCTCTAAATCCAAGTATTAGCGAGTGCTTCTCCATGGGATTTGGAGGTTATTAACCAAAAGCCCACAACATGGGAATACCTGTGCTCCTTGAAAAAAGCGTGGACTCTGTATCCCCACCACCAGAACACACATGAAGAAGTTTTCTGCTCTCCTGAGTGTGGGCTGGCAATTTCAGGTGACAGAAGCGGCTGGGTTCTAATAGAATCCCTTAGCTTGTAATCCCTGAGTGTTTCCCTAGGACTGACTCTGAGAGAAACCTGGGGGTTGGGCTTTGAGGCCAAATAGTAGCGAGTGTCCCCGATGGACTGAGGAAGTATTTAGATGAATTCTCCATAAAGGGAAACACCTGAGCACCCATTCATCTGCGTGGAGTGGGGCTTCAAATCTCCCCACCACACAAGGTTGGGTTCCAGTATCCTGAGTGTGGGGTAGTTCCTCCAACTGACATCAGCGTCTTGGTTTGAATAGAATCCCTTTGCTTGTCTTCCCTGATGGTTTGCCTAGGCCAGTGTGTGGTTGAAAGTGGGATTTGGGATCTAAAACTAAGTATTAGCGTGTGCCTCTCCATGGGTAGTGGAGATGTTTAAACTGCAACCCACAACTTGGGAATTACTGTGACCCCTGAAAAATGCGTGTGCTATGTTTCCCCACGTCCAGCACACACAGGAAGAAGTGTTCTGGGGTTCTGAGTGTGGGGAGGTTCCTCCAACAGACAGCAGCACCTGGGTTGTAATAGAATCCCTTAGCTTGACTTCCCTAAGTGTTTCCCTAGGCCTAGCAGTAAGCGATGGTGGGGGATGGGCTCTAAAGCCAAGTATTAGCGAGTGCAACTCTGTCGGTAGTGGAGGGTTTTAAACTACTTCCCCAACCTTGGAACACCTGTGCCCCATAAAGATGCGTGGAATCTGTTTCCCCACCTCCAGCACACACACGGAGACGTGCTCAGGTATCCTGATTGTGGGGAGGCTCCTCCAAATGACAGCAGCGCCTGGGTTCTAAAAGAATCCCTTAGCTTGTCTTCCCTGATGGCATGCCTAGGCTGGAGAGTGGGGGAAAGTGGGGGTTGGGCTCTAAACCAAGTATAAGCGAGAGCCTATCCATGGGATGTGGGTTTTTAACCTACAACCCACAACCATGGAATAAATGTGCCCCCTGAAAGATGCTTTGACTCTTTCCCTACATCCAGCACACACACGAAGATGTGTTCTGGTATTCTGAGTGTGGGGAAGTTCCTCAAACTGACAGCAGCACCTGGATTCTATTAGTATCCCTTAGCTTCTGTTCCCTGAGTGTTCTTTCAGGCCAGGCCATGAGGGAAAGCTGGGGGTTGGGCTTGGAGGCCTCGTAGCAGTGAGTGCCCCCTGATCCATTGAGGAAGTACTTAGAGGACTTCTCCCTAAAGGGAACACCTTTTCCTGCATTCATCTGGGTGCAGTGGGGCTGCACATCTCTCCCACACCTAAGAGTGTGTTCTGGAATTCTGAGTGCAGGGAAGTTCCTCCAACTGACAGCAGCGCCTGGGTTCTAATTGAATCCCTTTGCTTGTCTTCCCTGATGGAAAGCCTAGGCGGGAGTGCGGGGGAAAGTGTGGTTTGGGCTCCAAAACCAAGTATTTGCGATGACCTCTCTATGGTTTGTGGAGGTGTTTAAACTACATCCCTAACCTGGGAACACCTGTGCCCCCATAAAGATCCGTGGAGTCTGTTTCCACACCTCCAGCACACACACGAACACTTGCACAGTTATCCTGAGAGTGGGCAGCCTCCTCCAACTGAGAGCAGGGCCTTGGTTCTTATAAAATTGCTTAACTTGTCTACCCTGTTTGGTTGCCTGATACGGAGTGCTGGGGAAAGGGTGGGTTGGGCTCTAAATCCAAGTATTAGCGAGTGCTTCTCCATGGGATTTGGAGGTTATTAACCAAAAGCCCACAACATGGGAATACCTGTGCTCCTTGACAAAAGCGTGGACTCTGTATCCCCACCACCAGAACACACATGAAGAAGTTTTCTGCTCTCCTGAGTGTGGGCTGGCAATTTCAGGTGACAGAAGCGGCTGGGTTCTAATAGAATGCCTTAGCTTGTAATCCCTGAGTGTTTCCCTAGGACTGACTCTGAGAGAAACCTGGGGGTTGGTCTTTGAGGCCAAATAGTAGCGAGTGTCCCCGATGGACTGAGGAAGTATTTAGATGAATTCTCCATAAAGGGAAACACCTGAGCACCCATTCATCTGCGTGGAGTGGGGCTTCAAATCTCCCCACCACACAAGGTTGGGTTTCAGTATCCTGAGGGTGGGGTAGTTCCTCCAACTGACATCAGCGTCTTGGTTTGAATAGAATCCTTTTGCGTGTCTTCCCTGATGGTTTGCCTAGGCCAGTGTGTGGTTGAAAGTGGGATTTGGGAGCTAAAACTAAGTATTAGCGTGTGCCTCTCCATGGGTAGTGGAGATGTTTAAACTACAACCCACAACTTGGGAATTACTGTGACCCCTGAAAAATGCGTGTGCTATGTTTCCCCACGTCCAGCACACACAGGAAAAATTGTTCTGGGGTTCTGAGTGTGGGGAGGTTCCTCCAACAGACAGCAGCACCTGGGCTGTAATAGAATCCCTTAGCTTGACTTCCCTAAGTGTTTTCCTAGGCCTAGCAGTAAGCGATGGTGGGGGATGGGCTCTAAAGCCAAGTATTAGCGAGTGCATCTCTGTGGGTAGTGGAGGGTTTTAAACTACTTCCCCAACCTTGGAACACCTGTGCCCCATAAAGATGCGTGGAATCTGTTTCCCCACCTCCAGCACACACACGGAGACGTGCTCAGGTATCCTGATTGTGGGGAGGCTCCTCCAAATGACAGCAGCGCCTGGGTTCTAAAAGAATCCCTTAGCTTGTCTTCCCTGATGGCATGCCTAGGCTGGAGAGTGGGCGAAAGTGGGGGTTGGGCTCTAAAACAAGTATAAGCGAGAGCCTATCCATGGGATGTGGGTTTTTAACCTACAACCCACAACCATGGAATAAATGTGCCCCCTGAAAGATGCTTTGACTGTTTCCCTACATCCAGCACACACACGAAGATGTGTTCTGGTATTCTGAGTGTGGGGAAGTTCCTCAAACTGACAGCAGCACCTGGATTCTATTAGTATCCCTTAGCTTCTGTTCCCTGAGTGTTCTTTTAGGCCAGGCCATGAGGGAAAGCTGGGGGTTGGGCTTGGAGGCCACGTAGCAGTGAGTGCCCCCTGATCCATTGAGGAAGTACTTAGAGGACTTCTCCCTAAAGGGAACACCTTTTCCTGCATTCATCTGGGTGCAGTGGGGCTGCACATCTCTCCCACACCTAAGAATGTGTTCTGGAATTCTGAGTGCAGGGAAGTTCCTCCAACTGACAGCAGCGCCTGGGTTCTAATTGAATCCCTTTGCTTGTCTTCCCTGATGGAAAGCCTAGGCGGGAGTGCGGGGGAAAGTGTGGTTTGGGCTCCAAAACCAAGTATTTGCGATGACCTCTCTATGGTTTGTGGAGATGTTTAAACTACATCCCTAACCTGGGAACACCTGTGCCCCCATAAAGATCCGTGGAGTCTGTTTCCACACCTCCAGCACACACACGAACACTTGCACAGTTATCCTGAGAGTGGGCAGCCTCCTCCAACTGAGAGCAGTTCCTAGGTTCTTATAAAATCGCTTAACTTGTCTACCCTGTTTGGTTGCCTGATACGGAGTGCTGGGGAAAGGGTGGGTTGGGCTCTAAATCCAAGTATTAGCGAGTGCTTCTCCATGGGATTTGGAGGTTATTAACCAAAAGCCCACAACATGGGAATACCTGTGCTCCTTGAAAAAAGCGTGGACTCTGTATCCCCACCACCAGAACACACATGAAGAAGTTTTCTGCTCTCCTGAGTGTGGGCTGGCAATTTCAGGTGACAGAAGCGGCTGGGTTCTAATAGAATCCCTTAGCTTGTAATCCCTGAGTGTTTCCCTAGGACTGACTCTGAGAGAAACCTGGGGGTTGGGCTTTGAGGCCAAATAGTAGCGAGTGTCCCCGATGGACTGAGGAAGTATTTAGATGAATTCTCCATAAAGGGAAACACCTGAGCACCAATTCATCTGCGGGGAGTGGGGCTTCAAATCTCCCCACCACACAAGGTTGGGTTCCAGTATCCTGAGGGTGGGGTAGTTCCTCCAACTGACATCAGCGTCTTGGTTTGAATAGAATCCCTTTGCTTGTCTTCCCTGATGGTTTGCCTAGGCCAGTGTGTGGTTGAAAGTGGGATTTGGGATCTAAAACTAAGTATTAGCGTGTGCCTCTCCATGGGTAGTGGAGATGTTTAAACTACAACCCACAACTTGGGAATTACTGTGACCCCTGAAAAATGTGTGTGCTATGTTTCCCCACGTCCAGCACACACAGGAAGAAGTGTTCTGGGGTTGTGAGTGTGGGGAGGTTCCTCCAACAGACAGCAGCACCTGGGTTGTAATAGAATCCCTTAGCTTGACTTCCCTAAGTGTTGTCCTAGGCCTAGCAGTAAGCGATGGTGGGGGATGGGCTCTAAAGCCAAGTATTAGCGAGTGCATCTCTGTGGGTAGTGGAGGGTTTTAAACTACTTCCCCAACCTTGGAACACCTGTGCCCCATAAAGATGCGTGGAATCTGTTTCCCCACCTCCAGCACACACACGGAGACGTGCTCAGGTGTCCTGATTGTGGGGAGGCTCCTCCAAATGACAGCAGCACCTGGGTTCTAAAAGAATCCCTTAGCTTGCCTTCCCTGAAGGCATGCCTAGGCTGGAGAGTGGGCGAAAGTGGGGGTTGGGCTCTAAACCAAGTATAAGCGAGAGCCTATCCATGGGATGTGGGTTTTTAACCTACAACCCACAACCATGGAATAAATGTGCCCCCTGAAAGATGCTTTGACTGTTTCCCTACATCCAGCACACACACGAAGATGTGTTCTGGTATTCGGAGTGTGGGGAAGTTCCTCAAACTGACAGCAGCACCTGGATTCTATTAGTATCCCTTAGCTTCTGTTCCCTGAGTGTTCTTTTAGGCCAGGCCATGAGGGAAAGCTGGGGGTTGGGCTTGGAGGCCACGTAGCAGTGAGTGCCCCCTGATCCATTGAGGAAGTACTTAGAGGACTTCTCCCTAAAGGGAACACCTTTTCCTGCATTCATCTGGGTGCAGTGGGGCTGCACATCTCTCCCACACCTAAGAATGTGTTCTGGAATTCTGAGTGCAGGGAAGTTCCTCCAACTGACAGCAGCGCCTGGGTTCTAATTGAATCCCTTTGCTTGTCTTCCCTGATGGAAATCCTAAGCGGGAGTGCGGGGGAAAGTGTGGTTTGGGCTCCAAAACCAAGTATTTGCGATGACCTCTCTATGGTTTGTGGAGATGTTTAAACTACATCCCTAACCTGGGAACACCTGTGCCCCCATAAAGATCCGTGGAGTCTGTTTCCACACCTCCAGCACACACACGAACACTTGCACAGTTATCCTGAGAGTGGGCAGCCTCCTCCAACTGAGAGCAGGGCCTTGGTTCTTATAACATCGCTTAACTTGTCTACCCTGTTTGGTTGCCTGATACGGAGTGCTGGGGAAAGGGTGGGTTGGGCTCTAAATCCAAGTATTAGCGAGTGCTTCTCCATGGGATTTGGAGGTTATTAACCAAAAGCCCACAACATGGGAATACCTGTGCTCCTTGAAAAAAGTGTGGACTCTGTATCGCCACCACCAGAACACACATGAAGAAGTTTCCTGCTATCCTGATTGTGGGCTGGCAATTTCAGGTGACAGAAGCGGCTGGGTTCTAATAGAATCCCTTAGCTTGTAATCCCTGAGTGTTTCCCTAGGACTGACTCTGAGAGAAACCTGGGGGTTGGGCTTTGAGGCCAAATAGTAGCGAGTGTCCCCGATGGACTGAGGAAGTATTTAGATGAATTCTCCATAAAGGGAAACACCTGAGCACCCATTCATCTGCGTGGAGTGGGGCTTCAAATCTCCCCACCACACAAGGTTGGGTTCCAGTATCCTGAGGGTGGGGTAGTTCCTCCAACTGACATCAGCGTCTTGGTTTGAATAGAATCCCTTTGCTTGTCTTCCCTGATGGTTTGCCTAGGCCAGTGTGTGGTTGAAAGTGGGATTTGGGATCTAAAACTAAGTATTAGCGTGTGCCTCTCCATGGGTAGTGGAGATGTTTAAACTACAACCCACAACTTGGGAATTACTGTGACCCCTGAAAAATGCGTGTGCTATGTTTCCCCACGACCAGCACACACAGGAAGAAGTGTTCTGGGGTTCTGAGTGTGGGGAGGTTCCTCCAACAGACAGCAGCACCTGGGTTGTAATAGAATCCCTTAGCTTGACTTCCCTAATTGTTGTCCTAGGCCTAGCAGTAAGTGATGGTGGGGGATGGGCTCTAAAGCCAAGTATTAGCGAGTGCATCTCTGTGGGTAGTGGAGGGTTTTAAACTACTTCCCCAACCTTGGAACACCTGTGCCCCATAAAGATGCGTGGAATCTGTTTCCCCACCTCCAGCACACACACGGAGACGTGCTCAGGTGTCCTGATTGTGGGGAGGCTCCTCCAAATGACAGCAGCACCTGGGTTCTAAAAGAATCCCTTAGCTTGCCTTCCCTGAAGGCATGCCTAGGCTGGAGAGTGGGGGAAAGTGGGGGTTGGGCTCTAAACCAAGTATAAGCGAGAGCCTATCCATGGGATGTGGGTTTTTAACTTACAACCCACAACCATGGAATAAATGTGCCCCCTGAAAGATGCTTTGACTGTTTCCCTACATCCAGCACACACACGAAGATGTGTTCTTGTATTCTGAGTGTGGGGAAGTTCCTCAAACTGACAGCAGCACCTGGATTCTATTAGTATCCCTTAGCTTCTGTTCCCTGAGTGTTCTTTTAGGCCAGGCCATGAGGGAAAGCTGGGGGTTGGGCTTGGAGGCCACGTAGCAGTGAGTGCCCCCTGATCCATTGAGGAAGTACTTAGAGGACTTCTCCCTAAAGGGAACACCTTTTCCTGCATTCATCTGGGTGCAGTGGGGCTGCACATCTCTCCCACACCTAAGAATGTGTTCTGGAATTCTGAGTGCAGGGAAGTTCCTCCAACTGACAGCAGCGCCTGGGTTCTAATTGAATCCCTTTGCTTGTCTTCCCTGATGGAAAGCCTAAGCGGGAGTGCGGGGGAAAGTGTGGTTTGGGCTCCAAAACCAAGTATTTGCGATGACCTCTCTATGGTTTGTGGAGATGTTTAAACTACATCCCTAACCTGGGAACACCTGTGCCCCCATAAAGATCCGTGGAGTCTGTTTCCACACCTCCAGCACACACACGAACACTTGCACAGTTATCCTGAGAGTGGGCAGCCTCCTCCAACTGAGAGCAGGGCCTTGGTTCTTATAACATCGCTTAACTTGTCTACCCTGTTTGGTTTCCTGATACGGAGTGCTGGGGAAAGGGTGGGTTGGGCTCTAAATCCAAGTATTAGCGAGTGCTTCTCCATGGGATTTGGAGGTTATTAACCAAAAGCCCACAACATGGGAATACCTGTGCTCCTTGAAAAAAGCGTGGACTCTGTATCCCCACCACCAGAACACACATGAAGAAGTTTTCTGCTATCCTGAGTGTGGGCTGGCAATTTCAGGTGACAGAAGCGGCTGGGTTCTAATAGAATCCCTTAGCTTGTAATCCCTGAGTGTTTCCCTAGGACTGACTCTGATAGAAACCTGGGGTTTGGGCTTTGAGGCCAAATAGTAGCGAGTGTCCCCGATGGACTGAGGAAGTATTTAGAAGAATTCTCCATAAAGGGAAACACCTGAGCACCCATTCATCTGCGTGGAGTGGGGCTTCAAATCTCCCCACCACACAAGGTTGGGTTCCAGTATCCTGAGGGTGGGGTAGTTCCTCCAACTGACATCAGCGTCTTGGTTTGAATAGAATCCCTTTGCTTGTCTTCCCTGATGGTTTTCCTAGACCAGTGTGTGGTTGAAAGTGGGATTTGGGATCTAAAACTAAGTATTAGCGTGTGCCTCTCCATGGGTAGTGGAGATGTTTAAACTACAACCCACAACTTGGGAATTACTGTGACCCCTGAAAAATGTGTGTGCTATGTTTCCCCACGTCCAGCACACACAGGAAGAAGTGTTCTGGGGTTCTGAGTGTGGGGAGGTTCCTCCAACAGACAGCAGCACCTGGGTTGTAATAGAATCCCTTAGCTTGACTTCCCTAAGTGTTTTCCTAGGCCTAGCAGTAAGCGATGGTGGGGGATGGGCTCTAAAGCCAAGTATTAGCGAGTGCATCTCTGTGGGTAGTGGAGGGTTTTAAACTACTTCCCCAACCTTGGAACACCTGTGCCCCATAAAGATGCGTGGAATCTGTTTCCCCACCTCCAGCACACACACGGAGACGTGCTCAGGTATCCTGATTGTGGGGAGGCTCCTCCAAATGACAGCAGCGCCTGGGTTCTAAAAGAATCCCTTAGCTTGTCTTCCCTGATGGCATGCCTAGGCTGGAGAGTGGGCGAAAGTGGGGTTTGGGCTCTAAACCAAGTATAAGCGAGAGCCTATCCATGGGATGTGGGTTTTTAACCTACAACCCACAACCATGGAATAAATGTGCCCCCTGAAAGATTCTTTGACTGTTTCCCTACATCCAGCACACACACGAAGATGTGTTCTTGTATTCTGAGTGTGGGGAAGTTCCTCAAACTGACAGCAGCACCTGGATTCTATTAGTATCCCTTAGCTTCTGTTCCCTGAGTGTTCTTTTAGGCCAGGCCATGAGGGAAAGCTGGGGGTTGGGCTTGGAGGCCACGTAGCAGTGAGTGCCCCCTGATCCATTGAGGAAGTACTTAGAGGACTTCTCCCTAAAGGGAACACCTTTTCCTGCATTCATCTGGGTGCAGTGGGGCTGCACATCTCTCCCACACCTAAGAATGTGTTCTGGAATTCTGAGTGCAGGGAAGTTCCTCCAACTGACAGCAGCGCCTGGGTTCTAATTGAATCCCTTTGCTTGTCTTCCCTGATGGAAAGCCTAGGCGGGAGTGCGGGGGAAAGTGTGGTTTGGGCTCCAAAACCAAGTATTTGCGATGACCTCTCTATGGTTTGTGGAGATGTTTAAACTACATCCCTAACCTGGGAACACCTGTGCCCCCATAAAGATCCGTGGAGCCTGTTTCCACACCTCCAGCACACACACGAACACTTGCACAGTTATCCTGAGAGTGGGCAGCCTCCTCCAACTGAGAGCAGGGCCTTGGTTCTTATAAAATCGCTTAACTTGTCTACCCTGTTTGGTTGCCTGATATGGAGTGCTGGGGAAAGGGTGGGTTGGGCTCTAAATCCAAGTATTAGCGAGTGCTTCTCCATGGGATTTGGAGGTTATTAACCAAAAGCCCACAACATGGGAATACCTGTGCTCCTTGAAAAAAGCGTGGACTCTGTATCCCCACCACCAGAACACACATGAAGAAGTTTTCTGCTATCCTGAGTGTGGGCTGGCAATTTCAGGTGACAGAAGCGGCTGGGTTCTAATAGAATCCCTTAGCTTGTAATCCCTGAGTGTTTCCCTAGGACTGACTCTGAGAGAAACCTGGGGGTTGGGCTTTGAGGCCAAATAGTAGCGAGTGTCCCCGATGGACTGAGGAAGTATTTAGATGAATTCTCCATAAAGGGAAACACCTGAGCACCCATTCATCTGCGTGGAGTGGGGCTTCAAATCTCCCCACCACACAAGGTTGGGTTCCAGTATCCTGAGGGTGGGGTAGTTCCTCCAACTGACATCAGCGTCTTGGTTTGAATAGAATCCCTTTGCTTGTCTTCCCTGATGGTTTGCCTAGGCCAGTGTGTGGTTGAAAGTGGGATTTGGGATCTAAAACTAAGTATTAGCGTGTGCCTCTCCATGGGTAGTGGAGATGTTTAAACTACAACCCACAACTTGGGAATTACTGTGACCCCTGAAAAATGCGTGTGCTATGTTTCCCCACGTCCAGCACACACAGGAAGAAGTGTTCTGGGGTTCTGAGTGTGGGGAGGTTCCTCCAACAGACAGCAGCACCTGGGTTGTAATAGAATCCCTTAGCTTGACTTCCCTAAGTGTTTACCTAGGCCTAGCAGTAAGCGATGGTGGGGGATGGGCTCTAAAGCCAAGTATTAGCGAGTGCATCTCTGTGGGTAGTGGAGGGTTTTAAACTACTTCCCCAACCTTGGAACACCTGTGCCCCATAAAGATGAGTGGAATCTGTTTCCCCACCTCCATCACACACACGGAGACGTGCTCAGGTATCCTGATTGTGGGGAGGCTCCTCCAAATGACAGCAGCGCCTGGGTTCTAAAAGAATCCCTTAGCTTGTCTTCCCTGAAGGCATGCCTAGGCTGGAGAGTGGGGGAAAGTGGGGGTTGGGCTCTAAACCAAGTATAAGCGAGAGCCTATCCATGGGATGTGGGTTTTTAACCTACAACCCACAACCATGGAATAAATGTGCCCCCTGAAAGATGCTTTGACTGTTTCCCTACATCCAGCACACACACGAAGATATGTTCTGGTATTCTGAGTGTGGGGAATTCCTCAAACTGACAGTAGCACCTGGATTCTATTAGTATCCCTTAGCTTCTGTTCCCTGAGTGTTCTTTTAGGCCAGGCCATGAGGGAAAGCTGGGGGTTGGGCTTGGAGGCCACGTAGCAGTGAGTGCCCCCTGATCCATTGAGGAAGTACTTAGAGGACTTCTCCCTAAAGGGAACACCTTTTCCTGCATTCATCTGGGTGCAGTGGGGCTGCACATCTCTCCCACACCTAAGAATGTGTTCTGGAATTCTGAGTGCAGGGAAGTTCCTCCAACTGACAGCAGCGCCTGGGTTCTAATTGAATTCCTTTGCTTGTCTTCCCTGATGGAAAGCCCAGGCGGGAGTGCGGGGGAAAGTGTGGTTTGGGCTCCAAAACCAAGTATTTGCGATGACCTCTCTATGGTTTGTGGAGGTGTTTAAACTACATCCCTAACCTGGGAACACCTGTGCCCCCATAAAGATCCGTGGAGTCTGTTTCCACACCTCCAGCACACACACGAACACTTGCACAGTTATCCTGAGAGTGGGCAGCCTCCTCCAACTGAGAGCAGGGCCTTGGTTCTTATAAAATTGCTTAACTTGTCTACCCTGTTTGGTTGCCTGATACGGAGTGCTGGGGAAAGGGTGGGTTGGGCTCTAAATCCAAGTATTAGCGAGTGCTTCTCCATGGGATTTGGAGGTTATTAACCAAAAGCCCACAACATGGGAATACCTGTGCTCCTTGAAAAAAGCGTGGACTCTGTATCCCCACCACCAGAACACACTTGAAGAAGTTTTCTGCTATCCTGAGTGTGGGCTGGCAATTTCAGGTGACAGAAGCGGCTGGGTTCTAATAGAATCCCTTAGCTTGTAATCCCTGAGTGTTTCCCTAGGACTGACTCTGAGAGAAACCTGGGGGTTGGGCTTTGAGGCCAAATAGTAGCGAGTGTCCCCGATGGACTGAGGAAGTATTTAGATGAATTCTCCATAAAGGGAAACACCTGAGCACCCATTCATCTGCGTGGAGTGGGGCTTCAAATCTCCCCACCACACAAGGTTGGGTTCCAGTATCCTGAGTGTGGGGTAGTTCCTCCAACTGACATCAGCGTCTTGGTTTGAATAGAATCCCTTTGCTTGTCTTCCCTGATGGTTTGCCTAGGCCAGTGTGTGGTTGAAAGTGGGATTTGGGATCTAAAACTAAGTATTAGCGTGTGCCTCTCCATGGGTAGTGGAGATGTTTAAACTACAACCCACAACTTGGGAATTACTGTGACCCCTGAAAAATGCGTGTGCTATGTTTCCCCACGTCCAGCACACACAGGAAGAAGTGTTCTGGGGTTCTGAGTGTGGGGAGGTTCCTCCAACAGACAGCAGCACCTGGGTTGTAATAGAATCCCTTAGCTTGACTTCCCTAAGTGTTGTCCTAGGCCTAGCAGTAAGCGATGGTGGGGGATGGGCTCTAAAGCCAAGTATTAGCGAGTGCATCTCTGTGGGTAGTGGAGGGTTTTAAACTACTTCCCCAACCTTGGAACACCTGTGCCCCATAAAGATGCGTGGAATCTGTTTCCCCACCTCCAGCACACACACGGAGACGTGCTCAGGTGTCCTGATTGTGGGGAGGCTCCTCCAAATGACAGCAGCACCTGGGTTCTGAAAGAATCCCTTAGCTTGCCTTCCCTGAAGGCATGCCTAGGCTGGAGAGTGGGCGAAAGTGGGGGTTGGGCTCTAAACCAAGTATAAGCGAGAGCCTATCCATGGGATGTGGGTTTTTAACCTACAACCCACAACCATGGAATAAATGTGCCCCCTGAAAGATGCTTTGACTGTTTCCCTACATCCAGCACACACACGAAGATGTGTTCTGGTATTCTGAGTGTGGGGAAGTTCCTCAAACTGACAGCAGCACCTGGATTCTATTAGTATCCCTTAGCTTCTGTTCCCTGAGTGTTCTTTTAGGCCAGGCCATGAGGGAAAGCTGGGGGTTGGGCTTGGAGGCCACGTAGCAGTGAGTGCCCCCTGATCCATTGAGGAAGTACTTAGAGGACTTCTCCCTAAAGGGAACACCTTTTCCTGCATTCATCTGGGTGCAGTGGGGCTGCACATCTCTCCCACACCTAAGAATGTGTTCTGGAATTCTGAGTGCAGGGAAGTTCCTCCAACTGACAGCAGCGCCTGGGTTCTAATTGAATCCCTTTGCTTGTCTTCCCTGATGGAATGCCTAAGCGGGAGTGCGGGGGAAAGTGTGGTTTGGGCTCCAAAACCAAGTATTTGCGATGACCTCTCTATGGTTTGTGGAGGTGTTTAAACTACATCCCTAACCTGGGAACACCTGTGCCCCCATAAAGATCCGTGGAGTCTGTTTCCACACCTCCAGCACACACACGAACACTTGCACAGTTATCCTGAGAGTGGGCAGCCTCCTCCAACTGAGAGCAGGGCCTTGGTTCTTATAACATCGCATAACTTGTCTACCCTGTTTGGTTGCCTGATACGGAGTGCTGGGAAAGGGTGGGTTGGGCTCTAAATCCAAGTATTAGCGAGTGCTTCTCCATGGGATTTGGAGGTTATTAACCAAAAGCCCACAACATGGGAATACCTGTGCTCCTTGAAAAAAGCGTGGACTCTGTATCCCCACCACCAGAACACACATGAAGAAGTTTTCTGCTATCCTGAGTGTGGGCTGGCAATTTCAGGTGACAGAAGCGGCTGGGTTCTAATAGAATCCCTTAGCTTGTAATCCCTGAGTGTTTCCCTAGGACTGACTCTGAGAGAAACCTGGGGTTTGGGCTATGAGGCCAAATAGTAGCGAGTGTCCCCGATGGACTGAGGAAGTGTTTAGAAGAATTCTCCATAAAGGGAAACACCTGAGCACCCATTCATCTGCGTGGAGTGGGGCTTCAAATCTCCCCACCACACAAGGTTGGGTTCCAGTATCCTGAGGGTGGGGTAGTTCCTCCAACTGACATCAGCGTCTTGGTTTGAATAGAATCCCTTTGCTTGTCTTCCCTGATGGTTTGCCTAGGCCAGTGTGTGGTTGAATGTGGGATTTGGGATCTAAAACTAAGTATTAGCGTGTGCCTCTCCATGGGTAGTGGAGATGTTTAAACTACAACCCACAACTTGGGAATTACTGTGACCCCTGAAAAATGCGTGTGCTATGTTTCCCCACGTCCAGCACACACAGGAAGAAGTGTTCTGGGGTTCTGAGTGTGGGGAGGTTCCTCCAACAGACAGCAGCACCTGGGTTGTAATAGAATCCCTTAGCTTGACTTCCCTAAGTGTTTTCCTAGGCCTAGCAGTAAGCGATGGTGGGGGATGGGCTCTAAAGCCAAGTATTAGCGAGTGCATCTCTGTGGGTAGTGGAGGGTTTTAAACTACTTCCCCAACCTTGGAACACCTGTGCCCCATAAAGATGCGTGGAATCTGTTTCCCCACCTCCATCACACACACGGAGACCTGCTCAGGTATCCTGATTGTGGGGAGGCTCCTCCAAATGACAGCAGCGCCTGGGTTCTAAAAGAATCCCTTAGCTTGTCTTCCCTGAAGGCATGCCTAGGCTGGAGAGTGGGGGAAAGTGGGGGTTGGGCTCTAAACCAAGTATAAGAGAGAGCCTATCCATGGGATGTGGGTTTTTAACCTACAACCCACAACCATGGAATAAATGTGCCCCCTGAAAGATGCTTTGACTGTTTCCCTACATCCAGCACACACACGAAGATATGTTCTGGTATTCTGAGTGTGGGGAATTCCTCAAACTGACAGTAGCACCTGGATTCTATTAGTATCCCTTAGCTTCTGTTCCCTGAGTGTTCTTTTAGGCCAGGCCATGAGGGAAAGCTGGGGGTTGGGCTTGGAGGCCACGTAGCAGTGAGTGCCCCCTGATCCATTGAGGAAGTACTTAGAGGACTTCTCCCTAAAGGGAACACCTTTTCCTGCATTCATCTGGGTGCAGTGGGGCTGCACATCTCTCCCACACCTAAGAATGTGTTCTGGAATTCTGAGTGCAGGGAAGTTCCTCCAACTGACAGCAGCGCCTGGGTTCTAATTGAATTCCTTTGCTTGTCTTCCCTGATGGAAAGCCTAGGCGGGAGTGCGGGGGAAAGTGTGGTTTGGGCTCCAAAACCAAGTATTTGCGATGACCTCTCTATGGTTTGTGGAGGTGTTTAAACTACATCCCTAACCTGGGAACACCTGTGCCCCCATAAAGATCCGTGGAGTCTGTTTCCACACCTCCAGCACACACACGAACACTTGCACAGTTATCCTGAGAGTGGGCAGCCTCCTCCAACTGAGAACAGGGCCTTGGTTCTTATAAAATTGCTTAACTTGTCTACCCTGTTTGGTTGCCTGATACGGAGTGCTGGGGAAAGGGTGGGTTGGGCTCTAAATCCAAGTATTAGCGAGTGCTTCTCCATGGGATTTGGAGGTTATTAACCAAAAGCCCACAACATGGGAATACCTGTGCTCCTTGAAAAAAGCGTGGACTCTGTATCCCCACCACCAGAACACACTTGAAGAAGTTTTCTGCTATCCTGAGTGTGGGCTGGCAATTTCAGGTGACAGAAGCGGCTGGGTTCTAATAGAATCCCTTAGCTTGTAATCCCTGAGTGTTTCCCTAGGACTGACTCTGAGAAAAACCTGGGGGTTGGGCTTTGAGGCCAAATAGTAGCGAGTGTCCCCGATGGACTGAGGAAGTATTTAGATGAATTCTCCATAAAGGGAAACACCTGAGCACCCATTCATCTGCGTGGAGTGGGGCTTCAAATCTCCCCACCACACAAGGTTGGGTTCCAGTATCCTGAGGGTGGGGTAGTTCCTCCAACTGACATCAGCGTCTTGGTTTGAATAGAATCCCTTTGCTTGTCTTCCCTGATGGTTTGCCTAGGCCAGTGTGTGGTTGAAAGTGGGATTTGGGATCTAAAACTAAGTATTAGCGTGTGCCTCTCCATGGGTAGTGGAGATGTTTAAACTACAACCCACAACTTGGGAATTACTGTGACCCCTGAAAAATGCGTGTGCTATGTTTCCCCACGTCCAGCACACCCAGGAAGAAGTTTTCTGGGGTTGTGAGTGTGGGGAGGTTCCTCCAACAGACAGCAGCACCTGGGTTGTAATAGAATCCCTTAGCTTGACTTCCCTAAGTGTGTTCCTAGGCCTAGCAGTAAGCGATGGTGGGGGATGGGCTCTAAAGCCAAGTATTAGCGAGTGCATCTCTGTGGGTAGTGGAGGGTTTTAAACTACTTCCCCAACCTTGGAACACCTGTGCCCCATAAAGATGCGTGGAATCTGTTTCCCCACCTCCAGCACACACACGGAGACGTGCTCAGGTATCCTGATTGTGGGGAGGCTCCTCCAAATGACAGCAGCGCCTGGGTTCTTAAAGAATCCCTTAGCTTCTCTTCCCTGATGGCATGCCTAGGCTGGAGAGTGGGGGAAAGTGGGGGTTGGGCTCTAAACCAAGTATAAGCGAGAGCCTATCCATGGGATGTGGGTTTTTAACCTACAACCCACAACCATGGAATAAATGTGCCCCCTGAAAGATGCTTTGACTGTTTCCCTACATCCAGCACACACACGAAGATGTGTTCTTGTATTCTGAGTGTGGGGAAGTTCCTCAAACTGACAGCAGCTCCTGGATTCTATTAGTATCCCTTAGCTTCTGTTCCCTGAGTGTTCTTTTAGGCCAGGCCATGACGGAAAGCTGGGGGTTGGGCTTGGAGGCCACGTAGCAGTGAGTGCCCCCTGATCCATTGAGGAAGTACTTAGAGGACTTCTCCCTAAAGGGAACACCTTTTCCTGCATTCATCTGGGTGCAGTGGGGCTGCACATCTCTCCCACACCTAAGAATGTGTTCTGGAATTCTGAGTGCAGGGAAGTTCCTCCAACTGACAGCAGCGCCTGGGTTCTAATTGAATCCCTTTGCTTGTCTTCCCTGATGGAAAGCCTAGGCGGGAGTGTGGGGGAAAGTGTGGTTTGGGCTCCAAAACCAAGTATTTGCGATGACCTCTCTATGGTTTGTGGAGGTGTTTAAATTACATCCCTAACCTGGGAACACCTGTGCCCCCATAAAGATCCGTGGAGTCTGTTTCCACACCTCCAGCACACACACGAACACTTGCACAGTTATCCTGAGAGTGGGCAGCCTCCTCCAACTGAGAGCAGGGCCTTGGTTCTTATAAAATTGCTTAACTTGTCTACCCTGTTTGGTTGCCTGATACGGAGTGCTGGGGAAAGGGTGGGTTGGGCTCTAAATCCAAGTATTAGCGAGTGCTTCTCCATGGGATTTGGAGGTTATTAACCAAAAGCCCACAACATGGGAATACCTGTGCTCCGTGAAAAAAGCGTGGACTCTGTATCCCCACCACCAGAACACACATGAAGAAGTTTTCTGCTCTCCTGAGTGTGGGCTGGCAATTTCAGGTGACAGAAGCGGCTGGGTTCTAATAGAATCCCTTAGCTTATAATCCCTGAGTGTTTCCCTAGGACTGACTCTGAGAGAAACCTGGGGGTTGGGCTTTGAGGCCAAATAGTAGCGAGTGTCCCCGATGGACTGAGGAAGTATTTAGATGAATTCTCCATAAAGGGAAACACCTGAGCACCCATTCATCTGCGTGGAGTGGGGCTTCAAATCTCCCCACCACACAAGGTTGGGTTCCAGTATCCTGAGGGTGGGGTAGTTCCTCCAACTGATATCAGCGTCTTGGTTTGAATAGAATCCCTTTGCGTGTCTTCCCTGATGGTTTGCCTAGGCCAGTGTGTGGTTGAAAGTGGGATTTGGGATCTAAAACTAAGTATTAGCGTGTGCCTCTCCATGGGTAGTGGAGATGTTTAAACTACAACCCACAACTTGGGAATTACTGTGACCCCTGAAAAATGCGTGTGCTATGTTTCCCCACGTCCAGCACACACAGGAAGAAGTGTTCTGGGGTTCTGAGAGTGGGGAGGTTCCTCCAACAGACAGCAGCACCTGGGTTGTAATAGAATCCCTTAGCTTGACTTCCCTAAGTGTGTTCCTAGGCCTAGCAGTAAGCGATGGTGGGGGATGGGCTCTAAAGCCAAGTATTAGCGAGTGCATCTCTGTGGGTAGTGGAGGGTTTTAAACTACTTCCCCAACCTTGGAACACCTGTGCCCCATAAAGATGCGTGGAATCTGTTTCCCCACCTCCAGCACACACACGGAGACGTGCTCAGGTATCCTGATTGTGGGGAGGCTCCTCCAAATGACAGCAGCGCCTGGGTTCTTAAAGAATCCCTTAGCTTCTCTTCCCTGATGGCATGCCTAGGCTGGAGAGTGGGGGAAAGTGGGGGTTGGGCTCTAAACCAAGTATAAGCGAGAGCCTATCCATGGGATGTGGGTTTTTAACCTACAACCCACAACCATGGAATAAATGTGCCCCCTGAAAGATGCTTTGACTGTTTCCCTACATCCAGCACACACACGAAGATGTGTTCTTGTATTCTGAGTGTGGGGAAGTTCCTCAAACTGACAGCAGCTCCTGGATTCTATTAGTATCCCTTAGCTTCTGTTCCCTGAGTGTTCTTTTAGGCCAGGCCATGACGGAAACCTGGGGGTTGGGCTTGGAGGCCACGTAGCAGTGAGTGCCCCCTGATCCATTGAGGAAGTACTTAGAGGACTTCTCCCTAAAGGGAACACCTTTTCCTGCATTCATCTGGGTGCAGTGGGGCTGCACATCTCTCCCACACCTAAGAATGTGTTCTGGAATTCTGAGTGCAGGGAAGTTCCTCCAACTGACAGCAGCGCCTGGGTTCTAATTGAATCCCTTTGCTTGTCTTCCCTGATGGAAAGCCTAGGCGGGAGTGTGGGGGAAAGTGTGGTTTGGGCTCCAAAACCAAGTATTTGCGATGACCTCTCTATGGTTTGTGGAGGTGTTTAAATTACATCCCTAACCTGGGAACACCTGTGCCCCCATAAAGATCCGTGGAGTCTGTTTCCACACCTCCAGCACACACACGAACACTTGCACAGTTATCCTGAGAGTGGGCAGCCTCCTCCAACTGAGAGCAGGGCCTTGGTTCTTATAAAATTGCTTAACTTGTCTACCCTGTTTGGTTGCCTGATACGGAGTGCTGGGGAAAGGGTGGGTTGGGCTCTAAATCCAAGTATTAGCGAGTGCTTCTCCATGGGATTTGGAGGTTATTAACCAAAAGCCCACAACATGGGAATACCTGTGCTCCGTGAAAAAAGCGTGGACTCTGTATCCCCACCACCAGAACACACATGAAGAAGTTTTCTGCTCTCCTGAGTGTGGGCTGGCAATTTCAGGTGACAGAAGCGGCTGGGTTCTAATAGAATCCCTTAGCTTATAATCCCTGAGTGTTTCCCTAGGACTGACTCTGAGAGAAACCTGGGGGTTGGGCTTTGAGGCCAAATAGTAGCGAGTGTCCCCGATGGACTGAGGAAGTATTTAGATGAATTCTCCATAAAGGGAAACACCTGAGCACCCATTCATCTGCGTGGAGTGGGGCTTCAAATCTCCCCACCACACAAGGTTGGGTTCCAGTATCCTGAGGGTGGGGTAGTTCCTCCAACTGATATCAGCGTCTTGGTTTGAATAGAATCCCTTTGCGTGTCTTCCCTGATGGTTTGCCTAGGCCAGTGTGTGGTTGAAAGTGGGATTTGGGATCTAAAACTAAGTATTAGCGTGTGCCTCTCCATGGGTAGTGGAGATGTTTAAACTACAACCCACAACTTGGGAATTACTGTGACCCCTGAAAAATGCGTGTGCTATGTTTCCCCACGTCCAGCACACACAGGAAGAAGTGTTCTGGGGTTCTGAGAGTGGGGAGGTTCCTCCAACAGACAGCAGCACCTGGGTTGTAATAGAATCCCTTAGCTTGACTTCCCTAAGTGTTTTCCTAGGCCTAGCAGTAAGCGATGGTGGGGGATGGGCTCTAAAGCCAAGTATTAGCGAGTGCATCTCTGTGGGTAGTGGAGGGTTTTAAACTACTTCCCCAACCTTGGAACACCTGTGCCCCATAAAGATGCGTGGAATCTGTTTCCCCACCTCCAGCACACACACGGAGACGTGCTCAGGTATCCTGATTGTGGGGAGGCTCCTCCAAATGACAGCAGCGCCTGGGTTCTTAAAGAATCCCTTAGCTTGTCTTCCCTGATGGCATGCCTAGGCTGGAGAGTGGGGGAAAGTGGGGGTTGGGCTCTAAACCAAGTATAAGCGAGAGCCTATCCATGGGATGTGGGTTTTTAACCTACAACCCACAACCATGGAATAAATGTGCCCCCTGAAAGATGCTTTGACTGTTTCCCTACATCCAGCACACACACGAAGATGTGTTCTTGTATTCTGAGTGTGGGGAAGTTCCTCAAACTGACAGCAGCTCCTGGATTCTATTAGTATCCCTTAGCTTCTGTTCCCTGAGTGTTCTTTTAGGCCAGGCCATGAGAGAAAGCTGGGGGTTGGGCTTGGAGGCCACGTAGCAGTGAGTGCCCCCTGATCCATTGAGGAAGTACTTAGAGGACTTCTCCCTAAAGGGAACACCTTTTCCTGCATTCATCTGGGTGCAGTGGGGCTGCACATCTCTCCCACACCTAAGAATGTGTTCTGGAATTCTGAGTGCAGGGAAGTTCCTCCAACTGACAGCAGCGCCTGGGTTCTAATTGAATCCCTTTGCTTGTCTTCCCTGATGGAAAGCCTAGGCGGGAGTGCGGGGGAAAGTGTGGTTTGAGCTCCAAAACCAAGTATTTGCGATGACCTCACTATGGTTTGTGGAGGTGTTTAAACTACATCCCTAACCTGGGAACACCTGTGCCCCTATAAAGATCCGTGGAGTCTGTTTCCACACTTCCAGCACACACACGAACACTTGCACAGTTATCCTGAGAGTGGGCAGCCTCCTCCAACTGAGAGCAGGGCCTTGGTTCTTATAAAATTGCTTAACTTTTCTACCCTGTTTGGTTGCCTGATACGGAGTGCTGGGGAAAGGGTGGGTTGGGCTCTAAATCCAAGTATTAGCGAGTGCTTCTCCATGGGATTTGGAGGTTATTAACCAAAAGCCCACAACATGGGAATACCTGTGCTCCTTGAAAAAAGCGTGGACTCTGTATCCCCACCACCAGAACACACATGAAGAAGTTTTCTGCTCTCCTGAGTGTGGGCTGGCAATTTCAGGTGACAGAAGCGGCTGGGTTCTAATAGAATCCCTTAGCTTGTAATCCCTGAGTGTTTCCCTAGGACTGACTCTGAGAGAAACCTGGGGGTTGGGCTTTGAGGCCAAATAGTAGCGAGTGTCCCCGATGGACTGAGGAAGTATTTAGATGAATTCTCCATAAAGGGAAACACCTGAGCACCCATTCATCTGCGTGGAGTGGGGCTTCAAATCTCCCCACCACACAAGGTTGGGTTCCAGTATCCTGAGGGTGGGGTAGTTCCTCCAACTGACATCAGCGTCTTGGTTTGAATAGAATCCCTTTGCTTGTCTTCCCTGATGGTTTGCCTAGGCCAGTGTGTGGTTGAAAGTGGGATTTGGGATCTAAAACTAAGTATTAGCGTGTGCCTCTCCATGGGTAGTGGAGATGTTTAAACTACAACCCACAACTTGGGAATTACTGTGACCCCTGAAAAATGCGTGTGCTATGTTTCCCCACGTCCAGCACACACAGGAAGAAGTGTTCTGGGGTTCTGAGTGTGGGGAGGTTCCTCCAACAGACAGCAGCACCTGGGTTGTAATAGAATCCCTTAGCTTGACTTCCCTAAGTGTTGTCCTAGGCCTAGCAGTAAGCGATGGTGGGGGATGGGCTCTAAAGCCAAGTATTAGCGAGTGCATCTCTGTGGGTAGTGGAGGGTTTTAAACTACTTCCCCAACCTTGGAACACCTGTGCCCCATAAAGATGCGTGGAATCTGTTTCCCCACCTCCAGCACACACACGGAGACGTGCTCAGGTATCCTGATTGTGGGGAGGCTCCTCCAAATGACAGCAGCGCCTGGGTTCTTAAAGAATCCCTTAGCTTGTCTTCCCTGATGGCATGCCTAGGCTGGAGAGTGGGGGAAAGTGGGGGTTGGGCTCTAAACCAAGTATAAGCGAGAGCCTATCCATGGGATGTGGGTTTTTAACCTACAACCCACAACCATGGAATAAATGTGCCCCCTGAAAGATGCTTTGACTGTTTCCCTACATCCAGCACACACACGAAGATGTGTTCTTGTATTCTGAGTGTGGGGAAGTTCCTCAAACTGACAGCAGCTCCTGGATTCTATTAGTATCCCTTAGCTTCTGTTCCCTGAGTGTTCTTTTAGGCCAGGCCATGAGAGAAAGCTGGGGGTTGGGCTTGGAGGCCACGTAGCAGTGAGTGCCCCCTGATCCATTGAGGAAGTACTTAGAGGACTTCTCCCTAAAGGGAACACCTTTTCCTGCATTCATCTGGGTGCAGTGGGGCTGCACATCTCTCCCACACCTAAGAATGTGTTCTGGAATTCTGAGTGCAGGGAAGTTCCTCCAACTGACAGCAGCGCCTGGGTTCTAATTGAATCCCTTTGCTTGTCTTCCCTGATGGAAAGCCTAGGCGGGAGTGCGGGGGAAAGTGTGGTTTGAGCTCCAAAACCAAGTATTTGCGATGACCTCACTATGGTTTGTGGAGGTGTTTAAACTACATCCCTAACCTGGGAACACCTGTGCCCCTATAAAGATCCGTGGAGTCTGTTTCCACACTTCCAGCACACACACGAACACTTGCACAGTTATCCTGAGAGTGGGCAGCCTCCTCCAACTGAGAGCAGGGCCTTGGTTCTTATAAAATTGCTTAACTTTTCTACCCTGTTTGGTTGCCTGATACGGAGTGCTGGGGAAAGGGTGGGTTGGGCTCTAAATCCAAGTATTAGCGAGTGCTTCTCCATGGGATTTGGAGGTTATTAACCAAAAGCCCACAACATGGGAATACCTGTGCTCCTTGAAAAAAGCGTGGACTCTGTATCCCCACCACCAGAACACACATGAAGAAGTTTTCTGCTCTCCTGAGTGTGGGCTGGCAATTTCAGGTGACAGAAGCGGCTGGGTTCTAATAGAATCCCTTAGCTTGTAATCCCTGAGTGTTTCCCTAGGACTGAATCTGAGAGAAACCTGGGGGTTGGGCTTTGAGGCCAAATAGTAGCGAGTGTCCCCGATGGACTGAGGAAGTATTTAGATGAATTCTCCATAAAGGGAAACACCTGAGCACCCATTCATCTGCGTGGAGTGGGGCTTCAAATCTCCCCACCACACAAGGTTGGGTTCCAGTATCCTGAGGGTGGGGTAGTTCCTCCAACTGACATCAGCGTCTTGGTTTGAATAGAATCCCTTTGCTTGTCTTCCCTGATGGTTTGCCTAGGCCAGTGTGTGGTTGAAAGTGGGATTTGGGATCTAAAACTAAGTATTAGCGTGTGCCTCTCCATGGGTAGTGGAGATGTTTAAACTACAACCCACAACTTGGGAATTACTGTGACCCCTGAAAAATGCGTGTGCTATGTTTCCCCACGTCCAGCACACACAGGAAGAAGTGTTCTGGGGTTCTGAGTGTGGGGAGGTTCCTCCAACAGACAGCAGCACCTGGGTTGTAATAGAATCCCTTAGCTTGACTTCCCTAAGTGTTGTCCTAGGCCTAGCAGTAAGCGATGGTGGGGGATGGGCTCTAAAGCCAAGTATTAGCGAGTGCATCTCTGTGGGTAGTGGAGGGTTTTAAACTACTTCCCCAACCTTGGAACACCTGTGCCCCATAAAGATGCGTGGAATCTGTTTCCCCACCTCCAGCACACACACGGAGACGTGCTCAGGTATCCTGATTGTGGGGAGGCTCCTCCAAATGACAGCAGCGCCTGGGTTCTTAAAGAATCCCTTAGCTTGTCTTCCCTGATGGCATGCCTAGGCTGGAGAGTGGGGGAAAGTGGGGGTTGGGCTCTAAACCAAGTATAAGCGAGAGCCTATCCATGGGATGTGGGTTTTTAACCTACAACCCACAACCATGGAATAAATGTGCCCCCTGAAAGATGCTTTGACTGTTTCCCTACATCCAGCACACACACGAAGATGTGTTCTTGTATTCTGAGTGTGGGGAAGTTCCTCAAACTGACAGCAGCTCCTGGATTCTATTAGTATCCCTTAGCTTCTGTTACCTGAGTGTTATTTTAGGCCAGGCCATTAGGGAAAGCTGGGGGTTGGGCTTGGAGGCCACGTAGCAATGAGTGCCCCCTGATCCATTGAGGAAGTACTTAGAGGACTTCTCCCTAAAGGGAACACCTTTTCCTGCATTCATCTGGGTGCAGTGGGGCTGCACATCTCTCCCACACCTAAGAATGTGTTCTGGAATTCTGAGTGCAGGGAAGTTCCTCCAACTGACAGCAGCGCCTGGGTTCTAATTGAATCCCTTTGCTTGTCTTCCCTGATGGAAAGCCTAGGCGGGAGTGCGGGGGAAAGTGTGGTTTGGGCTCCAAAACCAAGTATTTGCGATGACCTCTCTATGGTTTGTGGAGGTGTTTAAACTACATCCCTAACCTGGGAACACCTGTGCCCCCATAAAGATCCGTGGAGTCTGTTTCCACACCTCCAGCACACACACGAACACTTGCACAGTTATCCTGAGAGTGGGCAGCCTCCTCCAACTGAGAGCAGGGCCTTGGTTCTTATAAAATTGCTTAACTTGTCTACCCTGTTTGGTTGCCTGATACGGAGTGCTGGGGAAAGTGTGGGTTGGGCTCTAAATCCAAGTATTAGCGAGTGCTTCTCCATGGGATTTGGAGGTTATTAACCAAAAGCCCACAACATGGGAATACCTGTGCTCCTTGAAAAAAGCGTGGACTCTGTATCCCCACCACCAGAACACACATGAAGAAGTTTTCTGCTCTCCTGAGTGTGGGCTGGCAATTTCAGGTGACAGAAGCGGCTGGGTTCTAATAGAATCCCTTAGCTTGTAATCCCTGAGTGTTTCCCTAGGACTGAATCTGAGAGAAACCTGGGGGTTGGGCTTTGAGGCCAAATAGTAGCGAGTGTCCCCGATGGACTGAGGAAGTATTTAGATGAATTCTCCATAAAGGGAAACACCTGAGCACCCATTCATCTGCGTGGAGTGGGGCTTCAAATCTCCCCACCACACAAGGTTGGGTTCCAGTATCCTGAGGGTGGGGTAGTTCCTCCAACTGACATCAGCGTCTTGGTTTGAATAGAATCCCTTTGCGTGTCTTCCCTGATGGTTTGCCTAGGCCAGTGTGTGGTTGAAAGTGGGATTTGGGATCTAAAACTAAGTATTAGCGTGTGCCTCTCCATGGGTAGTGGAGATGTTTAAACTACAACCCACAACTTGGGAATTACTGTGACCCCTGAAAAATGCGTGTGCTATGTTTCCCCACGTCCAGCACACACAGGAAGAAGTGTTCTGGGGTTCTGAGTGTGGGGAGGTTCCTCCAACAGACAGCAGCACCTGGGTTGTAATAGAATCCCTTAGCTTGACTTCCCTAAGTGTTTTCCTAGGCCTAGCAGTAAGCGATGGTGGGGGATGGGCTCTAAAGCCAAGTATTAGCGAGTGCATCTCTGTGGGTAGTGGAGGGTTTTAAACTACTTCCCCAACCTTGGAACACCTGTGCCCCATAAAGATGCGTGGAATCTGTTTCCCCACCTCCAGCACACACACGGAGACGTGCTCAGGTATCCTGATTGTGGGGAGGCTCCTCCAAATGACAGCAGCGCCTGGGTTCTAAAAGAATCCCTTAGCTTGTCTTCCCTGATGGCATGCCTAGGCTGGAGAGTGGGGGAAAGTGGGGGTTGGGCTCTAAACCAAGTATAAGCGAGAGCCTATCCATGGGATGTGGGTTTTTAACCTACAACCCACAACCATGGAATAAATGTGCCCCCTGAAAGATGCTTTGACTGTTTCCCTACATCCAGCACACACACGAAGATGTGTTCTTGTATTCTGAGTGTGGGGAAGTTCCTCAAACTGACAGCAGCACCTGGATTCTATTAGTATCCCTTAGCTTCTGTTCCCTGAGTGTTCTTTTAGGCCAGGCCATGAGGGAAAGCTGGGGGTTGGGCTTGGAGGCCACGTAGCAGTGAGTGCCCCCTGATCCATTGAGGAAGTACTTAGAGGACTTCTCCCTAAAGGGAACACCTTTTCCTGCATTCATCTGGGTGCAGTGGGGCTGCACATCTCTCCCACACCTAAGAATGTGTTCTGGAATTCTGAGTGCAGGGAAGTTCCTCCAACTGACAGCAGCGCCTGGGTTCTAATTGAATCCCTTTGCTTGTCTTCCCTGATGGAAAGCCTAGGCGGGAGTGCGGGGGAAAGTGTGGTTTGGGCTCCAAAACCAAGTATTTGCGATGACCTCTCTATGGTTTGTGGAGGTGTTTAAACTACATCCCTAACCTGGGAACACCTGTGCCCCTATAAAGATCCGTGGAGTCTGTTTCCACACTTCCAGCACACACACGAACACTTGCACAGTTATCCTGAGAGTGGGCAGCCTCCTCCAACTGAGAGCAGGGCCTTGGTTCTTATAAAATTGCTTAACTTGTCTACCCTGTTTGGTTGCCTGATACGGAGTGCTGGGGAAAGGGTGGGTTGGGCTCTAAATCCAAGTATTAGCGAGTGCTTCTCCATGGGATTTGGAGGTTATTAACCAAAAGCCCACAACATGGGAATACCTGTGCTCCTTGAATAAAGCGTGGACTCTGTATCCCCACAACCAGAACACACATGAAGAAGTTTTCTGCTCTCCTGAGTGTGGGCTGGCAATTTCAGGTGACAGAAGCGGCTGGGTTCTAAGAATCCCTTAGCTTGTAATCCCTGAGTGTTTCCCTAGGACTGACTCTGAGAGAAACCTGGGGGTTGGGCTTTGAGGCCAAATAGTAGCGAGTGTCCCCGATGGACTGAGGAAGTATTTAGATGAATTCTCCATAAAGGGAAACACCTGAGCACCCATTCATCTGCGTGGAGTGGGGCTTCAAATCTCCCCACCACACAAGGTTGGGTTCCAGTATCCTGAGGGTGGGGTAGTTCCTCCAACTGACATCAGCGTCTTGGTTTGAATAGAATCCCTTTGCGTGTCTTCCCTGATGGTTTGCCTAGGCCAGTGTGTGGTTGAAAGTGGGATTTGGGATCTAAAACTAAGTATTAGCGTGTGCCTCTCCATGGGTAGTGGAGATGTTTAAACTACAACCCACAACTTGGGAATTACTGTGACCCCTGAAAAATGCGTGTGCTATGTTTCCCCACGTCCAGCACACACAGGAAGAAGTGTTCTGGGGTTCTGAGTGTGGGGAGGTTCCTCCAACAGACAGCAGCACCTGGGTTGTAATAGAATCCCTTAGCTTGACTTCCCTAAGTGTTTTCCTAGGCCTAGCAGTAAGCGATGGTGGGGGATGGGCTCTAAAGCCAAGTATTAGCGAGTGCATCTCTGTGGGTAGTGGAGGGTTTTAAACTACTTCCCCAACCTTGGAACACCTGTGCCCCATAAAGATGCGTGGAATCTGTTTCCCCACCTCCAGCACACACACGGAGACGTGCTCAGGTATCCTGATTGTGGGGAGGCTCCTCCAAATGACAGCAGCGCCTGGGTTCTAAAACAATCCCTTAGCTTGTCTTCCCTGATGGCATGCCTAGGCTGGAGAGTGGGGGAAAGTGGGGGTTGGGCTCTAAACCAAGGATAAGCGAGAGCCTATCCATGGGATGTGGGTTTTTAACCTACAACCCACAACCATGGAATAAATGTGCCCCCTGAAAGATGCTTTGACTGTTTCCCTACATCCAGCACACACACGAAGATGTGTTCTTGAATTCTGAGTGTGGGGAAGTTCCTCAAACTGACAGAAGCACCTGAATTCTATTTGTATCCCTTAGCTTCTGTTCCCTGAGTGTTCTTTTAGGCCAGGCCATGAGGGAAAGCTGGGGGTTGGGCTTGGAGGCCACGTAGCAGTGAGTGCCCCCTGATCCATTGAGGAAGTACTTAGAGGACTTCTCCCTAAAGGGAACACCTTTTCCTGCATTCATCTGGGTGCAGTGGGGCTGCACATCTCTCCCACACCTAAGAATGTGTTCTGGAATTCTGAGTGCAGGGAAGTTCCTCCAACTGACAGCAGCGCCTGGGTTCTAATTGAATCCCTTTGCTTGTCTTCCCTGATGGAAAGCCTAGGCGGGAGTGCGGGGGAAAGTGTGGTTTGGGCTCCAAAACCAAGTATTTGCGATGACCTCTCTATGGTTTCTGGAGGTGTTTTAACTACATCCCTAACCTGGGAACACCTGTGCCCCCATAAAGATCCGTGGAGTCTGTTTCCACACCTCCAGCACAGGCACGAACACTTGCACAGTTATCCTGAGTGTGGGCAGCCTCCTCCAACTGAGAGCAGGGCCTTGGTTCTTATAAAATCGCTTAACTTGTCTACCTTGTTTGGTTGCCTGATACGGAGTGCTGGGGAAAGGGTGGGTTGGGCTCTAAATCCAAGTATTAGCGAGTGCTTCTCCATGGGATTTGGAGGTTATTAACCAAAAGCCCACAACATGGGAATACCTGTGCTCCTTGAAAAAAGCGTGGACTCTGTATCCCCACCACCACAACACACATGAAGAAATTTTCTGCTCTCCTGAGTGTGAGCTGGCAATTTCAGGTGACAGAAGCGGCTGGGTTCTAATAGAATCCCTTAGCTTGTAATCCCTGAGTGTTTCCCTAGGACTGACTCTGAGAGAAACCTGGGGGTTGGGCTTTGAGGCCAAATAGTAGCGAGTGTCCCCGATGGACTGAGGAAGTATTTAGATGAATTCTCCATAAAGGGAAACACCTGAGCACCCATTCATCTGCGTGGAGTGGGGCTTCAAATCTCCCCACCACACAAGGTTGGGTTCCAGTATCCTGAGGGTGGGGTAGTTCCTCCAACTGACATCAGCGTCTTGGTTTGAATAGAATCCCTTTGCGTGTCTTCCCTGATGGTTTGCCTAGGCCAGTGTGTGGTTGAAAGTGGGATTTGGGATCTAAAACTAAGTATTAGCGTGTGCCTCTCCATGGGTAGTGGAGATGTTTAAACTACAACCCACAACTTGGGAATTACTGTGACCCCTGAAAAATGCGTGTGCTATATTTCCCCACATCCAGCACACACAGGAAGAAGTGTTCTGGGGTTCTGAGTGTGGGGAGGTTCCTCCAACAGACAGCAGCACCTGGGTTGTAATAGAATCCCTTAGCTTGACTTCCCTAAGTGTTTTCCTAGGCCTAGCAGTAAGCGATGGTGGGGGATGGGCTCTAAAGCCAAGTATTAGCGAGTGCATCTCTGTGGGTAGTGGAGGGTTTTAAACTACTTCCCCAACCTTGGAACACCTGTGCCCCATAAAGATGCGTGGAATCTGTTTCCCCACCTCCAGCACACACACGGAGACGTGCTCAGGTATCCTGATTGTGGGGAGGCTCCTCCAAATGACAGCAGCGCCTGGGTTCTAAAAGAATCCCTTAGCTTGTCTTCCCTGATGGCATGCCTAGGCTGGAGAGTGGGGGAAAGTGGGGGTTGGGCTCTAAACCAAGTATAAGCGAGAGCCTATCCATGGGATGTGGGTTTTTAACCTACAACCCACAACCATGGAATAAATGTGCCCCCTGAAAGATGCTTTGACTGTTTCCCTACATCCAGCACACACACGAAGATGTGTTCTTGAATTCTGAGTGTGGGGAAGTTCCTCAAACTGACAGAAGCACCTGAATTCTATTTGTATCCCTTAGCTTCTGTTCCCTGAGTGTTCTTTTAGGCCAGGCCATGAGGGAAAGCTGGGGGTTGGGCTTGGAGGCCACGTAGCAGTGAGTGCCCCCTGATCCATTGAGGAAGTACTTAGAGGACTTCTCCCTAAAGGGAACACCTTTTCCTGCATTCATCTGGGTGCAGTGGGGCTGCACATCTCTCCCACACCTAAGAATGTGTTCTGGAATTCTGAGTGCAGGGAAGTTCCTCCAACTGACAGCAGCGCCTGGGTTCTAATTGAATCCCTTTGCTTGTCTTCCCTGATGGAAAGCCTAGGCGGGAGTGCGGGGGAAAGTGTGGTTTGGGCTCCAAAACCAAGTATTTGCGATGACCTCTCTATGGTTTCTGGAGGTGTTTAAACTACATCCCTAACCTGGGAACACCTGTGCCCCCATAAAGATCCGTGGAGTCTGTTTCCACACCTCCAGCACAGGCACGAACACTTGCACAGTTATCCTGAGAGTGGGCAGCCTCCTCCAACTGAGAGCAGGGCCTTGGTTCTTATAAAATCGCTTAACTTGTCTACCTTGTTTGGTTGCCTGATACGGAGTGCTGGGGAAAGGGTGGGTTGGGCTCTAAATCCAAGTATTAGCGAGTGCTTCTCCATGGGATTTGGAGGTTATTAACCAAAAGCCCACAACATGGGAATACCTGTGCTCCTTGAAAAAAGCGTGGACTCTGTATCCCCACCACCACAACACACATGAAGAAATTTTCTGCTCTCCTGAGTGTGAGCTGGCAATTTCAGGTGACAGAAGCGGCTGGGTTCTAATAGAATCCCTTAGCTTGTAATCCCTGAGTGTTTCCCTAGGACTGACTCTGAGAGAAACCTGGGGGTTGGTCTTTGAGGCCAAATAGTAGCGAGTGTCCCCGATGGACTGAGGAAGTATTTAGATGAATTCTCCATAAAGGGAAACACCTGAGCACCCATTCATCTGCGTGGAGTGGGGCTTCAAATCTCCCCACCACACAAGGTTGGGTTCCAGTATCCTGAGGGTGGGGTAGTTCCTCCAACTGACATCAGCGTCTTGGTTTGAATAGAATCCCTTTGCGTGTCTTCCCTGATGGTTTGCCTAGGCCAGTGTGTGGTTGAAAGTGGGATTTGGGATCTAAAACTAAGTATTAGCGTGTGCCTCTCCATGGGTAGTGGAGATGTTTAAACTACAACCCACAACTTGGGAATTACTGTGACCCCTGAAAAATGCGTGTGCTATGTTTCCCCACGTCCAGCACACACAGGAAGAAGTGTTCTGGGGTTCTGAGTGTGGGGAGGTTCCTCCAACAGACAGCAGCACCTGGGTTGTAATAGAATCCCTTAGCTTGACTTCCCTAAGTGTTTTCCTAGGCCAACCAGTAAGCGATGGTTGGGGATGGGCTCTAAAGCCAAGTATTAGCGAGTGCATTTCTGTGGGTAGTGGAGGGCTTTAAACTACTTCCCCAACCTTGGAACACCTGTGCCCCATAAAGATGCGTGGAATCTGTTTCCCCACCTCCAGCACACACACGGAGACGTGCTCAGGTATCCTGATTGTGGGGAGGCTCCTCCAAATGACAGCAGCGCCTGGGTTCTAAAAGAATCCCTTAGCTTGTCTTCCCTGATGGCATGCCTAGGCTGGAGAGTGGGGGAAAGTGGGGGTTGGGCTCTAAACCAAGTATAAGCGAGAGCCTATCCATGGGATGTGGGTTTTTAACCTACAACCCACAACCATGGAATAAATGTGCCCCCTGAAAGATGCTTTGACTGTTTCCCTACATCCAGCACACACACGAAGATGTGTTCTTGTATTCTGAGTGTGGGGATGTTCCTCAAACTGACAGCAGCAACTGGATTCTATTAGTATCCCTTAGCTTCTGTTCCCTGAGTGTTCTTTTAGGCCAGGCCATGAGGGAAAGCTGGGGGTTGGGCTTGGAGGCCACGTAGCAGTGAGTGCCCCCTGATCCATTGAGGAAGTACTTAGAGGACTCCTCCCTAAAGGGGACACCTTTTCCTGCATTCATCTGGGTGCAGTGGGGCTGCACATCTCTCCCACACCTAAGAATGTGTTCTGGAATTCTGAGTGCAGGGAAGTTCCTCCAACTGACAGCAGCGCCTGGGTTCTAATTGAATCCCTTTGCTTGTCTTCCCTGATGGAAAGCCTAGGCGGGAGTGCGGGGGAAAGTGTGGTTTGGGCTCCAAAACCAAGTATTTGCGATGACCTCTCTATGGTTTGTGGAGGTGTTTAAACTACATCCCTAACCTGGGGACACCTGTGCCCCCATAAAGATCCGTGGAGTCTGTTTCCACACTTCCAGCACACACACGAACACTTGCACAGTTATCCTGAGAGTGGGCAGCCTCCTCCAACTGAGAGCAGGGCCTTGGTTCTTATAAAATTGCTTAACTTGTCTACCCTGTTTGGTTGCCTGATACGGAGTGCTGGGGAAAGGGTGGGTTGGGCTCTAAATCCAAGTATTAGCGAGTGCTTCTCCATGGGATTTGGAGGTTATTAACCAAAAGCCCACAACATGGGAATACCTGTGCTCCTTGAAAAAAGCGTGGACTCTGTATCCCCACCACCAGAACACACATGAAGAAGTTTTCTGCTCTCCTGAGTGTGGGCTGGCAATTTCAGGTGACAGAAGCGGCTGGGTTCTAATAGAATCCCTTAGCTTGTAATCCCTGAGTGTTTCCCTAGGACTGACTCTGAGAGAAACCTGGGGGTTGGGCTTTGAGGCCAAATAGTAGCGAGTGTCCCCGATGGACTGAGGAAGTATTTAGATGAATTCTCCATAAAGGGAAACACCTGAGCACCCATTCATCTGCGTGGAGTGGGGCTTCAAATCTCCCCACCACACAAGGTTGGGTTCCAGTATCCTGAGGGTGGGGTAGTTCCTCCAACTGACATCAGCGTCTTGGTTTGAATAGAATCCCTTTGCGTGTCTTCCCTGATGGTTTGCCTAGGCCAGTGTGTGGTTGAAAGTGGGATTTGGGATCTAAAACTAAGTATTAGCGTGTGCCTCTCCATGGGTAGTGGAGATGTGTAAACTACAACCCACAACTTGGGAATTACTGTGACCCCTGAAAAATGCGTGTGCTATGTTTCCCCACGTCCAGCACACACAGGAAGAAGTGTTCTGGGGTTCTGAGTGTGGGGAGGTTCCTCCAACAGACAGCAGCACCTGGGTTGTAATAGAATCCCTTAGCTTGACTTCCCTAAGTGTTTTCCTAGGCCTAGCAGTAAGCGATGGTGGGGGATGGGCTCTAAAGCCAAGTATTAGCGAGTGCATCTCTGTGGGTAGTGGAGGGTTTTAAACTACTTCCCCAACCTTGGAACACCTGTGCCCCATAAAGATGCGTGGAATCTGTTTCCCCACCTCCAGCACACACACGGAGACGTGCTCAGGTATCCTGATTGTGGGGAGGCTCCTCCAAATGACAGCAGCGCCTGGGTTCTAAAAGAATCCCTTAGCTTGTCTTCCCTGATGGCTTGACAAGGCTGGAGAGTGGGGGAAAGTGGGGGTTGGGCTCTAAACCAAGTATAAGCGAGAGCCTATCCATGGGATGTGGGTTTTTAACCTACAACCCACAACCATGGAATAAATGTGCCCCCTGAAAGATGCTTTGACTGTTTCCCTACATCCAGCACACACACGAAGATGTGTTCTGGTATTCTGAGTGTGGGGAAGTTCCTCAAACTGACAGCAGCACCTGGATTCTATTAGTATCCCTTAGCTTCTGTTCCCTGAGTGTTCTTTTAGGCCAGGCCATGAGGGAAAGCTGGGGGTTGGGCTTGGAGGCCACGTAGCAGTGAGTGCCCCCTGATCCATTGAGGAAGTACTTAGAGGACTTCTCCCTTAAGGGAACACCTTTTCCTGCATTCATCTGGGTGCAGTGGGGCTGCACAACTCTCCCACACCTAAGAATGTGTTCTGGAATTCTGAGTGCAGGGAAGTTCCTCCAACTGACAGCAGCGCCTGGGTTCTAATTGAATCCCTTTGCTTGTCTTCCCTGATGGAAAGCCTAGGCGGGAGTGCGGGGGAAAGTGTGGTTTGGGCTCCAAAACCAAGTATTGGCGATGACCTCTCTATGGTTTGTGGAGGTGTTTAAACTACATCCCTAACCTGGGAACACCTGTGCCCCCATAAAGATCCGTGGAGTCTGTTTCCACAATTCCAGCACACACACGAACACTTGCACAGTTATCCTGAGAGTGGGCAGCCTCCTCCAACTGAGAGCAGGGCCTTGGTTCTTATAAAATCGCTTAACTTGTCTACCCTGTTTGGTTGCCTGATACGGAGTGCTGGGGAAAGGGTGGGTTGGGCTCTAAATCCAAGTATTAGCGAGTGCTTCTCCATGGGATTTGGAGGTTATTAACCAAAAGCCCACAACATGGGAATACCTGTGCTCCTTGAAAAAAGCGTGGACTCTGTATCCCCACCACCAGAACACACATGAAGAAGTTTTCTGCTCTCCTGAGTGTGGGCTGGCAATTTCAGGTGACAGAAGCGGCTGGGTTCTAATAGAATCCCTTAGCTTGTAATCCCTGAGTGTTTCCCTAGGACTGACTCTGAGAGAAACCTGGGGGTTGGGCTTTGAGGCCAAATAGTAGCGAGTGTCCCCGATGGACTGAGGAAGTATTTAGATGAATTCTCCATAAAGGGAAACACCTGAGCACCCATTAATCTGCGTGGAGTGGGGCTTCAAATCTCCCCACCACACAAGGTTGGGTTCCAGTATCCTGAGGGTGGGGTAGTTCCTCCAACTGACATCAGCGTCTTGGTTTGAATAGAATCCCTTTGCTTGTCTTCCCTGATGGTTTGCCTAGGCCAGTGTGTGGTTGAAAGTGGGATTTGGGATCTAAAACTAAGTATTAGCGTGTGCCTCTCCATGGGTAGTGGAGATGTGTAAACTGCAACCCACAACTTGGGAATTACTGTGACCCCTGAAAAATGCGTGTGCTATGTTTCCCCACGTCCAGCACACACAGGAAGAAGTGTTCTGGGGTTCTGAGTGTGGGGAGGTTCCTCCAACAGACAGCAGCACCTGGGTTGTAATAGAATCCCTTAGCTTGACTTCCCTAAGTGTTTCCCTAGGCCTAGCAGTAAGCGATGGTGGGGGATGGGCTCTAAAGCCAAGTATTAGCGAGTGCAACTCTGTCGGTAGTGGAGGGTTTTAAACTACTTCCCCAACCTTGGAACACCTGTGCCCCATAAAGATGCGTGGAATCTGTTTCCCCACCTCCAGCACACACACGGAGACGTGCTCAGGTATCCTGATTGTGGGGAGGCTCCTCCAAATGACAGCAGCGCCTGGGTTCTAAAAGAATCCCTTAGCTTGTCTTCCCTGATGGCATGCCTGGGCTGGAGAGTGGGGGAAAGTGGGGGTTGGGCTCTAAACCAAGTATAAGCGAGAGCCTATCCATGGGATGTGGGTTTTTAACCTACAACCCACAACCATGGAATAAATGTGCCCCCTGAAAGATGCTTTGACTCTTTCCCTACATCCAGCACACACACGAAGATGTGTTCTGGTATTCTGAGTGTGGGGAAGTTCCTCAAACTGACAGCAGCACCTGGATTCTATTAGTATCCCTTAGCTTCTGTTCCCTGAGTGTTCTTTTAGGCCAGGCCATGAGGGAAAGCTGGGGGTTGGGCTTGGAGGCCACGTAGCAGTGAGTGCCCCCTGATCCATTGAGGAAGTACTTAGAGGACTTCTCCCTAAAGGGAACACCTTTTCCTGCATTCATCTGGGTGCAGTGGGGCTGCACAACTCTCCCACACCTAAGAATGTGTTCTGGAATTCTGAGTGCAGGGAAGTTCCTCCAACTGACAGCAGCGCCTGGGTTCTAATTGAATCCCTTTGCTTGTCTTCCCTGATGGAAAGCCTAGGCGGGAGTGCGGGGGAAAGTGTGGTTTGGGCTCCAAAACCAAGTATTGGCGATGACCTCTCTATGGTTTGTGGAGGTGTTTAAACTACATCCCTAACCTGGGAACACCTGTGCCCCCATAAAGATCCGTGGAGTCTGTTTCCACAATTCCAGCACACACACGAACACTTGCACAGTTATCCTGAGAGTGGGCAGCCTCCTCCAACTGAGAGCAGGGCCTTGATTCTTATAAAATCGCTTAACTTGTCTACCCTGTTTGGTTGCCTGATACGGAGTGCTGGGGAAAGGGTGGGTTGGGCTCTAAATCCAAGTATTAGCGAGTGCTTCTCCATGGGATTTGGAGGTTATTAACCAAAAGCCCACAACATGGGAATACCTGTGCTCCTTGAAAAAAGCGTGGACTCTGTATCCCCACCACCAGAACACACATGAAGAAGTTTTCTGCTCTCCTGAGTGTGGGCTGGCAATTTCAGGTGACAGAAGCGGCTGGGTTCTAATAGAATCCCTTAGCTTGTAATCCCTGAGTGTTTCCCTAGGACTGACTCTGAGAGAAACCTGGGGGTTGGGCTTTGAGGCCAAATAGTAGCGAGTGTCCCCGATGGACTGAGGAAGTATTTAGATGAATTCTCCATAAAGGGAAACACCTGAGCACCCATTCATCTGCGTGGAGTGGGGCTTCAAATCTCCCCACCACACAAGGTTGGGTTCCAGTATCCTGAGGGTGGGGTAGTTCCTCCAACTGACATCAGCGTCTTGGTTTGAATAGAATCCCTTTGCTTGTCTTCCCTGATGGTTTGCCTAGGCCAGTGTGTGGTTGAAAGTGGGATTTGGGATCTAAAACTAAGTATTAGCGTGTGCCTCTCCATGGGTAGTGGAGATGTTTAAACTACAACCCACAACTTGGGAATTACTGTGACCCCTGAAAAATGCGTGTGCTATGTTTCCCCACGTCCAGCACACACAGGAAGAAGTGTTCTGGGGTTCTGAGTGTGGGGAGGTTCCTCCAACAGACAGCAGCACCTGGGTTGTAATAGAATCCCTTAGCTTGACTTCCCTAAGTGTTTTCCTAGGCCTAGCAGTAAGCGATGGTGGGGGAAGGGCTCTAAAGCCAAGTATTAGCGAGTGCATCTCTGTGGGTAGTGGAGGGTTTTAAACTACTTCCCCAACCTTGGAACACCTGTGCCCCATAAAGATGCGTGGAATCTGTTTCCCCACCTCCAGCACACACACGGAGACGTGCTAAGGTATCCTGATTGTGGGGAGGCTCCTCCAAATGACAGCAGCGCCTGGGTTCTAAAAGAATCCCTTAGCTTGTCTTCCCTGATGGCATGCCTAGGCTGGAGAGTGGGGGAAAGTGGGGGTTGGGCTCTAAACCAAGTATAAGCGAGAGCCTATCCATGGGATGTGGGTTTTTAACCTACAACCCACAACCATGGAATAAATGTGCCCCCTGAAAGATGCTTTGACTGTTTCCCTACATCCAGCACACACACGAAGATGTGTTCTGGTATTCTGAGTGTGGGGAAGTTCCTCAAACTGACAGCAGCACCTGGATTCTATTAGTATCCCTTAGCTTCTGTTCCCTGAGTGTTCTTTTAGGCCAGGCCATGAGGGAAAGCTGGGGGTTGGGCTTGGAGGCCACGTAGCAGTGAGTGCCCCCTGATCCATTGAGGAAGTACTTAGAGGACTTCTCCCTAAAGGGAACACCTTTTCCTGCATTCATCTGGGTGCAGTGGGGCTGCACATCTCTCCCACACCTAAGAATGTGTTCTGGAATTCTGAGTGCAGGGAAGTTCCTCCAACTGACAGCAGCGCCTGGGTTCTAATTGAATCCCTTTGCTTGTCTTCCCTGATGGAAAGCCTAGGCGGGAGTGCGGGGGAAAGTGTGGTTTGGGCTCCAAAACCAAGTATTGGCGATGACCTCTCTATGGTTTGTGGAGGTGTTTAAACTACATCCCTAACCTGGGAACACCTGTGCCCCAATAAAGATCCGTGGAGTCTGTTTCCACACCTCCAGCACACACACGAACACTTGCACAGTTATCCTGAGAGTGGGCAGCCTCCTCCAACTGAGAGCAGGGCCTTGGTTCTTATAAAATCGCTTAACTTGTCTACCCTGTTTGGTTGCCTGATACGGAGTGCTGGGGAAAGGGTGGGTTGGGCTCTAAATCCAAGTATTAGCGAGTGCTTCTCCATGGGATTTGGAGGTTATTAACCAAAAGCCCACAACATGGGAATACCTGTGCTCCTTGAAAAAAGCGTGGACTCTGTATCCCCACCACCAGAACACACATGAAGAAGTTTTCTGCTCTCCTGAGTGTGGGCTGGCAATTTCAGGTGACAGAAGCGGCTGGGTTCTAATAGAATCCCTTAGCTTGTAATCCCTGAGTGTTTCCCTAGGACTGACTCTGAGAGAAACCTGGGGGTTGGGCTTTGAGGCCAAATAGTAGCGAGTGTCCCCGATGGACTGAGGAAGTATTTAGATGAATTCTCCATAAAGGGAAACACCTGAGCACCCATTCATCTGCGTGGAGTGGGGCTTCAAATCTCCCCACCACACAAGGTTGGGTTCCAGTATCCTGAGTGTGGGGTAGTTCCTCCAACTGACATCAGCGTCTTGGTTTGAATAGAATCCCTTTGCTTGTCTTCCCTGATGGTTTGCCTAGGCCAGTGTGTGGTTGAAAGTGGGATTTGGGATCTAAAACTAAGTATTAGCGTGTGCCTCTCCATGGGTAGTGGAGATGTTTAAACTGCAACCCACAACTTGGGAATTACTGTGACCCCTGAAAAATGCGTGTGCTATGTTTCCCCACGTCCAGCACACACAGGAAGAAGTGTTCTGGGGTTCTGAGTGTGGGGAGGTTCCTCCAACAGACAGCAGCACCTGGGTTGTAATAGAATCCCTTAGCTTGACTTCCCTAAGTGTTTCCCTAGGCCTAGCAGTAAGCGATGGTGGGGGATGGGCTCTAAAGCCAAGTATTAGCGAGTGCAACTCTGTCGGTAGTGGAGGGTTTTAAACTACTTCCCCAACCTTGGAACACCTGTGCCCCATAAAGATGCGTGGAATCTGTTTCCCCACCTCCAGCACACACACGGAGACGTGCTCAGGTATCCTGATTGTGGGGAGGCTCCTCCAAATGACAGCAGCGCCTGGGTTCTAAAAGAATCCCTTAGCTTGTCTTCCCTGATGGCATGCCTAGGCTGGAGAGTGGGGGAAAGTGGGGGTTGGGCTCTAAACCAAGTATAAGCGAGAGCCTATCCATGGGATGTGGGTTTTTAACCTACAACCCACAACCATGGAATAAATGTGCCCCCTGAAAGATGCTTTGACTCTTTCCCTACATCCAGCACACACACGAAGATGTGTTCTGGTATTCTGAGTGTGGGGAAGTTCCTCAAACTGACAGCAGCACCTGGATTCTATTAGTATCCCTTAGCTTCTGTTCCCTGAGTGTTCTTTCAGGCCAGGCCATGAGGGAAAGCTGGGGGTTGGGCTTGGAGGCCTCGTAGCAGTGAGTGCCCCCTGATCCATTGAGGAAGTACTTAGAGGACTTCTCCCTAAAGGGAACACCTTTTCCTGCATTCATCTGGGTGCAGTGGGGCTGCACATCTCTCCCACACCTAAGAGTGTGTTCTGGAATTCTGAGTGCAGGGAAGTTCCTCCAACTGACAGCAGCGCCTGGGTTCTAATTGAATCCCTTTGCTTGTCTTCCCTGATGGAAAGCCTAGGCGGGAGTGCGGGGGAAAGTGTGGTTTGGGCTCCAAAACCAAGTATTGGCGATGACCTCTCTATGGTTTGTGGAGGTGTTTAAACTACATCCCTAACCTGGGAACACCTGTGCCCCCATAAAGATCCGTGGAGTCTGTTTCCACAATTCCAGCACACACACGAACACTTGCACAGTTATCCTGAGAGTGGGCAGCCTCCTCCAACTGAGAGCAGGGCCTTGGTTCTTATAAAATCGCTTAACTTGTCTACCCTGTTTGGTTGCCTGATACGGAGTGCTGGGGAAAGGGTGGGTTGGGCTCTAAATCCAAGTATTAGCGAGTGCTTCTCCATGGGATTTGGAGGTTATTAACCAAAAGCCCACAACTTGGGAATACCTGTGCTCCTTGAAAAAAGCGTGGACTCTGTATCCCCACCACCAGAACACACATGAAGAAGTTTTCTGCTCTCCTGAGTGTGGGCTGGCAATTTCAGGTGACAGAAGCGGCTGGGTTCTAATAGAATCCCTTAGCTTGTAATCCCTGAGTGTTTCCCTAGGACTGACTCTGAGAGAAACCTGGGGGTTGGGCTTTGAGGCCAAATAGTAGCGAGTGTCCCCGATGGACTGAGGAAGTATTTAGATGAATTCTCCATAAAGGGAAACACCTGAGCACCCATTCATCTGCGTGGAGTGGGGCTTCAAATCTCCCCACCACACAAGGTTGGGTTCCAGTATCCTGAGGGTGGGGTAGTTCCTCCAACTGACATCAGCGTCTTGGTTTGAATAGAATCCCTTTGCGTGTCTTCCCTGATGGTTTGCCTAGGCCAGTGTGTGGTTGAAAGTGGGATTTGGGATCTAAAACTAAGTATTAGCGTGTGCCTCTCCATGGGTAGTGGAGATGTTTAAACTGCAACCCACAACTTGGGAATTACTGTGACCCCTGAAAAATGCGTGTGCTATGTTTCCCCACGTCCAGCACACACAGGAAGAAGTGTTCTGGGGTTCTGAGTGTGGGGAGGTTCCTCCAACAGACAGCAGCACCTGGGTTGTAATAGAATCCCTTAGCTTGACTTCCCTAAGTGTTTCCCTAGGCCTAGCAGTAAGCGATGGTGGGGGATGGGCTCTAAAGCCAAGTATTAGCGAGTGCAACTCTGTCGGTAGTGGAGGGTTTTAAACTACTTCCCCAACCTTGGAACACCTGTGCCCCATAAAGATGCGTGGAATCTGTTTCCCCACCTCCAGCACACACACGGAGACGTGCTCAGGTATCCTGATTGTGGGGAGGCTCCTCCAAATGACAGCAGCGCCTGGGTTCTAAAAGAATCCCTTAGCTTGTCTTCCCTGATGGCATGCCTAGGCTGGAGAGTGGGGGAAAGTGGGGGTTGGGCTCTAAACCAAGTATAAGCGAGAGCCTATCCATGGGATGTGGGTTTTTAACCTACAACCCACAACCATGGAATAAATGTGCCCCCTGAAAGATGCTTTGACTCTTTCCCTACATCCAGCACACACACGAAGATGTGTTCTGGTATTCTGAGTGTGGGGAAGTTCCTCAAACTGACAGCAGCACCTGGATTCTATTAGTATCCCTTAGCTTCTGTTCCCTGAGTGTTCTTTCAGGCCAGGCCATGAGGGAAAGCTGGGGGTTGGGCTTGGAGGCCTCGTAGCAGTGAGTGCCCCCTGATCCATTGAGGAAGTACTTAGAGGACTTCTCCCTAAAGGGAACACCTTTTCCTGCATTCATCTGGGTGCAGTGGGGCTGCACATCTCTCCCACACCTAAGAGTGTGTTCTGGAATTCTGAGTGCAGGGAAGTTCCTCCAACTGACAGCAGCGCCTGGGTTCTAATTGAATCCCTTTGCTTGTCTTCCCTGATGGAAAGCCTAGGCGGGAGTGCGGGGGAAAGTGTGGTTTGGGCTCCAAAACCAAGTATTGGCGATGACCTCTCTATGGTTTGTGGAGGTGTTTAAACTACATCCCTAACCTGGGAACACCTGTGCCCCCATAAAGATCCGTGGAGTCTGTTTCCACAATTCCAGCACACACACGAACACTTGCACAGTTATCCTGAGAGTGGGCAGCCTCCTCCAACTGAGAGCAGGGCCTTGGTTCTTATAAAATCGCTTAACTTGTCTACCCTGTTTGGTTGCCTGATACGGAGTGCTGGGGAAAGGGTGGGTTGGGCTCTAAATCCAAGTATTAGCGAGTGCTTCTCCATGGGATTTGGAGGTTATTAACCAAAAGCCCACAACTTGGGAATACCTGTGCTCCTTGAAAAAAGCGTGGACTCTGTATCCCCACCACCAGAACACACATGAAGAAGTTTTCTGCTCTCCTGAGTGTGGGCTGGCAATTTCAGGTGACAGAAGCGGCTGGGTTCTAATAGAATCCCTTAGCTTGTAATCCCTGAGTGTTTCCCTAGGACTGACTCTGAGAGAAACCTGGGGGTTGGGCTTTGAGGCCAAATAGTAGCGAGTGTCCCCGATGGACTGAGGAAGTATTTAGATGAATTCTCCATAAAGGGAAACACCTGAGCACCCATTCATCTGCGTGGAGTGGGGCTTCAAATCTCCCCACCACACAAGGTTGGGTTCCAGTATCCTGAGGGTGGGGTAGTTCCTCCAACTGACATCAGCGTCTTGGTTTGAATAGAATCCCTTTGCGTGTCTTCCCTGATGGTTTGCCTAGGCCAGTGTGTGGTTGAAAGTGGGATTTGGGATCTAAAACTAAGTATTAGCGTGTGCCTCTCCATGGGTAGTGGAGATGTTTAAACTACAACCCACAACTTGGGAATTACTGTGACCCCTGAAAAATGCGTGTGCTATGTTTCCCCACGTCCAGCACACACAGGAAGAAGTGTTCTGGGGTTCTGAGTGTGGGGAGGTTCCTCCAACAGACAGCAGCACCTGGGTTGTAATAGAATCCCTTAGCTTGACTTCCCTAAGTGTTTTCCTAGGCCTAGCAGTAAGCGATGGTGGGGGAAGGGCTCTAAAGCCAAGTATTAGCGAGTGCATCTCTGTGGGTAGTGGAGGGTTTTAAACTACTTCCCCAACCTTGGAACACCTGTGCCCCATAAAGATGCGTGGAATCTGTTTCCCCACCTCCAGCACACACACGGAGACGTGCTAAGGTATCCTGATTGTGGGGAGGCTCCTCCAAATGACAGCAGCGCCTGGGTTCTAAAAGAATCCCTTAGCTTGTCTTCCCTGATGGCATGCCTAGGCTGGAGAGTGGGGGAAAGTGGGGGTTGGGCTCTAAACCAAGTATAAGCGAGAGCCTATCCATGGGATGTGGGTTTTTAACCTACAACCCACAACCATGGAATAAATGTGCCCCCTGAAAGATGCTTTGACTGTTTCCCTACATCCAGCACACACACGAAGATGTGTTCTGGTATTCTGAGTGTGGGGAAGTTCCTCAAACTGACAGCAGCACCTGGATTCTATTAGTATCCCTTAGCTTCTGTTCCCTGAGTGTTCTTTTAGGCCAGGCCATGAGGGAAAGCTGGGGGTTGGGCTTGGAGGCCACGTAGCAGTGAGTGCCCCCTGATCCATTGAGGAAGTACTTAGAGGACTTCTCCCTAAAGGGAACACCTTTTCCTGCATTCATCTGGGTGCAGTGGGGCTGCACATCTCTCCCACACCTAAGAATGTGTTCTGGAATTCTGAGTGCAGGGAAGTTCCTCCAACTGACAGCAGCGCCTGGGTTCTAATTGAATCCCTTTGCTTGTCTTCCCTGATGGAAAGCCTAGGCGGGAGTGCGGGGGAAAGTGTGGTTTGGGCTCCAAAACCAAGTATTGGCGATGACCTCTCTATGGTTTGTGGAGGTGTTTAAACTACATCCCTAACCTGGGAACACCTGTGCCCCAATAAAGATCCGTGGAGTCTGTTTCCACACCTCCAGCACACACACGAACACTTGCACAGTTATCCTGAGAGTGGGCAGCCTCCTCCAACTGAGAGCAGGGCCTTGGTTCTTATAAAATCGCTTAACTTGTCTACCCTGTTTGGTTGCCTGATACGGAGTGCTGGGGAAAGGGTGGGTTGGGCTCTAAATCCAAGTATTAGCGAGTGCTTCTCCATGGGATTTGGAGGTTATTAACCAAAAGCCCACAACATGGGAATACCTGTGCTCCTTGAAAAAAGCGTGGACTCTGTATCCCCACCACCAGAACACACATGAAGAAGTTTTCTGCTCTCCTGAGTGTGGGCTGGCAATTTCAGGTGACAGAAGCGGCTGGGTTCTAATAGAATCCCTTAGCTTGTAATCCCTGAGTGTTTCCCTAGGACTGACTCTGAGAGAAACCTGGGGGTTGGGCTTTGAGGCCAAATAGTAGCGAGTGTCCCCGATGGACTGAGGAAGTATTTAGATGAATTCTCCATAAAGGGAAACACCTGAGCACCCATTAATCTGCGTGGAGTGGGGCTTCAAATCTCCCCACCACACAAGGTTGGGTTCCAGTATCCTGAGTGTGGGGTAGTTCCTCCAACTGACATCAGCGTCTTGGTTTGAATAGAATCCCTTTGCTTGTCTTCCCTGATGGTTTGCCTAGGCCAGTGTGTGGTTGAAAGTGGGATTTGGGATCTAAAACTAAGTATTAGCGTGTGCCTCTCCATGGGTAGTGGAGATGTTTAAACTGCAACCCACAACTTGGGAATTACTGTGACCCCTGAAAAATGCGTGTGCTATGTTTCCCCACGTCCAGCACACACAGGAAGAAGTGTTCTGGGGTTCTGAGTGTGGGGAGGTTCCTCCAACAGACAGCAGCACCTGGGTTGTAATAGAATCCCTTAGCTTGACTTCCCTAAGTGTTTCCCTAGGCCTAGCAGTAAGCGATGGTGGGGGATGGGCTCTAAAGCCAAGTATTAGCGAGTGCAACTCTGTCGGTAGTGGAGGGTTTTAAACTACTTCCCCAACCTTGGAACACCTGTGCCCCATAAAGATGCGTGGAATCTGTTTCCCCACCTCCAGCACACACACGGAGACGTGCTCAGGTATCCTGATTGTGGGGAGGCTCCTCCAAATGACAGCAGCGCCTGGGTTCTAAAAGAATCCCTTAGCTTGTCTTCCCTGATGGCATGCCTAGGCTGGAGAGTGGGGGAAAGTGGGGGTTGGGCTCTAAACCAAGTATAAGCGAGAGCCTATCCATGGGATGTGGGTTTTTAACCTACAACCCACAACCATGGAATAAATGTGCCCCCTGAAAGATGCTTTGACTCTTTCCCTACATCCAGCACACACACGAAGATGTGTTCTGGTATTCTGAGTGTGGGGAAGTTCCTCAAACTGACAGCAGCACCTGGATTCTATTAGTATCCCTTAGCTTCTGTTCCCTGAGTGTTCTTTTAGGCCAGGCCATGAGGGAAAGCTGGGGGTTGGGCTTGGAGGCCACGTAGCAGTGAGTGCCCCCTGATCCATTGAGGAAGTACTTAGAGGACTTCTCCCTAAAGGGAACACCTTTTCCTGCATTCATCTGGGTGCAGTGGGGCTGCACAACTCTCCCACACCTAAGAATGTGTTCTGGAATTCTGAGTGCAGGGAAGTTCCTCCAACTGACAGCAGCGCCTGGGTTCTAATTGAATCCCTTTGCTTGTCTTCCCTGATGGAAAGCCTAGGCGGGAGTGCGGGGGAAAGTGTGGTTTGGGCTCCAAAACCAAGTATTGGCGATGACCTCTCTATGGTTTGTGGAGGTGTTTAAACTACATCCCTAACCTGGGAACACCTGTGCCCCCATAAAGATCCGTGGAGTCTGTTTCCACAATTCCAGCACACACACGAACACTTGCACAGTTATCCTGAGAGTGGGCAGCCTCCTCCAACTGAGAGCAGGGCCTTGGTTCTTATAAAATCGCTTAACTTGTCTACCCTGTTTGGTTGCCTGATACGGAGTGCTGGGGAAAGGGTGGGTTGGGCTCTAAATCCAAGTATTAGCGAGTGCTTCTCCATGGGATTTGGAGGTTATTAACCAAAAGCCCACAAAATGGGAATACCTGTGCTCCTTGAAAAAAGCGTGGACTCTGTATCCCCACCACCAGAACACACATGAAGAAGTTTTCTGCTCTCCTGAGTGTGGGCTGGCAATTTCAGGTGACAGAAGCGGCTGGGTTCTAATAGAATCCCTTAGCTTGTAATCCCTGAGTGTTTCCCTAGGACTGACTCTGAGAGAAACCTGGGGGTTGGGCTTTGAGGCCAAATAGTAGCGAGTGTCCCCGATGGACTGAGGAAGTATTTAGATGAATTCTCCATAAAGGGAAACACCTGAGCACCCATTCATCTGCGTGGAGTGGGGCTTCAAATCTCCCCACCACACAAGGTTGGGTTCCAGTATCCTGAGGGTGGGGTAGTTCCTCCATCTGACATCAGCGTCTTGGTTTGAATAGAATCCCTTTGCGTGTCTTCCCTGATGGTTTGCCTAGGCCAGTGTGTGGTTGAAAGTGGGATTTGGGATCTAAAACTAAGTATTAGCGTGTGCCTCTCCATGGGTAGTGGAGATGTTTAAACTACAACCCACAACTTGGGAATTACTGTGACCCCTGAAAAATGCGTGTGCTATGTTTCCCCACGTCCAGCACACACAGGAAGAAGTGTTCTGGGGTTCTGAGTGTGGGGAGGTTCCTCCAACAGACAGCAGCACCTGGGTTGTAATAGAATCCCTTAGCTTGACTTCCCTAAGTGTTTTCCTAGGCCTAGCAGTAAGCGATGGTGGGGGATGGGCTCTAAAGCCAAGTATTAGCGAGTGCATCTCTGTGGGTAGTGGAGGGTTTTAAACTACTTCCCCAACCTTGGAACACCTGTGCCCCATAAAGATGCGTGGAATCTGTTTCCCCACCTCCAGCACACACACGGAGACGTGCTCAGGTATCCTGATTGTGGGGAGGCTCCTCCAAATGACAGCAGCGCCTGGGTTCTTAAAGAATCCCTTAGCTTGTCTTCCCTGATGGCATGCCTAGGCTGGAGAGTGGGGGGAAAGTGGGGGTTGGGCTCTAAACCAAGTATAAGCGAGAGCCTATCCATGGGATGTGGGTTTTTAACCTACAACCCACAACCATGGAATAAATGTGCCCCCTGAAAGATGCTTTGACTGTTTCCCTACATCCAGCACACACACGAAGATGTGTTCTTGTATTCTCAGTGTGGGGAAGTTCCTCAACCTGACAGCAGCACCTGGATTCTATTAGTATCCCTTAGCTTCTGTTCCCTGAGTGTTCTTTTAGGCCAGGCCATGAGGGAAAGCTGAGGGTTGGGCTTGGAGGCCACGTAGCAGTGAGTGCCCCCTGATCCATTGAGGTAGTACTTAGAGGACTTCTCCCTAACGGAACACCTTTTCCTGCATTCATCTGGGTGCAGTGGGGCTGCACATCTCTCCCACACCTAAGAATGAGTTCTGGAATTCTGAGTGCAGGGAAGTTCCTCCAACTGACAGCAGCGCCTGGGTTCTAATTGAATCCCATTGCTTGTCTTCCCTGATGGAAAGCCTAGGCGGGAGTGCGGGGGAAAGTGTGGTTTGGGCTCCAAAACCAAGTATTTGCGATGACCTCTCTATGGTTTGTGGAGGTGTTTAAACTACATCCCTAACCTGGGAACACCTGTGCCCCCATAAAATCCGTGGAGTCTGTTTCCACACCTCCAGCACCCACACGAACACTTGCACAGTTATCCTGAGAGTGGGCAGCCTCCTCCAACTGAGAGCAGGGCCTTGGTTCTTATAAAATCGCTTAACTTGTCTACCCTGTTTGGTTGCCTGATACGGAGTGCTGGGGAAAGGGTGGGTTGGGCTCTAAATCCAAGTATTAGCGAGTGCTTCTCCATGGGATTTGGAGGTTATTAACCAAAAACCCACAAGATGGGAATACCTGTGCTCCTTGAAAAAAGCGTTGACTCTGTATCCCCACCACCAGAACACACATGAAGAAGTTTTCTGCTCTCCTGAGTGTGGGCTGGCAATTTCAGGTGACAGAAGCGGCTGGGTTCTAATAGAATCCCTTAGCTTGTAATCCCTGAGTGTTTCCCTAGGACTGACTCTGAGAGAAACCTGGGGGTTGGGCTTTGAGGCCAAATAGTAGCGAGTGTCCCCGATGGACTGAGGAAGTATTTAGATGAATTCTCCATAAAGGGAAACACCTGAGCACCCATTCATCTGCGTGGAGTGGGGCTTCAAATCTCCCCACCACACAAGGTTGGGTTCCAGTATCCTGAGGGTGGCGTAGTTCCTCCAACTGACATCAGCGTCTTGGTTTGAATAGAATCCCTTTGCTTGTCTTCCCTGATGGTTTGCCTAGGCCAGTGTGTGGTTGAAAGTGGGATTTGGGATCTAAAACTAAGTATTAGCGTGTGCCTCTCCATGGGTAGTGGAGATGTTTAAACTACAACCCACAACTTGGGAATTACTGTGACCCCTGAAAAATGCGTGTGCTATGTTTCCCCACGTCCAGCACACACAGGAAGAAGTGTTCTGGGGTTCTGAGTGTGGGGAGGTTCCTCCAACAGACAGCAGCACCTGGGTTGTAATAGAATCCCTTAGCTTGACTTCCCTAAGTGTTTTCCTAGGCCTAGCAGTAAGCGATGGTGGGGGATGGGCTCTAAAGCCAAGTATTAGCGAGTGCATCTCTGTGGGTAGTGGAGGGTTTTAAACTACTTCCCCAACCTTGGAACACCTGTGCCCCATAAAGATGCGTGGAATCTGTTTCCCCACCTCCAGCACACACACGGAGACGTGCTCAGGTATCCTGATTGTGGGGAGGCTCCTCCAAATGACAGCAGCGCCTGGGTTCTAAAAGAATCCCTTAGCTTGTCTTCCCTGATGGCATGCCTAGGCTGGAGAGTGGGGGAAAGTGGGGGTTGGGCTCTAAATTAAGTATAAGCGAGAGCCTATCCATGGGATGTGGGTTTTTAACCTACAACCCACAACCATGGAATAAATGTGCCCCCTGAAAGATGCTTTGACTGTTTCCCTACATCCAGCACACACATGAAGATGTGTTCTGGTATTCTGAGTGTGGGGAAGTTCCTCAAACTGACAGCAGCACCTGGATTCTATTAGTATCCCTTAGCTTCTGTTCCCTGTGTGTTTTTTTAGGCCAGGCCATGAGGGAAAGATGAGGGTTTGGCTTGGAGGCCACGTAGCAGTGAGTGTCCCCTGATCCATTGAGGAAATACTTAGAGGACTTCTCCCTAAACGGAACACCTTTTTCTCCATTCATCTGGGTGCAGTGGGGCTGCACATCTCTCCCACACCTAAGAATGTGTTCTGGAATTCTGAGTGCAGGGAAGTTCCTCCAACTGACAGCAGCGCCTGGGTTCTAATTGAATCCCTTTGCTTGTCTTCCCTGATGGAAAGCCTAGGCGGGAGTGCGGGGGAAAGTGTGGTTTGGGCTCCAAAACCAAGTATTTGCGATGACCTCTCTATGGTTTGTGGAGGTGTTTAAACTACATCCCTAACCTGGGAACACCTGTGCCCCCATAAAGATCCGTGGAGTCTGTTTCCACACCTCCAGCACACACACGAACACTTGCACAGTTATCCTGAGAGTGGGCAGCCTCCTCCAACTGAGAGCAGGGCCTTGGTTCTTATAAAATCGCTTAACTTGTCTACCCTGTTTGGTTGCCTGATACGGAGTGCTGGGGAAAGGGTGGGTTGGGCTCTAAATCCAAGTATTAGCGAGTGCTTCTCCATGGGATTTGGAGGTTATTAACCAAAAGCCCACAACATGGGAATACCTGTGCTCCTTGAAAAAAGCGTGGACTCTGTATCCCCACCACCAGAACACACATGAAGAAGTTTTCTGCTCTCCTGAGTGTGGGCTGGCAATTTCAGGTGACAGAAGCGGCTGGGTTCTAATAGAATCCCTTAGCTTGTAATCCCTGAGTGTTTCCCTAGGACTGACTCTGAGAGAAACCTGGGGGTTGGGCTTTGAGGCCAAATAGTAGCGAGTGTCCCCGATGGACTGAGGAAGTATTTAGATGAATTCTCCATAAAGGGAAACACCTGAGCACCCATTCATCTGCGTGGAGTGGGGCTTCAAATCTCCCCACCACACAAGGTTGGGTTCCAGTATCCTGAGGGTGGGGTAGTTCCTCCAACTGACATCAGCGTCTTGGTTTGAATAGAATCCCTTTGCTTGTCTTCCCTGATGGTTTGCCTAGGCCAGTGTGTGGTTGAAAGTGGGATTTGGGATCTAAAACTAAGTATTAGCGTGTGCCTCTCCATGGGTAGTGGAGATGTTTAAACTACAACCCACAACTTGGGAATTACTGTGACCCCTGAAAAATGCGTGTGCTATGTTTCCCCACGTCCAGCACACACAGGAAGAAGTGTTCTGGGGTTCTGAGTGTGGGGATGTTCCTCCAACAGACAGCAGCACCTGGGTTGTAATAGAATCCCTTAGCTTGACTTCCCTAAGTGTTTTCCTAGGCCTAGCAGTAAGCGATGGTGGGGGATGGGCTCTAAAGCCAAGTATTAGCGAGTGCATCTCTGTGGGTAGTGGAGGGTTTTAAACTACTTCCCCAACCTTGGAACACCTGTGCCCCATAAAGATGCGTGGAATCTGTTTCCTCACCTCCAGCACACACACGGAGACGTGCTCAGGTATCCTGATTGTGGGGAGGCTCCTCCAAATGACAGCAGCGCCTGGGTTCTAAAAGAATCCCTTAGCTTGTCTTCCCTGATGGCATGCCTAGGCCGGAGTGTGGGGGAAAGTGGAGGTTGGGCTCTAAACCAAGTATAAGCGAGAGCCTATCCATGGAATGTGGGTTTTTAACCTACAACCCACAACCATGGAATAAATGTGCCCCCTGAAAGATGCTTTGACTGTTTCCCTACATCCAGCACACACACGAAGATGTGTTCTGGTATTCTGAGTGTGGGGAAGTTCCTCAAACTGACAGCAGCACCTGGATTCTATTAGTATCCCTTAGCTTCTATTCCCTGAGTGTTCTTTTAGGCCAGGCCATGAGGGAAAGCTGGGGGTTGGGCTTGGAGGCCACGTAGCAGTGAGTGTCCCCTGATCCATTGAGGAAGTACTTAGAGGACTTCTCCCTAAACGGAACAACTTTTCCTGCATTCATCTGGGTGCAGTGGGGCTGCACATCTCTCCCACACCTAAGAATGAGTTCTGGAATTCTGAGTGCAGGGAAGTTCCTCCAACTGACAGCAGCGCCTGGGTTCTAATTGAATCCCTTTGCTTGTCTTCCCTGATGGAAAGCCTAGGCGGGAGTGCGGGGGAAAGTGTGGTTTGGGCTCCAAAACCAAGTATTTGCGATGACCTCTCTATGGTTTGTGGAGGTGTTTAAACTACATCCCTAACCTGGGAACACCTGTGCCCCTATAAAGATCCGTGGAGTCTGTTTCCACACCTCCAGCACACACACGAACACTTGCACAGTTATCCTGAGAGTGGGCAGCCTCCTCCAACTGAGAGCAGGGCCTTGGTTCTTATAAAATCGCTTAACTTGTCTACCCTGTTTGGTTGCCTGATACGGAGTGCTGGGGAAAGGGTGGGTTGGGCTCTAAATCCAAGTATTAGCGAGTGCTTCTCCATGGGATTTGGAGGTTATTAACCAAAAGCCCACAACATGAGAATACCTGTGCTCCCTGAAAGAAGCGTGGACTCTGTATCCCCACCACCAGAACACACATGAAGAAGTTTTCTGTTATCCTGAGTGTGGGCTGGCAATTTCAGGTGACAGAAGCGGCTGGGTTCTAATAGAATCCCTTAGCTTGTAATCCCTGAGTGTTTCCCTAGGACTGACTCTGAGAGAAACCTGGGGGTTGGGCTTTGAGGCCAAATAGTAGCGAGTGTCCCCGATGGACTGAGGAAGTATTTAGATGAATTCTCCATAAAGGGAAACACCTGAGCACCCATTCATCTGCGTGGAGTGGGGCTTCAAATCTCCCCACCACACAAGGTTGGGTTCCAGTATCCTGAGGGTGGGGTAGTTCCTCCAACTGACATCAGCGTCTTGGTTTGAATAGAATCCCTTTGCTTGTCTTCCCTGATGGTTTGCCTAGGCCAGTGTGTGGTTGAAAGTGGGATTTGGGATCTAAAACTAAGTATTAGCGTGTGCCTCTCCATGGGTAGTGGAGATGTTTAAACTACAACCCACAACTTGGGAATTACTGTGACCCCTGAAAAATGCGTGTGCTATGTTTCCCCACGTCCAGCACACACAGGAAGAAGTGTTCTGGGGTTCTGAGTGTGGGGAGGTTCCTCCAACAGACAGCAGCACCTGGGTTGTAATAGAATCCCTTAGCTTGACTTCCCTAAGTGTTTTCCTAGGCCTAGCAGTAAGCGATGGTGGGGGATGGGCTCTAAAGCCAAGTATTAGCGAGTGCATCTCTGTGGGTAGTGGAGGGTTTTAAACTACTTCCCCAACCTTGGAACACCTGTGCCCCATAAAGATGCGTGGAATCTGTTTCCCCACCTCCAGCACACACACGGAGACGTGCTCAGGTATCCTGATTGTGGGGAGGCTCCTCCAAATGACAGCAGCGCCTGGGTTCTAAAAGAATCCCTTAGCTTGTCTTCCCTGATGGCATGCCTAGGCCGGAGAGTGGGGGAAAGTGGAGGTTGGGCTCTAAACCAAGTATAAGCGAGAGCCTATCCATGGAATGTGGGTTTTTAACCTACAACCCACAACCATGGAATAAATGTGCCCCCTGAAAGATGCTTTGACTGTTTCCCTACATCCAGCACACACACGAAGTTGTGTTCTGGTATTCTGAGTGTGGGGAAGTTCCTCAAACTGACAGCAGCACCTGGATTCTATTAGTATCCCTTAGCTTCTGTTCCCTGAGTGTTCTTTTAGGCCAGGCCATGAGGGAAAGCTGGGGGTTGGGCTTGGAGGCCACGTAGCAGTGAGTGCCCCCTGATCCATTGAGGAAGTACTTAGAGGACTTCTCCCTAAACGGAACACCTTTTCCTGCATTCATCTGGGTGCAGTGGGGCTGCACATCTCTCCCACACCTAAGAATGAGTTCTGGAATTCTGAGTGCAGGGAAGTTCGTCCAACTGACAGCAGCGCCTGGGTTCTAATTGAATCCCATTGCTTGTCTTCCCTGATGGAAAGCCTAGGCGGGAGTGCGGGGGAAAGTGTGGTTTGGGCTCCAAAACCAAGTATTTGCGATGACCTCTCTATGGTTTGTGGAGGTGTTTAAACTACATCCCTAACCTGGGAACACCTGTGCCCCCATAAAGATCCGTGGAGTCTGTTTCCACACCTCCAGCACACACACGAACACTTGCACAGTTATCCTGAGAGTGGGCAGCCTCCTCCAACTGAGAGCAGGGCCTTGGTTCTTATAAAATCGCTTAACTTGTCTACCCTGTTTGGTTGCCTGATACGGAGTGCTGGGGAAAGGGTGGGTTGGGCTCTAAATCCAAGTATTAGCGAGTGCTTCTCCATGGGATTTGGAAGTTATTAACCAAAAGCCCACAACATGGGAATACCTGTGCTCCCTGAAAGAAGCGTGGACTCTGTATCCCCACCACCAGAACACACATGAAGAAGTTTTCTGTTATCCTGAGTGTGGGCTGGCAATTTCAGGTGACAGAAGCGGCTGGGTTCTAATAGAATCCCTTAGCTTGTAATCCCTGAGTGTTTCCCTAGGACTGACTCTGAGAGAAACCTGGGGGTTGGGCTTTGAGGCCAAATAGTAGCGAGTGTCCCCGATGGACTGAGGAAGTATTTAGATGAATTCTCCATAAAGGGAAACACCTGAGCACCCATTCATCTGCGTGGAGTGGGGCTTCAAATCTCCCCACCACACAAGGTTGGGTTCCAGTATCCTGAGGGTGGGGTAGTTCCTCCAACTGACATCAGCGTCTTGGTTTGAATAGAATCCCTTTGCGTGTCTTCCCTGATGGTTTGCCTAGGCCAGTGTGTGGTTGAAAGTGGGATTTGGGATCTAAAACTAAGTATTAGCGTGTGCCTCTCCATGGGTAGTGGAGATGTTTAAACTACAACCCACAACTTGGGAATTACTGTGACCCCTGAAAAATGCGTGTGCTATGTTTCCCCACGTCCAGCACACACAGGAAGAAGTGTTCTGGGGTTGTGAGTGTGGGGAGGTTCCACCAACAGACAGCAGCACCTGGTTTGTAATAGAATCCCTTAGCTTGACTTCCCTAAGTGTTTTCCTAGGCCTAGCAGTAAGCGATGGTGGGGGATGGGCTCTAAAGCCAAGTATTAGCGAGTGAATCTCTGTGGGTAGTGGAGGGTTTTAAACTACTTCCCCAACCTTGGAACACCTGTGCCCCATAAAGTTGCGTGGAATCTGTTTCCCCACCTCCAGCACACACACGGAGACGTGCTCAGGTATCCTGATTGTGGGGAGGCTCCTCCAAATGACATCAGCGCCTGGGTTCTAAAAGAATCCCTTAGCTTGTCTTCCCTGATGGCATGGCTAGGCTGGAGAGTGGGGGAAAGTGGGGGTTGGGCTCTAAACCAAGTATAAGCGAGAGCCTATCCATGGGATGTGGGTTTTTAACCTACAACCCACAACCATGGAATAAATGTGCCCCCTGAAAGATGCTTTGACTGTTTCCCTACATCCAGCACACACACGAAGATGTGTTCTGGTATTCTGAGTGTGGGGAAGTTCCTCAAACTGACAGTAGCACCTGGATTCTATTAGTATCCCTTAGCTTCTGTTCCCTGAGTGTTCTTTTAGGCCAGGCCATGAGGGAAAGCTGGGGGTTGGGCTTGGAGGCCACGTAGCAGTGAGTGCCCCCTGATCCATTGAGGAAGTACTTAGAGGACTTCTCCCTAAAGGGAACACCTTTTCCTGCATTCATCTGGGTGCAGTGGGGCTGCACATCTCTCCCACACCTAAGAATGTGTTCTGGAATTCTGAGTGCAGGGAAGTTCCTCCAACTGACAGCAGCGCCTGGGTTCTAATTGAATCCCTTTGCTTGTCTTCCCTGATGGAAAGCCTAGGCGGGAGTGCGGGGGAAAGTGTGGTTTGGGCTTCAAAACCAAGTATTTGCGATGACCTCTCTATGGTTTGTGGAGGTGTTTAAACTACATCCCTAACCTGGGAACACCTGTGCCCCCTTAAAGATCCGTGGAGTCTGTTTCCACACCTCCAGCACACACACGAACACTTGCACAGTTATCCTGAGAGTGGGCAGCCTCCTCCAACTGAGAGCAGGGCCTTGGTTCTTATAAAATCGCTTAACTTGTCTACCCTGTTTGGTTGCCTGATACGGAGTGCTGGGGAAAGGGTGGGTTGGGCTCTAAATCCAAGTATTAGCGAGTGCTTCTCCATGGGATTTGGAGGTTATTAACCAAAAGCCCACAACATGGGAATACCTGTGCTCCTTGAAAAAAGCGTGGACTCTGTATCCCCACCACCAGAACACACATGAAGAAGTTTTCTGCTCTCCTGAGTGTGGGCTGGCAATTTCAGGTGACAGAAGCGGCTGGGTTCTAATAGAATCCCTTAGCTTGTAATCCCTGAGTGTTTCCCTAGGACTGACTCTGAGAGAAACCTGGGGGTTGGGCTTTGAGGCCAAATAGTAACGAGTGTCCCCGATGGACTGAGGAAGTATTTAGATGAATTCTCCATAAAGGGAAACACCTGAGCACCCATTCATCTGCGGGGAGTGGGGCTTCAAATCTCCCCACCACACAAGGTTGGGTTCCAGTATCCTGAGGGTGGGGTAGTTCCTCCAACTGACATCAGCGTCTTGGTTTGAATAGAATCCATTTGCTTGTCTTCCCTGATGGTTTGACTAGGCCAGTGTGTGGTTGAAAGTGGGATTTGGGATCTAAAACTAAGTATTAGCGTGTGCCTCTCCATGGGTAGTGGAGATGTTTAAACTACAACCCACAACTTGGGAATTACTGTGACCCCTGAAAAATGCGTGTGCTATGTTTCCCCACGTCCAGCACACACAGGAAGAAGTGTTCTGGGGTTCTGAGTGTGGGGAGGTTCCTCCAACAGACAGCAGCACCTGGGTTGTACTAGAATCCCTTAGCTTGACTTCCCTAAGTGTTTTCCTAGGCCTAGCAGTAAGCGATGGTGGGGGATGGGCTCTAAAGCCAAGTATTAGCGAGTGCATCTCTGTGGGTAGTGGAGGGTTTTAAACTACTTCCCCAACCTTGGAACACCTGTGCCCCATAAAGATGCGTGGAATCTGTTTCCCCACCTCCAGCACACACACGGAGACGTGCTCAGGTATCCTGATTGTGGGGAGGCTCCTCCAAATGACAGCAGCACCTGGGTTCTAAAAGAATCCCTTAGCTTGTCTTCCCTGAAGGCATGCCTCGGCTGGAGAGTGGGGGAAAGTGGGGGTTGGGCTCTATACCTAGTATAAGCGAGAGCCTATCCATGGGATGTGGGTTTTTAACCTACAACCCACAACCATGGAATAAATGTGCCCCCTGAAAGATGCTTTGACTGTTTCCCTACATCCAGCACACACACGAAGATGTGTTTTGGTATTCTGAGTGTGGGGAAGTTCCTCAAACTGACAGCAGCACCTGGATTCTATTAGTATCCCTTAGCTTCTGTTCCCTGAGTGTTCTTTTAGGCCAGGCCATGAGGGAAAGCTGGGGGTTGGGCTTGGAGGCCACGTAGCAGTGAGTGCCCCCTGATCCATTGAGGAAGTACTTAGAGGACTTCTCCCTAAAGGGAACACCTTTTCCTGCATTCATCTGGGTGCAGTGGGGCTGCACATCTCTCCCACACCTAAGAATGTGTTCTGGAATTCTGAGTGCAGGGAAGTTCCTCCAACTGACAGCAGCGCCTGGGTTCTAATTGAATCCCTTTGCTTGTCTTCCCTGATGGAAAGCCTAGGCGGGAGTGCGGGGGAAAGTGTGGTTTGGGCTCCAAAACCAAGTATTTGCGATGACCTCTCTATGGTTTGTGGAGGTGTTTAAACTACATCCCTAACCTGGGAACACCTGTGCCCCCATAAAGATCCGTGGAGTCTGTTTCCACACCTCCAGCACACACACGAACACTTGCACAGTTATCCTGAGAGTGGGCAGCCTCCTCCAACTGAGAGCAGGGCCTTGGTTCTTATAACATCGCTTAACTTGTCTACCCTGTTTGGTTGCCTGATACGGAGTGCTGGGGAAAGGGTGGGTTGGGCTCTAAATCCAAGTATTAGCGAGTGCTTCTCCATGGGATTTGGAGGTTATTAACCAAAAGCCCACAACATGGGAATACCTGTGCTCCTTGAAAAAAGCGTGGACTCTGTATCCCCACCACCAGAACACACATGAAGAAGTTTTCTGCTATCCTGATTGTGGGCTGGCAATTTCAGGTGACAGAAGCGGCTGGGTTCTAATAGAATCCCTTAGCTTGTAATCCATGAGTGTTTCCCTAGGACTGACTCTGAGAGAAACCTGGGGGTTGGGCTTTGAGGCCAAATAGTAGCGAGTGTCCCCGATGGACTGAGGAAGTATTTAGATGAATTCTCCATAAAGGGAAACACCTGAGCACCCATTCATCTGCGAGGAGTCGGGCTTCAAATCTCCCCACCACACAAGGTTGGGTTCCAGTATCCTGAGGGTGGGGTAGTTCCTCCAACTGACATCAGCGTCTTGGTTTGAATAGAATCCCTTTGCTTGTCTTCCCTGATGGTTTGCCTAGGCCAGTGTGTGGTTGAAAGTGGGATTTGGGATCTAAAACTAAGTATTAGCGTGTGCCTCTCCATGGGTAGTGGAGATGTTTAAACTACAACCCACAACTTGGGAATTACTGTGACCCCTGAAAAATGCGTGTGCTATGTTTCCCCACGACCAGCACACACAGGAAGAAGTTTTCTGGGGTTCTGAGTGTGGGGAGGTTCCTCCAACAGACAGCAGCACCTGGGTTGTAATAGAATCCCTTAGCTTGACTTCCCTAAGTGTTGTCCTAGGCCTAGCAGTAAGCGATGGTGGGGGATGGGCTCTAAAGCCAAGTATTAGCGAGTGCATCTCTGTGGGTAGTGGAGGGTTTTAAACTACTTCCCCAACCTTGGAACACCTGTGCCCCATAAAGATGCGTGGAATCTGTTTCCCCACCTCCATCACACACACGGAGACGTGCTCAGGTGTCCTGATTGTGGGGAGGCTCCTCCAAATGACAGCAGCACCTGTGTTCTAAAAGAATCCCTTAGCTTGCCTTCCCTGAAGGCATGCCTAGGCTGGAGAGTGGGGGAAAGTGGGGGTTGGGCTCTAAACCAAGTATAAGCGAGAGCCTATCCATGGGATGTGGGTTTTTAACCTACAACCCACATCCATGGAATAAATGTGCCCCCTGAAAGATGCTTTGACTGTTTCCCTACATCCAGCACACACACGAAGATGTGTTCTTGTATTCTGAGTGTGGGGAAGTTCCTCAAACTGACAGCAGCACCTGGATTCTATTAGTATCCCTTAGCTTCTGTTCCCTGAGTGTTCTTTTAGGCCAGGCCATGAGGGAAAGCTGGGGGTTGGGCTTGGAGGCCACGTAGCAGTGAGTGCCCCCTGATCCATTGAGGAAGTACTTAGAGGACTTGTCCCTAAAGGGAACACCTTTTCCTGCATTCATCTGGGTGCAGTGGGTCTGCACATCTCTCCCACACCTAAGAATGTGTTCTGGAATTCTGAGTGCAGGGAAGTTCCTCCAACTGACAGCAGCGCCTGGGTTCTAATTGAATCCCTTTGCTTGTCTTCCCTGATGGAAAGCCTAAGCGGGAGTGCGGGGGAAAGTGTGGTTTGGGCTCCAAAACCAAGTATTTGCGATGACCTCTCTATGGTTTGTGGAGATGTTTAAACTACATCCCTAACCTGGGAACACCTGTGCCCCCATAAAGATCCGTGGAGTCTGTTTCCACACCTCCAGCACACACACGAACACTTGCACAGTTATCCTGAGAGTGGGCAGCCTCCTCCAACTGAGAGCAGGGCCTTGGTTCTTATAACATCGCTTAACTTGTCTACCCTGTTTGGTTGCCTGATACGGAGTGCTGGGGAAAGGGTGGGTTGGGCTCTAAATCCAAGTATTAGCGAGTGCTTCTCCATGGGATTTGGAGGTTATTAACCAAAAGCCCACAACATGGGAATACCTGTGCTCCTTGAAAAAAGCGTGGACTCTGTATCCCCACCACCAGAACACACATGAAGAAGTTTTCTGCTATCCTGAGTGTGGGCTGGCAATTTCAGGTGACAGAAGCGGCTGGGTTCTAATAGAATCCCTTAGCTTGTAATCCCTGAGTGTTTCCCTAGGACTGACTCTGATAGAAACCTGGGGTTTGGGCTTTGAGGCCAAATAGTAGCGAGTGTCCCCGATGGACTGAGGAAGTGTTTAGAAGAATTCTCCATAAAGGGAAACACCTGAGCACCCATTCATCTGCGTGGAGTGGGGCTTCAAATCTCCCCACCACACAAGGTTGGGTTCCAGTATCCTGAGGGTGGGGTAGTTCCTCCAACTGACATCAGCGTCTTGGTTTGAATAGAATCCCTTTGCTTGTCTTCCCTGATTGTTTTCCTAGACCAGTGTGTGGTTGAAAGTGGGATTTGGGATCTAAAACTAAGTATTAGCGTGTGCCTCTCCATGGGTAGTGGAGATGTTTAAACTACAACCCACAACTTGGGAATTACTGTGACCCCTGAAAAATGCGTGTGCTATGTTTCCCCACGTCCAGCACACACAGGAAGAAGTGTTCTGGGGTTCTGAGTGTGGGGAGGTTCCTCCAACAGACAGCAGCACCTGGGTTGTAATAGAATCCCTTAGCTTGACTTCCCTAAGTGTTTTCCTAGGCCTAGCAGTAAGCGATGGTGGGGGATGGGCTCTAAAGCCAAGTATTAGCGAGTGCATCTCTGTGGGTAGTGGAGGGTTTTAAACTACTTCCCCAACCTTGGAACACCTGTGCCCCATAAAGATGCGTGGAATCTGTTTCCCCACCTCCAGCACACACACGGAGACGTGCTCAGGTATCCTGATTGTGGGGAGGCTCCTCCAAATGACAGCAGCGCCTGGGTTCTAAAAGAATCCCTTAGCTTGTCTTCCCTGAAGGCATGCCTAGGCTGGAGAGTGGGGGAAAGTGGTGGTTGGGCTCTAAACCAAGTATAAGCGAGAGCCTATCCATGGGATGTGGGTTTTTAACCTACAACCCACAACCATGGAATAAATATGCCCCCTGAAAGATGCTTTGACTGTTTCCCTACATCCAGCACACACACGAAGAAGTGTTCTTGTATTCTGAGTGTGGGGAAGTTCCTCAAACTGACAGCAGCACCTGGATTCTATTAGTATCCCTTAGCTTCTGTTCCCTGAGTGTTCTTTTAGGCCAGGCCATGAGGGAAAGCTGGGGGTTGGGCTTGGAGGCCACGTAGCAGTGAGTGCCCCCTGATCCATTGAGGAAGTACTTAGAGGACTTCTCCCTAAAGGGAACACCTTTTCCTGCATTCATCTGGGTGCAGTGGGGCTGCACATCTCTCCCACACCTAAGAATGTGTTCTGGAATTCTGAGTGCAGGGAAGTTCCTCCAACTGACAGCAGCGCCTGGGTTCTAATTGAATCCCTTTGCTTGTCTTCCCTGATGGAAAGCCTAGGCGGGAGTGCGGGGGAAAGTGTGGTTTGGGCTCCAAAACCAAGTATTTGCGATGACCTCTCTATGGTTTGTGGAGGTGTTTAAACTACATCCCTAACCTGGGAACACCTGTGCCCCCATAAAGATCCGTGGAGTCTGTTTCCACACCTCCAGCACACACACGAACACTTGCACAGTTATCCTGAGAGTGGGCAGCCTCCTCCAACTGAGAGCAGGGCCTTGGTTCTTATAACATCGCTTAACTTGTCTACCCTGTTTGGTTGCCTGATACGGAGTGCTGGGGAAAGGGTGGGTTGGGCTCTAAATCCAAGTATTAGCGAGTGCTTCTCCATGGGATTTGGAGGTTATTAACCAAAAGCCCACAACATGGGAATACCTGTGCTCCTTGAAAAAAGCGTGGACTCTGTATCCCCACCACCAGAACACACATGAAGAAGTTTTCTGCTATCCTGATTGTGGGCTGGCAATTTCAGGTGACAGAAGCGGCTGGGTTCTAATAGAATACCTTAGCTTGTAATCCCTGAGTGTTTCCCTAGGACTGACTCTGAGAGAAACCTGGGGGTTGGGCTTTGAGGCCAAATAGTAGCGAGTGTCCCCGATGGACTGAGGAAGTATTTAGATGAATTCTCCATAAAGGGAAACACCTGAGCACCCATTCATCTGCGGGGAGTGGGGCTTCAAATCTCCCCACCACACAAGGTTGGGTTCCAGTATCCTGAGGGTGGGGTAGTTCCTCCAACTGACATCAGCGTCTTGGTTTGAATAGAATCCCTTTGCTTGTCTTCCCTGATGGTTTGCCTAGGCCAGTGTGTGGTTGAAAGTGGGATTTGGGATCTAAAACTAAGTATTAGCGTGTGCCTCTCCATGGGTAGTGGAGATGTTTAAACTACAACCCACAACTTGGGAATTACTGTGACCCCTGAAAAATGCGTGTGCTATGTTTCCCCACATCCAGCACACACAGGAAGAAGTGTTCTGGGGTTCTGAGTGTGGGGAGGTTCCTCCAACAGACAGCAGCACCTGGGTTGTAATAGGATCCCTTAGCTTGACTTCCCTAAGTGTTTTCCTAGGCCTAGCAGTAAGCGATGGTGGGGGATGGGCTCTAAAGCCAAGTATTAGCGAGTGCATCTCTGTGGGTAGTGGAGGGTTTTAAACTACTTCCCCAACCTTGGAACACCTGTGCCCCATAAAGATGCGTGGAATCTGTTTCCCCACCTCCAGCACACACACGGAGACGTGCTCAGGTATCCTGATTGTGGGGAGGCTCCTCCAAATGACAGCAGCGCCTGGGTTCTAAAAGAATCCCTTAGCTTGTCTTCCCTGAAGGCATGCCTAGGCTGGAGAGTGGGGGAAAGTGGGGGTTGGGCTCTATACCAAGTATAAGCGAGAGCCTATCCATGGGATGTGGGTTTTTAACCTACAACCCACAACCATGGAATAAATATGCCCCCTGAAAGATGCTATGACTGTTTCCCTACATCCAGCACACACACGAAGATGTGTTCTTGTATTCTGAGTGTGGGGAAGTTCCTCAAACTGACAGCAGCACCTGGATTCTATTAGTATCCCTTAGCTTCTGTTCCCTGAGTGTTCTTTCAGGCCAGGCCATGAGGGAAAGCTGGGGGTTGGGCTTGGAGGCCACGTAGCAGTGAGTGCCCCCTGATCCATTGAGGAAGTACTTAGAGGACTTCTCCCTAAAGGGAACACCTTTTCCTGCATTCATCTGGGTGCAGTGGGGCTGCACATCTCTCCCACACCTAAGAATGTGTTCTGGAATTCTGAGTGCAGGGAAGTTCCTCCAACTGACAGCAGCGCCTGGGTTCTAATTGAATCCCTTTGCTTGTCTTCCCTGATGGAAAGCCTAGGCGGGAGTGCGGGGGAAAGTGTGGTTTGGGCTCCAAAACCAAGTATTTGCGATGACCTCTCTATGGTTTGTGGAGGTGTTTAAACTACATCCCTAACCTGGGAACACCTGTGCCCCCATAAAGATCCGTGGAGTCTGTTTCCACACCTCCAGCACACACACGAACACTTGCACAGTTATCCTGAGAGTGGGCAGCCTCCTCCAACTGAGAGCAGGGCCTTGGTTCTTATAACATCGCTTAACTTGTCTACCCTGTTTGGTTGCCTGATACGGAGTGCTGGGGAAAGGGTGGGTTGGGCTCTAAATCCAAGTATTAGCGAGTGCTTCTCAATGGGATTTGGAGGTTATTAACCAAAAGCCCACAACATGGGAATACCTGTGCTCCTTGAAAAAAGCGTGGACTCTGTATCCCCACCACCAGAACACACATGAAGAAGTTTTCTGCTATCCTGATTGTGGGCTGGCAATTTCAGGTGACAGAAGCGGCTGGGTTCTAATAGAATCCCTTAGCTTGTAATCCCTGAGTGTTTCCCTAGGACTGACTCTGAGAGAAACCTGGGGGTTGGGCTTTGAGGCCAAATAGTAGCGAGTGTCACCGATGGACTGAGGAAGTATTTAGATGAATTCTCCATAAAGGGAAACACCTGAGCACCCATTCATCTGCGTGGAGTGGGGCTTCAAATCTCCCCACCACACAAGGTTGGGTTCCAGTATCCTGAGGGTGGGGTAGTTCCTCCAACTGACATCAGCGTCTTGGTTTGAATAGAATCCCTTTGCTTGTCTTCCCTGATGGTTTGCCTAGGCCAGTGTGTGGTTGAAAGTGGGATTTGGGATCTAAAACTAAGTATTAGCGTGTGCCTCTCCATGGGTAGTGGAGATGTTTAAACTACAACCCACAACTTGGGAATTACTGTGACCCCTGAAAAATGTGTGTGCTATGTTTCCCCACGTCCAGCACACACAGGAAGCAGTGTTCTGGGGTTCTGAGTGTGGGGAGGTTCCTCCAACAGACAGCAGCACCTGGGTTGTAATAGAATCCCTTAGCTTGACTTCCCTAAGTGTTTTCCTAGGCCTAGCAGTAAGCGATGGTGCGGGATGGGCTCTAAAGCCAAGTATTAGCGAGTGCATCTCTGTGGGTAGTGGAGGGTTTTAAAATACTTCCCCAACCTTGGAACACCTGTGCCCCATAAAGATGCGTGGAATCTGTTTCCCCACCTCCAGCACACACACGGAGACGTGCTCAGGTATCCTGATTGTGGGGAGGCTCCTCCAAATGACAGCAGCGCCTGGGTTCTAAAAGAATCCCTTAGCTTGTCTTCCCTGATGGCATGGCTAGGCTGGAGAGTGGGCGAAAGTGGGGTTTGGGCTCTAAACCAAGTATAAGCGAGAGCCTATCCATGGGATGTGGGTTTTTAACCTACAACCCACAACCATGGAATAAATGTGCCCCCTGAAAGATGCTTTGACTGTTTCCCTACATCCAGCACACACACGAAGATGTGTTCTTGTATTCTGAGTGTGGGGAAGTTCCTCAAACTGACAGCAGCACCTGGATTCTATTAGTATCCCTTAGCTTCTGTTCCCTGAGTGTTCTTTTAGGCCAGGCCATGAGGGAAAGCTGGGGGTTGGGCTTGGAGGCCACGTAGCAGTGAGTGCCCCCTGATCCATTGAGGAAGTACTTAGAGGACTTCTCCCTAAAGGGAACACCTTTTCCTGCATTCATCTGGGTGCAGTGGGGCTGCACATCTCTCCCACACCTAAGAATGTGTTCTGGAATTCTGAGTGCAGGGAAGTTCCTCCAACTGACAGCAGCGCCTGGGTTCTAATTGAATCCCTTTGCTTGTCTTCCCTGATGGAAAGCCTAGGCGGGAGTGCGGGGGAAAGTGTGGTTTGGGCTCCAAAACCAAGTATTTGCGATGACCCCTCTATGGTTTGTGGAGGAGTTTAAACTACATCCCTAACCTGGGAACACCTGTGCCCCCATAAAGATCCGTGGAGTCTGTTTCCACACCTCCAGCACACACACGAACACTTGCACAGATATCCTAAGAGTGGGCAGCCTCCTCCAACTGAGAGCAGGGCCTTGGTTCTTATAAAATCGCTTAAATTGTCTACCCTGTTTGGTTGCCTGATATGGAGTGCTGGGGAAAGGGTGGGTTGGGCTCTAAATCCAAGTATTAGCGAGTGCTTCTCCATGGGATTTGGAGGTTATTAACCAAAAGCCCACAACATGGGAATACCTGTGCTCCTTGAAAAAAGCGTGGACTCTGTATCCCCACCACCAGAACACACATGAAGAACTTTTCTGCTATCCTGAGTGTGGGCTGGCAATTTCAGGTGACAGAAGCGGCTGGGTTCTAATAGAATCCCTTAGCTTGTAATCCCTGAGTGTTTCCCTAGGACTGACTCTGAGAGAAACCTGGGGGTTGGGCTTTGAGGCCAAATAGTAGCGAGTGTCCCCGATGGACTGAGGAAGTATTTAGATGAATTCTCCATAAAGGGAAACACCTGAGCACCCATTCATCTGCGTGGAGTGGGGCTTCAAATCTCCCCACCACACAAGGTTGGGTTCCAGTATCCTGAGGGTGGGGTAGTTCCTCCAACTGACATCAGCGTCTTGGTTTGAATAGAATCCCTTTGCTTGTCTTCCCTGATGGTTTGCCTAGGCCAGTGTGTGGTTGAAAGTGGGATTTGGGATCTAAAACTAAGTATTAGCGTGTGCCTCTCCATGGGTAGTGGAGATGTTTAAACTACAACCCACAACTTGGGAATTACTGTGACCCCTGAAAAATGCGTGTGCTATGTTTCCCCACGTCCAGCACACACAGGAAGAAGTGTTCTGGGGTTCTGAGTGTGGGGAGGTTCCTCCAACAGACAGCAGCACCTGGGTTGTAATAGAATCCCTTAGCTTGACTTCCCTAAGTGTTTACCTAGGCCTAGCAGTAAGCGATGGTGGGGGATGGGCTCTAAAGCCAAGTATTAGCGAGTGCATCTCTGTGGGTAGTGGAGGGTTTTAAACTACTTCCCCAACCTTGGAACACCTGTGCCCCATAAAGATGCGTGGAATCTGTTTCCCCACCTCCATCACACACACGGAGAAGTGCTCAGGTATCCTGATTGTGGGGAGGCTCCTCCAAATGACAGCAGCGCCTGGGTTCTAAAAGAATCCCTTAGCTTGTCTTCCCTGAAGGCATGCCTAGGCTGGAGAGTGGGGGAAAGTGGGGGTTGGGCTCTAAACCAAGTATAAGCGAGAGCCTATCCATGGGATGTGGGTTTTTAACCTACAACCCACAACCATGGAATAAATGTGCCCCCTGAAAGATGCTTTGACTGTTTCCCTACATCCAGCACACACACGAAGATATGTTCTGGTATTCTGAGTGTGGGGAATTCCTCAAACTGACAGTAGCACCTGGATTCTATTAGTATCCCTTAGCTTCTGTTCCCTGAGTGTTCTTTTAGGCCAGGCCATGAGGGAAAGCTGGGGGTTGGGCTTGGAGGCCACGTAGCAGTGAGTGCCCCCTGATCCATTGAGGAAGTACTTAGAGGACTTCTCCCTAAAGGGAACACCTTTTCCTGCATTCATCTGGGTGCAGTGGGGCTGCACATCTCTCCCACACCTAAGAATGTGTTCTGGAATTCTGAGTGCAGGGAAGTTCCTCCAACTGACAGCAGCGCCTGGGTTCTAATTGAATCCCTTTGCTTGTCTTCCCTGATGGAAAGCCTAGGCGGGAGTGCGGGGGAAAGTGTGGTTTGGGCTCCAAAACCAAGTATTTGCGATGACCTCTCTATGGTTTGTGGAGGTGTTTAAACTACATCCCTAACCTGGGAACACCTGTGCCCCCATAAAGATCCGTGGAGTCTGTTTCCACACCTCCAGCACACACACGAACACTTGCACAGTTATCCTGAGAGTGGGCAGCCTCCTCCAACTGAGAGCAGGGCCTTGGTTCTTATAAAATCGCTTAACTTGTCTACCCTGTTTGGTTGCCTGATACGGAGTGCTGGGGAAAGGGTGGGTTGGGCTCTAAATCCAAGTATTAGCGAGTGCTTCTCCATGGGATTTGGAGGTTATTAACCAAAAGCCCACAACATGGGAATACCTGTGCTCCTTGAAAAAAGCGTGGACTCTGTATCCCCACCACCAGAACACACATGAAGAAGTTTTCTGCTATCCTGAGTGTGGGCTGGCAATTTCAGGTGACAGAAGCGGCTGGGTTCTAATAGAATCCCTTAGCTTGTAATCCCTGAGTGTTTCCCTAGGACTGACTCTGAGAGAAACCTGGGGGTTGGGCTTTGAGGCCAAATAGTAGCGAGTGTCCCCGATGGACTGAGGAAGTATTTAGATGAATTCTCCATAAAGGGAAACACCTGAGCACCCATTCATCTGCGTGGAGTGGGGCTTCAAATCTCCCCACCACACAAGGTTGGGTTCCAGTATCCTGAGGGTGGGGTAGTTCCTCCAACTGACATCAGCGTCTTGGTTTGAATAGAATCCCTTTGCGTGTCTTCCCTGATGGTTTGCCTAGGCCAGTGTGTGGTTGAAAGTGGGATTTGGGATCTAAAACTAAGTATTAGCGTGTGCCTCTCCATGGGTAGTGGAGATGTTTAAACTACAACCCACAACTTGGGAATTACTGTGACCCCTGAAAAATACGTGTGCTATGTTTCCCCACGTCCAGCACACACAGGAAGCAGTGTTCTGGGGTTCTGAGTGTGGGGAGGTTCCTCCAACAGACAGCAGCACCTGGGTTGTAATAGAATCCCTTAGCTTGACTTCCCTAAGTGTTTTCCTAGGCCTAGCAGTAAGCGATGGTGCGGGATGGGCTCTAAAGCCAAGTATTAGCGAGTGCATCTCTGTGGGTAGTGGAGGGTTTTAAAATACTTCCCCAACCTTGGAACACCTGTGCCCCATAAAGATGCGTGGAATCTGTTTCCCCACCTCCAGCACACACACGGAGACGTGCTCAGGTATCCTGATTGTGGGGAGGCTCCTCCAAATGACAGCAGCGCCTGGGTTCTAAAAGAATCCCTTAGCTTGTCTTCCCTGATGGCATGGCTAGGCTGGAGAGTGGGCGAAAGTGGGGTTTGGGCTCTAAACCAAGTATAAGCGAGAGCCTATCCATGGGATGTGGGTTTTTAACCTACAACCCACAACCATGGAATAAATGTGCCCCCTGAAAGATGCTTTGACTGTTTCCCTACATCCAGCACACACACGAAGATGTGTTCTTGTATTCTGAGTGTGGGGAAGTTCCTCAAACTGACAGCAGCACCTGGATTCTATTAGTATCCCTTAGCTTCTGTTCCCTGAGTGTTCTTTTAGGCCAGGCCATGAGGGAAAGCTGGGGGTTGGGCTTGGAGGCCACGTAGCAGTGAGTGCCCCCTGATCCATTGAGGAAGTACTTAGAGGACTTCTCCCTAAAGGGAACACCTTTTCCTGCATTCATCTGGGTGCAGTGGGGCTGCACATCTCTCCCACACCTAAGAATGTGTTCTGGAATTCTGAGTGCAGGGAAGTTCCTCCAACTGACAGCAGCGCCTGGGTTCTAATTGAATCCCTTTGCTTGTCTTCCCTGATGGAAAGCCTAGGCGGGAGTGCGGGGGAAAGTGTGGTTTGGGCTCCAAAACCAAGTATTTGCGATGACCCCTCTATGGTTTGTGGAGATGTTTAAACTACATCCCTAACCTGGGAACACCTGTGCCCCCATAAAGATCCGTGGAGTCTATTTCCACACCTCCAGCACACACACGAACACTTGCACAGTTATCCTGATAGTGGGCAGCCTCCTCCAACTGAGAGCAGGGCCTTGGTTCTTATAAAATCGCTTAACTTGTCTACCCTGTTTGGTTGCCTGATATGGAGTGCTGGGGAAAGGGTGGGTTGGGCTCTAAATCCAAGTATTAGCGAGTGCTTCTCCATGGGATTTGGAGGTTATTAACCAAAAGCCCACAACATGGGAATACCTGTGCTCCTTGAAAAAAGCGTGGACTCTGTATCCCCACCACCAGAACACACATGAAGAACTTTTCTGCTATCCTGAGTGTGGGCTGGCAATTTCAGGTGACAGAAGCGGCTGGGTTCTAATAGAATCCCTTAGCTTGTAATCCCTGAGTGTTTCCCTAGGACTGACTCTGAGAGAAACCTGGGGGTTGGGCTTTGAGGCCAAATAGTAGCGAGTGTCCCCGATGGACTGAGGAAGTATTTAGATGAATTCTCCATAAAGGGAAACACCTGAGCACCCATTCATCTGCGTGGAGTGGGGCTTCAAATCTCCCCACCACACAAGGTTGGGTTCCAGTATCCTGAGGGTGGGGTAGTTCCTCCAACTGACATCAGCGTCTTGGTTTGAATAGAATCCCTTTGCTTGTCTTCCCTGATGGTTTGCCTAGGCCAGTGTGTGGTTGAAAGTGGGATTTGGGATCTAAAACTAAGTATTAGCGTGTGCCTCTCCATGGGTAGTGGAGATGTTTAAACTACAACCCACAACTTGGGAATTACTGTGACCCCTGAAAAATGCGTGTGCTATGTTTCCCCACGTCCAGCACACACAGGAAGAAGTGTTCTGGGGTTCTGAGTGTGGGGAGGTTCCTCCAACAGACAGCAGCACCTGGGTTGTAATAGAATCCCTTAGCTTGACTTCCCTAAGTGTTTACCTAGGCCTAGCAGTAAGCGATGGTGCGGGATGGGCTCTAAAGCCAAGTATTAGCGAGTGCATTTCTGTGGGTAGTGGAGGGTTTTAAACTACTTCCCCAACCTTGGAACACCTGTGCCCCATAAAGATGCGTGGAATCTGTTTCCCCACCTCCATCACACACACGGAGAAGTGCTCAGGTATCCTGATTGTGGGGAGGCTCCTCCAAATGACAGCAGCGCCTGGGTTCTAAAAGAATCCCTTAGCTTGTCTTCCCTGAAGGCATGCCTAGGCTGGAGAGTGGGGGAAAGTGGGGGTTGGGCTCTAAACCAAGTATAAGCGAGAGCCTATCCATGGGATGTGGGTTTTTAACCTACAACCCACAACCATGGAATAAATGTGCCCCCTGAAAGATGCTTTGACTGTTTCCCTACATCCAGCACACACACGAAGATATGTTCTGGTATTCTGAGTGTGGGGAATTCCTCAAACTGACAGTAGCACCTGGATTCTATTAGTATCCCTTAGCTTCTGTTCCCTGAGTGTTCTTTTAGGCCAGGCCATGAGGGAAAGCTGGGGGTTGGGCTTGGAGGCCACGTAGCAGTGAGTGCCCCCTGATCCATTGAGGAAGTACTTAGAGGACTTCTCCCTAAAGGGAACACCTTTTCCTGCATTCATCTGGGTGCAGTGGGGCTGCACATCTCTCCCACACCTAAGAATGTGTTCTGGAATTCTGAGTGCAGGGACGTTCCTCCAACTGACAGCAGCGCCTGGGTTCTAATTGAATCCCTTTGCTTGTCTTCCCTGATGGAAAGCCTAGGCGGGAGTGCGGGGGAAAGTGTGGTTTGGGCTCCAAAACCAAGTATTTGCGATGACCTCTCTATGGTTTGTGGAGGTGTTTAAACTACATCCCTAACCTGGGAACACCTGTGCCCCCATAAAGATCCGTGGAGTCTGTTTCCACACCTCCAGCACACACACGAACACTTGCACAGTTATCCTGAGAGTGGGCAGCCTCCTCCAACTGAGAGCAGGGCCTTGGTTCTTATAAAATCGCTTAACTTGTCTACCCTGTTTGGTTGCCTGATACGGAGTGCTGGGGAAAGGGTGGGTTGGGCTCTAAATCCAAGTATTAGCGAGTGCTTCTCCATGGGATTTGGAGGTTATTAACCAAAAGCCCACAACATGGGAATACCTGTGCTCCTTGAAAAAAGCGTGGACTCTGTATCCCCACCACCAGAACACACATGAAGAAGTTTTCTGCTATCCTGAGTGTGGGCTGGCAATTTCAGGTGACAGAAGCGGCTGGGTTCTAATAGAATCCCTTAGCTTGTAATCCCTGAGTGTTTCCCTAGGACTGACTCTGAGAGAAACCTGGGGGTTGGGCTTTGAGGCCAAATAGTAGCGAGTGTCCCCGATGGACTGAGGAAGTATTTAGATGAATTCTCCATAAAGGGAAACACCTGAGCACCCATTCATCTGCGTGGAGTGGGGCTTCAAATCTCCCCACCACACAAGGTTGGGTTCCAGTATCCTGAGGGTGGGGTAGTTCCTCCAACTGACATCAGCGTCTTGGTTTGAATAGAATCCCTTTGCGTGTCTTCCCTGATGGTTTGCCTAGGCCAGTGTGTGGTTGAAAGTGGGATTTGGGATCTAAAACTAAGTATTAGCGTGTGCCTCTCCATGGGTAGTGGAGATGTTTAAACTACAACCCACAACTTGGGAATTACTGTGACCCCTGAAAAATACGTGTGCTATGTTTCCCCACGTCCAGCACACACAGGAAGCAGTGTTCTGGGGTTCTGAGTGTGGGGAGGTTCCTCCAACAGACAGCAGCACCTGGGTTGTAATAGAATCCCTTAGCTTGACTTCCCTAAGTGTTTTCCTAGGCCTAGCAGTAAGCGATGGTGCGGGATGGGCTCTAAAGCCAAGTATTAGCGAGTGCATCTCTGTGGGTAGTGGAGGGTTTTAAAATACTTCCCCAACCTTGGAACACCTGTGCCCCATAAAGATGCGTGGAATCTGTTTCCCCACCTCCAGCACACACACGGAGACGTGCTCAGGTATCCTGATTGTGGGGAGGCTCCTCCAAATGACAGCAGCGCCTGGGTTCTAAAAGAATCCCTTAGCTTGTCTTCCCTGATGGCATGGCTAGGCTGGAGAGTGGGCGAAAGTGGGGTTTGGGCTCTAAACCAAGTATAAGCGAGAGCCTATCCATGGGATGTGGGTTTTTAACCTACAACCCACAACCATGGAATAAATGTGCCCCCTGAAAGATGCTTTGACTGTTTCCCTACATCCAGCACACACACGAAGATGTGTTCTTGTATTCTGAGTGTGGGGAAGTTCCTCAAACTGACAGCAGCACCTGGATTCTATTAGTATCCCTTAGCTTCTGTTCCCTGAGTGTTCTTTTAGGCCAGGCCATGAGGGAAAGCTGGGGGTTGGGCTTGGAGGCCACGTAGCAGTGAGTGCCCCCTGATCCATTGAGGAAGTACTTAGAGGACTTCTCCCTAAAGGGAACACCTTTTCCTGCATTCATCTGGGTGCAGTGGGGCTGCACATCTCTCCCACACCTAAGAATGTGTTCTGGAATTCTGAGTGCAGGGAAGTTCCTCCAACTGACAGCAGCGCCTGGGTTCTAATTGAATCCCTTTGCTTGTCTTCCCTGATGGAAAGCCTAGGCGGGAGTGCGGGGGAAAGTGTGGTTTGGGCTCCAAAACCAAGTATTTGCGATGACCCCTCTATGGTTTGTGGAGATGTTTAAACTACATCCCTAACCTGGGAACACCTGTGCCCCCATAAAGATCCGTGGAGTCTATTTCCACACCTCCAGCACACACACGAACACTTGCACAGTTATCCTGATAGTGGGCAGCCTCCTCCAACTGAGAGCAGGGCCTTGGTTCTTATAAAATCGCTTAACTTGTCTACCCTGTTTGGTTGCCTGATATGGAGTGCTGGGGAAAGGGTGGGTTGGGCTCTAAATCCAAGTATTAGCGAGTGCTTCTCCATGGGATTTGGAGGTTATTAACCAAAAGCCCACAACATGGGAATACCTGTGCTCCTTGAAAAAAGCGTGGACTCTGTATCCCCACCACCAGAACACACATGAAGAACTTTTCTGCTATCCTGAGTGTGGGCTGGCAATTTCAGGTGACAGAAGCGGCTGGGTTCTAATAGAATCCCTTAGCTTGTAATCCCTGAGTGTTTCCCTAGGACTGACTCTGAGAGAAACCTGGGGGTTGGGCTTTGAGGCCAAATAGTAGCGAGTGTCCCCGATGGACTGAGGAAGTATTTAGATGAATTCTCCATAAAGGGAAACACCTGAGCACCCATTCATCTGCGTGGAGTGGGGCTTCAAATCTCCCCACCACACAAGGTTGGGTTCCAGTATCCTGAGGGTGGGGTAGTTCCTCCAACTGACATCAGCGTCTTGGTTTGAATAGAATCCCTTTGCTTGTCTTCCCTGATGGTTTGCCTAGGCCAGTGTGTGGTTGAAAGTGGGATTTGGGATCTAAAACTAAGTATTAGCGTGTGCCTCTCCATGGGTAGTGGAGATGTTTAAACTACAACCCACAACTTGGGAATTACTGTGACCCCTGAAAAATGCGTGTGCTATGTTTCCCCACGTCCAGCACACACAGGAAGAAGTGTTCTGGGGTTCTGAGTGTGGGGAGGTTCCTCCAACAGACAGCAGCACCTGGGTTGTAATAGAATCCCTTAGCTTGACTTCCCTAAGTGTTTACCTAGGCCTAGCAGTAAGCGATGGTGCGGGATGGGCTCTAAAGCCAAGTATTAGCGAGTGCATTTCTGTGGGTAGTGGAGGGTTTTAAACTACTTCCCCAACCTTGGAACACCTGTGCCCCATAAAGATGCGTGGAATCTGTTTCCCCACCTCCATCACACACACGGAGAAGTGCTCAGGTATCCTGATTGTGGGGAGGCTCCTCCAAATGACAGCAGCGCCTGGGTTCTAAAAGAATCCCTTAGCTTGTCTTCCCTGAAGGCATGCCTAGGCTGGAGAGTGGGGGAAAGTGGGGGTTGGGCTCTAAACCAAGTATAAGCGAGAGCCTATCCATGGGATGTGGGTTTTTAACCTACAACCCACAACCATGGAATAAATGTGCCCCCTGAAAGATGCTTTGACTGTTTCCCTACATCCAGCACACACACGAAGATATGTTCTGGTATTCTGAGTGTGGGGAATTCCTCAAACTGACAGTAGCACCTGGATTCTATTAGTATCCCTTAGCTTCTGTTCCCTGAGTGTTCTTTTAGGCCAGGCCATGAGGGAAAGCTGGGGGTTGGGCTTGGAGGCCACGTAGCAGTGAGTGCCCCCTGATCCATTGAGGAAGTACTTAGAGGACTTCTCCCTAAAGGGAACACCTTTTCCTGCATTCATCTGGGTGCAGTGGGGCTGCACAACTCTCCCACACCTAAGAATGTGTTCTGGAATTCTGAGTGCAGGGACGTTCCTCCAACTGACAGCAGCGCCTGGGTTCTAATTGAATCCCTTTGCTTGTCTTCCCTGATGGAAAGCCTAGGCGGGAGTGCGGGGGAAAGTGTGGTTTTGGCTCCAAAACCAAGTATTTGCGATGACCTCTCTATGGTTTGTGGAGGTGTTTAAACTACATCCCTAACCTGGGAACACCTGTGCCCCCATAAAGATCCGTGGAGCCTGTTTCCACACCTCCAGCACACACACGAACACTTGCACAGTTATCCTGAGAGTGGGCAGCCTCCTCCAACTGAGAGCAGGGCCTTGGTTCTTATAAAATCGCTTAACTTGTCTACCCTGTTTGGTTGCCTGATACGGAGTGCTGGGGAAAGGGTGGGTTGGGCTCTAAATCCAAGTATTAGCGAGTGCTTCTCCATGGGATTTGGAGGTTATTAACCAAAAGCCCACAACATGGGAATACCTGTGCTCCTTGAAAAAAGCGTGGACTCTGTATCCCCACCACCAGAACACACATGAAGAAGTTTTCTGCTATCCTGAGTGTGGGCTGGCAATTTCAGGTGACAGAAGCGGCTGGGTTCTAATAGAATCCCTTAGCTTGTAATCCCTGAGTGTTTCCCTAGGACTGACTCTGAGAGAAACCTGGGGGTTGGGCTTTGAGGCCAAATAGTAGCGAGTGTCCCCGATGGACTGAGGAAGTATTTAGATGAATTCTCCATAAAGGGAAACACCTGAGCACCCATTCATCTGCGTGGAGTGGGGCTTCAAATCTCCCCACCACACAAGGTTGGGTTCCAGTTTCCTGAGGGTGGGGTAGTTCCTCCAACTGACATCAGCGTCTTGGTTTGAATAGAATCCCTTTGCTTGTCTTCCCTGATGGTTTGCCTAGGCCAGTGTGTGGTTGAAAGTGGGATTTGGGATCTAAAACTAAGTATTAGCGTGTGCCTCTCCATGGGTAGTGGAGATGTGTAAACTACAACCCATAACTTGGGAATTACTGTGACCCCTGAAAAATGCGTGTGCTATGTTTCCCCACGTCCAGCACACACAGGAAGAAGTGTTCTGGGGTTCTGAGTGTGGGGAGGTTCCTCCAACAGACAGCAGCACCTGGGTTGTAATAGAATCACTTAGCTTGACTTCCCTAAGTGTTTTCCAAGGCCTAGCAGTAAGCGATGGTGGGGGATGGGCTCTAAAGCCAAGTATTAGCGAGTGCATCTCTGTGGGTAGTGGAGGGTTTTAAAATACTTCCCCAACCTTGGAACACCTGTGCCCCATAAAGATGCGTGGAATCTGTTTCCCCACCTCCAGCACACACACGGAGACGTGCTCAGGTATCCTGATTGTGGGGAGGCTCCTCCAAATGACAGCAGCGCCTGGGATCTTAAAGAATCCCTTAGCTTGTCTTCCCTGATGGCATGCCAAGGCTGGAGAGTGGGGGGAAAGTGGGGGTTGGGCTCTAAACCAAGTATAAGCGAGAGCCTATCCATGGGATGTGGGTTTTTAACCTACAACCCAAAACCATGGAATAAATGTGCCCCCTGAAAGATGCTTTGACTGTTTCCCTACATCCAGCACACACACGAAGATGTGTTCTTGTATTCTGAGTGTGGGGAAGTTCCTCAAACTGACAGCAGCACCTGGATTCTATTAGTATCCCTTAGCTTCTGTTCCCTGAGTGTTCTTTTAGGCCAGGCCATGAGGGAAAGCTGGGAGTTGGGCTTGGAGGCCACGTAGCAGTGAGTGCCCCCTGATCCATTGAGGAAGTACTTAGAGGACTTCTCCCTAAAGGGAACACCTTTTCCTGCATTCATCTGGGTGCATTGGGGCTGCACATCTCTCCCACACCTAAGCATGTGTTCTGGAATTCTGAGTGCAGGGAAGTTCCTCCAACTGACAGCAGCGCCTGGGTTCTAATTGAATCCCTTTGCTTGTCTTCCCTGATGGAAAGCCTAGGCGGGAGTGCGGGGGAAAGTGTGGTTTGGGCTCCAAAACCAAGTATTTGCGATGACCTCTCTATGGTTTGTGGAGGTGTTTAAACTACATCCCTAACCTGGGAACACCTGTGCCCCCATAAAGATCCGTGGAGTCTGTTTCCACACCTCCAGCACACACACGAACACTTGCACAGTTATCCTGAGAGTGGGCAGCCTCCTCCAACTGAGAGCAGGGCCTTGGTTCTTATAAAATCGCTTAACTTGTCTACCCTGTTTGGTTGCCTGATACAGAGTGCTGGGGAAAGGGTGGGTTGGGCTCTAAATCCAAGTATTAGCGAGTGCTTCTCCATGGGATTTGGAGGTTATTAACCAAAAGCCCACAACATGGGAATACCTGTGCTCCTTGAAAAAAGCGTGGACTCTGTATCCCCACCACCAGAACACACTTGAAGAAGTTTTCTGCTATCCTGAGTGTGGGCTGGCAATTTCAGGTGACAGAAGCGGCTGGGTTCTAATAGAATCCCTTAGCTTGTAATCCCTGAGTGTTTCCCTAGGACTGACTCTGAGAGAAACCTGGGGGTTGGGCTTTGAGGCCAAATAGTAGCGAGTGTCCCCGATGGACTGAGGAAGTATTTAGATGAATTCTCCATAAAGGGAAACACCTGAGCACCCATTCATCTGCGTGGAGTGGGGCTTCAAATCTCCCCACCACACAAGGTTGGGTTCCAGTATCCTGAGGGTGGGGTAGTTCCTCCAACTGACATCAGCGTCTTGGTTTGAATAGAATCCCTTTGCTTGTCTTCCCTGATGGTTTGCCTAGGCCAGTGTGTGGTTGAAAGTGGGATTTGGGATCTAAAACTAAGTATTAGCGTGTGCCTCTCCATGGGTAGTGGAGATGTTTAAACTACAACCCACAACTTGGGAATTACTGTGACCCCTGAAAAATGCGTGTGCTATGTTTCCCCACGTCCAGCACACACAGGAAGAAGTGTTCTGGGGTTCTGAGTGTGGGGAGGTTCCTCCAACAGACAGCAGCACCTGGGTTGTAATAGAATCCCTTAGCTTGACTTCCCTAAGTGTTTTCCTAGGCCTAGCAGTAAGCGATGGTGGGGGATGGGCTCTAAAGCCAAGTATTAGCGAGTGCATCTCTGTGGGTAGTGGAGGGTTTTAAACTACTTCCCCAACCTTGGAACACCTGTGCCCCATAAAGATGCGTGGAATCTGTTTCCTCACCTCCAGCACACACACGGAGACGTGCTCAGGTATCCTGATTGTGGGGAGGCTCCTCCAAATGACAGCAGCGCCTGGGTTCTAAAAGAATCCCTTAGCTTGTCTTCCCTGATGGCATGCCTAGGCTGGAGGGTGGGGGAAAGTGGAGGTTGGGCTCTAAACCAAGTATAAGCGAGAGCCTATCCATGGAATGTGGGTTTTTAACCTACAACCCAAAACCATGGAATAAATGTGCCCCCTGAAAGATGCTTTGACTGTTTCCCTACATCCAGCACACACACGAAGATGTGTTCTTGTATTCTGAGTGTGGGGAAGTTCCTCAAACTGACAGCAGCACCTGGATTCTATTAGTATCCCTTAGCTTCTGTTCCCTGAGTGTTCTTTTAGGCCAGGCCATGAGGGAAAGCTGGGGGTTGGGCTTGGAGGCCACGTAGCAGTGAGTGCCCCCTGATCCATTGAGGAAGTACTTAGAGGACTTCTCCCTAAAGGGAACACCTTTTCCTGCATTCATCTGGGTGCAGTGGGGCTGCACATCTCTCCCACACCTAAGAATGTGTTCTGGAATTCTGAGTGCAGGGAAGTTCCTCCAACTGACAGCAGCGCCTGGGTTCTAATTGAATCCCTTTGCTTGTCTTCCCTGATGGAAAGCCTAGGCGGGAGTGCGGGGGAAAGTGTGGTTTGGGCTCCAAAACCAAGTATTTGCGATGACCTCTCTATGGTTTGTGGAGGTGTTTAAACTACATCCCTAACCTGGGAACACCTGTGCCCCCATAAAGATCCGTGGAGTCTGTTTCCACACCTCCAGCACACACACGAACACTTGCACAGTTATCCTGAGAGTGGGCAGCCTCCTCCAACTGAGAGCAGGGCCTTGGTTCTTATAAAATCGCTTAACTTGTCTACCCTGTTTGGTTGCCTGATACGGAGTGCTGGGGAAAGGGTGGGTTGGGCTCTAAATCCAAGTATTAGCGAGTGCTTCTCCATGGGATTTGGAGGTTATTAACCAAAAGCCCACAACATGGGAATACCTGTGCTCCTTGAAAAAAGCGTGGACTCTGTATCCCCACCACCAGAACACACTTGAAGAAGTTTTCTGCTATCCTGAGTGTGGGCTGGCAATTTCAGGTGACAGAAGCGGCTGGGTTCTAATAGAATCCCTTAGCTTGTAATCCCTGAGTGTTTCCCTAGGACTGACTCTGAGAGAAACCTGGGGGTTGGGCTTTGAGGCCAAATAGTAGCGAGTGTCCCCGATGGACTGAGGAAGTATTTAGATGAATTCTCCATAAAGGGAAACACCTGAGCACCCATTCATCTGCGTGGAGTGGGGCTTCAAATCTCCCCACCACACAAGGTTGGGTTCCAGTATCCTGAGGGTGGGGTAGTTCCTCCAACTGACATCAGCGTCTTGGTTTGAATAGAATCCCTTTGCTTGTCTTCCCTGATGGTTTGCCTAGGCCAGTGTGTGGTTGAAAGTGGGATTTGGAATCTAAAACTAAGTATTAGCGTGTGCCTCTCCATGGGTAGTGGAGATGTTTAAACTACAACCCACAACTTGGGAATTACTGTGACCCCTGAAAAATGCGTGTGCTATGTTTCCCCACGTCCAGCACACACAGGAAGAAGTGTTCTGGGGTTCTGAGTGTGGGGAGGTTCCTCCAACAGACAGCAGCACCTGGGTTGTAATAGAATCCCTTAGCTTGACTTCCCTAAGTGTTTTCCTAGGCCTAGCAGTAAGCGATGGTGGGGGATGGGCTCTAAAGCCAAGTATTAACGAGTGCATCTCTGTGGGTAGTGGAGGGTTTTAAACTACTTCCCCAACCTTGGAACACCTGTGCCCCATAAAGATGCGTGGAATCTGTTTCCCCACCTCCAGCACACACACGGAGACGTGCTCAGGTATCCTGATTGTGGGGAGGCTCCTCCAAATGACAGCAGCGCCTGGGTTCTTAAAGAATCCCTTAGCTTCTCTTCCCTGATGGCATGCCTAGGCTGGAGAGTGGGGGAAAGTGGGGGTTGGGCTCTAAACCAAGTATAAGCGAGAGCCTATCCATGGGATGTGGGTTTTTAACCTACAACCCACAACCATGGAATAAATGTGCCCCCTGAAAGATGCTTTGACTGTTTCCCTACATCCAGCACACACACGAAGATGTGTTCTTGTATTCTGAGTGTGGGGAAGTTCCTCAAACTGACAGCAGCTCCTGGATTCTATTAGTATCCCTTAGCTTCTGTTCCCTGAGTGTTCTTTTAGGCCAGGCCATGAGGGAAAGCTGGGGGTTGGGCTTGGAGGCCACGTAGCAATGAGTGCCCCCTGATCCATTGAGGAAGTACTTAGAGGACTTCTCCCTAAAGGGAACACCTTTTCCTGCATTCATCTGGGTGCAGTGGGGCTGCACATCTCTCCCACACCTAAGAATGTGTTCTGGAATTCTGAGTGCAGGGAAGTTCCTCCAACTGACAGCAGCGCCTGGGTTCTAATTGAATCCCTTTGCTTGTCTTCCCTGATGGAAAGCCTAGGCGGGAGTGCGGGGGAAAGTGTGGTTTGGGCTCCAAAACCAAGTATTTGCGATGACCTCTCTATGGTTTGTGGAGGTGTTTAAACTACATCCCTAACCTGGGAACACCTGTGCCCCCATAAAGATCCGTGGAGTCTGTTTCCACACCTCCAGCACACACACGAACACTTGCACAGTTATCCTGAGAGTGGGCAGCCTCCTCCAACTGAGAGCAGGGCCTTGGTTCTTATAAAATCGCTTAACTTGTCTACCCTGTTTGGTTGCCTGATACGGAGTGCTGGGGAAAGGGTGGGTTGGGCTCTAAATCCAAGTATTAGCGAGTGCTTCTCCATGGGATTTGGAGGTTATTAACCAAAAGCCCACAACATGGGAATACCTGTGCTCCTTGAAAAAAGCGTGGACTCTGTATCCCCACCACCAGAACACACTTGAAGAAGTTTTCTGCTATCCTGAGTGTGGGCTGGCAATTTCAGGTGACAGAAGCGGCTGGGTTCTAATAGAATCCCTTAGCTTGTAATCCCTGAGTGTTTCCCTAGGACTGACTCTGAGAGAAACCTGGGGGTTGGGCTTTGAGGCCAAATAGTAGCGAGTGTCCCCGATGGACTGAGGAAGTATTTAGATGAATTCTCCATAAAGGGAAACACCTGAGCACCCATTCATCTGCGTGGAGTGGGGCTTCAAATCTCCCCACCACACAAGGTTGGGTTCCAGTATCCTGAGGGTGGGGTAGTTCCTCCAACTGACATCAGCGTCTTGGTTTGAATAGAATCCCTTTGCTTGTCTTCCCTGATGGTTTGCCTAGGCCAGTGTGTGGTTGAAAGTGGGATTTGGAATCTAAAACTAAGTATTAGCGTGTGCCTCTCCATGGGTAGTGGAGATGTTTAAACTACAACCCACAACTTGGGAATTACTGTGACCCCTGAAAAATGCGTGTGCTATGTTTCCCCACGTCCAGCACACACAGGAAGAAGTGTTCTGGGGTTCTGAGTGTGGGGAGGTTCCTCCAACAGACAGCAGCACCTGGGTTGTAATAGAATCCCTTAGCTTGACTTCCCTAAGTGTTTTCCTAGGCCTAGCAGTAAGCGATGGTGGGGGATGGGCTCTAAAGCCAAGTATTAACGAGTGCATCTCTGTGGGTAGTGGAGGGTTTTAAACTACTTCCCCAACCTTGGAACACCTGTGCCCCATAAAGATGCGTGGAATCTGTTTCCCCACCTCCAGCACACACACGGAGACGTGCTCAGGTATCCTGATTGTGGGGAGGCTCCTCCAAATGACAGCAGCGCCTGGGTTCTTAAAGAATCCCTTAGCTTGTCTTCCCTGATGGCATGCCTAGGCTGGAGAGTGGGGGAAAGTGGGGGTTGGGCTCTAAACCAAGTATAAGCGAGAGCCTATCCATGGGATGTGGGTTTTTAACCTACAACCCACAACCATGGAATAAATGTGCCCCCTGAAAGATGCTTTGACTGTTTCCCTACATCCAGCACACACACGAAGATGTGTTCTTGTATTCTGAGTGTGGGGAAGTTCCTCAAACTGACAGCAGCTCCTGGATTCTATTAGTATCCCTTAGCTTCTGTTCCCTGAGTGTTCTTTTAGGCCAGGCCATGAGGGAAAGCTGGGGGTTGGGCTTGGAGGCCACGTAGCAATGAGTGCCCCCTGATCCATTGAGGAAGTACTTAGAGGACTTCTCCCTAAAGGGAACACCTTTTCCTGCATTCATCTGGGTGCAGTGGGGCTGCACATCTCTCCCACACCTAAGAATGTGTTCTGGAATTCTGAGTGCAGGGAAGTTCCTCCAACTGACAGCAGCGCCTGGGTTCTAATTGAATCCCTTTGCTTGTCTTCCCTGATGGAAAGCCTAGGCGGGAGTGCGGGGGAAAGTGTGGTTTGGGCTCCAAAACCAAGTATTTGCGATGACCTCTCTATGGTTTGTGGAGGTGTTTAAACTACATCCCTAACCTGGGAACACCTGTGCCCCTATAAAGATCCGTGGAGTCTGTTTCCACACCTCCAGCACACACACGAACACTTGCACAGTTATCCTGAGAGTGGGCAGCCTCCTCCAACTGAGAGCAGGGCCTTGGTTCTTATAAAATTGCTTAACTTGTCTACCCTGTTTGGTTGCCTGATACGGAGTGCTGGGGAAAGGGTGGGTTGGGCTCTAAATCCAAGTATTAGCGAGTGCTTCTCCATGGGATTTGGAGGTTATTAACCAAAAGCCCACAACATGGGAATACCTGTGCTCCTTGAAAAAAGCGTGGACTCTGTATCCCCACCACCAGAACACACATGAAGAAGTTTTCTGCTCTCCTGAGTGTGGGCTGGCAATTTCAGGTGACAGAAGCGGCTGGGTTCTAATAGAATCCCTTAGCTTGTAATCCCTGAGTGTTTCCCTAGGACTGACTCTGAGAGAAACCTGGGGGTTGGGCTTTGAGGCCAAATAGTAGCGAGTGTCCCCGATGGACTGAGGAAGTATTTAGATGAATTCTCCATAAAGGGAAACACCTGAGCACCCATTCATCTGCGTGGAGTGGGGCTTCAAATCTCCCCACCACACAAGGTTGTGTTCCAGTATCCTGAGGGTGGGGTAGTTCCTCCAACTGACATCAGCGTCTTGGTTTGAATAGAATCCCTTTGCGTGTCTTCCCTGATGGTTTGCCTAGGCCAGTGTGTGGTTGAAAGTGGGATTTGGGATCTAAAACTAAGTATTAGCGTGTGCCTCTCCATGGGTAGTGGAGATGTTTAAACTACAACCCACAACTTGGGAATTACTGTGACCCCTGAAAAATGCGTGTGCTATGTTTCCCCACGTCCAGCACACACAGGAAGAAGTGTTCTGGGGTTCTGAGTGTGGGGAGGTTCCTCCAACAGACAGCAGCACCTGGGTTGTAATAGAATCCCTTAGCTTGACTTCCCTAAGTGTTTTCCTAGGCCTAGCAGTAAGCGATGGTGGGGGATGGGCTCTAAAGCCAAGTATTAGCGAGTGCATCTCTGTGGGTAGTGGAGGGTTTTAAACTACTTCCCCAACCTTGGAACACCTGTGCCCCATAAAGATGCGTGGAATCTGTTTCCCCACCTCCAGCACACACACGGAGACGTGCTCAGGTATCCTGATTGTGGGGAGGCTCCTCCAAATGACAGCAGCGCCTGGGTTCTTAAAGAATCCCTTAGCTTGTCTTCCCTGATGGCATGCCTAGGCTGGAGAGTGGGGGAAAGTGGGGGTTGGGCTCTAAACCAAGTATAAGCGAGAGCCTATCCATGGGATGTGGGTTTTTAACCTACAACCCACAACCATGGAATAAATGTGCCCTCTGAAAGATGCTTTGACTGTTTCCCTACATCCAGCACACACACGAAGATGTGTTCTGGTATTCTGAGTGTGGGGAAGTTCCTCAAACTGACAGCAGCTCCTGGATTCTATTAGTATCCCTTAGCTTCTGTTCCCTGAGTGTTCTTTTAGGCCAGGCCATGAGGGAAAGCTGGGGGTTGGGCTTGGAGGCCACGTAGCAGTGAGTGCCCCCTGATCCATTGAGGAAGTACTTAGAGGACTTCTCCCTAAAGGGAACACCTTTTCCTGCATTCATCTGGGTGCAGTGGGGCTGCACATCTCTCCCACACCTAAGAATGTGTTCTGGAATTCTGAGTGCAGGGAAGTTCCTCCAACTGACAGCAGCGCCTGGGTTCTAATTGAATCCCTTTGCTTGTCTTCCCTGATGGAAAGCCTAGGCGTGAGTGCGGGGGAAAGTGTGGTTTGGGCTCCAAAACCAAGTATTTGCGATGACCTCTCTATGGTTTGTGGAGGTGTTTAAACTACATCCCTAACCTGGGAACACCTGTGCCCCTATAAAAATCCGTGGAGTCTGTTTCCACACTTCCAGCACACACACGAACACTTGCACAGTTATCCTGAGAGTGGGCAGCCTCCTCCAACTGAGAGCAGGGCCTTGGTTCTTATAAAATTGCTTAACTTGTCTACCCTGTTTGTTTGCCTGATACGGAGTGCTGGGGAAAGGGTGGGTTGGGCTCTAAATCCAAGTATTAGCGAGTGCTTCTCCATGGGATTTGGAGGTTATTAACCAAAAGCCCACAACATGGGAATACCTGTGCTCCTTGAAAAAAGCGTGGACTCTGTTTCCCCACCACCAGAACATACATGAAGAAGTTTTCTGCTCTCCTGAGTGTGGGCTGGCAATTTCAGGTGACAGAAGCGGCTGGGTTCTAATAGAATCCCTTAGCTTGTAATCCCTGAGTGTTTCCCTAGGACTGACTCTGAGAGAAACCTGGGGGTTGGGCTTTGAGGCCAAATAGTAGCGAGTGTCCCCGATGGACTGAGGAAGTATTTAGATGAATTCTCCATAAAGGGAAACACCTGAGCACCCATTCATCTGCGTGGAGTGGGGCTTCAAATCTCCCCACCACACAAGGTTGGGTTCCAGTATCCTGAGGGTGGGGTAGTTCCTCCAACTGACATCAGCGTCTTGGTTTGAATAGAATCCCTTTGCTTGTCTTCCCTGATGGTTTGCCTAGGCCAGTGTGTGGTTGAAAGTGGGATTTGGGATCTAAAACTAAGTATTAGCGTGTGCCTCTCCATGGGTAGTGGAGATGTTTAAACTACAACCCACAACTTGGGAATTACTGTGACCCCTGAAAAATGCGTGTGCTATGTTTCCCCACGTCCAGCACACACAGGAAGAAGTGTTCTGGGGTTCTGAGTGTGGGGAGGTTCCTCCAACAGACAGCAGCACCTGGGTTGTAATAGAATCCCTTAGCTTGACTTCCCTAAGTGTTTTCCTAGGCCTAGCAGTAAGCGATGGTGGGGGATGGGCTCTAAAGCCAAGTATTAGCGAGTGCATCTCTGTGGGTAGTGGAGGGTTTTAAACTACTTCCCCAACCTTGGAACACCTGTGCCCCATAAAGATGCGTGGAATCTGTTTCCCCACCTCCAGCACACACACGGAGACGTGCTCAGGTATCCTGATTGTGGGGAGGCTCCTCCAAATGACAGCAGCGCCTGGGTTCTTAAAGAATCCCTTAGCTTGTCTTCCCTGATGGCATGCCTAGGCTGGAGAGTGGGGGAAAGTGGGGGTTGGGCTCTAAACCAAGTATAAGCGAGAGCCTATCCATGGGATGTGGGTTTTTAACCTACAACCCACAACCATGGAATAAATGTGCCCCCTGAAAGATGCTTTGACTGTTTCCCTACATCCAGCACACACACGAAGATGTGTTCTTGTATTCTGAGTGTGGGGAAGTTCCTCAAACTGACAGCAGCTCCTGGATTCTATTAGTATCCCTTAGCTTCTGTTCCCTGAGTGTTCTTTTAGGCCAGGCCATGAGGGAAAGCTGGGGGTTGGGCTTGGAGGCCACGTAGCAATGAGTGCCCCCTGATCCATTGAGGAAGTACTTAGAGGACTTCTCCCTAAAGGGAACACCTTTTCCTGCATTCATCTGGGTGCAGTGGGGCTGCACATCTCTCCCACACCTAAGAATGTGTTCTGGAATTCTGAGTGCAGGGAAGTTCCTCCAACTGACAGCAGCGCCTGGGTTCTAATTGAATCCCTTTGCTTGTCTTCCCTGATGGAAAGCCTAGGCGGGAGTGCGGGGGAAAGTGTGGTTTGGGCTCCAAAACCAAGTATTTGCGATGACCTCTCTATGGTTTGTGGAGGTGTTTAAACTACATCCCTAACCTGGGAACACCTGTGCCCCTATAAAGATCCGTGGAGTCTGTTTCCACACTTCCAGCACACACACGAACACTTGCACAGTTATCCTGAGAGTGGGCAGCCTCCTCCAACTGAGAGCAGGGCCTTGGTTCTTATAAAATTGCTTAACTTGTCTACCCTGTTTGGTTGCCTGATACGGAGTGCTGGGGAAAGGGTGGGTTGGGCTCTAAATCCAAGTATTAGCGAGTGCTTCTCCATGGGATTTGGAGGTTATTAACCAAAAGCCCACAACATGGGAATACCTGTGCTCCTTGAAAAAAGCGTGGACTCTGTATCCCCACCACCAGAACACACATGAAGAAGTTTTCTGCTCTCCTGAGTGTGGGCTGGCAATTTCAGGTGACAGAAGCGGCTGGGTTCTAATAGAATCCCTTAGCTTGTAATCCCTGAGTGTTTCCCTAGGACTGACTCTGAGAGAAACCTGGGGGTTGGGCTTTGAGGCCAAATAGTAGCGAGTGTCCCCGATGGACTGAGGAAGTATTTAGATGAATTCTCCATAAAGGGAAACACCTGAGCACCCATTCATCTGCGTGGAGTGGGGCTTCAAATCTCCCCACCACACAAGGTTGGGTTCCAGTATCCTGAGGGTGGGGTAGTTCCTCCAACTGACATCAGCGTCTTGGTTTGAATAGAATCCCTTTGCGTGTCTTCCCTGATGGTTTGCCTAGGCCAGTGTGTGGTTGAAAGTGGGATTTGGGATCTAAAACTAAGTATTAGCGTGTGCCTCTCCATGGGTAGTGGAGATGTTTAAACTACAACCCACAACTTGGGAATTACTGTGACCCCTGAAAAATGCGTGTGCTATGTTTCCCCACGTCCAGCACACACAGGAAGAAGTGTTCTGGGGTTCTGAGTGTGGGGAGGTTCCTCCAACAGACAGCAGCACCTGGGTTGTAATAGAATCCCTTAGCTTGACTTCCCTAAGTGTTTTCCTAGGCCTAGCAGTAAGCGATGGTGGGGGATGGGCTCTAAAGCCAAGTATTAGCGAGTGCATCTCTGTGGGTAGTGGAGGGTTTTAAACTACTTCCCCAACCTTGGAACACCTGTGCCCCATAAAGATGCGTGGAATCTGTTTCCCCACCTCCAGCACACACACGGAGACGTGCTCAGGTATCCTGATTGTGGGGAGGCTCCTCCAAATGACAGCAGCGCCTGGGTTCTAAAAGAATCCCTTAGCTTGTCTTCCCTGATGGCATGCCTAGGCTGGAGAGTGGGGGAAAGTGGGGGTTGGGCTCTAAACCAAGTATAAGCGAGAGCCTATCCATGGGATGTGGGTTTTTAACCTACAACCCACAACCATGGAATAAATGTGCCCCCTGAAAGATGCTTTGACTGTTTCCCTACATGCAGCACACACACGAAGATGTGTTCTTGTATTCTGAGTGTGGGGAAGTTCCTCAAACTGACAGCAGCACCTGGATTCTATTAGTATCCCTTAGCTTCTGTTCCCTGAGTGTTCTTTTAGGCCAGGCCATGAGGGAAAGCTGAGGGTTGGGCTTGGAGGCCACGTAGCAGTGAGTGCCCCCTGATACATTGAGGAAGTACTTAGAGGACTTCTCCCTAAAGGGAACACCTTTTCCTGCATTCATCTGGGTGCAGTGGGGCTGCACATCTCTCCCACACCTAAGAATGTGTTCTGGAATTCTGAGTGCAGGGAAGTTCCTCCAACTGACAGCAGCGCCTGGGTTCTAATTGAATCCCTTTGCTTGTCTTCCCTGATGGAAAGCCTAGGCGGGAGTGCGGGGGAAAGTGTGGTTTGGGCTCCAAAACCAAGTATTTGCGATGACCTCTCTATGGTTTGTGGAGGTGTTTAAACTACATCCCTAACCTGGGAACACCTGTGCCCCCATAAAGATCCGTGGAGTCTGTTTCCACACTTCCAGCACACACACGAACACTTGCACAGTTATCCTGAGAGTGGGCAGCCTCCTCCAACTGAGAGCAGGTCCTTGGTTCTTATAAAATTGCTTAACTTGTCTACCCTGTTTGGTTGCCTGATACGGAGTGCTGGGGAAAGGGTGGGTTGGGCTCTAAATCCAAGTATTAGCGAGTGCTTCTCCATGGGATTTGGAGGTTATTAACCAAAAGCCCACAACATGGGAATACCTGTGCTCCTTGAAAAAAGCGTGGACTCTGTATCCCCACCACCAGAACACACATGAAGAAGTTTTCTGCTCTCCTGAGTGTGGGCTGGCAATTTCAGGTGACAGAAGCGGCTGGGTTCTAATAGAATCCCTTAGCTTGTAATCCCTGAGTGTTTCCCTAGGACTGACTCTGAGAGAAACCTGGGGGTTGGGCTTTGAGGCCAAATAGTAGCGAGTGTCCCCGATGGACTGAGGAAGTATTTAGATGAATTCTCCATAAAGGGAAACACCTGAGCACCCATTCATCTGCGTGGAGTGGGGCTTCAAATCTCCCCACCACACAAGGTTGGGTTCCAGTATCCTGAGGGTGGGGTAGTTCCTCCAACTGACATCAGCGTCTTGGTTTGAATAGAATCCCTTTGCGTGTCTTCCCTGATGGTTTGCCTAGGCCAGTGTGTGGTTGAAAGTGGGATTTGGGATCTAAAACTAAGTATTAGCGTGTGCCTCTCCATGGGTAGTGGAGATGTTTAAACTACAACCCACAACTTGGGAATTACTGTGACCCCTGAAAAATGCGTGTGCTATGTTTCCCCACGTCCAGCACACACAGGAAGAAGTGTTCTGGGGTTCTGAGTGTGGGGAGGTTCCTCCAACAGACAGCAGCACCTGGGTTGTAATAGAATCCCTTAGCTTGACTTCCCTAAGTGTTTTCCTAGGCCTAGCAGTAAGCGATGGTGGGGGATGGGCTCTAAAGCCAAGTATTAGCGAGTGCATCTCTGTGGGTAGTGGAGGGTTTTAAACTACTTCCCCAACCTTGGAACACCTGTGCCCCATAAAGATGCGTGGAATCTGTTTCCCCACCTCCAGCACACACACGGAGACGTGCTCAGGTATCCTGATTGTGGGGAGGCTCCTCCAAATGACAGCAGCGCCTGGGTTCTAAAAGAATCCCTTAGCTTGTCTTCCCTGATGGCATGCCTAGGCTGGAGAGTGGGGGAAAGTGGGGGTTGGGCTCTAAACCAAGTATAAGCGAGAGCCTATCCATGGGATGTGGGTTTTTAACCTACAACCCACAACCATGGAATAAATGTGCCCCCTGAAAGATGCTTTGACTGTTTCCCTACACCCAGCACACACACGAAGATGTGTTCTTGTATTCTGAGTGTGGGGAAGTTCCTCAAACTGACAGCAGCACCTGGATTCTATTAGTATCCCTTAGCTTCTGTTCCCTGAGTGTTCTTTTAGGCCAGGCCATGAGGGAAAGCTGGGGGTTGGGCTTGGAGGCCACGTAGCAGTGAGTGCCCCCTGATCCATTGAGGAAGTACTTAGAGGAATTCTCCCTAAAGGGAACACCTTTTCCTGCATTCATCTGGGTGCAGTGGGGCTGCACATCTCTCCCACACCTAAGAATGTGTTCTGGAATTCTGAGTGCAGGGAAGTTCCTCCAACTGACAGCAGCGCCTGGGTTCTAATTGAATCCCTTTGCTTGTCTTCCCTGATGGAAAGCCTAGGCGGGAGTGCGGGGGAAAGTGTGGTTTGGGCTCCAAAACCAAGTATTTGCGATGACCTCTCTATGGTTTGTGGAGGTGTTTAAACTACATCCCTAACCTGGGAACACCTGTGCCCCTATAAAGATCCATGGAGTCTGTTTCCACACTTCCAGCACACACATGAACACTTGCACAGTTATCCTGAGAGTGGGCAGCCTCCTCCAACTGAGAGCAGGGCCTTGGTTCTTATAAAATTGCTTAACTTGTCTACCCTGTTTGGTTGCCTGATACGGAGTGCTGGGGAAAGGGTGGGTTGGGCTCTAAATCCAAGTATTAGCGAGTGCTTCTCCATGGGATTTGGAGGTTATTAACCAAAAGCCCACAACATGGGAATACCTGTGCTCCTTGAAAAAAGCGTGGACTCTGTATCCCCACCACCAGAACACACATGAAGAAGTTTTCTGCTCTCCTGAGTGTGGGCTGGCAATTTCAGGTGACAGAAGCGGCTGGGTTCTAAGAATCCCTTAGCTTGTAATCCCTGAGTGTTTCCCTAGGACTGACTCTGAGAGAAACCTGGGGGTTGGGCTTTGAGGCCAAATAGTAGCGAGTGTCCCCGATGGACTGAGGAAGTATTTAGATGAATTCTCCATAAAGGGAAACACCTGAGCACCCATTCATCTGCGTGGAGTGGGGCTTCAAATCTCCCCACCACACAAGGTTGGGTTCCAGTATCCTGAGGGTGGGGTAGTTCCTCCAACTGACATCAGCGTCTTGGTTTGAATAGAATCCCTTTGCGTGTCTTCCCTGATGGTTTGCCTAGGCCAGTGTGTGGTTGAAAGTGGGATTTGGGATCTAAAACTAAGTATTAGCGTGTGCCTCTCCATGGGTAGTGGAGATGTTTAAACTACAACCCACAACTTGGGAATTACTGTGACCCCTGAAAAATGCGTGTGCTATGTTTCCCCACGTCCAGCACACACAGGAAGAAGTGTTCTGGGGTTCTGAGTGTGGGGAGGTTCCTCCAACAGACAGCAGCACCTGGGTTGAAATAGAATCCCTTAGCTTGACTTCCCTAAGTGTTTTCCTAGGCCTAGCAGTAAGCGATGGTGGGGGATGGGCTCTAAAGCCAAGTATTAGCGAGTGCATCTCTGTGGGTAGTGGAGGGTTTTAAAGTACTTCCCCAACCTTGGAACACCTGTGCCCCATAAAGATGCGTGGAATCTGTTTCCCCACCTCCAGCACACACACGGAGACGTGCTCAGGTATCCTGATTGTGGGGAGGCTCCTCCAAATGACAGCAGCGCCTGGGTTCTAAAAGAATCCCTTAGCTTGTCTTCCCTGATGGCATGCCTAGGCTGGAGAGTGGGGGAAAGTGGGGGTTGGGCTCTAAACCAAGTATAAGCGAGAGCCTATCCATGGGATGTGGGTTTTTAACCTACAACCCACAACCATGGAATAAATGTGCCCCCTGAAAGATGCTTTGACTGTTTCCCTACATCCAGCACACACACGAAGAAGTGTTCTTGTATTCTGAGTGTGGGGAAGTTCCTCAAACTGACAGCAGCACCTGGATTCTATTAGTATCCCTTAGCTTCTGTTCCCTGAGTGTTCTTTTAGGCCAGGCCATGAGGGAAAGCTGGGGGTTGGGCTTGGAGGCCACGTAGCAGTGAGTGCCCCCTGATCCATTGAGGAAGTACTTAGAGGACTTCTCCCTAAAGGGAACACCTTTTCCTGCATTCATCTGGGTGCAGTGGGGCTGCACATCTCTCCCACACCTAAGAATGTGTTCTGGAATTCTGAGTGCAGGGAAGTTCCTCCAACTGACAGCAGCGCCTGGGTTCTAATTGAATCCCTTTGCTTGTCTTCCCTGATGGAAAGCCTAGGCGGGAGTGCGGGGGAAAGTGTGGTTTGGGCTCCAAAACCAAGTATTTGCGATGACCTCTCTATGGTTTGTGGAGGTGTTTAAACTACATCCCTAACCTGGGAACACCTGTGCCCCTATAAAGATCCATGGAGTCTGTTTCCACACTTCCAGCACACACATGAACACTTGCACAGTTATCCTGAGAGTGGGCAGCCTCCTCCAACTGAGAGCAGGGCCTTGGTTCTTATAAAATTGCTTAACTTGTCTACCCTGTTTGGTTGCCTGATACGGAGTGCTGGGGAAAGGGTGGGTTGGGCTCTAAATCCAAGTATTAGCGAGTGCTTCTCCATGGGATTTGGAAGTTATTAACCAAAAGCCCACAACATGGGAATACCTGTGCTCCTTGAAAAAAGCGTGGACTCTGTATCCCCACCACCAGAACACACATGAAGAAGTTTTCTGCTCTCCTGAGTGTGGGCTGGCAATTTCAGGTGACAGAAGCGGCTGGGTTCTAAGAATCCCTTAGCTTGTAATCCCTGAGTGTTTCCCTAGGACTGACTCTGAGAGAAACCTGGGGGTTGGGCTTTGAGGCCAAATAGTAGCGAGTGTCCCCGATGGACTGAGGAAGTATTTAGATGAATTCTCCATAAAGGGAAACACCTGAGCACCCATTCATCTGCGTGGAGTGGGGCTTCAAATCTCCCCACCACACAAGGTTGGGTTCCAGTATCCTGAGGGTGGGGTAGTTCCTCCAACTGACATCAGCGTCTTGGTTTGAATAGAATCCCTTTGCGTGTCTTCCCTGATGGTTTGCCTAGGCCAGTGTGTGGTTGAAAGTGGGATTTGGGATCTAAAACTAAGTATTAGCGTGTGCCTCTCCATGGGTAGTGGAGATGTTTAAACTACAACCCACAACTTGGGAATTACTGTGACCCCTGAAAAATGCGTGTGCTATGTTTCCCCACGTCCAGCACACACAGGAAGAAGTGTTCTGGGGTTCTGAGTGTGGGGAGGTTCCTCCAACAGACAGCAGCACCTGGGTTGTAATAGAATCCCTTAGCTTGACTTCCCTAAGTGTTTTCCTAGGCCTAGCAGTAAGCGATGGTGGGGGATGGGCTCTAAAGCCAAGTATTAGCGAGTGCATCTCTGTGGGTAGTGGAGGGTTTTAAACTACTTCCCCAACCTTGGAACACCTGTGCCCCATAAAGATGCGTGGAATCTGTTTCCCCACCTCCAGCACACACACGGAGACGTGCTCAGGTATCCTGATTGTGGGGAGGCTCCTCCAAATGACAGCAGCGCCTGGGTTCTTAAAGAATCCCTTAGCTTGTCTTCCCTGATGGCATGCCTAGGCTGGAGAGTGGGGGGAAAGTGGGGGTTGGGCTCTAAACCAAGTATAAGCGAGAGCCTATCCATGGGATGTGGGTTTTTAACCTACAACCCACAACCATGGAATAAATGTGCCCCCTGAAAGATGCTTTGACTGTTTCCCTACATCCAGCACACACACGAAGATGTGTTCTTGTATTCTGAGTGTGGGGAAGTTCCTCAAACTGACAGAAGCACCTGAATTCTATTAGTATCCCTTAGCTTCTGTTCCCTGAGTGTTCTTTTAGGCCAGGCCATGAGGGAAAGCTGGGGGTTGGGCTTGGAGGCCACGTAGCAGTGAGTGCCCCCTGATCCATTGAGGAAGTACTTAGAGGACTTCTCCCTAAAGGGAACACCTTTTCCTGCATTCATCTGGGTGCAGTGGGGCTGCACATCTCTCCCACACCTAAGAATGTGTTCTGGAATTCTGAGTGCAGGGAAGTTCCTCCAACTGACAGCAGCGCCTGGGTTCTAATTGAATCCCTTTGCTTGTCTTCCCTGATGGAAAGCCTAGGCGGGAGTGCGGGGGAAAGTGTGGTTTGGGCTCCAAAACCAAGTATTTGCGATGACCTCTCTATGGTTTCTGGAGGTGTTTAAACTACATCCCTAACCTGGGAACACCTGTGCCCCCATAAAGATCCATGGAGTCTGTTTCCACACCTCCAGCACAGGCACGAACACTTGCACAGTTATCCTGAGAGTGGGCAGCCTCCTCCAACTGAGAGCAGGGCCTTGGTTCTTATAAAATCGCTTAACTTGTCTACCCTGTTTGGTTGCCTGATACGGAGTGCTGGGGAAAGGGTGGGTTGGGCTCTAAATCCAAGTATTAGCGAGTGCTTCTCCATGGGATTTGGAGGTTATTAACCAAAAGCCCACAACATGGGAATACCTGTGCTCCTTGAAAAAAGCGTGGACTCTGTATCCCCACCACCAGAACACACTTGAAGAAGTTTTCTGCTCTCCTGAGTGTGAGCTGGCAATTTCAGGAGACAGAAGCGGCTGGGTTCTAATAGAATCCCTTAGCTTGTAATCCCTGAGTGTTTCCCTAGGACTGACTCTGAGAGAAACCTGGGGGTTGGGCTTTGAGGCCAAATAGTAGCGAGTGTCCCCGATGGACTGAGGAAGTATTTAGATGAATTCTCCATAAAGGGAAACACCTGAGCACCCATTCATCTGCGTGGAGTGGGGCTTCAAATCTCCCCACCACACAAGGTTGGGTTCCAGTATCCTGAGGGTGGGGTAGTTCCTCCAACTGACATCAGCGTCTTGGTTTGAATAGAATCCCTTTGCGTGTCTTCCCTGATGGTTTGCCTAGGCCAGTGTGTGGTTGAAAGTGGGATTTGGGATCTAAAACTAAGTATTAGCGTGTGCCTCTCCATGGGTAGTGGAGATGTGTAAACTACAACCCACAACTTGGGAATTACTGTGACCCCTGAAAAATGCGTGTGCTATGTTTCCCCACGTCCAGCACACACAGGAAGAAGTGTTCTGGGGTTCTGAGTGTGGGGAGGTTCCTCCAACAGACAGCAGCACCTGGGTTGTAATAGAATCCCTTAGCTTGACTTCCCTAAGTGTTTTCCTAGGCCTAGCAGTAAGCGATGGTGGGGGATGGGCTCTAAAGCCAAGTATTAGCGAGTGCATTTCTGTGGGTAGTGGAGGGCTTTAAACTACTTCCCCAACCTTGGAACACCTGTGCCCCATAAAGATGCGTGGAATCTGTTTCCCCACCTCCAGCACACACACGGAGACGTGCTCTGGTATCCTGATTGTGGGGAGGCTCCTCCAAATGACAGCAGCGCCTGGGTTCTAAAAGAATCCCTTAGCTTGTCTTCCCTGATGGCATGCCTAGGCTGGAGAGTGGGGGAAAGTGGGGGTTGGGCTCTAAACCAAGTATAAGCAAGAGCCTATCCATGGGATGTGGGTTTTTAACCTACAACCCACAACCATGGAATAAATGTGCCCCCTGAAAGATGCTTTGACTGTTTCCCTACATCCAGCACACACACGAAGATGTGTTCTTGTATTCTGAGTGTGGGGAAGTTCCTCAAACTGACAGCAGCAACTGGATTCTATTAGTATCCCTTAGCTTCTGTTCCCTGAGTGTTCTTTTAGGCCAGGCCATGAGGGAAAGCTGGGGGTTGGGCTTGGAGGCCACGTAGCAGTGAGTGCCCCCTGATCCATTGAGGAAGTACTTAGAGGACTCCTCCCTAAAGGGGACACCTTTTCCTGCATTCTTCTGGGTGCAGTGGGGCTGCACATCTCTCCCACACCTAAGAATGTGTTCTGGAATTCTGAGTGCAGGGAAGTTCCTCCAACTGACAGCAGCGCCTGGGTTCTAATTGAATCCCTTTGCTTGTCTTCCCTGATGGAAAGCCTAGGCGGGAGTGCGGGGGAAAGTGTGGTTTGGGCTCCAAAACCAAGTATTTGCGATGACCTCTCTATGGTTTGTGGAGGTGTTTAAACTACATCCCTAACCTGGGGACACCTGTGCCCCCATAAAGATCCGTGGAGTCTGTTTCCACACTTCCAGCACACACACGAACACTTGCACAGTTATCCTGAGAGTGGGCAGCCTCCTCCAACTGAGAGCAGGGCCTTGGTTCTTATAAAATTGCTTAACTTGTCTACACTGTTTGGTTGCCTGATACGGAGTGCTGGGGAAAGGGTGGGTTGGGCTCTAAATCCAAGTATTAGCGAGTGCTTCTCCATGGGATTTGGAGGTTATTAACCAAAAGCCCACAACATGGGAATACCTGTGCTCCTTGAAAAAAGCATGGACTCTGTATCCCCACCACCAGAACACACATGAAGAAGTTTTCTGCTATCCTGAGTGTGGGCTGGCAATTTCAGGTGACAGAAGCGGCTGGGTTCTAATAGAATCCCTTAGCTTGTAATCCCTGAGTGTTTCCCTAGGACTGACTCTGAGAGAAACCTGGGGGTTGGGCTTTGAGGCCAAATAGTAGCGAGTGTCCCCGATGGACTGAGGAAGTATTTAGATGAATTCTCCATAAAGGGAAACACCTGAGCACCCATTCATCTGCGTGGAGTGGGGCTTCAAATCTCCCCACCACACAAGGTTGGGTTCCAGTATCCTGAGTGTGGGGTAGTTCCTCCATCTGACATCAGCGTCTTGGTTTGAATAGAATCCCTTTGCTTGTCTTCCCTGATGGTTTGCCTAGGCCAGTGTGTGGTTGAAAGTGGGATTTGGGATCTAAAACTAAGTATTAGCGTGTGCCTCTCCATGGGTAGTGGAGATGTTTAAACTACAACCCACAACTTGGGAATTACTGTGACCCCTGAAAAATGCGTGTGCTATGTTTCCCCACGTCCAGCACACACAGGAAGAAGTGTTCTGGGGTTCTGAGTGTGGGGAGGTTCCTCCAACAGACAGCAGCACCTGGGTTGTAATAGAATCCCTTAGCTTGACTTCCCTAAGTGTTTTCCTAGGCCTAGCAGTAAGCGATGGTGGGGGATGGGCTCTAAAGCCAAGTATTAGCGAGTGCATCTCTGTGGGTAGTGGAGGGTTTTAAACTACTTCCCCAACCTTGGAACACCTGTGCCCCATAAAGATGCGTGGAATCTGTTTCCCCACCTCCAGCACACACACGGAGACGTGCTCAGGTATCCTGATTGTGGGGAGGCTCCTCCAAATGACAGCAGCGCCTGGGTTCTTAAAGAATCCCTTAGCTTGTCTTCCCTGATGGCATGCCTAGGCTGGAGAGTGGGGGGAAAGTGGGGGTTGGGCTCTAAACCAAGTATAAGCGAGAGCCTATCCATGGGATGTGGGTTTTTAACCTAAAACCCACAACCATGGAATAAATGTGCCCCCTGAAAGATGCTTTGACTGTTTCCTTACATCCAGCACACACACGAAGATGTGTTCTTGTATTCTCAGTGTGGGGAAGTTCCTCAACCTGACAGCAGCACCAGGATTCTATTAGTATCCCTTAGCTTCTGTTCCCTGAGTGTTCTTTTAGGCCAGGCCATGAGGGAAAGCTGAGGGTTGGGCTTGGAGGCCACGTAGCAGTGAGTGCCCCCTGATCCATTGAGGAAGTACTTAGAGGACTTCTCCCTAAAGTGAACATCTTTTCCTGCATTCATCTGGGTGCAGTGGGGCTGCACATCTCTCCCACACCTAAGAATGTGTTCTGGAATTCTGAGTGCAAGGAAGTTCCTCCAACTGACAGCAGCGCCTGGGTTCTAATTGAATCCCTTTGCTTGTCTTCCCTGATGGAAAGCCTAGGCGGGAGTGCGGGGGAAAGTGTGGTTTGGGCTCCAAAACCAAGTATTTGCGATGACCTCTCTATGGTTTGTGGAGGTGTTTAAACTACATCCCTAACCTGGGAACACCTGTGCCCCCATAAAGATCCGTGGAGTCTGTTTCCACACCTCCAGCACACACACGAACACTTGCACAGTTATCCTGAGAGTGGGCAGCCTCCTCCAACTGAGAGCAGGGCCTTGGTTCTTATAAAATCGCTTAACTTGTCTACACTGTTTGGTTGCCTGATACGGAGTGCTGGGGAAAGGGTGGGTTGGGCTCTAAATCCAAGTATTAGCGAGTGCTTCTCCATGGGATTTGGAGGTTATTAACCAAAAGCCCACAACATGGGAATACCTGTGCTCCTTGAAAAAAGCGTGGACTCTGTATCCCCACCACCAGAACACACATGAAGAAGTTTTCTGCTCTCCTGAGTGTGGGCTGGCAATTTCAGGTGACAGAAGCGGCTGGGTTCTAATAGAATCCCTTAGCTTGTAATCCCTGAGTGTTTCCCTAGGACTGACTCTGAGAGAAACCTGGGGGTTGGGCTTTGAGGCCAAATAGTAGCGAGTGTCCCCGATGGACTGAGGAAGTATTTAGATGAATTCTCCATAAAGGGAAACACCTGAGCACCCATTCATCTGCGTGGAGTGGGGCTTCAAATCTCCCCACCACACAAGGTTGGGTTCCAGTATCCTGAGGGTGGGGTAGTTCCTCCAACTGACATCAGCGTCTTGGTTTGAATAGAATCCCTTTGCTTGTCTTCCCTGATGGTTTGCCTAGGCCAGTGTGTGGTTGAAAGTGGGATTTGGGATCTAAAACTAAGTATTAGCGTGTGCCTGTCCATGGGTAGTGGAGATGTTTAAACTACAAGCCACAACTTGGGAATTACTGTGACCCCTGAAAAATGCGTGTGCTATGTTTCCCCACGTCCAGCACACACAGGAAGAAGTGTTCTGGGGTTCTGAGTGTGGGGAGGTTCCTCCAACAGACAGCAGCACCTGGGTTGTAATAGAATCCCTTAGCTTGACTTCCCTAAGTGTTTTCCTAGGCCTAGCAGTAAGCGATGGTGGGGGATGGGCTCTAAAGCCAAGTATTAGCGAGTGCATCTCTGTGGGTAGTGGAGGGTTTTAAACTACTTTCCCAACCTTGGAACACCTGTGCCCCATAAAGATGCGTGGAATCTGTTTCCCCACCTCCAGCACACACACGGAGACGTGCTCAGGTATCCTGATTGTGGGGAGGCTCCTCCAAATGACAGCAGCGCCTGGGTTCTAAAAGAATCCCTTAGCTTGTCTTCCCTGATGGCATGCCTAGGCCGGAGAGTGGGGGAAAGTGGAGGTTGGGCTCTAAACCAAGTATAAGCGAGAGCCTATCCATGGAATGTGGGTTTTTAACCTACAACCCACAACCATGGAATAAATGTGCCCCCTGAAAGATGCTTTAACTGTTTCCCTACATCCAGCACACACACGAAGATGTGTTCTGGTATTCTGAGTGTGGGGAAGTTCCTCAAACTAACAGCAGCACCTGGATTCTATTAGTATCCCTTAGCTTCTGTTCCCTGAGTGTTCTTTTAGGCCAGGCCATGAGGGAAAGATGAGGGTTTGGCTTGGAGGCCACGTAGCAGTGAGTGTCCCCTGATCCATTGAGGAAGTACTTAGAGGACTTCTCCCTAAACGGAACACCTTTTCCTCCATTCATCTGGGTGCAGTGGGGCTGCACATCTCTCCCCCACCTAAGAATGTGTTCTGGAATTCTGAGTGCAGGGAAGTTCCTCCAACTGACAGCAGCGCCTGGGTTCTAATTGAATCCCTTTGCTTGTCTTCCCTGATGGAAAGCCTAGGCGGGAGTGCGGGGGAAAGTGTGGTTTGGGCTCCAAAACCAAGTATTTGCGATGACCTCTCTATGGTTTGTGGAGGTGTTTAAACTACATCCCTAACCTGGGAACACCTGTGCCCCCATAAAGATCCGTGGAGTCTGTTTCCACACCTCCAGCACACACACGAACACTTGCACAGTTATCCTGAGAGTGGGCAGCCTCCTCCAACTGAGAGCAGGGCCTTGGTTCTTATAAAATCGCTTAACTTGTCTACCCTGTTTGGTTGCCTGATACGGAGTGCTGGGGAAAGGGTGGGTTGGGCTCTAAATCCAAGTATTAGCGAGTGCTTCTCCATGGGATTTGGAGGTTATTAACCAAAAGCCCACAACATGGGAATACCTGTGCTCCTTGAAAAAAGCGTGGACTCTGTATCCCCACCACCAGAACACACATGAAGAAGTTTTCTGCTCTCCTGAGTGTGGGCTGGCAATTTCAGGTGACAGAAGCGGCTGGGTTCTAATAGAATCCCTTAGCTTGTAATCCCTGAGTGTTTCCCTAGGACTGACTCTGAGAGAAACCTGGGGGTTGGGCTTTGAGGCCAAATAGTAGCGAGTGTCCCCGATGGAGTGAGGAAGTATTTAGATGAATTCTCCATAAAGGGAAACACCTGAGCACCCATTCATCTGCGTGGAGTGGGGCTTCAAATCTCCCCACCACACAAGGTTGGGTTCCAGTATCCTGAGGGTGGGGTAGTTCCTCCAACTGACATCAGCGTCTTGGTTTGAATAGAATCCCTTTGCTTGTCTTCCCTGATGGTTTGCCTAGGCCAGTGTGTGGTTGAAAGTGGGATTTGGGATCTAAAACTAAGTATTAGCGTGTGCCTCTCCATGGGTAGTGGAGATGTTTAAACTACAACCCACAACTTGGGAATTACTGTGACCCCTGAAAAATGCGTGTGCTATGTTTCCCCACGTCCAGCACACACAGGAAGAAGTGTTCTGGGGTTCTGAGTGTGGGGAGGTTCCTCCAACAGACAGCAGCACCTGGGTTGTAATAGAATTCCTTAGCTTGACTTCCCTAAGTGTTTTCCTAGGCCTAGCAGTAATCGATGGTGGGGGATGGGCTCTAAAGCCAAGTATTAGCGAGTGCATCTCTGTGGGTAGTGGAGGGTTTTAAACTACTTCCCCAACCTTGGAACACCTGTGCCCCATAAAGATGCGTGGAATCTGTTTCCCCACCTCCAGCACACACACGGAGACGTGCTCAGGTATCCTGATTGTGGGGAGGCTCCTCCAAATGACAGCAGCGCCTGGGTTCTAAAAGAATCCCTTAGCTTGTCTTCCCTGATGGCATGCCTAGGCTGGAGGGTGGGGGAAAGTGGAGGTTGGGCTCTAAACCAAGTATAAGCGAGAGCCTATCCATGGAATGTGGGTTTTTAACCTACAACCCACAACCATGGAATAAATGTACCCCCTGAAAGATGCTTTGACTGTTTCCCTACATCCAGCACACACACGAAGATGTGTTCTGGTATTCTGAGTGTGGGGAAGTTCCTCAAACTGACAGCAGCACCTGGATTCTATTAGTATCCCTTAGCTTCTGTTCCCTGAGTGTTCTTTTAGGCCAGGCCATGAGGGAAAGCTGGGGGTTGGGCTTGGAGGCCACGTAGCAGTGAGTGCCCCCTGATCCATTGAGGAAGTACTTAGAGGAATTCTCCCTAACGGAACACCTTTTCCTGCATTCATCTGGGTGCAGTGGGGCTGCACATCTCTCCCACACCTAAGAATGAGTTCTGGAATTCTGAGTGCAGGGAAGTTCCTCCAACTGACAGCAGCGCCTGGGTTCTAATTGAATCCCTTTGCTTGTCTTCCCTGATGGAAAGCCTAGGCGGGAGTGCGGGGGAAAGTGTGGTTTGGGCTCCAAAACCAAGTATTTGCGATGACCTCTCTATGGTTTGTGGAGGTGTTTAAACTACATCCCTAACCTGGGAACACCTGTGCCCCCATAAAGATCCGTGGAGTCTGTTTCCACACCTCCAGCACACACACGAACACTTGCACAGTTATCCTGAGAGTGGGCAGCCTCCTCCAACTGAGAGCAGGGCCTTGGTTCTTATAAAATCGCTTAACTTGTCTACCCTGTTTGGTTGCCTGATACGGAGTGCTGGGGAAAGGGTGGGTTGGGCTCTAAATCCAAGTATTAGCGAGTGCTTCTCCATGGGATTTGGAGGTTATTAACCAAAAGCCCACAACATGGGAATACCTGTGCTCCCTGAAAGAAGCGTGGACTCTGTATCCCCACCACCAGAACACACATGAAGGAGTTTTCTGTTATCCTGAGTGTGGGCTGGCAATTTCAGGTGACAGAAGCGGCTGGGTTCTAATAGAATCCCTTAGCTTGTAATCCCTGAGTGTTTCCCTAGGACTGACTCTGAGAGAAACCTGGGGGTTGGGCTTTGAGGCCAAATAGTAGCGAGTGTCCCCGATGGAGTGAGGAAGTATTTAGATGAATTCTCCATAAAGGGAAACACCTGAGCACCCATTCATCTGCGTGGAGTGGGGCTTCAAATCTCCCCACCACACAAGGTTGGGTTCCAGTATCCTGAGGGTGGGGTAGTTCCTCCAACTGACATCAGCGTCTTGGTTTGAATAGAATCCCTTTGCTTGTCTTCCCTGATGGTTTGCCTAGGCCAGTGTGTGGTTGAAAGTGGGATTTGGGATCTAAAACTAAGTATTAGCGTGTGCCTCTCCATGGGTAGTGGAGATGTTTAAACTACAACCCACAACTTGGGAATTACTGTGACCCCTGAAAAATGCGTGTGCTATGTTTCCCCACGTCCAGCACACACAGGAAGAAGTGTTCTGGGGTTCTGAGTGTGGGGAGGTTCCTCCAACAGACAGCAGCACCTGGGTTGTAATAGAATCCCTTAGCTTGACTTCCCTAAGTGTTTTCCTAGGCCTAGCAGTAAGCGATGGTGGGGGATGGGCTCTAAAGCCAAGTATTAGCGAGTGCATCTCTGTGGGTAGTGGAGGGTTTTAAACTACTTCCCCAAACTTGGAACACCTGTGCCCCATAAAGATGCGTGGAATCTGTTTCCCCACCTCCAGCACACACACGGAGACGTGCTCAGGTATCCTGATTGTGGGGGGGCTCCTCCAAATGACAGCAGCGCCTGGGTTCTAAAAGAATCCCTTAGCTTGTCTTCCCTGATGGCATGCCTATGCCGGAGAGTGGGGGAAAGTGGAGGTTGGGCTCTAAACCAAGTATAAGCGAGAGCCTATCCATGGGATGTGGGTTTTTAACCTACAACCCACAACCATGGAATAAATGTGCTCCCTGAAAGATGCTTTGACTGTTTCCCTACATCCAGCACACACACGAAGATGTGTTCTGGTATTCTGAGTGTGGGGAAGTTCCTCAAACTGACAGCAGCACCTGGATTCTATTAGTATCCCTTAGCTTCTGTTCCCTGAGTGTTCTTTTAGGCCAGGCCATGAGGGAAAGCTGGGGGTTGGGCTTGGAGGCCACGTAGCAGTGAGTGCCCCCTGATCCATTGAGGAAGTACTTAGAGGACTTCTCCCTAAACGGAACACCTTTTCCTGCATTCATCTGGGTGCAGTGGGGCTGCACATCTCTCCCACACCTAAGAATGAGTTCTGGAATTCTGAGTGCAGGGAAGTTCGTCCAACTGACAGCAGCGCCTGGGTTCTAATTGAATCCCTTTGCTTGTCTTCCCTGATGGAAAGCCTAGGCGGGAGTGCGGGGGAAAGTGTGGTTTGGGCTCCAAAACCAAGTATTTGCGATGACCTCTCTATGGTTTGTGGAGGTGTTTAAACTACATCCCTAACCTGGGAACACCTGTGCCCCCATAAAGATCCGTGGAGTCTGTTTCCACACCTCCAGCACACACACGAACACTTGCACAGTTATCCTGAGAGTGGGCAGCCTCCTCCAACTGAGAGCAGGGCCTTGGTTCTTATAAAATCGCTTAACTTGTCTACCCTGTTTGGTTGCCTGATACGGAGTGCTGGGGAAAGGGTGGGTTGGGCTCTAAATCCAAGTATTAGCGAGTGCTTCTCCATGGGATTTGGAGGTTATTAACCAAAAGCCCACAACATGGGAATACCTGTGCTCCTTGAAAAAAGCGTGGACTCTGTATCCCCACCACCAGAACACACATGAAGAAGTTTTCTGCTCTCCTGAGTGTGGGCTGGCAATTTCAGGTGACAGAAGCGGCTGGGTTCTAATAGAATCCCTTAGCTTGTAATCCCTGAGTGTTTCCCTAGGACTGACTCTGAGAGAAACCTGGGGGTTGGGCTTTGAGGCCAAATAGTAGCGAGTGTCCCCGATGGAGTGAGGAAGTCTTTAGATGAATTCTCCATAAAGGGAAACACCTGAGCACCCATTCATCTGCGTGGAGTGGGGCTTCAAATCTCCCCACCACACAAGGTTGGGTTCCAGTATCCTGAGGGTGGGGTAGTTCCTCCAACTGACATCAGCGTCTTGGTTTGAATAGAATCCCTTTGCTTGTCTTCCCTGATGGTTTGCCTAGGCCAGTGTGTGGTTGAAAGTGGGATTTGGGATCTAAAACTAAGTATTAGCGTGTGCCTCTCCATGGGTAGTGGAGATGTTTAAACTACAACCCACAACTTGGGAATTACTGTGACCCCTGAAAAATGCGTGTGCTATGTTTCCCCACGTCCAGCACACACAGGAAGAAGTGTTCTGGGGTTCTGAGTGTGGGGAGGTTCCTCCAACAGACAGCAGCACCTGGGTTGTAATAGAATCCCTTAGCTTGACTTCCCTAAGTGTTTTCCTAGGCCTAGCAGTAAGCGATGGTGGGGGATGGGCTCTAAAGCCAAGTATTAGCGAGTGCATCTCTGTGGGTAGTGGAGGGTTTTAAACTACTTCCCCAAACTTGGAACACCTGTGCCCCATAAAGATGCGTGGAATCTGTTTCCCCACCTCCAGCACACACACGGAGACGTGCTCAGGTATCCTGATTGTGGGGGGGCTCCTCCAAATGACAGCAGCGCCTGGGTTCTAAAAGAATCCCTTAGCTTGTCTTCCCTGATGGCATGCCTATGCCGGAGAGTGGGGGAAAGTGGAGGTTGGGCTCTAAACCAAGTATAAGCGAGAGCCTATCCATGGGATGTGGGTTTTTAACCTACAACCCACAACCATGGAATAAATGTGCTCCCTGAAAGATGCTTTGACTGTTTCCCTACATCCAGCACACACACGAAGATGTGTTCTGGTATTCTGAGTGTGGGGAAGTTCCTCAAACTGACAGCAGCACCTGGATTCTATTAGTATCCCTTAGCTTCTGTTCCCTGAGTGTTCTTTTAGGCCAGGCCATGAGGGAAAGCTGGGGGTTGGGCTTGGAGGCCACGTAGCAGTGAGTGCCCCCTGATCCATTGAGGAAGTACTTAGAGGACTTCTCCCTAAACGGAACACCTTTTCCTGCATTCATCTGGGTGCAGTGGGGCTGCACATCTCTCCCACACCTAAGAATGAGTTCTGGAATTCTGAGTGCAGGGAAGTTCGTCCAACTGACAGCAGCGCCTGGGTTCTAATTGAATCCCTTTGCTTGTCTTCCCTGATGGAAAGCCTAGGCGGGAGTGCGGGGGAAAGTGTGGTTTGGGCTCCAAAACCAAGTATTTGCGATGACCTCTCTATGGTTTGTGGAGGTGTTTAAACTACATCCCTAACCTGGGAACACCTGTGCCCCCATAAAGATCCGTGGAGTCTGTTTCCACACCTCCAGCACACACACGAACACTTGCACAGTTATCCTGAGAGTGGGCAGCCTCCTCCAACTGAGAGCAGGGCCTTGGTTCTTATAAAATCGCTTAACTTGTCTACCCTGTTTGGTTGCCTGATACGGAGTGCTGGGGAAAGGGTGGGTTGGGCTCTAAATCCAAGTATTAGCGAGTGCTTCTCCATGGGATTTGGAGGTTATTAACCAAAAGCCCACAACATGGGAATACCTGTGCTCCTTGAAAAAAGCGTGGACTCTGTATCCCCACCACCAGAACACACATGAAGAAGTTTTCTGCTCTCCTGAGTGTGGGCTGGCAATTTCAGGTGACAGAAGCGGCTGGGTTCTAATAGAATCCCTTAGCTTGTAATCCCTGAGTGTTTCCCTAGGACTGACTCTGAGAGAAACCTGGGGGTTGGGCTTTGAGGCCAAATAGTAGCGAGTGTCCCCGATGGAGTGAGGAAGTCTTTAGATGAATTCTCCATAAAGGGAAACACCTGAGCACCCATTCATCTGCGTGGAGTGGGGCTTCAAATCTCCCCACCACACAAGGTTGGGTTCCAGTATCCTGAGGGTGGGGTAGTTCCTCCAACTGACATCAGCGTCTTGGTTTGAATAGAATCCATTTGCTTGTCTTCCCTGATGGTTTGCCTAGGCCAGTGTGTGGTTGAAAGTGGGATTTGGGATCTAAAACTAAGTATTAGCGTGTGCCTCTCCATGGGTAGTGGAGATGTTTAAACTACAACCCACAACTTGGGAATTACTGTGACCCCTGAGAAATGCGTGTGCTATGTTTCCCCACGTCCAGCACACACAGGAAGAAGTGTTCTGGGGTTCTGAGTGTGGGGAGGTTCCTCCAACAGACAGCAGCACCTGGGTTGTAATAGAATCCCTTAGCTTGACTTCCCTAAGTGTTTTCCTAGGCCTAGCAGTAAGCGATGGTGGGGGATGGGCTCTAAAGCCAAGTATTAGCGAGTGCATCTCTGTGGGTAGTGGAGGGTTTTAAACTACTTCCCCAACCTTGGAACACCTGTGCCCCATAAAGATGCGTGGAATCTGTTTCCCCACCTCCAGCACACACACGGAGACGTGCTCAGGTATCCTGATTGTGGGGAGGCTCCTCCAAATGACAGCAGCGCCTGGGTTCTAAAAGAATCCCTTAGCTTGTCTTCCCTGATGGCATGCCTAGGCCGGAGAGTGGGGGAAAGTGGAGGTTGGGCTCTAAACCAAGTATAAGCGAGAGCCTATCCATGGAATGTGGGTTTTTAACCTACAACCCACAACCATGGAATAAATGTGCCCCCTGAAAGATGCTTTGACTGTTTCCCTACATCCAGCACACACACGAAGATGTGTTCTGGTATTCTGAGTATGGGGAAGTTCCTCAAACTGACAGCAGCACCTGGATTCTATTAGTATCCCTTAGCTTCTGTTCCCTGAGTGTTCTTTTAGGCCAGGCCATGAGGGAAAGCTGGGGGTTGGGCTTGGAGGCCACGTAGCAGTGAGTGCCCCCTGATCCATTGAGGAAGTACTTAGAGGACTTCTCCCTAAAGGGAACACCTTTTCCTGCATTCATCTGGGTGCAGTGGGGCTGCACAACTCTCCCACACCTAAGAATGTGTTCTGGAATTCTGAGTGCAGGGAAGTTCCTCCAACTGACAGCAGCGCCTGGGTTCTAATTGAATCCCTTTGCTTGTCTTCCCTGATGGAAAGCCTAGGTGGGAGTGCGGGGGAAAGTGTGGTTTGGGCTTCAAAACCAAGTATTTGCGATGACCTCTCTATGGTTTGTGGAGGTGTTTAAACTACATCCCTAACCTGGGAACACCTGTGCCCCCATAAAGATCCGTGGAGTCTGTTTCCACACCTCCAGCACACACACGAACACTTGCACAGTTATCCTGAGAGTGGGCAGCCTCCTCCAACTGAGAGCAGGGCCTTGGTTCTTATAAAATCGCTTAACTTGTCTACCCTGTTTGGTTGCCTGATACGGAGTGCTGGGGAAAGGGTGGGTTGGGCTCTAAATCCAAGTATTAGCGAGTGCTTCTCCATGGGATTTGGAGGTTATTAACCAAAAGCCCACAACATGGGAATACCTGTGCTCCTTGAAAAAAGCGTGGACTCTGTATCCCCACCACCAGAACACACATGAAGAAGTTTTCTGCTCTCCTGAGTGTGGGCTGGCAATTTCAGGTGACAGAAGCGGCTGGGTTCTAATAGAATCCCTTAGCTTGTAATCCCTGAGTGTTTCCCTAGGACTGACTCTGAGAGAAACCTGGGGGTTGGGCTTTGAGGCCAAATAGTAGCGAGTGTCCCCGATGGAGTGAGGAAGTATTTAGATGAATACTCCATAAAGGGAAACACCTGAGCACCCATTCATCTGCGTGGAGTGGGGCTTCAAATCTCCCCACCACACAAGGTTGGGTTCCAGTATCCTGAGGGTGGGGTAGTTCCTCCAACTGACATCAGCGTCTTGGTTTGAATAGAATCCCTTTGCTTGTCTTCCCTGATGGTTTGCCTAGGCCAGTGTGTGGTTGAAAGTGGGATTTGGGATCTAAAACTAAGTATTAGCGTGTGCCTCTCCATGGGTAGTGGAGATGTTTAAACTACAACCCACAACTTGGGAATTACTGTGACCCCTGAAAAATGTGTGTGCTATGTTTCCATACGTCCAGCACACACAGGAAGAAGTGTTCTGGGGTTCTGAGTGTGGGGAGGTTCCTCCAACAGACAGCAGCACCTGGGTTGTAATAGAATCCCTTAGCTTGACTTCCCTAAGTGTTTTCCTAGGCCTAGCAGTAAGCGATGGTGGGGGATGGGCTCTAAAGCCAAGTTTTAGCGAGTGCATCTCTGTGGGTAGTGGAGGGTTTTAAACTACTTCCCCAACCTTGGAACACCTGTGCCCCATAAAGATGCGTGGAATCTGTTTCCCCACCTCCAGCACACACACGGAGACGTGCTCAGGTATCCTGATTGTGGGGAGGCTCCTCCAAATGACAGCAGCGCCTGGGTTCTAAAAGAATCCCTTAGCTTGTCTTCCCTGATGGCATGCCTAGGCTGGAGAGTGGGGGAAAGTGGGGGTTGGGCTCTAAACCAAGTATAAGAGAGAGCCTATCCATGGGATGTGGGTTTTTAACCTACAACCCACAACCATGGAATAAATGTGCCCCCTGAAAGATGCTTTGACTGTTTCCCTACATCCAGCACACACACGAAGATGTGTTCTGGTATGCTTAGTGTGGGGAAGTTCCACAAACTGACAGCAGCACCTGGATTCTATTAGTATCCCTTAGCTTCTGTTCCCTGAGTGTTCTTTTAGGCCAGGCCATGAGGGAAAGCTGGGGGTTGGGCTTGGAGGCCACGTAGCAGTGAGTGCCCCCTGATCCATTGAGGAAGTACTTAGAGGACTTCTCCCTAAACGGAACACCTTTTCCTGCATTCATCTGGGTGCAGTGGGGCTGCACATCTCTCCCACACCTAAGAATGTGTTCTGGAATTCTGAGTGCAGGGAAGTTCCTCCAACTGACAGCAGCGCCTGGGTTCTAATTGAATCCCTTTGCTTGTCTTCCCTGATGGAAAGCCTAGGCGGGAGTGCGGGGGAAAGTGTGGTTTGGGCTCCAAAACCAAGTATTTGCGATGACCTGTCTATGGTTTGTGGAGGTGTTTAAACTACATCCCTAACCTGGGAACACCTGTGCCCCCATAAAGATCCGTGGAGTCTGTTTCCACACCTCCAGCACACACACGAACACTTGCACAGTTATCCTGAGAGTGGGCAGCCTCCTCCAACTGAGAGCAGGGCCTTGGTTCTTATAAAATCGCTTAACTTGTCTACCCTGTTTGGTTGCCTGATACGGAGTGCTGGGGAAACGGTGGGTTGGGCTCTAAATCCAAGTATTAGCGAGTGCTTCTCCATGGGATTTGGAGGTTATTAACCAAAAGCCCACAACATGGGAATACCTGTGCTCCTTGAAAAAAGCGTGGACTCTGTATCCCCACCACCAGAACACACATGAAGAAGTTTTCTGCTCTCCTGAGTGTGGGCTGGCAATTTCAGGTGACAGAAGCGGCTGGGTTCTAATAGAATCCCTTAGCTTGTAATCCCTGAGTGTTTCCCTAGGACTGACTCTGAGAGAAACCTGGGGGTTGGGCTTTGAGGCCAAATAGTAGCGAGTGTCCCCGATGGACTGAGGAAGTATTTAGATGAATTCTCCATAAAGGGAAACACCTGAGCACCCATTCATCTGCGTGGAGTGGGGCTTCAAATATCCCCACCACACAAGGTTGGGTTCCAGTATCCTGAGGGTGGGGTAGTTCCTCCAACTGACATCAGCGTCTTGGTTTGAATAGAATCCCTTTGCTTGTCTTCCCTGATGGTTTGCCTAGGCCAGTGTGTGGTTGAAAGTGGGATTTGGGATCTAAAACTAAGTATTAGCGTGTGCCTCTCCATGGGTAGTGGAGATGTTTAAACTACAACCCACAACTTGGGAATTACTGTGACCCCTGAAAAATGCGTGTGCTATGTTTCCCCACGTCCAGCACACACAGGAAGAAGTGTTCTGGGGTTCTGAGTGTGGGGAGGTTCCTCCAACAGACAGCAGCACCTGGGTTGTAATAGAATCCCTTAGCTTGACTTCCCTAAGTGTTTTCCTAGGCCTAGCAGTAAGCGATGGTGGGGGATGGGCTCTAAAGCCAAGTTTTAGCGAGTGCATCTCTGTGGGTAGTGGAGGGTTTTAAACTACTTCCCCAACCTTGGAACACCTGTGCCCCATAAAGATGCGTGGAATCTGTTTCCCCACCTCCAGCACACACACGGAGACGTGCTCAGGTATCCTGATTGTGGGGAGGCTCCTCCAAATGACAGCAGCGCCTGGGTTCTAAAAGAATCCCTTAGCTTGTCTTCCCTGATGGCATGCCTAGGCTGGAGAGTGGGGGAAAGTGGGGGTTGGGCTCTAAACCAAGTATAAGCGAGAGCCTATCCATGGGATGTGGGTTTTTAACCTACAACCCACAACCATGGAATAAATGTGCCCCCTGAAAGATGCTTTGACTGTTTCCCTACATCCAGCACACACACGAAGATGTGTTCTGGTATGCTTAGTGTGGGGAAGTTCCACAAACTGACAGCAGCACCTGGATTCTATTAGTATCCCTTAGCTTCTGTTCCCTGAGTGTTCTTTTAGGCCAGGCCATGAGGGAAAGCTGAGGGTTGGGCTTGGAGGCCACGTAGGAGTGAGTGCCCCCTGATCCATTGAGGAATTACTTAGAGGACTTCTCCCTAAACGGAACACCTTTTCCTCCATTCATCTGGGTGCAGTGGGGCTGCACATCTCTCCCACACCTAAGAATGTGTTCTGGAATTCTGAGTGCAGGGAAGTTCCTCCAAGTGACAGCAGCGCCTGGGTTCTAATTGAATCCCTTTGCTTGTCTTCCCTGATGGAAAGCCTAGGCGGGAGTGCGGGGGAAAGTGTGGTTTGGGCTCCAAAACCAAGTATTTGCGATGACCTCTCTATGGTTTGTGGAGGTGTTTAAACTACATCCCTAACCTGGGAACACCTGTGCCCCCATAAAGATCCGTGGAGTCTGTTTCCACACCTCCAGCACACACACGAACACTTGCACAGTTATCCTGAGAGTGGGCAGCCTCCTCCAACTGAGAGCAGGGCCTTGGTTCTTATAAAATCGCTTAACTTGTGTACCCTGTTTGGTTGCCTGATACGGAGTGCTGGGGAAAGGGTGGGTTGGGCTCTAAATCCAAGTATTAGCGAGTGCTTCTCCATGGGATTTGGAGGTTATTAACCAAAAGCCCACAACATGGGAATACCTGTGCTCCTTGAAAAAAGCGTGGACTCTGTATCCCCACCACCAAACACACATGAAGAAGTTTTCTGCTATCCTGAGTGTGGGCTGGCAATTTCAGGTGACAGAAGCGGCTGGGTTCTAATAGAATCCCTTAGCTTGTAATCCCTGAGTGTTTCCCTAGGACTGACTCTGAGAGAAACCTGGGGGTTGGGCTTTGAGGCCAAATAGTAGCGAGTGTCCCCGATGGACTGAGGAAGTATTTAGATGAATTCTCCATAAAGGGAAACACCTGAGCACACATTCATCTGCGTGGAGTGGGGCTTCAAATCTCCCCACCACACAAGGTTGGGTTCCAGTATCCTGAGGGTGGGGTAGTTCCTCCAACTGACATCAGCGTCTTGGTTTGAATAGAATCCCTTTGCTTGTCTTCCCTGATGGTTTGCCTAGGCCAGTGTGTGGTTGAAAGTGGGATTTGGGATCTAAAACTAAGTATTAGCGTGTGCCTCTCCATGGGTAGTGGAGATGTTTAAACTACAACCCACAACTTGGGAATTACTGTGACCCCTGAAAAATGCGTGTGCTATGTTTCCCCACGTCCAGCACACACAGGAAGAAGTGTTCTGGGGTTCTGAGTGTGGGGAGGTTCCTCCAACAGACAGCAGCACCTGGGTTGTAATAGAATCCCTTAGCTTGACTTCCCTAAGTGTTTTCCTAGGCCTAGCAGTAAGCGATGGTGGGGGATGGGCTCTAAAGCCAAGTATTAGCGAGTGCATCTCTGTGGGTAGTGGAGGGTTTTAAACTACTTCCCCAACCTTGGAACACCTGTGCCCCATAAAGATGCGTGGAATCTGTTTCCCCACCTCCAGCACACACACGGAGACGTGCTCAGGTATCCTGATTGTGGGGAGGCTCCTCCAAATGACAGCAGCGCCTGGGTTCTAAAAGAATCCCTTAGCTTGTCTTCCCTGATGGCATGCCTAGGCTGGAGAGTGGGGGAAAGTGGGGGTTGGGCTCTAAACCAAGTATAAGCGAGAGCCTATCCATGGGATGTGGGTTTTTAACCTACAACCCACAACCATGGAATAAATGTGCCCCCTGAAAGATGCTTTGACTGTTTCCCTACATCCAGCACACACACGAAGAAGTGTTCTTGTATTCTGAGTGTGGGGAAGTTCCTCAAACTGACAGCAGCACCTGGATTCTATTAGTATCCCTTAGCTTCTGTTCCCTGAGTGTTCTTTTAGGCCAGGCCATGAGGGAAAGCTGGGGGTTGGGCTTGGAGGCCACGTAGCAGTGAGTGCCCCCTGATCCATTGAGGAAGTACTTAGAGGACTTCTCCCTAAAGGGAACACCTTTTCCTGCATTCATCTGGGTGCAGTGGGGCTGCACATCTCTCCCACACCTAAGAATGTGTTCTGGAATTCTGAGTGCAGGGAAGTTCCTCCAACTGACAGCAGCGCCTGGGTTCTAATTGAATCCCTTTGCTTGTCTTCCCTGATGGAAAGCCTAGGCGGGAGTGCGGGGGAAAGTGTGGTTTGGGCTCCAAAACCAAGTATTTGCGATGACCTCTCTATGGTTTGTGGAGGTGTTTAAACTACATCCCTAACCTGGGAACACCTGTGCCCCTATAAAGATCCATGGAGTCTGTTTCCACACTTCCAGCACACACATGAACACTTGCACAGTTATCCTGAGAGTGGGCAGCCTCCTCCAACTGAGAGCAGGGCCTTGGTTCTTATAAAATTGCTTAACTTGTCTACCCTGTTTGGTTGCCTGATACGGAGTGCTGGGGAAAGGGTGGGTTGGGCTCTAAATCCAAGTATTAGCGAGTGCTTCTCCATGGGATTTGGAAGTTATTAACCAAAAGCCCACAACATGGGAATACCTGTGCTCCTTGAAAAAAGCGTGGACTCTGTATCCCCACCACCAGAACACACATGAAGAAGTTTTCTGCTCTCCTGAGTGTGGGCTGGCAATTTCAGGTGACAGAAGCGGCTGGGTTCTAAGAATCCCTTAGCTTGTAATCCCTGAGTGTTTCCCTAGGACTGACTCTGAGAGAAACCTGGGGGTTGGGCTTTGAGGCCAAATAGTAGCGAGTGTCCCCGATGGACTGAGGAAGTATTTAGATGAATTCTCCATAAAGGGAAACACCTGAGCACCCATTCATCTGCGTGGAGTGGGGCTTCAAATCTCCCCACCACACAAGGTTGGGTTCCAGTATCCTGAGGGTGGGGTAGTTCCTCCAACTGACATCAGCGTCTTGGTTTGAATAGAATCCCTTTGCGTGTCTTCCCTGATGGTTTGCCTAGGCCAGTGTGTGGTTGAAAGTGGGATTTGGGATCTAAAACTAAGTATTAGCGTGTGCCTCTCCATGGGTAGTGGAGATGTTTAAACTACAACCCACAACTTGGGAATTACTGTGACCCCTGAAAAATGCGTGTGCTATGTTTCCCCACGTCCAGCACACACAGGAAGAAGTGTTCTGGGGTTCTGAGTGTGGGGAGGTTCCTCCAACAGACAGCAGCACCTGGGTTGTAATAGAATCCCTTAGCTTGACTTCCCTAAGTGTTTTCCTAGGCCTAGCAGTAAGCGATGGTGGGGGATGGGCTCTAAAGCCAAGTATTAGCGAGTGCATCTCTGTGGGTAGTGGAGGGTTTTAAACTACTTCCCCAACCTTGGAACACCTGTGCCCCATAAAGATGCGTGGAATCTGTTTCCCCACCTCCAGCACACACACGGAGACGTGCTCAGGTATCCTGATTGTGGGGAGGCTCCTCCAAATGACAGCAGCGCCTGGGTTCTTAAAGAATCCCTTAGCTTGTCTTCCCTGATGGCATGCCTAGGCTGGAGAGTGGGGGGAAAGTGGGGGTTGGGCTCTAAACCAAGTATAAGCGAGAGCCTATCCATGGGATGTGGGTTTTTAACCTACAACCCACAACCATGGAATAAATGTGCCCCCTGAAAGATGCTTTGACTGTTTCCCTACATCCAGCACACACACGAAGATGTGTTCTTGTATTCTGAGTGTGGGGAAGTTCCTCAAACTGACAGAAGCACCTGAATTCTATTAGTATCCCTTAGCTTCTGTTCCCTGAGTGTTCTTTTAGGCCAGGCCATGAGGGAAAGCTGGGGGTTGGGCTTGGAGGCCACGTAGCAGTGAGTGCCCCCTGATCCATTGAGGAAGTACTTAGAGGACTTCTCCCTAAAGGGAACACCTTTTCCTGCATTCATCTGGGTGCAGTGGGGCTGCACATCTCTCCCACACCTAAGAATGTGTTCTGGAATTCTGAGTGCAGGGAAGTTCCTCCAACTGACAGCAGCGCCTGGGTTCTAATTGAATCCCTTTGCTTGTCTTCCCTGATGGAAAGCCTAGGCGGGAGTGCGGGGGAAAGTGTGGTTTGGGCTCCAAAACCAAGTATTTGCGATGACCTCTCTATGGTTTCTGGAGGTGTTTAAACTACATCCCTAACCTGGGAACACCTGTGCCCCCATAAAGATCCATGGAGTCTGTTTCCACACCTCCAGCACAGGCACGAACACTTGCACAGTTATCCTGAGAGTGGGCAGCCTCCTCCAACTGAGAGCAGGGCCTTGGTTCTTATAAAATCGCTTAACTTGTCTACCCTGTTTGGTTGCCTGATACGGAGTGCTGGGGAAAGGGTGGGTTGGGCTCTAAATCCAAGTATTAGCGAGTGCTTCTCCATGGGATTTGGAGGTTATTAACCAAAAGCCCACAACATGGGAATACCTGTGCTCCTTGAAAAAAGCGTGGACTCTGTATCCCCACCACCAGAACACACTTGAAGAAGTTTTCTGCTCTCCTGAGTGTGGGCTGGCAATTTCAGGTGACAGAAGCGGCTGGGTTCTAAGAATCCCTTAGCTTGTAATCCCTGAGTGTTTCCCTAGGACTGACTCTGAGAGAAACCTGGGGGTTGGGCTTTGAGGCCAAATAGTAGCGAGTGTCCCCGATGGACTGAGGAAGTATTTAGATGAATTCTCCATAAAGGGAAACACCTGAGCACCCATTCATCTGCGTGGAGTGGGGCTTCAAATCTCCCCACCACACAAGGTTGGGTTCCAGTATCCTGAGGGTGGGGTAGTTCCTCCAACTGACATCAGCGTCTTGGTTTGAATAGAATCCCTTTGCGTGTCTTCCCTGATGGTTTGCCTAGGCCAGTGTGTGGTTGAAAGTGGGATTTGGGATCTAAAACTAAGTATTAGCGTGTGCCTCTCCATGGGTAGTGGAGATGTTTAAACTACAACCCACAACTTGGGAATTACTGTGACCCCTGAAAAATGCGTGTGCTATGTTTCCCCACGTCCAGCACACACAGGAAGAAGTGTTCTGGGGTTCTGAGTGTGGGGAGGTTCCTCCAACAGACAGCAGCACCTGGGTTGAAATAGAATCCCTTAGCTTGACTTCCCTAAGTGTTTTCCTAGGCCTAGCAGTAAGCGATGGTGGGGGATGGGCTCTAAAGCCAAGTATTAGCGAGTGCATCTCTGTGGGTAGTGGAGGGTTTTAAAGTACTTCCCCAACCTTGGAACACCTGTGCCCCATAAAGATGCGTGGAATCTGTTTCCCCACCTCCAGCACACACACGGAGACGTGCTCAGGTATCCTGATTGTGGGGAGGCTCCTCCAAATGACAGCAGCGCCTGGGTTCTAAAAGAATCCCTTAGCTTGTCTTCCCTGATGGCATGCCTAGGCTGGACAGTGGGGGAAAGTGGGGGTTGGGCTCTAAACCAAGTATAAGCGAGAGCCTATCCATGGGATGTGGGTTTTTAACCTACAACCCACAACCATGGAATAAATGTGCCCCCTGAAAGATGCTTTGACTGTTTCCCTACATCCAGCACACACACGAAGAAGTGTTCTTGTATTCTGAGTGTGGGGAAGTTCCTCAAACTGACAGCAGCACCTGGATTCTATTAGTATCCCTTAGCTTCTGTTCCCTGAGTGTTCTTTTAGGCCAGGCCATGAGGGAAAGCTGGGGGTTGGGCTTGGAGGCCACGTAGCAGTGAGTGCCCCCTGATCCATTGAGGAAGTACTTAGAGGACTTCTCCCTAAAGGGAACACCTTTTCCTGCATTCATCTGGGTGCAGTGGGGCTGCACATCTCTCCCACACCTAAGAATGTGTTCTGGAATTCTGAGTGCAGGGAAGTTCCTCCAACTGACAGCAGCGCCTGGGTTCTAATTGAATCCCTTTGCTTGTCTTCCCTGATGGAAAGCCTAGGCGGGAGTGCGGGGGAAAGTGTGGTTTGGGCTCCAAAACCAAGTATTTGCGATGACCTCTCTATGGTTTGTGGAGGTGTTTAAACTACATCCCTAACCTGGGAACACCTGTGCCCCTATAAAGATCCATGGAGTCTGTTTCCACACTTCCAGCACACACATGAACACTTGCACAGTTATCCTGAGAGTGGGCAGCCTCCTCCAACTGAGAGCAGGGCCTTGGTTCTTATAAAATTGCTTAACTTGTCTACCCTGTTTGGTTGCCTGATACGGAGTGCTGGGGAAAGGGTGGGTTGGGCTCTAAATCCAAGTATTAGCGAGTGCTTCTCCATGGGATTTGGAAGTTATTAACCAAAAGCCCACAACATGGGAATACCTGTGCTCCTTGAAAAAAGCGTGGACTCTGTATCCCCACCACCAGAACACACATGAAGAAGTTTTCTGCTCTCCTGAGTGTGGGCTGGCAATTTCAGGTGACAGAAGCGGCTGGGTTCTAAGAATCCCTTAGCTTGTAATCCCTGAGTGTTTCCCTAGGACTGACTCTGAGAGAAACCTGGGGGTTGGGCTTTGAGGCCAAATAGTAGCGAGTGTCCCCGATGGACTGAGGAAGTATTTAGATGAATTCTCCATAAAGGGAAACACCTGAGCACCCATTCATCTGCGTGGAGTGGGGCTTCAAATCTCCCCACCACACAAGGTTGGGTTCCAGTATCCTGAGGGTGGGGTAGTTCCTCCAACTGACATCAGCGTCTTGGTTTGAATAGAATCCCTTTGCGTGTCTTCCCTGATGGTTTGCCTAGGCCAGTGTGTGGTTGAAAGTGGGATTTGGGATCTAAAACTAAGTATTAGCGTGTGCCTCTCCATGGGTAGTGGAGATGTTTAAACTACAACCCACAACTTGGGAATTACTGTGACCCCTGAAAAATGCGTGTGCTATGTTTCCCCACGTCCAGCACACACAGGAAGAAGTGTTCTGGGGTTCTGAGTGTGGGGAGGTTCCTCCAACAGACAGCAGCACCTGGGTTGTAATAGAATCCCTTAGCTTGACTTCCCTAAGTGTTTTCCTAGGCCTAGCAGTAAGCGATGGTGGGGGATGGGCTCTAAAGCCAAGTATTAGCGAGTGCATCTCTGTGGGTAGTGGAGGGTTTTAAACTACTTCCCCAACCTTGGAACACCTGTGCCCCATAAAGATGCGTGGAATCTGTTTCCCCACCTCCAGCACACACACGGAGACGTGCTCAGGTATCCTGATTGTGGGGAGGCTCCTCCAAATGACAGCAGCGCCTGGGTTCTTAAAGAATCCCTTAGCTTGTCTTCCCTGATGGCATGCCTAGGCTGGAGAGTGGGGGGAAAGTGGGGGTTGGGCTCTAAACCAAGTATAAGCGAGAGCCTATCCATGGGATGTGGGTTTTTAACCTACAACCCACAACCATGGAATAAATGTGCCCCCTGAAAGATGCTTTGACTGTTTCCCTACATCCAGCACACACACGAAGATGTGTTCTTGTATTCTGAGTGTGGGGAAGTTCCTCAAACTGACAGAAGCACCTGAATTCTATTAGTATCCCTTAGCTTCTGTTCCCTGAGTGTTCTTTTAGGCCAGGCCATGAGGGAAAGCTGGGGGTTGGGCTTGGAGGCCACGTAGCAGTGAGTGCCCCCTGATCCATTGAGGAAGTACTTAGAGGACTTCTCCCTAAAGGGAACACCTTTTCCTGCATTCATCTGGGTGCAGTGGGGCTGCACATCTCTCCCACACCTAAGAATGTGTTCTGGAATTCTGAGTGCAGGGAAGTTCCTCCAACTGACAGCAGCGCCTGGGTTCTAATTGAATCCCTTTGCTTGTCTTCCCTGATGGAAAGCCTAGGCGGGAGTGCGGGGGAAAGTGTGGTTTGGGCTCCAAAACCAAGTATTTGCGATGACCTCTCTATGGTTTCTGGAGGTGTTTAAACTACATCCCTAACCTGGGAACACCTGTGCCCCCATAAAGATCCATGGAGTCTGTTTCCACACCTCCAGCACAGGCACGAACACTTGCACAGTTATCCTGAGAGTGGGCAGCCTCCTCCAACTGAGAGCAGGGCCTTGGTTCTTATAAAATCGCTTAACTTGTCTACCCTGTTTGGTTGCCTGATACGGAGTGCTGGGGAAAGGGTGGGTTGGGCTCTAAATCCAAGTATTAGCGAGTGCTTCTCCATGGGATTTGGAGGTTATTAACCAAAAGCCCACAACATGGGAATACCTGTGCTCCTTGAAAAAAGCGTGGACTCTGTATCCCCACCACCAGAACACACTTGAAGAAGTTTTCTGCTCTCCTGAGTGTGGGCTGGCAATTTCAGGTGACAGAAGCGGCTGGGTTCTAAGAATCCCTTAGCTTGTAATCCCTGAGTGTTTCCCTAGGACTGACTCTGAGAGAAACCTGGGGGTTGGGCTTTGAGGCCAAATAGTAGCGAGTGTCCCCGATGGACTGAGGAAGTATTTAGATGAATTCTCCATAAAGGGAAACACCTGAGCACCCATTCATCTGCGTGGAGTGGGGCTTCAAATCTCCCCACCACACAAGGTTGGGTTCCAGTATCCTGAGGGTGGGGTAGTTCCTCCAACTGACATCAGCGTCTTGGTTTGAATAGAATCCCTTTGCGTGTCTTCCCTGATGGTTTGCCTAGGCCAGTGTGTGGTTGAAAGTGGGATTTGGGATCTAAAACTAAGTATTAGCGTGTGCCTCTCCATGGGTAGTGGAGATGTTTAAACTACAACCCACAACTTGGGAATTACTGTGACCCCTGAAAAATGCGTGTGCTATGTTTCCCCACGTCCAGCACACACAGGAAGAAGTGTTCTGGGGTTCTGAGTGTGGGGAGGTTCCTCCAACAGACAGCAGCACCTGGGTTGAAATAGAATCCCTTAGCTTGACTTCCCTAAGTGTTTTCCTAGGCCTAGCAGTAAGCGATGGTGGGGGATGGGCTCTAAAGCCAAGTATTAGCGAGTGCATCTCTGTGGGTAGTGGAGGGTTTTAAAGTACTTCCCCAACCTTGGAACACCTGTGCCCCATAAAGATGCGTGGAATCTGTTTCCCCACCTCCAGCACACACACGGAGACGTGCTCAGGTATCCTGATTGTGGGGAGGCTCCTCCAAATGACAGCAGCGCCTGGGTTCTAAAAGAATCCCTTAGCTTGTCTTCCCTGATGGCATGCCTAGGCTGGAGAGTGGGGGAAAGTGGGGGTTGGGCTCTAAACCAAGTATAAGCGAGAGCCTATCCATGGGATGTGGGTTTTTAACCTACAACCCACAACCATGGAATAAATGTGCCCCCTGAAAGATGCTTTGACTGTTTCCCTACATCCAGCACACACACGAAGAAGTGTTCTTGTATTCTGAGTGTGGGGAAGTTCCTCAAACTGACAGCAGCACCTGGATTCTATTAGTATCCCTTAGCTTCTGTTCCCTGAGTGTTCTTTTAGGCCAGGCCATGAGGGAAAGCTGGGGGTTGGGCTTGGAGGCCACGTAGCAGTGAGTGCCCCCTGATCCATTGAGGAAGTACTTAGAGGACTTCTCCCTAAAGGGAACACCTTTTCCTGCATTCATCTGGGTGCAGTGGGGCTGCACATCTCTCCCACACCTAAGAATGTGTTCTGGAATTCTGAGTGCAGGGAAGTTCCTCCAACTGACAGCAGCGCCTGGGTTCTAATTGAATCCCTTTGCTTGTCTTCCCTGATGGAAAGCCTAGGCGGGAGTGCGGGGGAAAGTGTGGTTTGGGCTCCAAAACCAAGTATTTGCGATGACCTCTCTATGGTTTGTGGAGGTGTTTAAACTACATCCCTAACCTGGGAACACCTGTGCCCCTATAAAGATCCATGGAGTCTGTTTCCACACTTCCAGCACACACATGAACACTTGCACAGTTATCCTGAGAGTGGGCAGCCTCCTCCAACTGAGAGCAGGGCCTTGGTTCTTATAAAATTGCTTAACTTGTCTACCCTGTTTGGTTGCCTGATACGGAGTGCTGGGGAAAGGGTGGGTTGGGCTCTAAATCCAAGTATTAGCGAGTGCTTCTCCATGGGATTTGGAAGTTATTAACCAAAAGCCCACAACATGGGAATACCTGTGCTCCTTGAAAAAAGCGTGGACTCTGTATCCCCACCACCAGAACACACATGAAGAAGTTTTCTGCTCTCCTGAGTGTGGGCTGGCAATTTCAGGTGACAGAAGCGGCTGGGTTCTAAGAATCCCTTAGCTTGTAATCCCTGAGTGTTTCCCTAGGACTGACTCTGAGAGAAACCTGGGGGTTGGGCTTTGAGGCCAAATAGTAGCGAGTGTCCCCGATGGACTGAGGAAGTATTTAGATGAATTCTCCATAAAGGGAAACACCTGAGCACCCATTCATCTGCGTGGAGTGGGGCTTCAAATCTCCCCACCACACAAGGTTGGGTTCCAGTATCCTGAGGGTGGGGTAGTTCCTCCAACTGACATCAGCGTCTTGGTTTGAATAGAATCCCTTTGCGTGTCTTCCCTGATGGTTTGCCTAGGCCAGTGTGTGGTTGAAAGTGGGATTTGGGATCTAAAACTAAGTATTAGCGTGTGCCTCTCCATGGGTAGTGGAGATGTTTAAACTACAACCCACAACTTGGGAATTACTGTGACCCCTGAAAAATGCGTGTGCTATGTTTCCCCACGTCCAGCACACACAGGAAGAAGTGTTCTGGGGTTCTGAGTGTGGGGAGGTTCCTCCAACAGACAGCAGCACCTGGGTTGTAATAGAATCCCTTAGCTTGACTTCCCTAAGTGTTTTCCTAGGCCTAGCAGTAAGCGATGGTGGGGGATGGGCTCTAAAGCCAAGTATTAGCGAGTGCATCTCTGTGGGTAGTGGAGGGTTTTAAACTACTTCCCCAACCTTGGAACACCTGTGCCCCATAAAGATGCGTGGAATCTGTTTCCCCACCTCCAGCACACACACGGAGACGTGCTCAGGTATCCTGATTGTGGGGAGGCTCCTCCAAATGACAGCAGCGCCTGGGTTCTTAAAGAATCCCTTAGCTTGTCTTCCCTGATGGCATGCCTAGGCTGGAGAGTGGGGGGAAAGTGGGGGTTGGGCTCTAAACCAAGTATAAGCGAGAGCCTATCCATGGGATGTGGGTTTTTAACCTACAACCCACAACCATGGAATAAATGTGCCCCCTGAAAGATGCTTTGACTGTTTCCCTACATCCAGCACACACACGAAGATGTGTTCTTGTATTCTGAGTGTGGGGAAGTTCCTCAAACTGACAGAAGCACCTGAATTCTATTAGTATCCCTTAGCTTCTGTTCCCTGAGTGTTCTTTTAGGCCAGGCCATGAGGGAAAGCTGGGGGTTGGGCTTGGAGGCCACGTAGCAGTGAGTGCCCCCTGATCCATTGAGGAAGTACTTAGAGGACTTCTCCCTAAAGGGAACACCTTTTCCTGCATTCATCTGGGTGCAGTGGGGCTGCACATCTCTCCCACACCTAAGAATGTGTTCTGGAATTCTGAGTGCAGGGAAGTTCCTCCAACTGACAGCAGCGCCTGGGTTCTAATTGAATCCCTTTGCTTGTCTTCCCTGATGGAAAGCCTAGGCGGGAGTGCGGGGGAAAGTGTGGTTTGGGCTCCAAAACCAAGTATTTGCGATGACCTCTCTATGGTTTCTGGAGGTGTTTAAACTACATCCCTAACCTGGGAACACCTGTGCCCCCATAAAGATCCATGGAGTCTGTTTCCACACCTCCAGCACAGGCACGAACACTTGCACAGTTATCCTGAGAGTGGGCAGCCTCCTCCAACTGAGAGCAGGGCCTTGGTTCTTATAAAATCGCTTAACTTGTCTACCCTGTTTGGTTGCCTGATACGGAGTGCTGGGGAAAGGGTGGGTTGGGCTCTAAATCCAAGTATTAGCGAGTGCTTCTCCATGGGATTTGGAGGTTATTAACCAAAAGCCCACAACATGGGAATACCTGTGCTCCTTGAAAAAAGCGTGGACTCTGTATCCCCACCACCAGAACACACTTGAAGAAGTTTTCTGCTCTCCTGAGTGTGGGCTGGCAATTTCAGGTGACAGAAGCGGCTGGGTTCTAAGAATCCCTTAGCTTGTAATCCCTGAGTGTTTCCCTAGGACTGACTCTGAGAGAAACCTGGGGGTTGGGCTTTGAGGCCAAATAGTAGCGAGTGTCCCCGATGGACTGAGGAAGTATTTAGATGAATTCTCCATAAAGGGAAACACCTGAGCACCCATTCATCTGCGTGGAGTGGGGCTTCAAATCTCCCCACCACACAAGGTTGGGTTCCAGTATCCTGAGGGTGGGGTAGTTCCTCCAACTGACATCAGCGTCTTGGTTTGAATAGAATCCCTTTGCGTGTCTTCCCTGATGGTTTGCCTAGGCCAGTGTGTGGTTGAAAGTGGGATTTGGGATCTAAAACTAAGTATTAGCGTGTGCCTCTCCATGGGTAGTGGAGATGTTTAAACTACAACCCACAACTTGGGAATTACTGTGACCCCTGAAAAATGCGTGTGCTATGTTTCCCCACGTCCAGCACACACAGGAAGAAGTGTTCTGGGGTTCTGAGTGTGGGGAGGTTCCTCCAACAGACAGCAGCACCTGGGTTGAAATAGAATCCCTTAGCTTGACTTCCCTAAGTGTTTTCCTAGGCCTAGCAGTAAGCGATGGTGGGGGATGGGCTCTAAAGCCAAGTATTAGCGAGTGCATCTCTGTGGGTAGTGGAGGGTTTTAAAGTACTTCCCCAACCTTGGAACACCTGTGCCCCATAAAGATGCGTGGAATCTGTTTCCCCACCTCCAGCACACACACGGAGACGTGCTCAGGTATCCTGATTGTGGGGAGGCTCCTCCAAATGACAGCAGCGCCTGGGTTCTAAAAGAATCCCTTAGCTTGTCTTCCCTGATGGCATGCCTAGGCTGGACAGTGGGGGAAAGTGGGGGTTGGGCTCTAAACCAAGTATAAGCGAGAGCCTATCCATGGGATGTGGGTTTTTAACCTACAACCCACAACCATGGAATAAATGTGCCCCCTGAAAGATGCTTTGACTGTTTCCCTACATCCAGCACACACACGAAGAAGTGTTCTTGTATTCTGAGTGTGGGGAAGTTCCTCAAACTGACAGCAGCACCTGGATTCTATTAGTATCCCTTAGCTTCTGTTCCCTGAGTGTTCTTTTAGGCCAGGCCATGAGGGAAAGCTGGGGGTTGGGCTTGGAGGCCACGTAGCAGTGAGTGCCCCCTGATCCATTGAGGAAGTACTTAGAGGACTTCTCCCTAAAGGGAACACCTTTTCCTGCATTCATCTGGGTGCAGTGGGGCTGCACATCTCTCCCACACCTAAGAATGTGTTCTGGAATTCTGAGTGCAGGGAAGTTCCTCCAACTGACAGCAGCGCCTGGGTTCTAATTGAATCCCTTTGCTTGTCTTCCCTGATGGAAAGCCTAGGCGGGAGTGCGGGGGAAAGTGTGGTTTGGGCTCCAAAACCAAGTATTTGCGATGACCTCTCTATGGTTTGTGGAGGTGTTTAAACTACATCCCTAACCTGGGAACACCTGTGCCCCTATAAAGATCCATGGAGTCTGTTTCCACACTTCCAGCACACACATGAACACTTGCACAGTTATCCTGAGAGTGGGCAGCCTCCTCCAACTGAGAGCAGGGCCTTGGTTCTTATAAAATTGCTTAACTTGTCTACCCTGTTTGGTTGCCTGATACGGAGTGCTGGGGAAAGGGTGGGTTGGGCTCTAAATCCAAGTATTAGCGAGTGCTTCTCCATGGGATTTGGAAGTTATTAACCAAAAGCCCACAACATGGGAATACCTGTGCTCCTTGAAAAAAGCGTGGACTCTGTATCCCCACCACCAGAACACACATGAAGAAGTTTTCTGCTCTCCTGAGTGTGGGCTGGCAATTTCAGGTGACAGAAGCGGCTGGGTTCTAAGAATCCCTTAGCTTGTAATCCCTGAGTGTTTCCCTAGGACTGACTCTGAGAGAAACCTGGGGGTTGGGCTTTGAGGCCAAATAGTAGCGAGTGTCCCCGATGGACTGAGGAAGTATTTAGATGAATTCTCCATAAAGGGAAACACCTGAGCACCCATTCATCTGCGTGGAGTGGGGCTTCAAATCTCCCCACCACACAAGGTTGGGTTCCAGTATCCTGAGGGTGGGGTAGTTCCTCCAACTGACATCAGCGTCTTGGTTTGAATAGAATCCCTTTGCGTGTCTTCCCTGATGGTTTGCCTAGGCCAGTGTGTGGTTGAAAGTGGGATTTGGGATCTAAAACTAAGTATTAGCGTGTGCCTCTCCATGGGTAGTGGAGATGTTTAAACTACAACCCACAACTTGGGAATTACTGTGACCCCTGAAAAATGCGTGTGCTATGTTTCCCCACGTCCAGCACACACAGGAAGAAGTGTTCTGGGGTTCTGAGTGTGGGGAGGTTCCTCCAACAGACAGCAGCACCTGGGTTGTAATAGAATCCCTTAGCTTGACTTCCCTAAGTGTTTTCCTAGGCCTAGCAGTAAGCGATGGTGGGGGATGGGCTCTAAAGCCAAGTATTAGCGAGTGCATCTCTGTGGGTAGTGGAGGGTTTTAAACTACTTCCCCAACCTTGGAACACCTGTGCCCCATAAAGATGCGTGGAATCTGTTTCCCCACCTCCAGCACACACACGGAGACGTGCTCAGGTATCCTGATTGTGGGGAGGCTCCTCCAAATGACAGCAGCGCCTGGGTTCTTAAAGAATCCCTTAGCTTGTCTTCCCTGATGGCATGCCTAGGCTGGAGAGTGGGGGGAAAGTGGGGGTTGGGCTCTAAACCAAGTATAAGCGAGAGCCTATCCATGGGATGTGGGTTTTTAACCTACAACCCACAACCATGGAATAAATGTGCCCCCTGAAAGATGCTTTGACTGTTTCCCTACATCCAGCACACACACGAAGATGTGTTCTTGTATTCTGAGTGTGGGGAAGTTCCTCAAACTGACAGAAGCACCTGAATTCTATTAGTATCCCTTAGCTTCTGTTCCCTGAGTGTTCTTTTAGGCCAGGCCATGAGGGAAAGCTGGGGGTTGGGCTTGGAGGCCACGTAGCAGTGAGTGCCCCCTGATCCATTGAGGAAGTACTTAGAGGACTTCTCCCTAAAGGGAACACCTTTTCCTGCATTCATCTGGGTGCAGTGGGGCTGCACATCTCTCCCACACCTAAGAATGTGTTCTGGAATTCTGAGTGCAGGGAAGTTCCTCCAACTGACAGCAGCGCCTGGGTTCTAATTGAATCCCTTTGCTTGTCTTCCCTGATGGAAAGCCTAGGCGGGAGTGCGGGGGAAAGTGTGGTTTGGGCTCCAAAACCAAGTATTTGCGATGACCTCTCTATGGTTTCTGGAGGTGTTTAAACTACATCCCTAACCTGGGAACACCTGTGCCCCCATAAAGATCCATGGAGTCTGTTTCCACACCTCCAGCACAGGCACGAACACTTGCACAGTTATCCTGAGAGTGGGCAGCCTCCTCCAACTGAGAGCAGGGCCTTGGTTCTTATAAAATCGCTTAACTTGTCTACCCTGTTTGGTTGCCTGATACGGAGTGCTGGGGAAAGGGTGGGTTGGGCTCTAAATCCAAGTATTAGCGAGTGCTTCTCCATGGGATTTGGAGGTTATTAACCAAAAGCCCACAACATGGGAATACCTGTGCTCCTTGAAAAAAGCGTGGACTCTGTATCCCCACCACCAGAACACACTTGAAGAAGTTTTCTGCTCTCCTGAGTGTGAGCTGGCAATTTCAGGAGACAGAAGCGGCTGGGTTCTAATAGAATCCCTTAGCTTGTAATCCCTGAGTGTTTCCCTAGGACTGACTCTGAGAGAAACCTGGGGGTTGGGCTTTGAGGCCAAATAGTAGCGAGTGTCCCCGATGGACTGAGGAAGTATTTAGATGAATTCTCCATAAAGGGAAACACCTGAGCACCCATTCATCTGCGTGGAGTGGGGCTTCAAATCTCCCCACCACACAAGGTTGGGTTCCAGTATCCTGAGGGTGGGGTAGTTCCTCCAACTGACATCAGCGTCTTGGTTTGAATAGAATCCCTTTGCGTGTCTTCCCTGATGGTTTGCCTAGGCCAGTGTGTGGTTGAAAGTGGGATTTGGGATCTAAAACTAAGTATTAGCGTGTGCCTCTCCATGGGTAGTGGAGATGTGTAAACTACAACCCACAACTTGGGAATTACTGTGACCCCTGAAAAATGCGTGTGCTATGTTTCCCCACGTCCAGCACACACAGGAAGAAGTGTTCTGGGGTTCTGAGTGTGGGGAGGTTCCTCCAACAGACAGCAGCACCTGGGTTGTAATAGAATCCCTTAGCTTGACTTCCCTAAGTGTTTTCCTAGGCCTAGCAGTAAGCGATGGTGGGGGATGGGCTCTAAAGCCAAGTATTAGCGAGTGCATTTCTGTGGGTAGTGGAGGGCTTTAAACTACTTCCCCAACCTTGGAACACCTGTGCCCCATAAAGATGCGTGGAATCTGTTTCCCCACCTCCAGCACACACACGGAGACGTGCTCAGGTATCCTGATTGTGGGGAGGCTCCTCCAAATGACAGCAGCGCCTGGGTTCTAAAAGAATCCCTTAGCTTGTCTTCCCTGATGGCATGCCTAGGCTGGAGAGTGGGGGAAAGTGGGGGTTGGGCTCTAAACCAAGTATAAGCAAGAGCCTATCCATGGGATGTGGGTTTTTAACCTACAACCCACAACCATGGAATAAATGTGCCCCCTGAAAGATGCTTTGACTGTTTCCCTACATCCAGCACACACACGAAGATGTGTTCTTGTATTCTGAGTGTGGGGAAGTTCCTCAAACTGACAGCAGCAACTGGATTCTATTAGTATCCCTTAGCTTCTGTTCCCTGAGTGTTCTTTTAGGCCAGGCCATGAGGGAAAGCTGGGGGTTGGGCTTGGAGGCCACGTAGCAGTGAGTGCCCCCTGATCCATTGAGGAAGTACTTAGAGGACTCCTCCCTAAAGGGGACACCTTTTCCTGCATTCTTCTGGGTGCAGTGGGGCTGCACATCTCTCCCACACCTAAGAATGTGTTCTGGAATTCTGAGTGCAGGGAAGTTCCTCCAACTGACAGCAGCGCCTGGGTTCTAATTGAATCCCTTTGCTTGTCTTCCCTGATGGAAAGCCTAGGCGGGAGTGCGGGGGAAAGTGTGGTTTGGGCTCCAAAACCAAGTATTTGCGATGACCTCTCTATGGTTTGTGGAGGTGTTTAAACTACATCCCTAACCTGGGGACACCTGTGCCCCCATAAAGATCCGTGGAGTCTGTTTCCACACTTCCAGCACACACACGAACACTTGCACAGTTATCCTGAGAGTGGGCAGCCTCCTCCAACTGAGAGCAGGGCCTTGGTTCTTATAAAATTGCTTAACTTGTCTACACTGTTTGGTTGCCTGATACGGAGTGCTGGGGAAAGGGTGGGTTGGGCTCTAAATCCAAGTATTAGCGAGTGCTTCTCCATGGGATTTGGAGGTTATTAACCAAAAGCCCACAACATGGGAATACCTGTGCTCCTTGAAAAAAGCATGGACTCTGTATCCCCACCACCAGAACACACATGAAGAAGTTTTCTGCTATCCTGAGTGTGGGCTGGCAATTTCAGGTGACAGAAGCGGCTGGGTTCTAATAGAATCCCTTAGCTTGTAATCCCTGAGTGTTTCCCTAGGACTGACTCTGAGAGAAACCTGGGGGTTGGGCTTTGAGGCCAAATAGTAGCGAGTGTCCCCGATGGACTGAGGAAGTATTTAGATGAATTCTCCATAAAGGGAAACACCTGAGCACCCATTCATCTGCGTGGAGTGGGGCTTCAAATCTCCCCACCACACAAGGTTGGGTTCCAGTATCCTGAGTGTGGGGTAGTTCCTCCATCTGACATCAGCGTCTTGGTTTGAATAGAATCCCTTTGCTTGTCTTCCCTGATGGTTTGCCTAGGCCAGTGTGTGGTTGAAAGTGGGATTTGGGATCTAAAACTAAGTATTAGCGTGTGCCTCTCCATGGGTAGTGGAGATGTTTAAACTACAACCCACAACTTGGGAATTACTGTGACCCCTGAAAAATGCGTGTGCTATGTTTCCCCACGTCCAGCACACACAGGAAGAAGTGTTCTGGGGTTCTGAGTGTGGGGAGGTTCCTCCAACAGACAGCAGCACCTGGGTTGTAATAGAATCCCTTAGCTTGACTTCCCTAAGTGTTTTCCTAGGCCTAGCAGTAAGCGATGGTGGGGGATGGGCTCTAAAGCCAAGTATTAGCGAGTGCATCTCTGTGGGTAGTGGAGGGTTTTAAACTACTTCCCCAACCTTGGAACACCTGTGCCCCATAAAGATGCGTGGAATCTGTTTCCCCACCTCCAGCACACACACGGAGACGTGCTCAGGTATCCTGATTGTGGGGAGGCTCCTCCAAATGACAGCAGCGCCTGGGTTCTTAAAGAATCCCTTAGCTTGTCTTCCCTGATGGCATGCCTAGGCTGGAGAGTGGGGGGAAAGTGGGGGTTGGGCTCTAAACCAAGTATAAGCGAGAGCCTATCCATGGGATGTGGGTTTTTAACCTAAAACCCACAACCATGGAATAAATGTGCCCCCTGAAAGATGCTTTGACTGTTTCCTTACATCCAGCACACACACGAAGATGTGTTCTTGTATTCTCAGTGTGGGGAAGTTCCTCAACCTGACAGCAGCACCAGGATTCTATTAGTATCCCTTAGCTTCTGTTCCCTGAGTGTTCTTTTAGGCCAGGCCATGAGGGAAAGCTGAGGGTTGGGCTTGGAGGCCACGTAGCAGTGAGTGCCCCCTGATCCATTGAGGAAGTACTTAGAGGACTTCTCCCTAAAGTGAACATCTTTTCCTGCATTCATCTGGGTGCAGTGGGGCTGCACATCTCTCCCACACCTAAGAATGTGTTCTGGAATTCTGAGTGCAAGGAAGTTCCTCCAACTGACAGCAGCGCCTGGGTTCTAATTGAATCCCTTTGCTTGTCTTCCCTGATGGAAAGCCTAGGCGGGAGTGCGGGGGAAAGTGTGGTTTGGGCTCCAAAACCAAGTATTTGCGATGACCTCTCTATGGTTTGTGGAGGTGTTTAAACTACATCCCTAACCTGGGAACACCTGTGCCCCCATAAAGATCCGTGGAGTCTGTTTCCACACCTCCAGCACACACACGAACACTTGCACAGTTATCCTGAGAGTGGGCAGCCTCCTCCAACTGAGAGCAGGGCCTTGGTTCTTATAAAATCGCTTAACTTGTCTACACTGTTTGGTTGCCTGATACGGAGTGCTGGGGAAAGGGTGGGTTGGGCTCTAAATCCAAGTATTAGCGAGTGCTTCTCCATGGGATTTGGAGGTTATTAACCAAAAGCCCACAACATGGGAATACCTGTGCTCCTTGAAAAAAGCGTGGACTCTGTATCCCCACCACCAGAACACACATGAAGAAGTTTTCTGCTCTCCTGAGTGTGGGCTGGCAATTTCAGGTGACAGAAGCGGCTGGGTTCTAATAGAATCCCTTAGCTTGTAATCCCTGAGTGTTTCCCTAGGACTGACTCTGAGAGAAACCTGGGGGTTGGGCTTTGAGGCCAAATAGTAGCGAGTGTCCCCGATGGACTGAGGAAGTATTTAGATGAATTCTCCATAAAGGGAAACACCTGAGCACCCATTCATCTGCGTGGAGTGGGGCTTCAAATCTCCCCACCACACAAGGTTGGGTTCCAGTATCCTGAGGGTGGGGTAGTTCCTCCAACTGACATCAGCGTCTTGGTTTGAATAGAATCCCTTTGCTTGTCTTCCCTGATGGTTTGCCTAGGCCAGTGTGTGGTTGAAAGTGGGATTTGGGATCTAAAACTAAGTATTAGCGTGTGCCTGTCCATGGGTAGTGGAGATGTTTAAACTACAAGCCACAACTTGGGAATTACTGTGACCCCTGAAAAATGCGTGTGCTATGTTTCCCCACGTCCAGCACACACAGGAAGAAGTGTTCTGGGGTTCTGAGTGTGGGGAGGTTCCTCCAACAGACAGCAGCACCTGGGTTGTAATAGAATCCCTTAGCTTGACTTCCCTAAGTGTTTTCCTAGGCCTAGCAGTAAGCGATGGTGGGGGATGGGCTCTAAAGCCAAGTATTAGCGAGTGCATCTCTGTGGGTAGTGGAGGGTTTTAAACTACTTTCCCAACCTTGGAACACCTGTGCCCCATAAAGATGCGTGGAATCTGTTTCCCCACCTCCAGCACACACACGGAGACGTGCTCAGGTATCCTGATTGTGGGGAGGCTCCTCCAAATGACAGCAGCGCCTGGGTTCTAAAAGAATCCCTTAGCTTGTCTTCCCTGATGGCATGCCTAGGCCGGAGAGTGGGGGAAAGTGGAGGTTGGGCTCTAAACCAAGTATAAGCGAGAGCCTATCCATGGAATGTGGGTTTTTAACCTACAACCCACAACCATGGAATAAATGTGCCCCCTGAAAGATGCTTTAACTGTTTCCCTACATCCAGCACACACACGAAGATGTGTTCTGGTATTCTGAGTGTGGGGAAGTTCCTCAAACTAACAGCAGCACCTGGATTCTATTAGTATCCCTTAGCTTCTGTTCCCTGAGTGTTCTTTTAGGCCAGGCCATGAGGGAAAGATGAGGGTTTGGCTTGGAGGCCACGTAGCAGTGAGTGTCCCCTGATCCATTGAGGAAGTACTTAGAGGACTTCTCCCTAAACGGAACACCTTTTCCTGCATTCATCTGGGTGCAGTGGGGCTGCACATCTCTCCCACACCTAAGAATGTGTTCTGGAATTCTGAGTGCAGGGAAGTTCCTCCAACTGACAGCAGCGCCTGGGTTCTAATTGAATCCCTTTGCTTGTCTTCCCTGATGGAAAGCCTAGGCGGGAGTGCGGGGGAAAGTGTGGTTTGGGCTCCAAAACCAAGTATTTGCGATGACCTGTCTATGGTTTGTGGAGGTGTTTAAACTACATCCCTAACCTGGGAACACCTGTGCCCCCATAAAGATCCGTGGAGTCTGTTTCCACACCTCCAGCACACACACGAACACTTGCACAGTTATCCTGAGAGTGGGCAGCCTCCTCCAACTGAGAGCAGGGCCTTGGTTCTTATAAAATCGCTTAACTTGTCTACCCTGTTTGGTTGCCTGATACGGAGTGCTGGGGAAACGGTGGGTTGGGCTCTAAATCCAAGTATTAGCGAGTGCTTCTCCATGGGATTTGGAGGTTATTAACCAAAAGCCCACAACATGGGAATACCTGTGCTCCTTGAAAAAAGCGTGGACTCTGTATCCCCACCACCAGAACACACATGAAGAAGTTTTCTGCTCTCCTGAGTGTGGGCTGGCAATTTCAGGTGACAGAAGCGGCTGGGTTCTAATAGAATCCCTTAGCTTGTAATCCCTGAGTGTTTCCCTAGGACTGACTCTGAGAGAAACCTGGGGGTTGGGCTTTGAGGCCAAATAGTAGCGAGTGTCCCCGATGGAGTGAGGAAGTATTTAGATGAATTCTCCATAAAGGGAAACACCTGAGCACCCATTCATCTGCGTGGAGTGGGGCTTCAAATCTCCCCACCACACAAGGTTGGGTTCCAGTATCCTGAGGGTGGGGTAGTTCCTCCAACTGACATCAGCGTCTTGGTTTGAATAGAATCCCTTTGCTTGTCTTCCCTGATGGTTTGCCTAGGCCAGTGTGTGGTTGAAAGTGGGATTTGGGATCTAAAACTAAGTATTAGCGTGTGCCTCTCCATGGGTAGTGGAGATGTTTAAACTACAACCCACAACTTGGGAATTACTGTGACCCCTGAAAAATGCGTGTGCTATGTTTCCCCACGTCCAGCACACACAGGAAGAAGTGTTCTGGGGTTCTGAGTGTGGGGAGGTTCCTCCAACAGACAGCAGCACCTGGGTTGTAATAGAATCCCTTAGCTTGACTTCCCTAAGTGTTTTCCTAGGCCTAGCAGTAAGCGATGGTGGGGGATGGGCTCTAAAGCCAAGTTTTAGCGAGTGCATCTCTGTGGGTAGTGGAGGGTTTTAAACTACTTCCCCAACCTTGGAACACCTGTGCCCCATAAAGATGCGTGGAATCTGTTTCCCCACCTCCAGCACACACACGGAGACGTGCTCAGGTATCCTGATTGTGGGGAGGCTCCTCCAAATGACAGCAGCGCCTGGGTTCTAAAAGAATCCCTTAGCTTGTCTTCCCTGATGGCATGCCTAGGCTGGAGAGTGGGGGAAAGTGGGGGTTGGGCTCTAAACCAAGTATAAGCGAGAGCCTATCCATGGGATGTGGGTTTTTAACCTACAACCCACAACCATGGAATAAATGTGCCCCCTGAAAGATGCTTTGACTGTTTCCCTACATCCAGCACACACACGAAGATGTGTTCTGGTATGCTTAGTGTGGGGAAGTTCCACAAACTGACAGCAGCACCTGGATTCTATTAGTATCCCTTAGCTTCTGTTCCCTGAGTGTTCTTTTAGGCCAGGCCATGAGGGAAAGCTGGGGGTTGGGCTTGGAGGCCACGTAGCAGTGAGTGCCCCCTGATCCATTGAGGAAGTACTTAGAGGACTTCTCCCTAAACGGAACACCTTTTCCTGCATTCATCTGGGTGCAGTGGGGCTGCACATCTCTCCCACACCTAAGAATGTGTTCTGGAATTCTGAGTGCAGGGAAGTTCCTCCAACTGACAGCAGCGCCTGGGTTCTAATTGAATCCCTTTGCTTGTCTTCCCTGATGGAAAGCCTAGGCGGGAGTGCGGGGGAAAGTGTGGTTTGGGCTCCAAAACCAAGTATTTGCGATGACCTCTCTATGGTTTGTGGAGGTGTTTAAACTACATCCCTAACCTGGGAACACCTGTGCCCCCATAAAGATCCGTGGAGTCTGTTTCCACACCTCCAGCACACACACGAACACTTGCACAGTTATCCTGAGAGTGGGCAGCCTCCTCCAACTGAGAGCAGGGCCTTGGTTCTTATAAAATCGCTTAACTTGTCTACCCTGTTTGGTTGCCTGATACGGAGTGCTGGGGAAAGGGTGGGTTGGGCTCTAAATCCAAGTATTAGCGAGTGCTTCTCCATGGGATTTGGAGGTTATTAACCAAAAGCCCACAACATGGGAATACCTGTGCTCCCTGAAAGAAGCGTGGACTCTGTATCCCCACCACCAGAACACACATGAAGGAGTTTTCTGTTATCCTGAGTGTGGGCTGGCAATTTCAGGTGACAGAAGCGGCTGGGTTCTAATAGAATCCCTTAGCTTGTAATCCCTGAGTGTTTCCCTAGGACTGACTCTGAGAGAAACCTGGGGGTTGGGCTTTGAGGCCAAATAGTAGCGAGTGTCCCCGATGGAGTGAGGAAGTATTTAGATGAATTCTCCATAAAGGGAAACACCTGAGCACCCATTCATCTGCGTGGAGTGGGGCTTCAAATCTCCCCACCACACAAGGTTGGGTTCCAGTATCCTGAGGGTGGGGTAGTTCCTCCAACTGACATCAGCGTCTTGGTTTGAATAGAATCCCTTTGCTTGTCTTCCCTGATGGTTTGCCTAGGCCAGTGTGTGGTTGAAAGTGGGATTTGGGATCTAAAACTAAGTATTAGCGTGTGCCTCTCCATGGGTAGTGGAGATGTTTAAACTACAACCCACAACTTGGGAATTACTGTGACCCCTGAAAAATGCGTGTGCTATGTTTCCCCACGTCCAGCACACACAGGAAGAAGTGTTCTGGGGTTCTGAGTGTGGGGAGGTTCCTCCAACAGACAGCAGCACCTGGGTTGTAATAGAATCCCTTAGCTTGACTTCCCTAAGTGTTTTCCTAGGCCTAGCAGTAAGCGATGGTGGGGGATGGGCTCTAAAGCCAAGTATTAGCGAGTGCATCTCTGTGGGTAGTGGAGGGTTTTAAACTACTTCCCCAAACTTGGAACACCTGTGCCCCATAAAGATGCGTGGAATCTGTTTCCCCACCTCCAGCACACACACGGAGACGTGCTCAGGTATCCTGATTGTGGGGGGGCTCCTCCAAATGACAGCAGCGCCTGGGTTCTAAAAGAATCCCTTAGCTTGTCTTCCCTGATGGCATGCCTATGCCGGAGAGTGGGGGAAAGTGGAGGTTGGGCTCTAAACCAAGTATAAGCGAGAGCCTATCCATGGGATGTGGGTTTTTAACCTACAACCCACAACCATGGAATAAATGTGCTCCCTGAAAGATGCTTTGACTGTTTCCCTACATCCAGCACACACACGAAGATGTGTTCTGGTATTCTGAGTGTGGGGAAGTTCCTCAAACTGACAGCAGCACCTGGATTCTATTAGTATCCCTTAGCTTCTGTTCCCTGAGTGTTCTTTTAGGCCAGGCCATGAGGGAAAGCTGGGGGTTGGGCTTGGAGGCCACGTAGCAGTGAGTGCCCCCTGATCCATTGAGGAAGTACTTAGAGGACTTCTCCCTAAACGGAACACCTTTTCCTGCATTCATCTGGGTGCAGTGGGGCTGCACATCTCTCCCACACCTAAGAATGAGTTCTGGAATTCTGAGTGCAGGGAAGTTCGTCCAACTGACAGCAGCGCCTGGGTTCTAATTGAATCCCTTTGCTTGTCTTCCCTGATGGAAAGCCTAGGCGGGAGTGCGGGGGAAAGTGTGGTTTGGGCTCCAAAACCAAGTATTTGCGATGACCTCTCTATGGTTTGTGGAGGTGTTTAAACTACATCCCTAACCTGGGAACACCTGTGCCCCCATAAAGATCCGTGGAGTCTGTTTCCACACCTCCAGCACACACACGAACACTTGCACAGTTATCCTGAGAGTGGGCAGCCTCCTCCAACTGAGAGCAGGGCCTTGGTTCTTATAAAATCGCTTAACTTGTCTACCCTGTTTGGTTGCCTGATACGGAGTGCTGGGGAAAGGGTGGGTTGGGCTCTAAATCCAAGTATTAGCGAGTGCTTCTCCATGGGATTTGGAGGTTATTAACCAAAAGCCCACAACATGGGAATACCTGTGCTCCTTGAAAAAAGCGTGGACTCTGTATCCCCACCACCAGAACACACATGAAGAAGTTTTCTGCTCTCCTGAGTGTGGGCTGGCAATTTCAGGTGACAGAAGCGGCTGGGTTCTAATAGAATCCCTTAGCTTGTAATCCCTGAGTGTTTCCCTAGGACTGACTCTGAGAGAAACCTGGGGGTTGGGCTTTGAGGCCAAATAGTAGCGAGTGTCCCCGATGGACTGAGGAAGTCTTTAGATGAATTCTCCATAAAGGGAAACACCTGAGCACCCATTCATCTGCGTGGAGTGGGGCTTCAAATCTCCCCACCACACAAGGTTGGGTTCCAGTATCCTGAGGGTGGGGTAGTTCCTCCAACTGACATCAGCGTCTTGGTTTGAATAGAATCCATTTGCTTGTCTTCCCTGATGGTTTGCCTAGGCCAGTGTGTGGTTGAAAGTGGGATTTGGGATCTAAAACTAAGTATTAGCGTGTGCCTCTCCATGGGTAGTGGAGATGTTTAAACTACAACCCACAACTTGGGAATTACTGTGACCCCTGAGAAATGCGTGTGCTATGTTTCCCCACGTCCAGCACACACAGGAAGAAGTGTTCTGGGGTTCTGAGTGTGGGGAGGTTCCTCCAACAGACAGCAGCACCTGGGTTGTAATAGAATCCCTTAGCTTGACTTCCCTAAGTGTTTTCCTAGGCCTAGCAGTAAGCGATGGTGGGGGATGGGCTCTAAAGCCAAGTATTAGCGAGTGCATCTCTGTGGGTAGTGGAGGGTTTTAAACTACTTCCCCAACCTTGGAACACCTGTGCCCCATAAAGATGCGTGGAATCTGTTTCCCCACCTCCAGCACACACACGGAGACGTGCTCAGGTATCCTGATTGTGGGGAGGCTCCTCCAAATGACAGCAGCGCCTGGGTTCTAAAAGAATCCCTTAGCTTGTCTTCCCTGATGGCATGCCTAGGCCGGAGAGTGGGGGAAAGTGGAGGTTGGGCTCTAAACCAAGTATAAGCGAGAGCCTATCCATGGAATGTGGGTTTTTAACCTACAACCCACAACCATGGAATAAATGTGCCCCCTGAAAGATGCTTTGACTGTTTCCCTACATCCAGCACACACACGAAGATGTGTTCTGGTATTCTGAGTGTGGGGAAGTTCCTCAAACTGACAGCAGCACCTGGATTCTATTAGTATCCCTTAGCTTCTGTTCCCTGAGTGTTCTTTTAGGCCAGGCCATGAGGGAAAGCTGGGGGTTGGGCTTGGAGGCCACGTAGCAGTGAGTGCCCCCTGATCCATTGAGGAAGTACTTAGAGGACTTCTCCCTAAAGGGAACACCTTTTCCTGCATTCATCTGGGTGCAGTGGGGCTGCACAACTCTCCCACACCTAAGAATGTGTTCTGGAATTCTGAGTGCAGGGAAGTTCCTCCAACTGACAGCAGCGCCTGGGTTCTAATTGAATCCCTTTGCTTGTCTTCCCTGATGGAAAGCCTAGGTGGGAGTGCGGGGGAAAGTGTGGTTTGGGCTTCAAAACCAAGTATTTGCGATGACCTCTCTATGGTTTGTGGAGGTGTTTAAACTACATCCCTAACCTGGGAACACCTGTGCCCCCATAAAGATCCGTGGAGTCTGTTTCCACACCTCCAGCACACACACGAACACTTGCACAGTTATCCTGAGAGTGGGCAGCCTCCTCCAACTGAGAGCAGGGCCTTGGTTCTTATAAAATCGCTTAACTTGTCTACCCTGTTTGGTTGCCTGATACGGAGTGCTGGGGAAAGGGTGGGTTGGGCTCTAAATCCAAGTATTAGCGAGTGCTTCTCCATGGGATTTGGAGGTTATTAACCAAAAGCCCACAACATGGGAATACCTGTGCTCCTTGAAAAAAGCGTGGACTCTGTATCCCCACCACCAGAACACACATGAAGAAGTTTTCTGCTCTCCTGAGTGTGGGCTGGCAATTTCAGGTGACAGAAGCGGCTGGGTTCTAATAGAATCCCTTAGCTTGTAATCCCTGAGTGTTTCCCTAGGACTGACTCTGAGAGAAACCTGGGGGTTGGGCTTTGAGGCCAAATAGTAGCGAGTGTCCCCGATGGAGTGAGGAAGTATTTAGATGAATTCTCCATAAAGGGAAACACCTGAGCACCCATTCATCTGCGTGGAGTGGGGCTTCAAATCTCCCCACCACACAAGGTTGGGTTCCAGTATCCTGAGGGTGGGGTAGTTCCTCCAACTGACATCAGCGTCTTGGTTTGAATAGAATCCCTTTGCTTGTCTTCCCTGATGGTTTGCCTAGGCCAGTGTGTGGTTGAAAGTGGGATTTGGGATCTAAAACTAAGTATTAGCGTGTGCCTCTCCATGGGTAGTGGAGATGTTTAAACTACAACCCACAACTTGGGAATTACTGTGACCCCTGAAAAATGCGTGTGCTATGTTTCCATACGTCCAGCACACACAGGAAGAAGTGTTCTGGGGTTCTGAGTGTGGGGAGGTTCCTCCAACAGACAGCAGCACCTGGGTTGTAATAGAATCCCTTAGCTTGACTTCCCTAAGTGTTTTCCTAGGCCTAGCAGTAAGCGATGGTGGGGGATGGGCTCTAAAGCCAAGTTTTAGCGAGTGCATCTCTGTGGGTAGTGGAGGGTTTTAAACTACTTCCCCAACCTTGGAACACCTGTGCCCCATAAAGATGCGTGGAATCTGTTTCCCCACCTCCAGCACACACACGGAGACGTGCTCAGGTATCCTGATTGTGGGGAGGCTCCTCCAAATGACAGCAGCGCCTGGGTTCTAAAAGAATCCCTTAGCTTGTCTTCCCTGATGGCATGCCTAGGCTGGAGAGTGGGGGAAAGTGGGGGTTGGGCTCTAAACCAAGTATAAGCGAGAGCCTATCCATGGGATGTGGGTTTTTAACCTACAACCCACAACCATGGAATAAATGTGCCCCCTGAAAGATGCTTTGACTGTTTCCCTACATCCAGCACACACACGAAGATGTGTTCTGGTATGCTTAGTGTGGGGAAGTTCCACAAACTGACAGCAGCACCTGGATTCTATTAGTATCCCTTAGCTTCTGTTCCCTGAGTGTTCTTTTAGGCCAGGCCATGAGGGAAAGCTGGGGGTTGGGCTTGGAGGCCACGTAGCAGTGAGTGCCCCCTGATCCATTGAGGAAGTACTTAGAGGACTTCTCCCTAAACGGAACACCTTTTCCTGCATTCATCTGGGTGCAGTGGGGCTGCACATCTCTCCCACACCTAAGAATGTGTTCTGGAATTCTGAGTGCAGGGAAGTTCCTCCAACTGACAGCAGCGCCTGGGTTCTAATTGAATCCCTTTGCTTGTCTTCCCTGATGGAAAGCCTAGGCGGGAGTGCGGGGGAAAGTGTGGTTTGGGCTCCAAAACCAAGTATTTGCGATGACCTGTCTATGGTTTGTGGAGGTGTTTAAACTACATCCCTAACCTGGGAACACCTGTGCCCCCATAAAGATCCGTGGAGTCTGTTTCCACACCTCCAGCACACACACGAACACTTGCACAGTTATCCTGAGAGTGGGCAGCCTCCTCCAACTGAGAGCAGGGCCTTGGTTCTTATAAAATCGCTTAACTTGTCTACCCTGTTTGGTTGCCTGATACGGAGTGCTGGGGAAAGGGTGGGTTGGGCTCTAAATCCAAGTATTAGCGAGTGCTTCTCCATGGGATTTGGAGGTTATTAACCAAAAGCCCACAACATGGGAATACCTGTGCTCCTTGAAAAAAGCGTGGACTCTGTATCCCCACCACCAGAACACACATGAAGAAGTTTTCTGCTCTCCTGAGTGTGGGCTGGCAATTTCAGGTGACAGAAGCGGCTGGGTTCTAATAGAATCCCTTAGCTTGTAATCCCTGAGTGTTTCCCTAGGACTGACTCTGAGAGAAACCTGGGGGTTGGGCTTTGAGGCCAAATAGTAGCGAGTGTCCCCGATGGAGTGAGGAAGTATTTAGATGAATTCTCCATAAAGGGAAACACCTGAGCACCCATTCATCTGCGTGGAGTGGGGCTTCAAATCTCCCCACCACACAAGGTTGGGTTCCAGTATCCTGAGGGTGGGGTAGTTCCTCCAACTGACATCAGCGTCTTGGTTTGAATAGAATCCCTTTGCTTGTCTTCCCTGATGGTTTGCCTAGGCCAGTGTGTGGTTGAAAGTGGGATTTGGGATCTAAAACTAAGTATTAGCGTGTGCCTCTCCATGGGTAGTGGAGATGTTTAAACTACAACCCACAACTTGGGAATTACTGTGACCCCTGAAAAATGCGTGTGCTATGTTTCCCCACGTCCAGCACACACAGGAAGAAGTGTTCTGGGGTTCTGAGTGTGGGGAGGTTCCTCCAACAGACAGCAGCACCTGGGTTGTAATAGAATCCCTTAGCTTGACTTCCCTAAGTGTTTTCCTAGGCCTAGCAGTAAGCGATGGTGGGGGATGGGCTCTAAAGCCAAGTTTTAGCGAGTGCATCTCTGTGGGTAGTGGAGGGTTTTAAACTACTTCCCCAACCTTGGAACACCTGTGCCCCATAAAGATGCGTGGAATCTGTTTCCCCACCTCCAGCACACACACGGAGACGTGCTCAGGTATCCTGATTGTGGGGAGGCTCCTCCAAATGACAGCAGCGCCTGGGTTCTAAAAGAATCCCTTAGCTTGTCTTCCCTGATGGCATGCCTAGGCTGGAGAGTGGGGGAAAGTGGGGGTTGGGCTCTAAACCAAGTATAAGCGAGAGCCTATCCATGGGATGTGGGTTTTTAACCTACAACCCACAACCATGGAATAAATGTGCCCCCTGAAAGATGCTTTGACTGTTTCCCTACATCCAGCACACACACGAAGATGTGTTCTGGTATGCTTAGTGTGGGGAAGTTCCACAAACTGACAGCAGCACCTGGATTCTATTAGTATCCCTTAGCTTCTGTTCCCTGAGTGTTCTTTTAGGCCAGGCCATGAGGGAAAGCTGGGGGTTGGGCTTGGAGGCCACGTAGCAGTGAGTGCCCCCTGATCCATTGAGGAAGTACTTAGAGGACTTCTCCCTAAACGGAACACCTTTTCCTGCATTCATCTGGGTGCAGTGGGGCTGCACATCTCTCCCACACCTAAGAATGTGTTCTGGAATTCTGAGTGCAGGGAAGTTCCTCCAACTGACAGCAGCGCCTGGGTTCTAATTGAATCCCTTTGCTTGTCTTCCCTGATGGAAAGCCTAGGCGGGAGTGCGGGGGAAAGTGTGGTTTGGGCTCCAAAACCAAGTATTTGCGATGACCTCTCTATGGTTTGTGGAGGTGTTTAAACTACATCCCTAACCTGGGAACACCTGTGCCCCCATAAAGATCCGTGGAGTCTGTTTCCACACCTCCAGCACACACACGAACACTTGCACAGTTATCCTGAGAGTGGGCAGCCTCCTCCAACTGAGAGCAGGGCCTTGGTTCTTATAAAATCGCTTAACTTGTCTACCCTGTTTGGTTGCCTGATACGGAGTGCTGGGGAAAGGGTGGGTTGGGCTCTAAATCCAAGTATTAGCGAGTGCTTCTCCATGGGATTTGGAGGTTATTAACCAAAAGCCCACAACATGGGAATACCTGTGCTCCCTGAAAGAAGCGTGGACTCTGTATCCCCACCACCAGAACACACATGAAGGAGTTTTCTGTTATCCTGAGTGTGGGCTGGCAATTTCAGGTGACAGAAGCGGCTGGGTTCTAATAGAATCCCTTAGCTTGTAATCCCTGAGTGTTTCCCTAGGACTGACTCTGAGAGAAACCTGGGGGTTGGGCTTTGAGGCCAAATAGTAGCGAGTGTCCCCGATGGAGTGAGGAAGTATTTAGATGAATTCTCCATAAAGGGAAACACCTGAGCACCCATTCATCTGCGTGGAGTGGGGCTTCAAATCTCCCCACCACACAAGGTTGGGTTCCAGTATCCTGAGGGTGGGGTAGTTCCTCCAACTGACATCAGCGTCTTGGTTTGAATAGAATCCCTTTGCTTGTCTTCCCTGATGGTTTGCCTAGGCCAGTGTGTGGTTGAAAGTGGGATTTGGGATCTAAAACTAAGTATTAGCGTGTGCCTCTCCATGGGTAGTGGAGATGTTTAAACTACAACCCACAACTTGGGAATTACTGTGACCCCTGAAAAATGCGTGTGCTATGTTTCCCCACGTCCAGCACACACAGGAAGAAGTGTTCTGGGGTTCTGAGTGTGGGGAGGTTCCTCCAACAGACAGCAGCACCTGGGTTGTAATAGAATCCCTTAGCTTGACTTCCCTAAGTGTTTTCCTAGGCCTAGCAGTAAGCGATGGTGGGGGATGGGCTCTAAAGCCAAGTATTAGCGAGTGCATCTCTGTGGGTAGTGGAGGGTTTTAAACTACTTCCCCAAACTTGGAACACCTGTGCCCCATAAAGATGCGTGGAATCTGTTTCCCCACCTCCAGCACACACACGGAGACGTGCTCAGGTATCCTGATTGTGGGGGGGCTCCTCCAAATGACAGCAGCGCCTGGGTTCTAAAAGAATCCCTTAGCTTGTCTTCCCTGATGGCATGCCTATGCCGGAGAGTGGGGGAAAGTGGAGGTTGGGCTCTAAACCAAGTATAAGCGAGAGCCTATCCATGGGATGTGGGTTTTTAACCTACAACCCACAACCATGGAATAAATGTGCTCCCTGAAAGATGCTTTGACTGTTTCCCTACATCCAGCACACACACGAAGATGTGTTCTGGTATTCTGAGTGTGGGGAAGTTCCTCAAACTGACAGCAGCACCTGGATTCTATTAGTATCCCTTAGCTTCTGTTCCCTGAGTGTTCTTTTAGGCCAGGCCATGAGGGAAAGCTGGGGGTTGGGCTTGGAGGCCACGTAGCAGTGAGTGCCCCCTGATCCATTGAGGAAGTACTTAGAGGACTTCTCCCTAAACGGAACACCTTTTCCTGCATTCATCTGGGTGCAGTGGGGCTGCACATCTCTCCCACACCTAAGAATGAGTTCTGGAATTCTGAGTGCAGGGAAGTTCGTCCAACTGACAGCAGCGCCTGGGTTCTAATTGAATCCCTTTGCTTGTCTTCCCTGATGGAAAGCCTAGGCGGGAGTGCGGGGGAAAGTGTGGTTTGGGCTCCAAAACCAAGTATTTGCGATGACCTCTCTATGGTTTGTGGAGGTGTTTAAACTACATCCCTAACCTGGGAACACCTGTGCCCCCATAAAGATCCGTGGAGTCTGTTTCCACACCTCCAGCACACACACGAACACTTGCACAGTTATCCTGAGAGTGGGCAGCCTCCTCCAACTGAGAGCAGGGCCTTGGTTCTTATAAAATCGCTTAACTTGTCTACCCTGTTTGGTTGCCTGATACGGAGTGCTGGGGAAAGGGTGGGTTGGGCTCTAAATCCAAGTATTAGCGAGTGCTTCTCCATGGGATTTGGAGGTTATTAACCAAAAGCCCACAACATGGGAATACCTGTGCTCCTTGAAAAAAGCGTGGACTCTGTATCCCCACCACCAGAACACACATGAAGAAGTTTTCTGCTCTCCTGAGTGTGGGCTGGCAATTTCAGGTGACAGAAGCGGCTGGGTTCTAATAGAATCCCTTAGCTTGTAATCCCTGAGTGTTTCCCTAGGACTGACTCTGAGAGAAACCTGGGGGTTGGGCTTTGAGGCCAAATAGTAGCGAGTGTCCCCGATGGACTGAGGAAGTCTTTAGATGAATTCTCCATAAAGGGAAACACCTGAGCACCCATTCATCTGCGTGGAGTGGGGCTTCAAATCTCCCCACCACACAAGGTTGGGTTCCAGTATCCTGAGGGTGGGGTAGTTCCTCCAACTGACATCAGCGTCTTGGTTTGAATAGAATCCATTTGCTTGTCTTCCCTGATGGTTTGCCTAGGCCAGTGTGTGGTTGAAAGTGGGATTTGGGATCTAAAACTAAGTATTAGCGTGTGCCTCTCCATGGGTAGTGGAGATGTTTAAACTACAACCCACAACTTGGGAATTACTGTGACCCCTGAGAAATGCGTGTGCTATGTTTCCCCACGTCCAGCACACACAGGAAGAAGTGTTCTGGGGTTCTGAGTGTGGGGAGGTTCCTCCAACAGACAGCAGCACCTGGGTTGTAATAGAATCCCTTAGCTTGACTTCCCTAAGTGTTTTCCTAGGCCTAGCAGTAAGCGATGGTGGGGGATGGGCTCTAAAGCCAAGTATTAGCGAGTGCATCTCTGTGGGTAGTGGAGGGTTTTAAACTACTTCCCCAACCTTGGAACACCTGTGCCCCATAAAGATGCGTGGAATCTGTTTCCCCACCTCCAGCACACACACGGAGACGTGCTCAGGTATCCTGATTGTGGGGAGGCTCCTCCAAATGACAGCAGCGCCTGGGTTCTAAAAGAATCCCTTAGCTTGTCTTCCCTGATGGCATGCCTAGGCCGGAGAGTGGGGGAAAGTGGAGGTTGGGCTCTAAACCAAGTATAAGCGAGAGCCTATCCATGGAATGTGGGTTTTTAACCTACAACCCACAACCATGGAATAAATGTGCCCCCTGAAAGATGCTTTGACTGTTTCCCTACATCCAGCACACACACGAAGATGTGTTCTGGTATTCTGAGTGTGGGGAAGTTCCTCAAACTGACAGCAGCACCTGGATTCTATTAGTATCCCTTAGCTTCTGTTCCCTGAGTGTTCTTTTAGGCCAGGCCATGAGGGAAAGCTGGGGGTTGGGCTTGGAGGCCACGTAGCAGTGAGTGCCCCCTGATCCATTGAGGAAGTACTTAGAGGACTTCTCCCTAAAGGGAACACCTTTTCCTGCATTCATCTGGGTGCAGTGGGGCTGCACAACTCTCCCACACCTAAGAATGTGTTCTGGAATTCTGAGTGCAGGGAAGTTCCTCCAACTGACAGCAGCGCCTGGGTTCTAATTGAATCCCTTTGCTTGTCTTCCCTGATGGAAAGCCTAGGTGGGAGTGCGGGGGAAAGTGTGGTTTGGGCTTCAAAACCAAGTATTTGCGATGACCTCTCTATGGTTTGTGGAGGTGTTTAAACTACATCCCTAACCTGGGAACACCTGTGCCCCCATAAAGATCCGTGGAGTCTGTTTCCACACCTCCAGCACACACACGAACACTTGCACAGTTATCCTGAGAGTGGGCAGCCTCCTCCAACTGAGAGCAGGGCCTTGGTTCTTATAAAATCGCTTAACTTGTCTACCCTGTTTGGTTGCCTGATACGGAGTGCTGGGGAAAGGGTGGGTTGGGCTCTAAATCCAAGTATTAGCGAGTGCTTCTCCATGGGATTTGGAGGTTATTAACCAAAAGCCCACAACATGGGAATACCTGTGCTCCTTGAAAAAAGCGTGGACTCTGTATCCCCACCACCAGAACACACATGAAGAAGTTTTCTGCTCTCCTGAGTGTGGGCTGGCAATTTCAGGTGACAGAAGCGGCTGGGTTCTAATAGAATCCCTTAGCTTGTAATCCCTGAGTGTTTCCCTAGGACTGACTCTGAGAGAAACCTGGGGGTTGGGCTTTGAGGCCAAATAGTAGCGAGTGTCCCCGATGGAGTGAGGAAGTATTTAGATGAATTCTCCATAAAGGGAAACACCTGAGCACCCATTCATCTGCGTGGAGTGGGGCTTCAAATCTCCCCACCACACAAGGTTGGGTTCCAGTATCCTGAGGGTGGGGTAGTTCCTCCAACTGACATCAGCGTCTTGGTTTGAATAGAATCCCTTTGCTTGTCTTCCCTGATGGTTTGCCTAGGCCAGTGTGTGGTTGAAAGTGGGATTTGGGATCTAAAACTAAGTATTAGCGTGTGCCTCTCCATGGGTAGTGGAGATGTTTAAACTACAACCCACAACTTGGGAATTACTGTGACCCCTGAAAAATGTGTGTGCTATGTTTCCATACGTCCAGCACACACAGGAAGAAGTGTTCTGGGGTTCTGAGTGTGGGGAGGTTCCTCCAACAGACAGCAGCACCTGGGTTGTAATAGAATCCCTTAGCTTGACTTCCCTAAGTGTTTTCCTAGGCCTAGCAGTAAGCGATGGTGGGGGATGGGCTCTAAAGCCAAGTTTTAGCGAGTGCATCTCTGTGGGTAGTGGAGGGTTTTAAACTACTTCCCCAACCTTGGAACACCTGTGCCCCATAAAGATGCGTGGAATCTGTTTCCCCACCTCCAGCACACACACGGAGACGTGCTCAGGTATCCTGATTGTGGGGAGGCTCCTCCAAATGACAGCAGCGCCTGGGTTCTAAAAGAATCCCTTAGCTTGTCTTCCCTGATGGCATGCCTAGGCTGGAGAGTGGGGGAAAGTGGGGGTTGGGCTCTAAACCAAGTATAAGCGAGAGCCTATCCATGGGATGTGGGTTTTTAACCTACAACCCACAACCATGGAATAAATGTGCCCCCTGAAAGATGCTTTGACTGTTTCCCTACATCCAGCACACACACGAAGATGTGTTCTGGTATGCTTAGTGTGGGGAAGTTCCACAAACTGACAGCAGCACCTGGATTCTATTAGTATCCCTTAGCTTCTGTTCCCTGAGTGTTCTTTTAGGCCAGGCCATGAGGGAAAGCTGGGGGTTGGGCTTGGAGGCCACGTAGCAGTGAGTGCCCCCTGATCCATTGAGGAAGTACTTAGAGGACTTCTCCCTAAACGGAACACCTTTTCCTGCATTCATCTGGGTGCAGTGGGGCTGCACATCTCTCCCACACCTAAGAATGTGTTCTGGAATTCTGAGTGCAGGGAAGTTCCTCCAACTGACAGCAGCGCCTGGGTTCTAATTGAATCCCTTTGCTTGTCTTCCCTGATGGAAAGCCTAGGCGGGAGTGCGGGGGAAAGTGTGGTTTGGGCTCCAAAACCAAGTATTTGCGATGACCTGTCTATGGTTTGTGGAGGTGTTTAAACTACATCCCTAACCTGGGAACACCTGTGCCCCCATAAAGATCCGTGGAGTCTGTTTCCACACCTCCAGCACACACACGAACACTTGCACAGTTATCCTGAGAGTGGGCAGCCTCCTCCAACTGAGAGCAGGGCCTTGGTTCTTATAAAATCGCTTAACTTGTCTACCCTGTTTGGTTGCCTGATACGGAGTGCTGGGGAAACGGTGGGTTGGGCTCTAAATCCAAGTATTAGCGAGTGCTTCTCCATGGGATTTGGAGGTTATTAACCAAAAGCCCACAACATGGGAATACCTGTGCTCCTTGAAAAAAGCGTGGACTCTGTATCCCCACCACCAGAACACACATGAAGAAGTTTTCTGCTCTCCTGAGTGTGGGCTGGCAATTTCAGGTGACAGAAGCGGCTGGGTTCTAATAGAATCCCTTAGCTTGTAATCCCTGAGTGTTTCCCTAGGACTGACTCTGAGAGAAACCTGGGGGTTGGGCTTTGAGGCCAAATAGTAGCGAGTGTCCCCGATGGACTGAGGAAGTATTTAGATGAATTCTCCATAAAGGGAAACACCTGAGCACCCATTCATCTGCGTGGAGTGGGGCTTCAAATATCCCCACCACACAAGGTTGGGTTCCAGTATCCTGAGGGTGGGGTAGTTCCTCCAACTGACATCAGCGTCTTGGTTTGAATAGAATCCCTTTGCTTGTCTTCCCTGATGGTTTGCCTAGGCCAGTGTGTGGTTGAAAGTGGGATTTGGGATCTAAAACTAAGTATTAGCGTGTGCCTCTCCATGGGTAGTGGAGATGTTTAAACTACAACCCACAACTTGGGAATTACTGTGACCCCTGAAAAATGCGTGTGCTATGTTTCCCCACGTCCAGCACACACAGGAAGAAGTGTTCTGGGGTTCTGAGTGTGGGGAGGTTCCTCCAACAGACAGCAGCACCTGGGTTGTAATAGAATCCCTTAGCTTGACTTCCCTAAGTGTTTTCCTAGGCCTAGCAGTAAGCGATGGTGGGGGATGGGCTCTAAAGCCAAGTTTTAGCGAGTGCATCTCTGTGGGTAGTGGAGGGTTTTAAACTACTTCCCCAACCTTGGAACACCTGTGCCCCATAAAGATGCGTGGAATCTGTTTCCCCACCTCCAGCACACACACGGAGACGTGCTCAGGTATCCTGATTGTGGGGAGGCTCCTCCAAATGACAGCAGCGCCTGGGTTCTAAAAGAATCCCTTAGCTTGTCTTCCCTGATGGCATGCCTAGGCTGGAGAGTGGGGGAAAGTGGGGGTTGGGCTCTAAACCAAGTATAAGCGAGAGCCTATCCATGGGATGTGGGTTTTTAACCTACAACCCACAACCATGGAATAAATGTGCCCCCTGAAAGATGCTTTGACTGTTTCCCTACATCCAGCACACACACGAAGATGTGTTCTGGTATGCTTAGTGTGGGGAAGTTCCACAAACTGACAGCAGCACCTGGATTCTATTAGTATCCCTTAGCTTCTGTTCCCTGAGTGTTCTTTTAGGCCAGGCCATGAGGGAAAGCTGAGGGTTGGGCTTGGAGGCCACGTAGGAGTGAGTGCCCCCTGATCCATTGAGGAAGTACTTAGAGGACTTCTCCCTAAACGGAACACCTTTTCCTCCATTCATCTGGGTGCAGTGGGGCTGCACATCTCTCCCACACCTAAGAATGTGTTCTGGAATTCTGAGTGCAGGGAAGTTCCTCCAACTGACAGCAGCGCCTGGGTTCTAATTGAATCCCTTTGCTTGTCTTCCCTGATGGAAAGCCTAGGCGGGAGTGCGGGGGAAAGTGTGGTTTGGGCTCCAAAACCAAGTATTTGCGATGACCTGTCTATGGTTTGTGGAGGTGTTTAAACTACATCCCTAACCTGGGAACACCTGTGCCCCCATAAAGATCCGTGGAGTCTGTTTCCACACCTCCAGCACACACACGAACACTTGCACAGTTATCCTGAGAGTGGGCAGCCTCCTCCAACTGAGAGCAGGGCCTTGGTTCTTATAAAATCGCTTAACTTGTCTACCCTGTTTGGTTGCCTGATACGGAGTGCTGGGGAAAGGGTGGGTTGGGCTCTAAATCCAAGTATTAGCGAGTGCTTCTCCATGGGATTTGGAGGTTATTAACCAAAAGCCCACAACATGGGAATACCTGTGCTCCTTGAAAAAAGCGTGGACTCTGTATCCCCACCACCAGAACACACATGAAGAAGTTTTCTGCTCTCCTGAGTGTGGGCTGGCAATTTCAGGTGACAGAAGCGGCTGGGTTCTAATAGAATCCCTTAGCTTGTAATCCCTGAGTGTTTCCCTAGGACTGACTCTGAGAGAAACCTGGGGGTTGGGCTTTGAGGCCAAATAGTAGCGAGTGTCCCCGATGGACTGAGGAAGTATTTAGATGAATTCTCCATAAAGGGAAACACCTGAGCACCCATTCATCTGCGTGGAGTGGGGCTTCAAATCTCCCCACCACACAAGGTTGGGTTCCAGTATCCTGAGGGTGGGGTAGTTCCTCCAACTGACATCAGCGTCTTGGTTTGAATAGAATCCCTTTGCTTGTCTTCCCTGATGGTTTGCCTAGGCCAGTGTGTGGTTGAAAGTGGGATTTGGGATCTAAAACTAAGTATTAGCGTGTGCCTCTCCATGGGTAGTGGAGATGTTTAAACTACAACCCACAACTTGGGAATTACTGTGACCCCTGAAAAATGCGTGTGCTATGTTTCCCCACGTCCAGCACACACAGGAAGAAGTGTTCTGGGGTTCTGAGTGTGGGGAGGTTCCTCCAACAGACAGCAGCACCTGGGTTGTAATAGAATCCCTTAGCTTGACTTCCCTAAGTGTTTTCCTAGGCCTAGCAGTAAGCGATGTTGGGGGATGGGCTCTAAAGCCAAGTATTAGCGAGTGCATCTCTGTGGGTAGTGGAGGGTTTTAAACTAGTTCCCCAACCTTGGAACACCTGTGCCCCATAAAGATGCGTGGAATCTGTTTACCCACCTCCAGCACACACACGGAGACGTGCTCAGGTATCCTGATTGTGGGGAGGCTCCTCCAAATGACAGCAGCGCCTGGGTTCTAAAAGAATCCCTTAGCTTGTCTTCCCTGATGGCATGCCTAGGCTGGAGAGTGGGGGAAAGTGGCGGTTGGGCTCTAAACCAAGTATAAGCGAGAGCCTATCCATGGGATGTGGGTTTTTAACCTACAACCCACAACCATGGAATAAATGTGCCCCCTGAAAGATGCTTTGACTTTTTCCCTACATCCAGCACACACACGAAGATGTGTTCTTGTATTCTGAGTGTGGGGATGTTCCTCAAACTGACAGCAGCACCTGGATTCTATTAGTATCCCTTAGCTTCTGTTCCCTGAGTGTTCTTTTAGGCCAGGCCATGAGGGAAAGCTGGGGGTTGGGCTTGGAGGCCACGTAGCAGTGAGTGCCCCCTGATTCATTGAGGAAGTACTTAGAGGACTTCTCCCTAAAGGGAACACCTTTTCCTGCATTCATCTGGGTGCAGTGGGGCTGCACATCTCTCCCACACCTAAGAATGTGTTCTGGAATTCTGAGTGCAGGGAAGTTCCTCCAAGTGACAGCAGCGCCTGGGTTCTAATTGAATCCCTTTGCTTGTCTTCCCTGATGGAAAGCCTAGGCGGGAGTGCGGGGGAAAGTGTGGTTTGGGCTCCAAAACCAAGTATTTGCGATGACCTCTCTATGGTTTGTGGAGGTGTTTAAACTACATCCCTAACCTGGGAACACCTGTGCCCCCATAAAGATCCGTGGAGTCTGTTTCCACACCTCCAGCACACACACGAACACTTGCACAGTTATCCTGAGAGTGGGCAGCCTCCTCCAACTGAGAGCAGGGCCTTGGTTCTTATAAAATCGCTTAACTTGTGTACCCTGTTTGGTTGCCTGATACGGAGTGCTGGGGAAAGGGTGGGTTGGGCTCTAAATCCAAGTATTAGCGAGTGCTTCTCCATGGGATTTGGAGGTTATTAACCAAAAGCCCACAACATGGGAATACCTGTGCTCCTTGAAAAAAGCGTGGACTCTGTATCCCCACCACCAAACACACATGAAGAAGTTTTCTGCTATCCTGAGTGTGGGCTGGCAATTTCAGGTGACAGAAGCGGCTGGGTTCTAATAGAATCCCTTAGCTTGTAATCCCTGAGTGTTTCCCTAGGACTGACTCTGAGAGAAACCTGGGGGTTGGGCTTTGAGGCCAAATAGTAGCGAGTGTCCCCGATGGACTGAGGAAGTATTTAGATGAATTCTCCATAAAGGGAAACACCTGAGCACACATTCATCTGCGTGGAGTGGGGCTTCAAATCTCCCCACCACACAAGGTTGGGTTCCAGTATCCTGAGGGTGGGGTAGTTCCTCCAACTGACATCAGCGTCTTGGTTTGAATAGAATCCCTTTGCTTGTCTTCCCTGATGGTTTGCCTAGGCCAGTGTGTGGTTGAAAGTGGGATTTGGGATCTAAAACTAAGTATTAGCGTGTGCCTCTCCATGGGTAGTGGAGATGTTTAAACTACAACCCACAACTTGGGAATTACTGTGACCCCTGAAAAATGCGTGTGCTATGTTTCCCCACGTCCAGCACACACAGGAAGAAGTGTTCTGGGGTTCTGAGTGTGGGGAGGTTCCTCCAACAGACAGCAGCACCTGGGTTGAAATAGAATCCCTTAGCTTGACTTCCCAAAGTGTATTCCAAGGCCTAGCAGTAAGCGATGGTGGGGGATGGGCTCTAAAGCCAAGTATTAGTGAGTGCATCTCCGTGGGTAGTGGAGGGTTTTAAACTACTTCCCCAACCTTGGAACACCTGTGCCCCATAAAGATGCGTGGAATCTGTTTCCCCACCTCCAGCACACACACGGAGACGTGCTCAGGTATCCTGATTGTGGGGAGGCTCCTCCAACTGACAGCAGCGCCTGGGTTCTAATTGAATCCCTTTGCTTGCCTTCCCTGATGGAAAGCCTAGGCGGGAGTCCGGGGGAAAGTGTGGTTTGGGCTCCAAACCCAAGTATTTGCGATGACCTCTCTATGGTTTGTGGAGGTGTTTAAACTACATCCCTAACCTGGGAACACCTGTGCCCCCATAAAGATCCGTGGAGTCTGTTTCCACACCACCAGCACACACACGAACACTTGCACAGTTATCCTGAGAGTGGGCAGCCTCCTCCAACTGAGAGCAGGGCCTTGGTTCTTATAAAATCGCTTAACTTGTCTACCCTGTTTGGTTGCCTGATACGGAGTGCTGGGGAAAGGGTGGGTTGGGCTCTAAATCCAAGTATTAGCGAGTGCTTCTCCATGGGATTTGGAGGTTATTAACCAAAAGCCCACAACATGGGAATACCTGTGCTCCTTGAAAAAAGCGTGGACTCTGTATCCCCACCACCAGAACACACATGAAGAAGTTTTCTGCTCTCCTGAGTGTGGGCTGGCAATTTCAGGTGACAGAAGCGGCTGGGTTCTAATAGAATCCCTTAGCTTGTAATCCCTGAGTGTTTCCCTAGGACTGACTCTGAGAGAAACCTGGGGGTTGGGCTTTGAGGCCAAATAGTAGCGAGTGTCCCCGATGGACTGAGGAAGTATTTAGATGAATTCTCCATAAAGGGAAACACCTGAGCACCCATTCATCTGCGTGGAGTGGGGCTTCAAATCTCCCCACCACACAAGGTTGGGTTCCAGTATCCTGAGGGTGGGGTAGTTCCTCCAACTGACATCAGCGTCTTGGTTTGAATAGAATCCCTTTGCTTGTCTTCCCTGATGGTTTGCCTAGGCCAGTGTGTGGTTGAAAGTGGGATTTGGGATCTAAAACTAAGTATTAGCGTGTGCCTCTCCATGGGTAGTGGAGATGTTTAAACTACAACCCACAACTTGGGAATTACTGTGACCCCTGAAAAATGCGTGTGCTATGTTTCCCCACGTCCAGCACACACAGGAAGAAGTGTTCTGGTGTTCTGAGTGTAGGAAGGTTCCTCCAACAGACAGCAGCACCTGGGTTGTAATAGAATCCCTTAGCTTGACTTCCCTAAGTGTTTTCCTAGGCCTAGCAGTAAGCGATGGTGGGGGATGGGCTCTAAAGCCAAGTATTAGCGAGTGCATCTCTGTGGGTAGTGGAGGGTTTTAAACTACTTCCCCAACCTTGGAACACCTGTGCCCCATAAAGATGCGTGGAATCTGTTTCCCCACCTCCAGCACACACACGGAGACGTGCTCAGGTATCCTGATTGTGGGGAGGCTCCTCCAAATGACAGCAGCGCCTGGGTTCTAAAAGAATCCCTTAGCTTGTCTTCCCTGATGGCATGCCTAGGCTGGACAGTGGGGGAAAGTGGGGGTTGGGCTCTAAACCAAGTATAAGCGAGAGCCTATCCATGGGATGTGGGTTTTTAACCTACAACCCACAACCATGGAATAAATGTGCCCCCTGGAAGATGCTTTGACTGTTTCCCTACATCCAGCACACACACGAAGATGTGTTCTGGTATTCTGAGTGTGGGGAAGTTCCTCAAACTGACAGCAGCACCTGGATTCCATTAGTATCCCTTAGCATCTGTTCCCTGAGTGTTCTCTTAGACCAGGCCATGAGGGAAAGCTGGGGGTTGGGCTTGGAGGCCACGTAGCAGTGAGTGCCCCCTGATCCATTGAGGAAGTACTTAGAGGACTTCTCCCTAAACGGAACACCTTTTCCTCCATTCATCTGGGTGCAGTGGGGCTGCACAACTCTCCCACACCTAAGAATGTGTTCTGGAATTCTGAGTGCAGGGAAGTTCCTCCAACTGACAGCAGCGCCTGGGTTCTAATTGAATCCCTTTGCTTGTCTTCCCTGATGGAAAGCCTAGGCGGGAGTGCGGGGGAAAGTGTGGTTTGGGCTCCAAAACCAAGTATTTGCGATGACCTCTCTATGGTTTGTGGAGGTGTTTAAACTACATCCCTAACCTGGGAACACCTGTGCCCCCATAAAGATCCGTGGAGTCTGTTTCCACACCTCCAGCACACACACGAACACTTGCACAGTTATCCTGAGAGTGGGCAGCCTCCTCCAACTGAGAGCAGGGCCTTGGTTCTTATAAAATCGCTTAACTTGTCTACCCTGTTTGGTTGCCTGATACGGAGTGCTGGGGAAAGGGTGGGTTGGGCTCTAAATCCAAGTATTAGCGAGTGCTTCTCCATGGGATTTGGAGGTTATTAACCGAAAGCCCACAACATGGGAATACCTGTGCTCCTTGAAAAAAGCGTGGACTCTGTATCCCCACCACCAGAACACACATGAAGAAGTTTTCTGCTCTCCTGAGTGTGGGCTGGCAATTTCAGGTGACAGAAGCGGTTGGGTTCTAATAGAATCCCTTAGCTTGTAATCCCTGAGTGTTTCCCTAGGACTGACTCTGAGAGAAACCTGGGGGTTGGGCTTTGAGGCCAAATAGTAGCGAGTGTCCCCGATGGACTGAGGAAGTATTTAGATGAATTCTCCATAAAGGGAAACACCTGAGCTCCCATTCATCTGCGTGGAGTGGAGCTTCAAATCTCCCCACCACACAAGGTTGGGTTCCAGTATCCTGAGGGAGGGGTAGTTCCTCCAACTGACATCAGCGTCTTGGTTTGAATAGAATCCCTTTGCTTGTCTTCCCTGATGGTTTGCCTAGGCCAGTGTGTGGTTGAAAGTGGGATTTGGGATCTAAAACTAAGTATTAGCGTGTGCCTCTCCATGGGTAGTGGAGATGTTTAAACTACAACCCACAACTTGGGAATTACTGTGACCCCTGAAAATGCGTGTGCTATGTTTCCCCACGTCCAGCACACACAGGAAGAAGTGTTCTGGGGTTAAGAGTGTGGGGAGGTTCCTCCAACAGACAGCAGCACCTGGGTTGTAATAGAATCCCTTAGCTTGAATTCCCTAAGTGTATTCCTAGGCCTAGCAGTAAGCGATGGTGGGGGATGGGCTCTAAAGCCAAGTATTAGCGAGTGCATCTCTGTGGGTAGTGGAGGGTTTTAAACTACTTCCCCAACCTTGGAACACCTGTGCCCCATAAAGATGCGTGGAATCTGTTTCCCCACCTCCAGCACACACACGGAGACGTGCTCAGGTATCCTGATTGTGGGGAGGCTCCTCCAAATGACAGCAGCGCCTGGGTTCTAAAAGAATCCCTTAGCTTGTCTTCCCTGATGTAATGCCTAGGCTGGAGAGTGGGGTAAAGTGGGGGTTGGACCCTAAACCAAGTATAAGCGAGAGCCTATCCATGGGATGTGGGTTTTTAACCTACAACCCACAACCATGGAATAAATGTGCCCCCTGAAAGATGCTTTGACTGTTTCCCTACATCCAGCACACACACGAAGATGTGTTCTTGTATTCTGTGTGTGGGGAAGCTCCTCAAACTGACAGCAGCACCTGGATTCTATTAGTATCCCTTAGCTTCTGTTCCCTGAGTGTTCTTTTAGGCCAGGCCATGAGGGAAAGCTGGGGGTTGGGCTTGGAGGCCACGTAGCATTGAGTGCCCCCTGATTCATTGAGGAAGTACTTAGAGGACTTCTCCCTAAAGGGAACACCTTTTCCTGCATACATCTGGGTGCAGTGGGGCTGCACATCTCTCCCACACCTAAGAATGTGTTCTGGAATTCTGAGTGCAGGGAAGTTCCTCCAAGTGACAGCAGCGCCTGGGTTCTAATTGAATCCCTTTGCTTGTCTTCCCTGATGGAAAGCCTAGGCGGGAGTGCGGGGGAAAGTGTGGTTTGGGCTCCAAAACCAAGTATTTGCGATGACCTCTCTATGGTTTGTGGAGGTGTTTAAACTACATCCCTAACCTGGGAACACCTGTGCCCCCATAAAGATCCGTGGAGTCTGTTTCCACACCTCCAGCACACACACGAACACTTGCACAGTTATCCTGAGAGTGGGCAGCCTCCTCCAACTGAGAGCAGGGCCTTGGTTCTTATAAAATCGCTTAACTTGTCTACCCTGTTTGGTTGCCTGATACGGAGTGCTGGGGAAAGGGTGGGTTGGGCTCTAAATCCAAGTATTAGCGAGTGCTTCTCCATGGGATTTGGAGGTTATTAACCAAAAGCCCACAACATGGGAATACCTGTGCTCCTTGAAAAAAGCGTGGACTCTGTATCCCCACCACCAGAACACACATGAAGAAGTTTTCTGCTCTCCTGAGTGTGGGCTGGCAATTTCAGGTGACAGAAGCGGCTGGGTTCTAATAGAATCCCTTAGCTTGTAATCCCTGAGTGTTTCCCTAGGACTGACTCTGAGAGAAACCTGGGGGTTGGGCTTTGAGGCCAAATAGTAGCGAGTGTCCCCGATGGACTGAGGAAGTATTTAGATGAATTCTCCATAAAGGGAAACACCTGAGCACCCATTCATCTGCGTGGAGTGGGGCTTCAAATCTCCCCACCACACAAGGTTGGGTTCCAGTATCCTGAGGGTTGGGTAGTTCCTCCAACTGACATCAGCGTCTTGGTTTGAATAGAATCCCTTTGCTTGTCTTCCCTGATGGTTTGCCTAGGCCAGTGTGTGGTTGAAAGTGGGATTTGGGATCTAAAACTAAGTATTAGCGTGTGCCTCTCCATGGGTAGTGGAGATGTTTAAACTACAACCCACAACTTGGGAATTACTGTGACCCCTGAAAAATGCGTGTGCTATGTTTCCCCACGTCCAGCACACACAGGAAGAAGTGTTCTGGGGTTGTGAGTGTGGGGAGGTTCCTCCAACAGACAGCAGCACCTGGGTTGTAATAGAATCCCTTAGCTTGACTTCCATAAGTGTATACCTAGGCCTAGCAGTAAGCGATGGTGGGGGATGGGCTCTAAAGCCAAGTATTAGCGAGTGCATCTCTGTGGGTAGTGGAGGGTTTTAAACTACTTCCCCAACCTTGGAACACCTGTGCCCCATAAAGATGCGTGGAATCTGTTTCCCCACCTCCAGCACACACACGGAGACATGCTCAGGTATCCTGATTGTGGGGAGGCTCCTCCAAATGACAGCAGCGCCTGGGTTCTAAAAGAATCCCTTAGCTTGACTTCCCTGATGGCATGCCGAGGCTGGAGTGTGGGGGAAAGTGGGGCTTGGACTCTAAACCAAGTATAAGCGAGAGCCTATCCATGGGATGTGGGTTTTTAACCTACAACCCACAACCATGGAATAAATGTGCCCCCTGAAAGATGCTTTGACTGTTTCCCTACATCCAGCACACACACGAAGATGTGTTCTTGTATTCTGTGTGTGGGGAAGCTCCTCAAACTGACAGCAGCACCTGGATTCTATTAGTATCCCTTAGCTTCTGTTCCCTGAGTGTTCTTTTAGGCCAGGCCATGAGGGAAAGCTGGGGGTTGGGCTTGGAGGCCACGTAGCAGTGAGTGCCCCCTGATTCATTGAGGAAGTACTTAGAGGACTTCTCCCTAAAGGGAACACCTTTTCCTGCATTCATCTGGGTGCAGTGGGGCTGCACATCTCTCCCACACCTAAGAATGTGTTCTGGAATTCTGAGTGCAGGGAAGTTCCTCCAACTGACAGCAGCGCCTGGGTTCTAATTGAATCCCTTTGCTTGTCTTCCCTGATGGAAAGCCTAGGCGGGAGTGCGGGGGAAAGTGTGGTTTTGGCTCCAAAACCAAGTATTGGCGATGACCTCTCTATGGTTTGTGGAGGTGTTTAAACTACATCCCTAACCTGGGAACACCTGTGCCCCCATAAAGATCCGTGGAGTCTGTTTCCACACCTCCAGCACACACACGAACACTTGCACAGTTATCCTGAGAGTGGGCAGCCTCCTCCAACTGAGAGCAGGGCCTTGGTTCTTATAAAATCGCTTAACTTGTCTACCCTGTTTGGTTGCCTGATACGGAGTGCTGGGGAAAGGGTGGGTTGGGCTCTAAATCCAAGTATTAGCGAGTGCTTCTCCATGGGATTTGGAGGTTATTAACCAAAAGCCCACAACATGGGAATACCTGTGCTCCTTGAAAAAAGCGTGGACTCTGTATCCCCACCACCAGAACACACATGAAGAAGTTTTCTGCTCTCCTGAGTGTGGGCTTTCAATTTCAGGTGACAGAAGCGGCTGGGTTCTAATAGAATCCCTTAGCTTGTAATCCCTGAGTGTTTCCCTAGGACTGACTCTGAGAGAAACCTGGGGGTTGGGCTTTGAGGCCAAATAGTAGCGAGTGTCCCCGATGGACTGAGGAAGTATTTATATGAATTCTCCATAAAGGGAAACACCTGAGCACCCATTCATCTGCGTGGAGTGGGGCTTCAAATCTCCCCACCACACAAGGTTGGGTTCCAGTATCCTGAGGGTGGGGTAGTTCCTCCAACTGACATCAGCGTCTTGGTTTGAATAGAATCCCTTTGCTTGTCTTCCCTGATGGTTTGCCTAGGCCAGTGTGTGGTTGAAAGTGGGATTTGGGATCTAAAACTAAGTATTAGCGTGTGCCTCTCCATGGGTAGTGGAGATGTTTAAACTACAACCCACAACTTGGGAATTACTGTGACCCCTGAAAAATGCGTGTGCTATGTTTCCCCACGTCCAGCACACACAGGAAGAAGTTTTCTGGGGTTCTGAGTGTGGGGAGGTTCCTCCAACAGACAGCAGCACCTGGGTTGTAATAGAATCCCTTAGCTTGACTTCCCTAAGTGTATTCCTAGGCCTAGCAGTAAGCGATGGTGGGGGATGGGCTCTAAAGCCAAGTATTATCTAGTGCATCTCTGTGGCTAGTGGAGGGTTTTAAAATACTTCCCCAACCTTGGAACACCTGTGCCCCATAAAGATGCGTGGAATCTGTTTCCCCACCTCCAGCACACACACGGAGACGTGCTCAGGTATCCTGATTGTGGGGAGGCTCCTCCAAATGACAGCAGCGCCTGGGTTCTAAAAGAATCCCTTAGCTTGTCTTCCCTGATGGCATGCCTAGGCTGGAGAGTGGGGGAAAGTGGGGGTTGGGCTCTAAACCAAGTATAAGCGAGAGCCTATCCATGGGATGTGGGTTTTTAACCTACAACCCACAACCATGGAAAAATGTGCCCCCTGAAAGATGCTTTGACTGTTTCCCTACATCCAGCACACACACGAAGACGTGTTCTGGTATTCTGAGTGTGGGGAAGTTCCTCAAACTGACAGCAGCACCTGGATTCTATTAGTATCCCTTAGCTTCTGTTCCCTGAGTGTTCTTTTAGGCCAGGCCATGAGGGAAAGCTGGGGGTTGGGCTTGGAGGCCACGTAGCAGTGAGTGCCCCCTGATCCATTGAGGACGTACTTAGAGGACTTCTCCCTAAAAGGAACACCTTTTCCTGCATTCATCTGGGTGCAGTGGGGCTGCACATCTCTCCCACACCTAAGAATGTGTTCTGGAATTCTGAGTGCAGGGAAGTTCCTCCAACTGACAGCAGCGCCTGGGTTCTAATTGAATCCCTTTGCTTGTCTTCCCTGATGGAAAGCCTAGGCGGGAGTGCGGGGGAATGTGTGGTTTGGGCTCCAAAACCAAGTATTTGCGATGACCTCTCTATGGTTTGTGGAGGTGTTTAAACTACATCCCTAACCTGGGAACACCTGTGCCCCCACAAAGATCCGTGGAGTCTGTTTCCACACCTCCAGCACACACACGAACACTTGCACAGTTATCCTGAGAGTGGGCAGCCTCCTCCAACTGAGAGCAGGGCCTTGGTTCTTATAAAATCGCTTAACTTGTCTACCCTGTTTGGTTGCCTGATACGGAGTGCTGGGGAAAGGGTGGGTTGGTCTCTAAGTCCAAGTATTAGCGAGTGCTTCTCCATGGGATTTGGAGGTTATTAACCAAAAGCCCACAACATGGGAATACCTGTGCTCCTTGAAAAAAGCGTGGACTCTTTTTCCCCACCACCAGAACACACATGAAGTAGTTTTCTGCTATCCTGAGTGTGGGCTGGCAATTTCAGGTGACAGAAGCGGCTGGGTTCGAATAGAATCCCTTAGCTTGTAATCCCTGAGTGTTTCCCTAGGACTGACTCTGAGAGAAACCTGGGGGTTGGGCTTTGAGGCCAAATAGTAGCGAGTGTCCCCGATGGACTGAGGAAGTATTTAGATGAATTCTCCATAAAGGGAAACACCTGAGCACCCATTCATCTGCGTGGAGTGGGGCTTCAAATCTCCCCACCACACAAGGTTGGGTTCCAGTATCCTGAGGGTGGGGTAGTTCCTCCAACTGACATCAGCGTCTTGGTTTGAATAGAATCCCTTTGCTTGTCTTCCCTGATGGTTTGCCTAGGCCAGTGTGTGGTTGAAAGTGGGATTTGGGATCTAAAACTAAGTATTAGCGTGTGCCTCTCCATGGGTAGTGGAGATGTTTAAACTACAACCCACAACTTGGGAATTACTGTGACCCCTGAAAAATGCGTGTGCTATGTTTCCCCACGTCCAGCACACACAGGAAGAAGTGTTCTGGGGTTCTGAGTGTGGGGAGGTTCCTCCAACAGACAGCAGCACCTGGGTTGTAATTGAATCCCTTAACTTGACTTCCCTAAGTGTATTCCTAGGCCTAGCAGTAAGCGATGGTGGGGGATGGGCTCAAAAGCCAAGTATTAGCGAGTGCATCTCTGTGGGTAGTGGAGGGTTTTATACTACTTCTCCAACCTTGGAACACCTGTGCCCCATAAAGGTGCGTGGAATCTGTTTCCCCACCTCCAGCACACACACGGAGACGTGCTCAGGTATCCTGATTGTGGGGAGGCTCCTCCAAATGACAGCAGCGCCTGGGTTCTAAAAGGATCCCTTACCTTGTCTTCCCTGATGGCATGCCTAGGCTGGAGAGTGGGGGAAAGTGGGGGTTGGGCTCTAAACCAAGTATAAGCGAGAGCCTATCCATGGGCTGTGGGATTTTAACTTACAACCCACAACCATGGAATAAATGTGCCACCTGAAAGATGCTTTGACTGTTTCCCTACATCCAGCACACACACGAAGATGTGTTCTTGTATTCTGAGTGTGGGGAAGTTCCTCAAACTGACAGCAGCACCTGGATTCTATTAGTATCCCTTAGCTTCTCTTCCATGAGTGTTCTCTTAGACCAGGACATGAGGGAAAGCTGGGGGTTGGGCTTGGAGGCCACGTAGCAGTGAGTGCCCCCTGATCCATTGAGGAAGTACTTAGAGGACTTCTCCCTAAAGGGAACACCTTTTCCTGCATTCATCTGGGTGCAGTGGGGCTGCACAACTCTCCCACACCTAAGAATGTGTTCTGGAATTCTGAGTGCAGGGAAGTTCCTCCAAGTGACAGCAGCGCCTGGGTTCTAATTGAATCCCTTTGCTTGTCTTCCCTGATGGAAAGCCTAGGCGGGAGTGCGGGGGAAAGTGTGGTTTGGGCTCCAAAACCAAGTATTTGCGATGACCTCTCTATGGTTTGTGGAGGTGTTTAAACTACATCCCTAACCTGGGAACACCTGTGCCCCCATAAAGATCCGTGGAGTCTGTTTCCACACCTCCAGCACACACACGAACACTTGCACAGTTATCCTGAGAGTGGGCAGCCTCCTCCAACTGAGAGCAGGGCCTTGGTTCTTATAAAATCGCTTAACTTGTCTACCCTGTTTGGTTGCCTGATACGGAGTGCTGGGGAAAGGGTGGGTTGGGCTCTAAATCCAAGTATTAGCGAGTGCTTCTCCATGGGATTTGGAGGTTATTAACCAAAAGCCCACAACATGGGAATACCTGTGCTCCTTGAAAAAAGCGTGGACTCTGTATCCCCACCACCAGAACACACATGAAGAAGTTTTCTGCTCTCCTGAGTGTGGGCTGGCAATTTCAGGTGACAGAAGCGGCTGGGTTCTAATAGAATCCCTTAGCTTGTAATCCCTGAGTGTTTCCCTAGGACTGACTCTGAGAGAAACCTGGGGGTTGGGCTTTGAGGCCAAATAGTAGCGAGTGTCCCCGATGGACTGAGGAAGTATTTAGATGAATTCTCCATAAAGGGAAACACCTGAGCACCCATTCATCTGCGTGGAGTGGGGCTTCAAATCTCCCCACCACACAAGGTTGGGTTCCAGTATCCTGAGGGTGGGGTAGTTCCTCCAACTGACATCAGCGTCTTGGTTTGAATAGAATCCCTTTGCTTGTCTTCCCTGATGGTTTGCCTAGGCCAGTGTGTGGTTGAAAGTGGGATTTGGGATCTAAAACTAAGTATTAGCGTGTGCCTCTCCATGGGTAGTGGAGATGTTTAAACTACAACCCACAACTTGGGAATTACTGTGACCCCTGAAAAATGCGTGTGCTATGTTTCCCCACGTCCAGCACACACAGGAAGAAGTGTTCTGGGGTTCTGAGTGTGGGGAGGTTCCTCCAACAGACAGCAGCACCTGGGTTGTAATAGAATCCCTTAGCTTGTCTTCCCTAAGTGTTTTCCTAGGCCTAGCTGTAAGCGATGGTGGGGGATGGGCTCTAAAGCCAAGTATTAGCGAGTGCATCTCTGTGGGTAGTGGAGGGTTTTAAACTACTTCCCCAACCTTGGAACACCTGTGCCCCATAAAGAAGCGTGGAATCTGTTTCCCCACCTCCAGCACACACACGGAGACGTGCTCAGGTATCCTGATTGTGGGGAGGCTCCTCCAAATGACAACAGCGCCTGGGTTCTAAAGAATCTCTTAGCTTGTCTTCCCTGATGGCATGCCTAGGCTGGAGAGTGGGGGAATGTGAGTGTTGGGCTCCAAACCAAGTATAAGCGAGATCCTATCCATGGGATGTATGTGTTTATAACATACAACCCACAACCATGGAATAAATGTGCCCCCTGAAAGATGCTTTGACTGTTTCCCTACATCCAGCACACACACGAAGATGTGTTCTGGTATTCCGAGTGTGGGGAATTCCTCAAACTGACAGCAGCACCTGGATTCCATTAGTATCCCTTAGCTTCTGTTCCCTGAGTGTTCTCTTAGACCAGGCCATGAGGGAAAGCTGGGGGTTGGGCTTGGATGCCACGTAGCAGTGAGTGCCCCCTGATCCATTGAGGAAGTACTTTGAGGACTTCTCCCTAAACGGAACACCTTTTAATGCATTCATCTGGGTGCAGTGGGGCTGCACATCTCTCCCACACCTAAGAATGTGTTCTGGAATTCTGAGTGCAGGGAAGTTCCTCCAAGTGACAGCAGCGCCTGGGTTCTAATTGAATTCCTTTGCTGTTCTTCCCTGATAGAAAGCCTAGGCGGGAGTGCGGGGGAAAGTGTTGTTTGGGCTCCAAAACCAAGTATTTGCGATGACCTCTCTATGGTTTGTGGAGGTGTTTAAACTACATCCCTAACCTGGGAACACCTGTGCCCCCATAAAGATCCGTGGAGTCTGTTTCCACACCTCCAGCACACACACGAACACTTGCACAGTTATCCTGAGAGTGGGCAGCCTCCTCCAACTGAGAGCAGGGCCTTGGTTCTTATAAAATCGCTTAACTTGTCTACCCTGTTTGGTTGCCTGATACGGAGTGCTGGGGAAAGGGTGGGTTGGGCTCTAAATCCAAGTATTAGCGAGTGCTTCTCCATGGGATTTGGAGGTTATTAACCAAAAGCCCACAACATGGGAATACCTGTGCTCCTTGAAAAAATCGTGGACTCTGTATCCCCACCACCAGAACACACTTGAAGAAGTTTTCTGCTATCCTGAGTGTGGGCTGGCAATTTCAGGTGACAGAAGCGGCTGGGTTCTAATAGAATCCCTTAGCTTGTAATCCCTGAGTGTTTCCCTAGGACTGACTCTGAGAGAAACCTGGGGGTTGGGCTTTGAGGCCAAATAGTAGCGAGTGTCCCCGATGGACTGAGGAAGTATTTAGATGAATTCTCCATAAAGGGAAACACCTGAGCACCCATTCATCTGCGTGGAGTGGGGCTTCAAATCTCCCCACCACACAAGGTTGGGTTCCAGTATCCTGAGGGTGGGGTAGTTCCTCCAACTGACATCAGCATCTTGGTTTGAATAGAATCATTTTGCTTGTCTTCCCTGATGGTTTGCCTAGGCCAGTGTGTGGTTGAAAGTGGGATTTGGGATCTAAAACTAAGTATTAGCTTGTGCCTCTCCATGGGTAGTGGAGATGTTTAAACTACAACCCACAACTTGGGAATTACTGTGACCCCTGAAAAATGCGTGTGCTATGTTTCCCCACGTCCAGCACACACAGGAAGAAGTGTTCTGGGGTTCTGAGTGTGGGGAGGTTCCTCCAACAGACAGCAGCACCTGGGTTTTAATAGAATCCCTTAGCTTGACTTCCCTATGTGTTTTCCTAGGCCTAGCAGTAAGCGATGGTGGGGGATGGGCTCTAAAGCCAAGTATTAGCGAGTGCATCTCTGTGGGTAGTGGAGGGTTTTAAACTACTTCCCCAACCTTGGAACACCTGTGCCCCATAAAGATGCGTGGAATCTGTTTCCCCACCTCCAGCACACACACGGAGACGTGCTCAGGTATCCTGATTGTGGGGAGGCTCCTCCAAATGACAGCAGCGACTGGGTTCTAAAGAATCCCTTAGCTTGTCTTCCCTGATGGCATGCATAGGCTGGAGAGTGGTGGAATGTGAGTTTTGGGCTCTAAACCAAGCATAAGCGAGAGCCTATCCATGGGATGTGGGTTTTTAACCTACAACCCACAACCATGGAATAAATGTGCCCCCTGAAAGATGCTTTGACTGTTTCCCTACATCCAGCACACACACGAAGATGTGTTCTGGTATTCCGAGTGTGGGGAATTCCTCAAACTGACAGCAGCACCTGGATTCCATTAGTATCCCTTAGCTTCTGTTCCCTGAGTGTTCTCTTAGACCAGGCCATGAGGGAAATCTGGGGGTTGGGCTTGGAGTCCACGTAGCAGTGAGTGCCCCCTGATCCATTGAGGAAGTACTTTGAGGAATTCTCCCTAAACGGAACACCTTTTCCTGCATTCATCTGGGTGCAGTGGGGCTGCACATCTCTCCCACACCTAAGAATGTGTTCTGGAATTCTGAGTGCAGGGAAGTTCCTCCAACTGACAGCAGCGCCTGGGTTCTAATTGAATCCCTTTGCTTGTCTTCCCTGATGGAAAGCCTAGGCGGGAGTGCGGGGGAAAGTGTGGTTTGGGCTCCAAAACCAAGTATTTGCGATGACCTCTCTATGGTTTGTGGAGGTGTTTAAACTACATTCCTAACCTGGGAACACCTGTGCCCCCATAAAGATCCGTGGAGTCTGTTTCCACACCTCCAGCACACACACGAACACTTGTACAGTTATCCTGAGAGTGGGCAGCCTCCTCCAACTGAGAGCAGGGCCTTGGTTCTTATAAAATCGCTTAACTTGTCTACCCTGTTTGGTTGCCTGATACGGAGTGCTGGGGAAAGGGTGGGTTGGGCTCTAAATCCAAGTATTAGCGAGTGCTTCTCCATGGGATTTGGAGGTTATTAACCAAAAGCCCACAACATGGGAATACCTGTGCTCCTTGAAAAAATCGTGGACTCTGTATCCCCACCACCAGAACACACTTGAAGAAGTTTTCTGCTATCCTGAGTGTGGGCTGGCAATTTCAGGTGACAGAAGCGGCTGGGTTCTAATAGAATCCCTTAGCTTGTAATCCCTGAGTGTTTCCCTAGGACTGACTCTGAGAGAAACCTGGGGGTTGGGCTTTGAGGCCAAATAGTAGCGAGTGTCCCCGATGGACTGAGGAAGTATTTAGATGAATTCTCCATAAAGGGAAACACCTGAGCACCCATTCATCTGCGTGGAGTGGGGCTTCAAATCTCCCCACCACACAAGGTTGGGTTCCAGTATCCTGAGGGTGGGGTAGTTCCTCCAACTGACATCAGCATCTTGGTTTGAATAGAATCCTTTTGCTTGTCTTCCCTGATGGTTTGCCTAGGCCAGTGTGTGGTTGAAAGTGGGATTTGGGATCTAAAACTAAGTATTAGCTTGTGCCTCTCCATGGGTAGTGGAGATGTTTAAACTACAAACCACAACTTGGGAATTACTGTGACCCCTGAAAAATGCGTGTGCTATGTTTCCCCACGTCCAGCACACACAGGAAGAAGTGTTCTGGGGTTCTGAGTGTGGGGAGGTTCCTCCAACAGACAGGAGCACCTGGGTTTTAATAGAATCCCTTAGCTTGACTTCCCTAAGTGTTTTCCTAGGCCTAGCAGTAAGCGATGGTGGGGGATGGGCTCTAACGCCAAGTATTAGCGAGTGCATCTCTGTGGGTAGTGGAGGGTTTTAAACTACTTCCCCAACCTTGGAACACCTGTGCCCCATAAAGATGCGTGGAATCTGTTTCCCCACCTCCAGCACACACACGGAGACGTGCTCAGGTATCCTGATTGTGGGGAGGCTCCTCCAAATGACAGCAGCGACTGGGTTCTAAAGAATCCCTTAGCTTGCATTCCCTGATGGCATGCCTAGGCTGGAGAGTGGTGGAATGTGAGTGTTGGGCTCTAAACCAAGCATAAGCGAGAGCCTATCCATGGGATGTGGGTTTTTAACCTACAACCCACAACCATGGGATAAATGTGCCCCCTGAAAGATGCTTTGACTGTTTCCCTACATCCAGCACACACACGAAGATGTGTTCTGGTATTCCGAGTGTGGGGAATTCCTCAAACTGACAGCAGCACCTGGATTCCATTAGTATCCCTTAGCTTCTGTTCCCTGAGTGTTCTCTTAGACCAGGCCATGAGGGAAATCTGGGGGTTGGGCTTGGAGGCCACGTAGCAGTGAGTGCCCCCTGATCCATTGAGGAAGTACTTTGAGGAATTCTCCCTAAACGGAACACCTTTTCCTGCATTCATCTGGGTGCAGTGGGGCTGCACATCTCTCCCACACCTAAGAATGTGTTCTGGAATTCTGAGTGCAGGGAAGTTCCTCCAACTGACAGCAGCGCCTGGGTTCTAATTGAATCCCTTTGCTTGTCTTCCCTGATGGAAAGCCTAGGCGGGAGTGCGGGGGAAAGTGTGGTTTGGGCTCCAAAACCAAGTATTTGCGATGACCTCTCTATGGTTTGTGGAGGTGTTTAAACTACATTCCTAACCTGGGAACACCTGTGCCCCCATAAAGATCCGTGGAGTCTGTTTCCACACCTCCAGCACACACAAGAACACTTGTACAGTTATCCTGAGAGTGGGCAGCCTCCTCCAACTGAGAGCAGGGCCTTGGTTCTTATAAAATCGCTTAACTTGTCTACCCTGTTTGGTTGCCTGATACGGAGTGCTGGGGAAAGGGTGGGTTGGGCTCTAAATCCAAGTATTAGCGAGTGCTTCTCCATGGGATTTGGAGGTTATTAACCAAAAGCCCACAACATGGGAATACCTGTGCTCCTTGAAAAAAGCGTGGACTCTGTATCCCCACCACCAGAACACACTTGAAGAAGTTTTCTGCTATCCTGAGTGTGGGCTGGCTATTTCAGGTGACAGAAGCGGCTGGGTTCTAATAGAATCCCTTAGCTTGTAATCCCTGAGTGTTTCCCTAGGACTGACTCTGAGAGAAACCTGGGGGTTGGGCTTTGAGGCCAAATAGTAGCGAGTGTCCCCGATGGACTGAGGAAGTATTTAGATGAATTCTCCATAAAGGGAAACACCTGAGCACCCATTCATCTGCGTGGAGTGGGGCTTCAAATCTCCCCACCACACAAGGTTGGGTTCCAGTATCCTGAGGGTGGGGTAGTTCCTCCAACTGACATCAGCATCTTGGTTTGAATAGAATCCCTTTGCTTGTCTTCCCTGATGGTTTGCCTAGGCCAGTGTGTGGTTGAAAGTGGGATTTGGGATCTAAAACTAAGTATTAGCGTGTGCCTCTCCATGGGTAGTGGAGATGTTTAAACTACAACCCACAACTTGGGAATTACTGTGACCCCTGAAAAATGCGTGTGCTTTGTTTCCCCACGTCCAGCACACACAGGAAGAAGTGTTCTGGGGTTCTGAGAGTGGGGAGGTTCCTCCAACAGACAGCAGCACCTGGGTTGTAATAGAATCCCTTAGCTTGACTTCCCTGTTTTCCTAGGCCTAGCAGTAAGCGATGGTGGGGGATGGGCTCTAAAGCCAAGAATTAGCGAGTGCATCTCTGTGGGTAGTGGAGGGTTTTAAACTACTTCCCCAACCTTGGAACACCTGTGCCCCATAAAGATGCGTGGAATCTGTTTCCCCACCTCCAGCACACACACGGAGACGTGCTCAGGTATCCTGATTGTGGGGAGGCTCCTCCAAATGACAGCAGCGCCTGGGTTCTAAAAGAATCCCTTAGCTTGTCTTCCCTGATGGCATGGCTAGGCTGGAGAGTGGGGGAAAGTGGGGGTTGGGCTCTAAACCAAGTATAAGCGAGAGCCTATCCATGGGATGTGTGTTTTTAACTTACAACCCACAACCATGAAATAAATGTGCCCCCTGAAAGATGCTTTGACTGTTTCCCAACATCCAGCACACACACGAAGATGTGTTCTTGTATTCTGAGTGTGGGGATGTTCCTCAAACTGACAGCAGCACCTGGATTCTATTAGTATCCCTTAGCTTCTGTTCCCTGAGTGTTCTTTTAGGCCAGGCCATGAGGGAAAGCTGGGGGTTGGGCTTGGAGGCCACGTAGCAGTGAGTGCCCCCTGATTCATTGAGGAAGTACTTTGAGGACTTCTCCCTAAAGGGAACACCTTTTCCTGCATTCATTTGGGTGCAGTGGGGCTGCACATCTCTCCCACACCTAAGAATGTGTTCTGGAATTCTGAGTGCAGGGAAGTTCCTCCAACTGACAGCAGCGCCTGGGTTCTAATTGAATCCCTTTGCTTGTCTTCCCTGATGGAAAGCCTAGGCGGGAGTGCGGGGGAAAGTGTGGTTTGGGCTCCAAAACCAAGTATTTGCGATGACCTCTCTATGGTTTGTGGAGGTGTTTAAACTACATCCCTAACCTGGGAACACCTGTGCCCCCATAAAGATCCGTGGAGTCTGTTTCCACACCTCCAGCACACACACGAACACTTGCACAGTTACCCTGAGAGTGGGCAGCCTCCTCCAACTGAGAGCAGGGCCTTGGTTCTTATAAAATCGCTTAACTGGTCTATGCTGTTTGGTTGCCTGATACGGAGTGCTGGGGAAAGGGTGGGTTGGGCTCTAAATCCAAGTATTAGCGAGTGCTTCTCCATGGGATTTGGAGGTTATTAACCAAAAGCCCACAACATGGGAATACCTGTGCTCCTTGAAAAAAGCGTGGACTCTGTATCCCCACCACCAGAACACACATGAAGAAGTTTTCTGCTATCCTGAGTGTGGGCTGGCAATTTCAGCTGACAGAAGCGGCTGGGTTCTAATAGAATCCCTTAGCTTGTAATCCCTGAGTGTTTCCCTAGGACTGACTCTGAGAGAAACCTGGGGGTTGGGCTTTGAGGCCAAATAGTAGCGAGTGTCCCCGATGGACTGAGGAAGTATTTAGATGAATTCTCCATAAAGGGAAACACCTGAGCACCCATTCATCTGCGTGGAGTGGGGCTTCAAATCTCCCCACCACACAAGGTTGGGTTCCAGTATCCTGAGGGTGGGGTAGTTCCTCCAACTGACATCAGCGTCTTGGTTTGAATAGAATCCCTTTGCTTGTCTTCCCTGATGGTTTGCCTAGGCCAGTGTGTGGTTGAAAGTGGGATTTGGGATCTAAAACTAAGTATTAGCGTGTGCCTCTCCATGGGTAGTGGAGATGTTTAAACTACATCCCGCAACTTGGGAATTACTGTGACCCCTGGAAAATGCGTGTGCTATGTTTCCCCACGTCCAGCACACACAGGAAGAAGTGTTCTGGGGTTGTGAGTGTTGGGAGGTTCCTCCAACAGACAGCAGCACCTGGGTTGTAATAGAATCCCTTAGCTTGACTTCCCTAAGTGTTTTCCTAGGCCTAGCAGTAAGCGATGTTGGGGGATGGGCTCTAAAGCCAAGTATTAGCGAGTGCATCTCTGTGGGTAGTGGAGGGTTTTAAACTACTTCCCCAACCTTGGAACACCTGTGCCCCATAAAGATGCGTGGAATCTGTTTCCCCACCTCCAGCACACACACGGAGACGTGCTCAGGTATCCTGATTGTGGGGAGGCTCCTCCAAATGACAGCAGCGCCTGGGTTCTAAAAGAATCCCTTAGCTTGTCTTCCCTGATGGCATGGCTAGGCTGGAGAGTGGGGGAAAGTGGGGGTTGGGCTCTAAACCAAGTATAAGCGAGAGCCTATCCATGGGATGTGTGTTTTTAACTTACAACCCACAACCATGAAATAAATGTGCCCCCTGAAAGATGCTTTGACTGTTTCCCAACATCCAGCACACACACGAAGATGTGTTCTTGTATTCTGAGTGTGGGGATGTTCCTCAAACTGACAGCAGCACCTGGATTCTATTAGTATCCCTTAGCTTCTGTTCCCTGAGTGTTCTTTTAGGCCAGGCCATGAGGGAAAGCTGGGGGTTGGGCTTGGAGGCCACGTAGCAGTGAGTGCCCCCTGATTCATTGAGGAAGTACTTTGAGGACTTCTCCCTAAAGGGAACACCTTTTCCTGCATTCATTTGGGTGCAGTGGGGCTGCACATCTCTCCCACACCTAAGAATGTGTTCTGGAATTCTGAGTGCAGGGAAGTTCCTCCAACTGACAGCAGCGCCTGGGTTCTAATTGAATCCCTTTGCTTGTCTTCCCTGATGGAAAGCCTAGGCGGGAGTGCGGGGGAAAGTGTGGTTTGGGCTCCAAAACCAAGTATTTGCGATGACCTCTCTATGGTTTGTGGAGGTGTTTAAACTACATCCCTAACCTGGGAACACCTGTGCCCCCATAAAGATCCGTGGAGTCTGTTTCCACACCTCCAGCACACACACGAACACTTGCACAGTTACCCTGAGAGTGGGCAGCCTCCTCCAACTGAGAGCAGGGCCTTGGTTCTTATAAAATCGCTTAACTGGTCTACGCTGTTTGGTTGCCTGATACGGAGTGCTGGGGAAAGGGTGGGTTGGGCTCTAAATCCAAGTATTAGCGAGTGCTTCTCCATGGGATTTGGAGGTTATTAACCAAAAGCCCACAACATGGGAATACCTGTGCTCCTTGAAAAAAGCGTGGACTCTGTATCCCCACCACCAGAACACACATGAAGAAGTTTTCTGCTATCCTGAGTGTGGGCTGGCAATTTCAGCTGACAGAAGCGGCTGGGTTCTAATAGAATCCCTTAGCTTGTAATCCCTGAGTGTTTCCCTAGGACTGACTCTGAGAGAAACCTGGGGGTTGGGCTTTGAGGCCAAATAGTAGCGAGTGTCCCCGATGGACTGAGGAAGTATTTAGATGAATTCTCCATAAAGGGAAACACCTGAGCACCCATTCATCTGCGTGGAGTGGGGCTTCAAATCTCCCCACCACACAAGGTTGGGTTCCAGTATCCTGAGGGTGGGGTAGTTCCTCCAACTGACATCAGCGTCTTGGTTTGAATAGAATCCCTTTGCTTGTCTTCCCTGATGGTTTGCCTAGGCCAGTGTGTGGTTGAAAGTGGGATTTGGGATCTAAAACTAAGTATTAGCGTGTGCCTCTCCATGGGTAGTGGAGATGTTTAAACTACATCCCGCAACTTGGGAATTACTGTGACCCCTGGAAAATGCGTGTGCTATGTTTCCCCACGTCCAGCACACACAGGAAGAAGTGTTCTGGGGTTGTGAGTGTTGGGAGGTTCCTCCAACAGACAGCAGCACCTGGGTTGTAATAGAATCCCTTAGCTTGACTTCCCTAAGTGTTTTCCTAGGCCTAGCAGTAAGCGATGTTGGGGGATGGGCTCTAAAGCCAAGTATTAGCGAGTGCATCTCTGTGGGTAGTGGAGGGTTTTAAACTACTTCCCCAACCTTGGAACACCTGTGCCCCATAAAGATGCGTGGAATCTGTTTCCCCACCTCCAGCACACACACGGAGACGTGCTCAGGTATCCTGATTGTGGGGAGGCTCCTCCAAATGACAGCAGCGCCTGGGTCTAAAAGAATCCCTTAGCTTGTCTTCCCTGATGGCATGGGTAGGCTGGAGGGTGGGGGAAAGTGGGGGTTGTGCTCTAAACCAAGTATAAGCGAGAGCCTATCCATGCGATGTGGGTTTTTAACCTACAACCCACAACCATGGAATAAATGTGCCCCCTGAAAGATGCTTTGGCTGTTTCCCTACATCCAGCACACACACGAAGATGTGTTCTGGTATTCTGAGTGTGGGGAATTTCCTCAAACTGACAGCAGCACCTGGATTCTATTAGTATCCCTTAGCTTCTGTTCCCTGAGTGTTCTTTTAGGCCAGGCCATGAGGGAAAGCTGGGGGTTGGGCTTGGAGGCCACGTAGCAGTGAGTGCCCCCTGATTCATTGAGGAAGTACTTAGAGGACTTCTCCCTAAAGGGAACACCTTTTCCTGCATTCATCTGGGTGCAGTGGGGCTGCACATCTCTCCCACACCTAACAATGTGTTCTGGAATTCTGAGTGCAGGGAAGTTCCTCCAACTGACAGCAGCGCCTATGTTCTAATTGAAACCCTTTGCTTGTCTTCCCTGATGGAAAGCCTAGGCGGGAGTGCGGGGGAAAGTGTGGTTTGGGCTCCAAAACCAAGTATTTGCGATGACCTCTCTATGGTTTGTGGAGGTGTTTAAACTACATCCCTAACCTGGGAACACCTGTGCCCCCATAAAGATCCGTGGAGTCTGTTTCCACACCTCCAGCACACACACGAACACTTGCACAGTTATCCTGAGAGTGGGCAGCCTCCTCCAACTGAGAGCAGGGCCTTGGTTCTTATAAAATCGCTTAACTTGTCTACCCTGTTTGGTTGCCTGATACGGAGTGCTGGGGAAAGTGTGGGTTGGGCTCTAAATCCAAGTATTAGCGAGTGCTTCTCCATGGGATTTGGAGGTTATTAACCAAAAGCCCACAACATGGGAATACCTGTGCTCCTTGAAAAAAGCGTGGACTCTGTATCCCCACCACCAGAACACACATGAAGAAGTTTTCTGCTCTCCTGAGTGTGGGCTGGCAATTTCAGGTGACAGAAGCGGCTGGGTTCTAATAGAATCCCTTAGCTTGTAATCCCTGAGTGTTTCCCTAGGACTGACTCTGAGAGAAACCTGGGGGTTGGGCTTTGAGGCCAAATAGTAGCGAGTGTCCCCGATGGACTGAGGAAGTATTTAGATGAATTCTCCATAAAGGGAAACACCTGAGCACCCATTCATTTGCGTGGAGTGGGGCTTCAAATCTCCCCACCACACAAGGTTGGGTTCCAGTATCCTGAGGGTGGGGTAGTTCCTCCAACTGACATCAGCGTCTTGGTTTGAGTAGAATCCCTTTGCTTGTCTTCCCTGATGGTTTGCCTAGGCCAGTGTGTGGTTGAAAGTGGGATTTGGGATCTAAAACTAAGTATTAGCGTGTGCCTCTCCATGGGTAGTGGAGATGTTTAAACTACAACCCACAACTTGGGAATTACTGTGACCCCTGAAAAATGCGTGTGCTTTGTTTCCCCACGTCCAGCACACACAGGAAGAAGTGTTCTGGGGTTCTGAGAGTGGGGAGGTTCCTCCAACAGACAGCAGCACCTGGGTTGTAATAGAATCCCTTAGCTTGACTTCCCTAAGTGTTTTCCTAGGCCTAGCAGTAAGCGATGGTGGGGGATGGGCTCTAAAGCCAAGTATTAGCGAGTGCATCTCTGTGGGTAGTGGAGGGTTTTAAACTACTTCCCCAACCTTGAAACACCTGTGCCCCATAAAGATGCGTGGAATCTGTTTCCCCACCTCCAGCACACACACGGAGACGTGCTCAGGTATCCTGATTGTGGGGAGGCTCCTCCAAATGACAGCAGCGCCTGGGTTCAAAAAGAATCCCTTAGCTTGTCTTCATTGATGGCTTGACAAGGCTGCAGAGTGGGGGAAAGTGGGGGTTGGGCTCTAAACCAAGTATAAGCGACAGCCTATCCATGGGATGTGGGTTTTTAACCTACAACCCACAACCATGGAATAAATGTGCCCCCTGAAAGATGCTTTGACTGTTTCCCTACATCCAGCACACACACGAAGATGTGTTCTTGTATTCTGAGTGTGGGGAAGTTCCTCAAACTGACAGCAGCACCTGGATTCTATTAGTATCCCTTAGCTTCTGTTCCCTGAGTGTTCTTTTAGGCCAGGACATGAGGGAAAGCTGGGGGTTGGGCTTGGAGGTCACGTAGCAGTGAGTGCCCCCTGATCCATTGTGGAAGTACTTAGAGGACTTCTCCCTAAAGGGAACACCTTTTCCTGCATTCATCTGGGTGCAGTGGGGCTGCACATCTCTCCCACACCTAAGAATGTGTTCTGGAATTCTGAGTGCAGGGAAGTTCCTCCAACTGACAGCAGCGCCTGGGTTCTAATTGAATCCATTTGCTTGTCTTCCCTGATGGAAAGCCTAGGCGGGAGTGCGGGGGAAAGTGTGGTTTGGGCTCCAAAACCCAGTATTTGCGATGACCTCTCTATGGTTTGTGGAGGTGTTTAAACTACATCCCTAACCTGGGAACACCTGTGCCCCCATAAAGATCCGTGGAGTCTGTTTCCACACCTCCAGCACACACACGAACACTTGCACAGTTATCCTGAGAGTGGGCAGCCTCCTCCAACTGAGAGCAGGGCCTTGGTTCTTATAAAATCGCTTAACTTGTCTACCCTGTTTGGTTGCCTGATACGGAGTGCTGGGGAAAGGGTGGGTTGGGCTCTAAATCCAAGTATTAGTGAGTGCTTCTCCATGGGATTTGGAGGTTATTAACCAAAAGCCCACAACATGGGAATACCTGTGCTCCTTGAAAAAAGCGTGGACTCTGTATCCCCACCACCAGAACACACTTGAAGAATTTTTCTGCTATTCTGAGTGTGGGCTGGCAATTTCAGGTGAAAGAAGTGGCTGGGTTCTAATAGAACCCCTTAGCTTGTAATCCCTGAGTGTTTCCCTAGGACTGACTCTGAGAGAAACCTGGAGGATGGGCTTTGAGGCCAAATAGTAGCGAGTGTCCCCGATGGAATGAGGAAGTATTTAGATGAATTCTCCATAAAGGGAAACACCTGAGCACCCATTCATCTGCGTGGAGTGGGGCTTCAAATCTCCCCACCACACAAGGTTGGGTTCCAGTATCCTGAGGGTGGGGTAGTTCCTCCAACTGACATCAGCATCTTGGTTTGTATAGAATCCCTTTCCTTATCTTCCCTGATGGTTTGCCTAGGCCAGTGTGTGGTTGAAAGTGGGATTTGGGATCTAAAACTAAGTATTAGCGTGTGCCTCTCCATGGGTAGTGGAGATGTTTAAACTACAACCCACAACTTGGGAATTACTGTGACCCCTGAAAAATGCGTGTGCTATGTTTCCCCACGTCCAGCACACACAGGAAGAAGTGTTCTGGGGTTCTGAGTGTGGGGAGGTTCCTCCAACAGACAGCAGCACCTGGGTTTTAATAGAATCCCTTAGCTTGACTTCCCTAAGTGTTTTCCTAGGCCTAGCAGTAAGCGATGGTGGGTAATGGGCTCTAAAACCAAGTATTAGTGAGTGCATCTCTGTGGGTAGTGGAGGGTTTTAAACTACTTCCCCAACCTTGGAACACCTGTGCCCCATAAAGATGCGTGGAATCTGTTTCCCCACCTCCAGCACACACACGGAGACGTGCTCAGGTATCCTGATTGTAGGGAGGCTCCTCCAAATGACAGCAGCGCCTGGGTTCTAAAAGAATCCCTTAGCTTGCCTTCCCTGATGGCTTGACTAGGCTGGAGAGTGGGGGAAAGTGGGGGTTGGGCTCTAAACCAAGTATAAGCGAGAGCCTATCCATGGGATGTGGGTTTTTAACCTACAACCCACAACCATGGAATAAATGTGCCCCCTGAAAGATGCTTTGACTGTTTCCCTACATTCAGCACACACACGAAGATGTGTTCTGGTATTCTGAGTGTGGGGAAGTTCCTCAAACTGACAGCAGCACCTGGATTCTATTAGTATCCCTTAGCTTCTGTTCCCTGAGTGTACTCTTAGACCAGGCCATGAGGGAAAGCTGGGGGTTGGGCTTGGAGGCCACGTAGCATTGAGTGCCCCCTGATCCATTGAGGAAGTACTTAGAGGACTTCTCCCTAAAGGGAACACCTTTTCCTGCATTCATCTGGGTGCAGTGGGGCTGCACATCTCTCCCACACCTAAGAATGTGTTCTGGAATTCTGAGTGCAGGGAAGTTCCTCCAACTGACAGTAGCGCCTGGGTTCTAATTGAATCCCTTTGCTTGTCTTCCCTGATGGAAAGCCTAGGCGGGAGTGCGGGGGAAAGTGTGGTTTGGGCTCCAAAACCAAGTATTTGCGATGACCTCTCTATGGTTTGTGGAGGTGTTTAAACTACATCCCTAACCTGGGAACACCTGTGCCCCCATAAAGATCCGTGGAGTCTGTTTCCACACCTCCAGCACACACACGAACACTTGCACAGTTACCCTGAGAGTGGGCAGCCTCCTCCAACTGAGAGCAGGGCCTTGGTTCTTATAAAATCGCTTAACTTGTCTACCCTGTTTGGTTGCCTGATACGGAGTGCTGGGGAAAGGGTGGGTTGGGCTCTAAATCCAAGTATTAGCGAGTGCTTCTCCATGGGATTTGGAGGTTATTAACCAAAAGCCCACAACATGGGAATACCTGTGCTCCTTGAAAAAAGCGTGGACTCTGTATCCCCACCACCAGAACACACATGAAGAAGTTTTCTGCTATCCTGAGTGTGGGCTGGCAATTTCAGCTGACAGAAGCGGCTGGGTTCTAATAGAATCCCTTAGCTTGTAATCCCTGAGTGTTTCCCTAGGACTGACTCTGAGAGAAACCTGGGGGTTGGGCTTTGAGGCCAAATAGTAGCGAGTGTCACCGATGGACTGAGGAAGTATTTAGATGAATTCTCCATAAAGGGAAACACCTGAGCACCCATTCATCTGCGTGGAGTGGGGCTTCAAATCTCCCCACCACACAAGGTTGGGTTCCAGTATCCTGAGTGTGGGGTAGTTCCTCCAACTGACATCAGCGTCTTGGTTTGAATAGAATCCCTTTGCTTGTCTTCCCTGATGGTTTGCCTAGGCCAGTGTGTGGTGGAAAGTGGGATTTGGGATCTAAAACTAAGTATTAGCGTGTGCCTCTCCATGGGTAGTGGAGATGTTTAAACTACAACCCACAACTTGGGAATTACTGTGACCCCTGAAAAATGCGTGTGCTATGTTTCCCCACGTCCAGCACACACAGGAAGAAGTGTTCTGGGGTTCTGAGTGTGGGGAGGTTCCTCCAACAGACAGCAGCACCTGGGTTTTAATAGAATCCCTTAGCTTGACTTCCCTAAGTGTTTTCCTAGGCCTAGCAGTAAGCGATGGTGGGTAATGGGCTCTAAAACCAAGTATTAGTGAGTGCATCTCTGTGGGTAGTGGAGGGTTTTAAACTACTTCCCCAACCTTGGAACACCTGTGCCCCATAAAGATGCGTGGAATCTGTTTCCCCACCTCCAGCACACACACGGAGACGTGCTCAGGTATCCTGATTGTAGGGAGGCTCCTCCAAATGACAGCAGCGCCTGGGTTCTAAAAGAATCCCTTAGCTTGCCTTCCCTGATGGCTTGACTAGGCTGGAGAGTGGGGGAAAGTGGGGGTTGGGCTCTAAACCAAGTATAAGCGAGAGCCTATCCATGGGATGTGGGTTTTTAACCTACAACCCACAACCATGGAATAAATGTGCCCCCTGAAAGATGCTTTGACTGTTTCCCTACATTCAGCACACACACGAAGATGTGTTCTGGTATTCTGAGTGTGGGGAAGTTCCTCAAACTGACAGCAGCACCTGGATTCTATTAGTATCCCTTAGCTTCTGTTCCCTGAGTGTACTCTTAGACCAGGCCATGAGGGAAAGCTGGGGGTTGGGCTTGGAGGCCACGTAGCATTGAGTGCCCCCTGATCCATTGAGGAAGTACTTAGAGGACTTCTCCCTAAAGGGAACACCTTTTCCTGCATTCATCTGGGTGCAGTGGGGCTGCACATCTCTCCCACACCTAAGAATGTGTTCTGGAATTCTGAGTGCAGGGAAGTTCCTCCAACTGACAGTAGCGCCTGGGTTCTAATTGAATCCCTTTGCTTGTCTTCCCTGATGGAAAGCCTAGGCGGGAGTGCGGGGGAAAGTGTGGTTTGGGCTCCAAAACCAAGTAGTTGCGATGACCTCTCTATGGTTTGTGGAGGTGTTTAAACTACATCCCTAACCTGGGAACACCTGTGCCCCCATAAAGATCCGTGGAGTCTGTTTCCACACCTCCAGCACACACACGAACACTTGCACAGTTACCCTGAGAGTGGGCAGCCTCCTCCAACTGAGAGCAGGGCCTTGGTTCTTATAAAATCGCTTAACTTGTCTACCCTGTTTGGTTGCCTGATACGGAGTGCTGGGGAAAGGGTGGGTTGGGCTCTAAATCCAAGTATTAGCGAGTGCTTCTCCATGGGATTTGGAGGTTATTAACCAAAAGCCCACAACATGGGAATACCTGTGTTCCTTGAAAAAAGCGTGGACTCTGTATCCCCACCACCAGAACACACATGAAGAAGTTTTCTGCTATCCTGAGTGTGGGCTGGCAATTTCAGGTGACAGAAGCGGCTGGGTTCTAATAGAATCCCTTAGCTTGTAATCCCTGAGTGTTTCCCTAGGACTGACTCTGAGAGAAACCTGGGGGTTGGGCTTTGAGGCCAAATAGTAGCGAGTGTCCCCGATGGACTGAGGAAGTATTTAGATGAATTCTCCATAAAGGGAAACACCTGAGCACCCATTCATCTGCGTGGAGTGGGGCTTCAAATCTCCCCACCACACAAGGTTGGGTTCCAGTATCCTGAGGGTGGGGTAGTCCCTCCAACTGACATCAGCGTCTTGGTTTGAATAGAATCCCTTTGCTTGTCTTCCCTGATGGTTTGCCTAGGCCAGTGTGTGGTTGAAAGTGGGATTTGGGATCTAAAACTAAGTATTAGCGTGTGCCTCTCCATGGGTAGTGGAGATGTTTAAACTACAACCCACAACTTGGGAATTACTGTGACCCCTGAAAAATGCGTGTGCTATGTTTCCCCACGTCCAGCACACACAGGAAGAAGTGTTCTGGGGTTGTGAGTGTGGGGAGGTTCCTCCAACAGACAGCAGCACCTGGGTTGTAATAGAATCCCTTAGCTTGACTTCCCTAAGTGTTTTCCTAGGCCTAGCAGTAAGCGATGGTGGGGGATGGGCTCTAAAGCCAAGTATTAGCGAGTGCATCTCTGTGGGTAGTGGAGGGTTTTAAACTACTTCCCCAACCTTGGAACACCTGTGCCCCATAAAGATGCGTGGAATCTGTTTCCCCACCTCCAGCACACACACGGAGACGTGCTCAGGTATCCTGATTGTGGGGAGGCTCCTCCAAATGACAGCAGCGCCTGGGTTCTAAAAGAATCCCTTAGCTTGTCTTCCCTGATGGCTTGACAAGGCTGGAGAGTGGGGGAAAGTGGGGGTTGGGCTCTAAACCAAGTATAAGCGAGAGCCTATCCATGGGATGTGGGTTTTTAACCTACAACCCACAACCATGGAATAAATGTGCCCCCTGAAAAATGCTTTGACTGTTTCCCTACATCCAGCACACACACGAAGATGTGTTCTGGTATTCTGAGTGTGGGGAAGTTCCTCAAACTGACAGCAGCACCTGGATTCTATTAGTATCCCTTAGCTTCTGTTCCCTGAGTGTTCTTTTAGGCCAGGCCATGAGGGAAAGCTGGGGGTTGGGCTTGGAGGCCACGTAGCAGTGAGTGCCCCCTGATCCATTGAGGAAGTACTTAGAGGACTTCTCCCTAAAGGGAACACCTTTTCCTGCATTCATCTGGGTGCAGTGGGGCTGCACATCTCTCCCACACCTAAGAATGTGTTCTGGAATTCTGAGTGCAGGGAAGTTCCTCCAACTGACAGCAGCGCCTGGGTTCTAATTGAATCCCTTTGCTTGTCTTCCCTGATGGAAAGCCTAGGCGGGAGTGCGGGGGAAAGTGTGGTTTGGGCTCCAAAACCAAGTATTTGCGATGACCTCTCTATGGTTTGTGGAAGTGTTTAAACTACATCCCTAACCTGGGAACACCTGTGCCCACATAAAGATCCGTGGAGTCTGTTTCCACACCTGCAGCACACACACGAACACTTGCACAGTTATCCTGAGAGTGGGCAGCCTCCTCCAACTGAGAGCAGGGCCTTGGTTCTTATAAAATCGCTTAACTTGTCTACCCTGTTTGGTTGCCTGATACGGAGTGCTGGGGAAAGGGTGGGTTGGGCTCTAAATCCAAGTATTAGCGAGTGCTTCTCCATGGGATTTGGAGGTTATTAACCAAAAGCCCACAACATGGGAATACCTGTGCTCCTTGAAAAAGCGTGGACTCTGTATCCCCACCACCAGAACACACATGAAGAAGTTTTCTGCTATCCTGAGTGTGGGCTGGCAATTTCAGGTGACAGAAGCGGCTGGGTTCTAATAGAATCCCTTAGCTTGTAATCCCTGAGTGTTTCCCTAGGACTGACTCTGAGAGAAACCTGGGGGTTGGGCTTTGAGGCCAAATAGTAGCGAGTGTCCCCGATGGACTGAGGAAGTATTTAGATGAATTCTCCATAAAGGGAAACACCTGAGCACCCATTCATCTGCGTGGAGTGGGGCTTCAAATCTCCCCACCACACAAGGTTGGGTTCCAGTATCCTGAGGGTGGGGTAGTTCCTCCAACTGAAATCAGCGTCTTGGTTTGAATAGAATCCCTTGCTTGTCTTCCCTGATGGTTTGCCTAGGCCAGGGTGTGGTTGAAAGTGGGATTTGGGATCTAAAACTAAGTATGAGCGTGTTCCTCTCCATGGGTAGTGGAGATGTTTAAACTACAACCCACAACTTGGGAATTACTGTGACCCCTGAAAAATGCATGTGCTATGTTTCCCCACGTCCAGCACACACAGGAAGAAGTGTTCTGGGGTTCTGAGTGTGGGGAGGTTCCTCCAACAGACAGCAGCACCTGGGTTGTAATAGAATCCCTTAGCTTGACTTCCCTAAGTGTTTTCCTAGGCCGAGCAGTAAGCGATGGTGGGGGATGGGCTCTAAAGCCAAGTATTAGCGAGTGCATCTCTGTGGGTAGTGGAGGGTTTTAAACTACTTCCCCAACCTTGGAACACCTGTGCCCCATAAAAATGCGTGGAATCTGTTTCCCCACCTCCAGCCCACACACGGAGACGTGCTCAGGTATCCTGATTGTGGGGAGGCTCCTCCAAATTACAGCAGCGCCTGGGTTCTAAAAGAATCCCTTAGCTTGTGTTCCCTGATGGCATGGCTAGGCTGGAGAGTGGGGGAAAGTGGGGGTTGGGCTCTAAACCAAGTATAAGCGAGAGCCTATCCATGGGATGTGGGTTTTTAAACTACAACCCACAACCATGGAATAAATGTGCCCCCTGAAATATGCTTTGACTGTTTCCCTACATCTAGCACACACACGAAGATGTGTTCTGGTATTCTGAGTGTGGGGAAGTTCCTCAAACTGACAGCAGCACCTGGATTCTATTAGTATCCCTTAGCTTCTGTTCCCTGAGTGTTCTTTTAGGCCAGGCCATGAGGGAAAGCTGGGGGTTGGGCTTGGAGGCCACGTAGCAGTGAGTGCCCCCTGATCCATTGAGGAAGTACTTAGAGGACTTCTCCCTAAACGGAACACCTTTTCCTCCATTCATCTGGGTGCAGTGGGGCTGCACATCTCTCCCACACCTAAGAATGTGTTCTGGAATTCTGAGTGCAGGGAAGTTCCTCCAACTGACAGCAGCGCCTGGGTTCTAATTGAATCCATTTGCTTGTCTTCCTTGATGGAAAGCCTAGGCGGGAGTGCGGGGGAAAGTGTGGTTTGGGCTCCAAAACCAAGTATTTGCGATGACCTCTCTATGGTTTGTGGAGGTGTTTAAACTACATCCCTAACCTGGGAACACCTGTGCCCACATAAAGATCCGTGGAGTCTGTTTCCACACCTCCAGCACACACACGAACACTTGCACAGTTATCCTGAGAGTGGGCAGCCTCCTCCAACTGAGAGCAGGGCCTTGGTTCTTATAAAATCGCTTAACTTGTCTACCCTGTTTGGTTGCCTGATACGGAGTGCTGGGGAAAGGGTGGGTTGGGCTCTAAATCCAAGTATTAGCGAGTGCTTCTCCATGGGATTTGGAGGTTATTAACCAAAAGCCCACAACATGGGAATACCTGTGCTCCTTGAAAAAAGCGTGGACTCTGTATCCCCACCACCAGAACACACATGAAGAAGTTTTCTGCTCTCCTGAGTGTGGGCTGGCAATTTCAGGTGACAGAAGCGGCTGGGTTCTAATAGAATCCCTTAGCTTGTAATCCCTGAGTGTTTCCCTAGGACTGACTCTGAGAGAAACCTGGGGGTTGGGCTTTGAGGCCAAATAGTAGCGAGTGTCCCCGATGGAGTGAAGAAGTGTTTAGATGAATTCTCCATAAAGGGAAACACCTGAGCACCCATTCATCTGCGTGGAGTGGGGCTACAAATCTCCCCACCACACAAGGTTGGGTTCCAGTATCCTGAGGGTGGGGTAGTTCCTCCAAATGACATCAGCGTCTTGGTTTGTATAGAATCCCTTTGCTTGTCTTCCCTGATGGTTTGCCTAGGCCAGGGTGTGGTTGAAAGTGGGATTTGGGATCTAAAACTAAGTATGAGCGTGTGCCTCTCCATGGGTAGTGGAGATGTTTAAACTACAACCCACAACTTGGGAATTACTGTGACCCCTGAAAAATGCGTGTGCTATGTTTCCCCACGTCCAGCACACACAGGAAGAAGTGTTCTGGGGTTCTGAGTGTGGGGAGGTTCCACCAACAGACAGCAGCACCTGGGTTGTAATAGAATCCCTTAGCTTGACTTCCCTAAGTGTTTTCCTAGGCCTAGCAGTAAGCGATGGTGGGGGATGGGCTCTAAAGCCAAGTATTAGCGAGTGCATCTCTGTGGGTAGTGGAGGGTTTTAAACTACTTCCCCAACCTTGGAACACCTGTGCCCCATAAAGATGCGTGGAATCTGTTTCCCCACCTCCAGCACACACACGGAGACGTGCTCAGGTATCCTGATTGTGGGGAGGCTCCTCCAAATGACAGCAGCGCCTGGGTTCTAAAAGAATCCCTTAGCTTGTATTCCCTGATGGCATGCCTAGGCTGGAGAGTGGGGGAAAGTGGGGGTTGGGCTCTTAACCAAGTATTAGCGAGAGCTTATCTATGGGATGTGGGTTTTTAACCTACAACCCACAACCATGGAATAAATGTGCCCCCTGAAGATGCTTTGAATGTTTCCCTACATCCAGCACACACACGAAGATGTGTTCTGGTATTCTGAGTGTGGGGAAGTTCCTCAAACTGACAGCAGCACCTGGATTCTATTAGTATCCCTTAGTTTCTGTTCCCTGAGTGTTTTCTTAGACCAGGCCATGAGGGAAAGCTGGGGGTTGGGCTTGGAGGCCACGTAGCAGTGAGTGCCCCCTGATCCATTGAGGAAGTACTTAGAGGACTTCTCCCTAAACGGAACACCTTTTCCTGCATTCATCTGGGTGCAGTGGGGCTGCACATCTCTCCCACACCTAAGAATGTGTTCTGGAATTCTGAGTGCAGGGAAGTTCCTCCAACTGACAGCAGCGCCTGGGTTCTAATTGAATCCCTTTGCTTGTCTTCCCTGATGGAAAACCTAGGCGGGAGTGCGGGGGAAAGTGTGGTTTGGGCTCCAAAACCAAGTATTTGCGATGACCTCTCTATGGTTTGTGGAGGTGTTTAAACTACATCCCTAACCTGGGAACACCTGTGCCCCCATAAAGATCCGTGGAGTCTGTTTCCACACCTGCAGCACACACACGAACACTTGCACAGTTATCCTGAGAGTGGGCAGCCTCCTCCAACTGAGAGCAGGGCCTTGGTTCTTATAAAATCGCTTAACTTGTCTACCCTGTTTGGTTGCCTGATACGGAGTGCTGGGGAAAGGGTGGGTTGGGCTCTAAATCCAAGTATTAGCGAGTGCTTCTCCATGGGATTTGGAGGTTATTAACCAAAAGCCCACAACATGGGAATACCTGTGCTCCTTGAAAAAAGCGTGGACTCTGTATCCCCACCACCAGAACACACATGAAGAAGTTTTCTGCTATCCTGAGTGTGGGCTGGCAATTTCAGGTGACAGAAGCGGCTGGGTTCTAATAGAATCCCTTAGCTTGTAATCCCTGAGTGTTTCCCTAGGACTGACTCTGAGAGAAACCTGGGGGTTGGGCTTTGAGGCCAAATAGTAGCGAGTGTCCCCGATGGACTGAGGAAGTATTTAGATGAATTCTCCATAAAGGGAAACACCTGAGCACCCATTCATCTGCGTGGAGTGGGGCTTCAAATCTCCCCACCACACAAGGTTGGGTTCCAGTATCCTGAGGGTGGGGTAGTTCCTCCAACTGACATCAGCGTCTTGGTTTGTATAGAATCCCTTTGCTTGTCTACCCTGATGGTTTGACTAGGCCAGTGTGTGGTTGAAAGTGGGATTTGGGATCTAAAACTAAGTATTAGCGTGTGCCTCTCCATGGGTAGTGGAGATGTTTAAACTACAACCCACAACTTGGGAATTACTGTGACCCCTGAAAAACGCGTGTGCTATGTTTCCTCACGTCCAGCACACACAGGAAGAAGTGTTCTGGGGTTCTGAGTGTGGGGAGGTTCCTCCAACAGACAGCAGCACCTGGGTTGTAATAGAATCCCTTAGCTTGACTTCCCTAAGTGTTTTCCTAGGCCTAGCAGTAAGCGATGGTGGGGGATGGGCTCTAAAGCCAAGTATTAGCGAGTGCATCTCTGTGGGTTGTGGAGGGTTTTAAAATACTTCCCCAACCTTGGAACACCTGTGCCCCATAAAGATGCGTGGAATCTGTTTCCCCACCTCCAGCACACACACGGAGACGTGCTCAGGTATCCTGATTGTGGGGAGGCTCCTCCAAATGACAGCAGCGCCTGGGTTCTAAAAGAATCCCTTAGCTTGTCTTCCCTGATGGCATGCCTAGGCTGGAGAGTGGGGGAAAGTGGGGGTTGGGCTCTAAACCAAGTATTAGCGAGATCCTATCCATGGGATGTGGGTTTGTAACTTACAACCCACAACCATGGAATAATTGTGCCCCCTGAAAGATGCTTTGACTGTTTCCCTACATCCAGCACACACACGAAGATATGTTCTTGTATTCTGAGTGTGGGGAAGTTCCTCAAACTGACAGCAGCACCTGGATTCTATTAGTATCCCTTAGCTTCTGTTCCCTGAGTGTTCTTTTAGGCCAGGCCATGAGGGAAAGCTGGGGGTTGGGCTTGGAGGCCACGTAGCAGTGAGTGCCCCCTGATCCATTGAGGAAGTACTTTGAGGACTTGTCCCTAAAGGGAACACCTTTTCCTCCATTCATCTGGGTGCAGTGGGGCTGCACAACTCTCCCACACCTAAGAATGTGTTCTGGAATTCTGAGTGCAGGGAAGTTCCTCCAACTGACAGCAGCGCCTGGGTTCTAATTGAATCCCTTTGCTTGTCTTCCCTGATGGAAAGCCTAGGCGGGAGTGCAGGGGAAAGTGTGGTTTGGGCTCCAAAACCAAGTATTTGCGGTGACCTCTCTATGGTTTGTGGAGGTGTTTAAACTACATCCCTAACCTGGGAACACCTGTGCCCCCATAAAGATCCGTGGAGTCTGTTTCCACACCTGCAGCACACACACGAACACTTGCACAGTTATCCTGAGAGTGGGCAGCCTCCTCCAACTGAGAGCAGGGCCTTGGTTCTTATAAAATCGCTTAACTTGTCTACCCTGTTTGGTTGCCTGATACGGAGTGCTGGGGAAAGGGTGGGTTGGGCTCTAAATCCAAGTATTAGCGAGTGCTTCTCCATGGGATTTGGAGGTTATTAACCAAAAGCCCACAACATGGGAATACCTGTGCTCCTTGAAAAAAGCGTGGACTCTGTATCCCCACCACCAGAACACACATGAAGAAGTTTTCTGCTATCCTGAGTGTGGGCTGGCAATTTCAGGTGACAGAAGCGGCTGGGTTCTAATAGAATCCCTTAGCTTGTAATCCCTGAGTGTTTCCCTAGGACTGACTCTGAGAGAAACCTGGGGGTTGGGCTTTGAGGCCAAATAGTAGCGAGTGTCCCCGATGGACTGAGGAAGTATTTAGATGAATTCTCCATAAAGGGAAACACCTGAGCACCCATTCATCTGCGTGGAGTGGGGCTTCAAATCTCCCCACCACACAAGGTTGGGTTCCAGTATCCTGAGGGTGGGGTAGTTCCTCCAACTGACATCAGCGTCTTGGTTTGTATAGAATCCCTTTGCTTGTCTACCCTGATGGTTTGACTAGGCCAGTGTGTGGTTGAAAGTGGGATTTGGGATCTAAAACTAAGTATTAGCGTGTGCCTCTCCATGGGTAGTGGAGATGTTTAAACTACAACCCACAACTTGGGAATTACTGTGACCCCTGAAAAACGCGTGTGCTATGTTTCCTCACGTCCAGCACACACAGGAAGAAGTGTTCTGGGGTTCTGAGTGTGGGGAGGTTCCTCCAACAGACAGCAGCACCTGGGTTGTAATAGAATCCCTTAGCTTGACTTCCCTAAGTGTTTTCCTAGGCCTAGCAGTAAGCGATGGTGGGGGATGGGCTCTAAAGCCAAGTATTAGCGAGTGCATCTCTGTGGGTTGTGGAGGGTTTTAAAATACTTCCCCAACCTTGGAACACCTGTGCCCCATAAAGATGCGTGGAATCTGTTTCCCCACCTCCAGCACACACACGGAGACGTGCTCAGGTATCCTGATTGTGGGGAGGCTCCTCCAAATGACAGCAGCGCCTGGGTTCTAAAAGAATCCCTTAGCTTGTCTTCCCTGATGGCATGCCTAGGCTGGAGAGTGGGGGAAAGTGGGGGTTGGGCTCTAAACCAAGTATTAGCGAGATCCTATCCATGGGATGTGGGTTTTTAACTTACAACCCACAACCATGGAATAATTGTGCCCCCTGAAAGATGCTTTGACTGTTTCCCTACATCCAGCACACACACGAAGATATGTTCTTGTATTCTGAGTGTGGGGAAGTTCCTCAAACTGACAGCAGCACCTGGATTCTATTAGTATCCCTTAGCTTCTGTTCCCTGAGTGTTCTTTTAGGCCAGGCCATGAGGGAAAGCTGGGGGTTGGGCTTGGAGGCCACGTAGCAGTGAGTGCCCCCTGATCCATTGAGGAAGTACTTTGAGGACTTGTCCCTAAAGGGAACACCTTTTCCTCCATTCATCTGGGTGCAGTGGGGCTGCACAACTCTCCCACACCTAAGAATGTGTTCTGGAATTCTGAGTGCAGGGAAGTTCCTCCAACTGACAGCAGCGCCTGGGTTCTAATTGAATCCCTTTGCTTGTCTTCCCTGATGGAAAGCCTAGGCGGGAGTGCAGGGGAAAGTGTGGTTTGGGCTCCAAAACCAAGTATTTGCGGTGACCTCTCTATGGTTTGTGGAGGTGTTTAAACTACATCCCTAACCTGGGAACACCTGTGCCCCCATAAAGATCCGTGGAGTCTGTTTCCACACCTGCAGCACACACACGAACACTTGCACAGTTATCCTGAGAGTGGGCAGCCTCCTCCAACTGAGAGCAGGGCCTTGGTTCTTATAAAATCGCTTAACTTGTCTACCCTGTTTGGTTGCCTGATACGGAGTGCTGGGGAAAGGGTGGGTTGGGCTCTAAATCCAAGTATTAGCGAGTGCTTCTCCATGGGATTTAGAGGTTATTAACCAAAAGCCCACAACATGGGAATACCTGTGCTCCTTGAAAAAAGCGTGGACTCTGTATCCCCACCACCAGAACACACATGAAGAAGTTTTCTGCTATCCTGAGTGTGGGCTGGCAATTTCAGGTGACAGAAGCGGCTGGGTTCTAATAGAATCCCTTAGCTTGTAATCCCTGAGTGTTTCCCTAGGACTGAATCTGAGAGAAACCTGGGGGTTGGGCTTTGAGGCCAAATAGTAGCGAGTGTCCCTGATGGACTGAGGAAGTATTTAGATGAATTCTCCATAAAGGGAAACACCTGAGCACCCATTCATCTGCGTGGAGTGGGGCTTCAAATCTCCCCACCACACAAGGTTGTGTTCCAGTATCCTGAGGGTGGGGTAGTTCCTCCAACTGACATCAGCGTCTTGGTTTGAATAGAATCCCTTTGCTTGTCTTCCCTGATGGTTTGCCTAGGCCAGTGTGTGGTTGAAAGTGGGATTTGGGATCTAAAACTAAGTATTAGCGTGTGCCTCTCCATGGGTAGTGGAGATGTTTAAACTACAACCCACAACTTGGGAATTACTGTGACCCCTGAAAAATGCGTGTGCTATGTTTCCCCACGTCCAGCACACACAGGAAGAAGTGTTCTGGGGTTCTGAGTGTGGGGAGGTTCCTCCAACAGACAGCAGCACCTGGGTTGTAATAGAATCCCTTAGCTTGACTTCCCTAAGTGTTTTCCTAGGCCTAGCAGTAAGCGATGGTGGGGGATGGGCTCTAAAGCCAAGTATTAGCGAGTGCATCTCTGTGGGTAGTGGAGGGTTTTAAACTACTTCCTCAACCTTGGAACACCTGTGCCCCATAAAGATGCGTGGAATCTGTTTCCCCTCCTCCAGCACACACACGGAGACGTGCTCAGGTATCCTGATTGTGGGGAGGCTCCTCCAAATGACAGCAGCGCCTGGGTTCTAAAAGAATCCCTTAGCTTGTCTTCCCTGATGGCATGCCTAGGCTGGAGAGTGGGGGAAAGTGGGGGTTGGGCTCTAAACCAAGTATAAGCGAGAGCCTATCCATGGGATGTGGGTTTTTAACCTACAACCCACAACCATGGAATAAATGTGCCCCCTGAAAGATGCTTTGACTGTTTCCCTACATCCAGCACACACACGAAGATGTGTTCTGGTATTCTGAGTGTGGGGAAGTTCCTCAAACTGACAGCAGCACCTGGATTCTATTAGTATCCCTTAGCTTCTGTTCCCTGAGTGTTCTTTTAGGCCAGGCCATGAGGGAAAGCTGGGGGTTGGGCTTGGAGGCCACGTAGCAGTGAGTGCCCCCTGATCCATTGAGGAAGTACTTAGAGGACTTCTCCCTAAAGGGAACACCTTTTCCTCCATTCATCTGGGTGCAGTGGGGCTGCACAACTCTCCCACACCTAAGAATGTGTTCTGGAATTTTGAGTGCAGGGAAGTTCCTCCAACTGACAGCAGCGCCTGGGTTCTAATTGAATACCTTTGCTTGTCTTCCCTGATGGAAAGCCTAGGCGGGAGTGCGGGGGAAAGTGTGGTTTGGGCTCCAAAACCAAGTATTTGCGATGACCTCTCTATGGTTTGTGGAGGTGTTTAAACTACATCCCTAACCTGGGAACACCTGTGCTCCCATAAAGATCCGTGGAGTCTGTTTCCACACCTCCAGCACACACACGAACACTTGCACAGTTATCCTGAGAGTGGGCAGCCTCCTCCAACTGAGAGCAGGGCCTTGGTTCTTATAAAATCGCTTAACTTGTCTACCCTGTTTGGTTGCCTGATACGGAGTGCTGGGGAAAGGGTGGGTTGGGCTCTAAATCCAAGTATTAGCGAGTGCTCCTCCATGGGATTTGGAGGTTATTAACCAAAAGCCCACAACATGGGAATACCTGTGCTCCTTGAAAAAAGCGTGGACTCTGTATCCCCACCACCAGAACACACATGAAGAAGTTTTCTGCTATCCTGAGTGTTGGCTGGCAATTTCAGGTGACAGAAGCGGCTGGGTTCTAATAGAATCCCTTAGCTTGTAATCCCTGAGTGTTTCCCTAGGACTGACTCTGAGAGAAACCTGGGGGTTGGGCTTTGAGGCCAAATAGTAGCGAGTGTCCCCGATGGACTGAGGAAGTATTTAGATGAATTCTCCATAAAGGGAAACACCTGAGCACCCATTCATCTGCGTGGAGTGGGTCTTCATATCTCCCCAACACACAAGGTTGGATTCCAGTATCCTGAGGGTGGGGTAGTTCCTCCAACTGACATCAGCGTCTTGGTTTGAATAGAATCCCTTTGCTTGTCTTCCCTGATGGTTTGCCTAGGCCAGTGTGTGGCTGAAAGTGGGATTTGGGATCTAAAACTAAGTATTAGCCTGTGCCTCTCCATGGGTAGTGGAGATGTTTAAACTACAAACCACAACTTGGGAATTACTGTGACCCCTGAAAAATGCGTGTGCTATGTTTCCCCACGTCCAGCACACACAGGAAGAAGTGTTCTGGGGTGTGAGTGTGGGGAGGTTCCTCCAACAGACAGCAGCACCTGGGTTGTAATAGAATCCCTTAGCTTGACTTCCCTAAGTGTTTTCCTAGGCCTAGCATTAAGCGATGGTGGGGGATGGGCTCTAAAGCCAAGTATTAGCGAGTGCATCTCTGTGGGTAGTGGAGGGCTTTAAACTACTTCCCCAAACTTGGAACACCTGTGCCCCATAAAGATGCGTGGAATCTGTTTCCCCACCTCCAGCACACACACGGAGACGTGCTCAGGTATCCTGATTGTGGGGAGGCTCCTCCAACTGACAGCAGCACCTGGGTTCTAAAAGAATCCCTTAGCTTGTCTTCTCTGATGGCATGCCTAGGCTGGAGAGTGGGGGAAAGTGGGGGTTGGGCTCTAAACCAAGTATAAGCGAGAGCCTATCCATGGGATGTGGGTTTTTAACCTACAACCCACAACCATGGAATAAATGTGCCCCCTGAAAGATGCTTTGACTGTTTCCCTATATCCAGCACACACACGAAGATGTTTTCTTGTATTCTGAGTGTGGGGAAGATCCTCAAACTGACAGCAGCCCCTGGATTCTATTAGTATCCTTTAGCTTCTGTTCCCTGAGTGTTTTCTTAAACCAGGCCATGAGGGAAAGCTGGGGGATGGGCTTGGAGGCCACGTAGCAGTGAGTGCCCCCTGATCCATTGAGTAAGTACTTAGAGGACTTCTCCCTAAACGGAACACCTTTTCCTGCATTCATCTGGGTGCAGTGGGGCTGCACATCTCTCCCACACCTAAGAATGTGTTCTGGAATCCTGAGTGCAGGGAAGTTCCTCCAACTGACAGCAGCGCCTGGGTTCTAATTGAATTCCTTTGCTTGACTTCCCTGACGGAAAGCCTAGGCGGGAGTGCGGGGAACAGTGTGGTTTGGGCTCCAAAACCAAGTATTTGCGATGACCTCTCTATGGTTTGTGGAGTTGTTTAAACTACATCCCTAACCTGGGAACACCTGTGCCCCCATAAAGATCCGTGGAGTCTGTTTCCACACCTCCAGCACACGCACGAACACTTGCACAGTTATCCTGAGAGTGGGCAGCCTCCTCCAACTGAGAGCAGGTCCTTGGTTCTTATAAAATCGCTTAACTTGTCTACCCTGTTTGGTTGCCTGATACGGAGTGCTGGGGAAAGGGTGGATTGGGCTCTAAATCCAAGTATTAGCGAGTGCTTCTCCATGGGATTTGGAGGTTATTAACCAAAAGCCCACAACATGGGAATACCTGTGCTCCTTGAAAAAAGCGTGGACTCTGTATCCCCACCACCAGAACACACATGAAGAAGTTTTCTGCTATCCTGAGTGTGGGCTGGCAATTTCAGGTGACAGAAGCGGCTGGGTTCTAATAGAATCCCTTAGCTTGTAATCCCTGAGTGTTTCCCTAGGACTGAATCTGAGAGAAACCTGGGGGTTGGGCTTTGAGGCCAAATAGTAGCGAGTGTCCCCGATGGACTGAGGAAGTATTTAGATGAATTCTCCATAAAGGGAAACACCTGAGCACCCATTCATCTGCGTGGAGTGGGGCTTCAAATCTCCCCACCACAAAAGGTTGGGTTCCAGTATCCTGAGGGTGGGGTAGTTCCTCCAACTGACATCAGCATCTTGGTTTGAATAGAATCCCTTTGCTTGTCTTCCCTGATGGTTTGCCTAGGCCAGTGTGTGGTTGAAAGTGGGATTTGGGATCTAAAACTAAGAATTAGCGTGTGCCTCTCCATGGGTAGTGGAGATGTTTAAACTACAACCCACAACTTGGGAATTACTGTGACCCCTGAAAAATGCGTGTGCTATGTTTCCCCACGTCCAGCACACATAGGAAGAAGTGTTCTGGGGTTCTGAGTGTGGGGAGGTTCCTCCAACAGACAGCAGCACCTGGGTTGTAATAGAATCCCTTAGCTTGACTTCCCTAAGTGTTTTCCTAGGCCTAGCAGTAAGCGATGGTGGGGGATGGGCTCTAAAGCCAAGTATTAGCGAGTGCATCTCTGTGGGTAGTGGAGGGTTTTAAACTACTTCCCCAACCTTGGAACACCTGTGCCCCATAAAGATGCGTGGAATCTGTTTCCCCACCTCCAGCACACACACGGAGACGTGCTCAGGTATCCTGATTGTGGGGAGGCTCCTCCAAATGACAGCAGCGCCTGGGTTCTAAAAGAATCCCTTAGCTTGTCTTCCCTGATGGCATGCCTAGGCTGGAGAGTGGGGGAAAGTGGGGGTTGGGCTCTAAACCAAGTATAAGCGAGAGCCTATCCATGGGATGTGGGTTTTTAACCTACAACCCACAACCATGGAATAAATGTGCCCCCTGAAAGATGCTTTGACTGTTTCCCTACATCCAGCACACACACGAAGATGTGTTCTGGTATCCTGAGTGTGGGGAAGTTCCTCAAACTGACAGCAGCACCTGGATTCTATTAGTATCCCTTAGCTTCTGTTCCCTGAGTGTTCTTTTAGGCCAGGCCATGAGGGAAAGCTGGGGGTTGGGCTTGGAGGCCACGTAGCAGTGAGTGCCCCCTGATCCATTGAGGAAGTACTTAGAAGACTTGTCCCTAAAGGGAACAACTTTTCCTGCATTCATCTGGGTGCAGTGGGGCTGCACAACTCTCCCACACCTAAGAATGTGTTCTGGAATTCTGAGTGCAGGGAAGTTCCTCCAACTGACAGCAGCGCCTGGGTTCTAATTGAATCCCTTTGCTTGTCTTCCCTGATGGAAAGCCTAGGCGGGAGTGCGGGGGAAAGTGTGGTTTGGGCTCCAAAACCAAGTATTTGCGATGACCTCTCTATGGTTTGTGGAGGTGTTTAAACTACATCCCTAACCTGGGAACACCTGTGCCCCCATAAAGATCCGTGGAGTCTGTTTCCACACCTCCAGCACACACACGAACACTTGCACAGTTATCCTGAGAGTGGGCAGCCTCCTCCAACTGAGAGCAGGGCCTTGGTTCTTATAAAATCGCTTAACTTGTCTACCCTGTTTGGTTGCCTGATACGGAGTGCTGGGGAAAGGGTGGGTTGGGCTCTAAATCCAAGTATTAGCGAGTGCTTCTCCATGGGATTTGGAGGTTATTAACCAAAACCCCACATCATGGGAATACCTGTGCTCCTTGAAAAAAGCGTGGACTCTGTATCCCCACCACCAGAACACACATGAAGAAGTTTTCTGCTATCCTGAGTGTGGGCTGGCAATTTCAGGTGACAGAAGCGGCTGGGTTCTAATAGAATCCCTTAGCTTGTAATCCCTGAGTGTTTCCCTAGGACTGACTCTGAGAGAAACCTGGGGGTTGGGCTTTGAGGCCAAATAGTAGCGAGTGTCCCCGATGTACTGAGGAAGTATTTAGATGAATTCTCCATAAAGGGAAACACCTGAGCACCCATTCATCTGCGTGGAGTGGGGCTTCAAATCTCCCCACCACACAAGGTTGGGTTCCAGTATCCTGAGGGTGGGGTAGTTCCTCCAACTGACATCAGCGTCTTGGTTTGAATAGAATCCCTTTGCTTGTCTTCCATGATGGTTTGCCTAGGCCAGTGTGTGGTTGAAAGTGGGATTTGGGATCTAAAACTAAGTATTAGCGTGTGCCTCTCCATGGGTAGTGGAGATGATTAAACTACAACCCACAACTTGGGAATTACTGTGACACCTGAAAAATGCGTGTGCTATGTTTCCCCACGTCCAGCACACACAGGAAGAAGTGTTCTGGGGTTCTGAGTGTGGGGAGGTTCCTCCAACAGACAGCAGCACCTGGGTTGTAATAGAATCCCTTAGCTTGACTTCCCTAAGTGTTTTCCTAGGCCTAGCAGTAAGCGATGGTGGGGATGGGCTCTAAAGACATGTATTAGCGAGTGCATCTCTGTGGGTAGTGGAGGGTTTTAAACTACTTCCCCAACCTTGGAACACCTGTGCCCCATAAAGATGCGTGGAATCTGTTTACCCACCTCCAGCACACACACGGAGACGTGCTAAGGTATCCTGATTGTGGGGAGGCTCCTCCAAATGACAGCAGCGCCTGGGTTCTAAAAGAATCCCTTAGCTTGTCTTCCCTGATGGCATGCCTAGGCTGGAGAGTGGGGGAAAGTGGGGGTTGGGCTCTAAACCAAATATAAGCGAGAGCCTATCCATGGGATGTGGGTTTTTAACCTACAACCCACAACCATGGAATAAATGTGCCCCCTGAAAGATGCTTTGACTGTTTCCCTACATCCAGCACACACACGAAGATGTGTTCTTGTATTCTGAGTGAGGGGAAGTTCCTCAAACTGACAGCAGCACCTGGATTCTATTAGTATACATTAGCTTCTGTTCCCTGAGTGTTCTTTTAGGCCAGGCCATGAGGGAAAGCTGGGGGTTGGGCTTGGAGGCCACGTAGCAGTGAGTGCCCCCTGATCCATTGAGGAAGTACTTAGAGGACTTCTCCCTAAAGGGAACACCTTTTCCTCCATTCATCTGGGTGCAGTGGGGCTGCACATCTCTCCCACACCTAAGAATGTGTTCTGGAATTCTGAGTGCAGGGAAGTTCCTCCAACTGACAGCAGCGCCTGGGTTCTAATTGAATCCCTTTGCTTGTCTTCCCTGATGGAAAGCCTAGGCGGGAGTGCGGGGGAAAGTTTTGTTTGGGCTCCAAAACCAAGTATTTGCGATGACCTCTCTATGGTTTGTGGAGGTTTTTAAACTACATCCCTAACCTGGGAACACCTGTGCCCCCATCAAGACCCGTGGAGTCTGTTTCCACACCTCCAGCACACACACAAACACTTGCACAGTTATCCTGAGAGTGGGCATCCTCCTCCAACTGAGAGCAGGGCCTTGGTTCTTATAAAATCGCTTAACTTGTCTTCCCTGTTTGGTTGCCTGATACGGAGTGCTGGGGAAAGGGTGGGTTGGGCTCTAAATCCAAGTATTAGCGAGTGCTTCTCCATGGGATTTGGAGGTTATTAACCAAAAGCCCACAGCATGGGAATACCTGTGCTCCTTGAAAAAAGCGTGGACTCTGTATCCCCACCACCAGAACACACATGAAGAAGTTTTCTGCTCTCCTGAGTGTGGGCTGGCAATTTCAGGTGACAGAAGCGGCTGGGTTCTAATAGAATCCCTTAGCTTGTAATCCCTGAGTGTTTCCCTAGGACTGACTCTGAGAGAAACCTTGGGGTTGGGCTTTGAGGGCAAATAGTAGCGAGTGTCCCCGATGGACTGAGGAAGTATTTAGATGAATTCTCCATAAAGGGAAACACCTGAGCACCCATTCATCTGCGTGGAGTGGGGCTTCAAATCTCCCCACCACACAAGGTTGGGTTCCAGTATCCTGAGGGTGGGGTACTTCCTCCAACTGACATCAGCGTCTTGGTTTGAATAGAATCCCTTTGCGTGTCTTCCCTGATGGTTTGCCTAGGCCAGTGTGTGGTTGAAAGTGGGATTTGGGATCTAAAACTAAGTATTAGCGTGTGCCTCTCCATGGGTAGTGGAGATGTTTAAACTACAACCCACAACTTGGGAATTACTGTGACCCCTGAAAAATGCGTGTGCTATGTTTCCCCACGTCCAGCACACACAGGAAGAAGTGTTCTGGGGTTCTGAGTGTGGGGAGGTTCCTCCAACAGACAGCAGCACCTGGGTTGTAATAGAATCCCTTAGCTTGACTTCCCTAAGTGTTTTCCTAGGCCTAACTGTAAGCGATGGTGGGGGATGGGCTCTAAAGCCAAGTATTAGCGAGTGCATCTCTGTGGGTAGTGGAGGGTTTTAAACTACTTCCCCAACCTTGGAACACCTGTGCCCCATAAAGATGCGTGGAATCTGTTTCCCCACCTCCAGCCCACACACGGAGACGTGCTCAGGTATCCTGATTGTGGGGAGGCTCCTCCAAATGACAGCAGCGCCTGGGTTCTAAAAGAATCCCTTAGCTTGTCTTCCCTGATGGCATGCCTAGGCTGGAGAGTGGGGGAAAGTGGGGGTTGGGCTCTAAACCAAGTATAAGCGAGAGCCTATCCATGGGATGTGGGTTTTTAACCTACAACCCACAACCATGGAATAAATGGGCCCCTGAAAGATGCTTTGACTGTTTCCCTACATCCAGCACACACACGAAGATGTGTTCTTGTATTCTGAGTGTGGGGAAGTTTCTCAAACTGACAGCAGCACCTGGATTCTATTAGTGTCTCTTAGCTTCTGTTCCCTGAGTGTTCTTTTAGGCCAGGCCATGAGGGAAAGCTGGGGGTTGGGCTTGGAGGCCACGTAGCAGTGAGTGCCCCCTGATCCATTGAGGAAGTACTTTGAGGACTTGTCCCTAAAGGGAACACCTTTTCCTCCATTCATCTGGGTGCAGTGGGGCTGCACAACTCTCCCACACCTAAGAATGTGTTCTGGAATTCTGAGTGCAGGGAAGTTCCTCCAACTGACAGCAGCGCCTGGGTTCTAATTGAATCCCTTTGCTTGTCTTCCCTGATGGAAAGCCTAGGCGGGAGTGCAGGGGAAAGTGTGGTTTGGGCTCCAAAACCAAGTATTTGCGGTGACCTCTCTATGGTTTGTGGAGGTGTTTAAACTACATCCCTAACCTGGGAACACCTGTGCCCCCATAAAGATCCGTGGAGTCTGTTTCCACACCTCCAGCACACACACGAACACTTGCACAGTTATCCTGAGAGTGGGCAGCCTCCTCCAACTGAGAGCAGGGCCTTGGTTCTTATAAAATCGCTTAACTTGTCTACCCTGTCTGGTTGCCTGATACGGAGTGCTGGGGAAAGGGTGGGTTGGGCTCTAAATCCAAGTATTAGCGAGTGCTTCTCCATGGGATTTAGAGGTTATTAACCAAAAGCCCACAACATGGGAATACCTGTGCTCCTTGAAAAAAGCGTGGACTCTGTATCCCCACCACCAGAACACACATGAAGAAGTTTTCTGCTATCCTGAGTGTGGGCTGGCAATTTCAGGTGACAGAAGCGGCTGGGTTCTAATAGAATCCCTTAGCTTGTAATCCCTGAGTGTTTCCCTAGGACTGACTCTGAGAGAACCCTGGGGGTTGGGCTTTGAGGCCAAATAGTAGCGAGTGTCCCTGATGGACTGAGGAAGTATTTAGATGAATTCTCCATAAAGGGAAACACCTGAGCACCCATTCATCTGCGTGGAGTGGGGCTTCAAATCTCCCCACCACACAAGGTTGTGTTCCAGTATCCTGAGGGTGGGGTAGTTCCTCCAACTGACATCAGCGTCTTGGTTTGAATAGAATCCCTTTGCTTGTCTTCCCTGATGGTTTGCCTAGGCCAGTGTGTGGTTGAAAGTGGAATTTGGGATCTAAAACTAAGTATTAGCGTGTGCCTCTCCATGGGTAGTGGAGATGTTTAAACTACAACCCACAACTTGGGAATTACTGTGACCCCTGAAAAATGCGTGTGCTATGTTTCCCCACGTCCAGCACACACAGGAAGAAGTGTTCTGGGGTTCTGAGTGTGGGGAGGTTCCTCCAACAGACAGCAGCACCTGGGTTGTAATAGAATCCCTTAGCTTGACTTCCCTAATTGTATTCCTAGGACTAGCAGTAAGCGATGGTGGGGGATGGGCTCTAAAGCCAAGTATTAGCGAGTACATCTCTGTGGGTAGTGGAGGGTTTTAAACTTCTTCCCCAACCTTGGAACACCTGTGCCCCATAAAGATGCGTGGAATCTGTTTCCCCACCTCCAGCACACACACGGAGACGTGCTCAGGTATCCTGATTGTGGGGAGGCTCCTCCAAATGACAGCAGCGCCTGGGTTCTAAAAGAATCCCTTAGCTTGTCTTCCCTGATGGCATGCCTAGGCTGGAGAGTGGGGGAAAGTGGGGGTTGGGCTCTAAACCAAGTATAAGCGAGAGCCTATCCATGGGATGTGGGATTTTAACCTACAACCCACAACCATGGAATAAATGTGCCCCCTGAAAGATGCTTTGACTGTTTCCCTACATCCAGCACACACACGAAGACGTGTTCTGGTATTCTGAGTGTGGGGAAGTTCCTCAAACTGACAGCAGCACCTGGATTCTATTAGTATCCCTTAGCTTCTGTTCCCTGAGTGTTCTTTTAGGCCAGGCCATGAGGGAAAGCTGGGGGTTGGGCTTGGAGGCCACGTAGCAGTGAGTGCCCCCTGATCCATTGAGGAAGTACTTAGAGGACTTCTCCCTAAAGGGAACACCTTTTCCTCCATTCATCTGGGTGCAGTGGGGCTGCACAACTCTCCCACACCTAAGAATGTGTTCTGGAATTTTGAGTGCAGGGAAGTTCCTCCAACTGACAGCAGCGCCTGGGTTCTAATTGAATCCCTTTGCTTGTCTTCCCTGATGGAAAGCCTAGGCGGGAGTGCGGGGGAAAGTGTGGTTTGGGCTCCAAAACCAAGTATTTGCGATGACCTCTCTATGGTTTGTGGAGGTGTTTAAACTACATCCCTAACCTGGGAACACCTGTGCCCCCATAAAGATCCGTGGAGTCTGTTTCCACACCTCCAGCACACACACGAACACTTGCACAGTTATCCTGAGAGTGGGCAGCCTCCTCCAACTGAGAGCAGGGCCTTGGTTCTTATAAAATCGCTTAACTTGTCTACCCTGTTTGGTTGCCTGATACGGACTGCTGGGGAAAGGGTGGGTAGGGCTCTAATTCCAAGTATTAGCGAGTGCTCCTCCATGTGATTTGGAGGTTATTAACCAAAAGCCCACAACATGGGAAGACCTGTGCTCCTTGAAAAAAGCGTGGACTCTGTATCCCCACCACCAGAACACACATGAAGAAGTTTTCTGCTATCCTGAGTGTTGGCTGGCAATTTCAGGTGACAGAAGCGGCTGGGTTCTAATAGAATCCCTTAGCTTGTAATCCCTGAGTGTTTCCCTAGGACTGACTCTGAGAGAAACCTGGGGGTTGGGCTTTGAGGCCAAATAGTAGCGAGTGTCCCCGATGGACTGAGGAAGTATTTAGATGAATTTTCCATAAAGTGAAACACCTGAGCACCCATTCATCTGCGTGGAGTGGGTCTTCACAACTCCCCAACACACAAGGTTGGATTCCAGTATCCTGAGGGTGGGGTAGTAACTCCAACTGACATCAGCGTCTTGGTTTGAATAGAATCCCTTTGCTTGTCTTCCCTGATGGTTTGCCTAGGCCAGTGTGTGGCTGAAAGTGGGATTTGGGATCTAAAACTAAGTATTAGCCTGTGCCTCTCCATGGGTAGTGGAGATGTTTAAACTACAAACCACAACTTGGGAATTACTGTGACCCCTGAAAAATGCGTGTGCTATGTTTCCCCACGTCCAGCACACACAGGAAGAAGTGTTCTGGGGTGTGAGTGTGGGGAGGTTCCTCCAACAGACAGCAGCACCTGGGTTGTAATAGAATCCCTTAGCTTGACTTCCCTAAGTGTTTTCCTAGGCCTAGCATTAAGCGATGGTGGGGGATGGGCACTAAAGCCAAGTATTAGCGAGTGCATCTCTGTGGGTAGTGGAGGGCTTTAAACTACTTCCCCAAACTTGGAACACCTGTGCCCCATAAAGATGCGTGGAATCTGTTTCCCCACCTCCAGCACACACACGGAGATGTGCTCAGGTATCCTGATTGTGGGGAGGCTCCTCCAAATGACAGCAGCACCTGGGTTCTAAAAGAATCCCTTAGCTTGTCTTCTCTGATGGCATGCCTAGGCTGGAGAGTGGGGGAAAGTGGAGGTTGGGCTCTAAACCAAGTATAAGCGAGAGCCTATCCATGGGATGTGGGTTTTTAACCTACAACCCACAACCATGGAATAAATGTGCCCCCTGAAAGATGCTTTGACTGTTTCCCTATATCCAGCACACACACGAAGATGTTTTCTTGTATTCTGAGTGTGGGGAAGATCCTCAAACTGACAGCAGCCCCTGGATTCTATTAGTATCCTTTAGCATCTGTTCCCTGAGTGTTTTCTTAAACCAGGCCATGAGGGAAAGCTGGGGGATGGGCTTGGAGGCCACGTAGCAGTGAGTGCCCCCTGATCCATTGAGGAAGTACTTAGAGGACTTCTCCCTAAACGGAACACCTTTTCCTGCATTCATCTGGGTGCAGTGGGGCTGCACATCTCTCCCACACCTAAGAATGTGTTCTGGAATCCTGAGTGCAGGGAAGTTCCTCCAACTGACAGCAGCGCCTGTGTTCTAATTGAATTCCTTTGCTTGTCTTCCCTGACGGAAAGCCTAGGCGGGAGTGCGGGGAACAGTGTGGTTTGGGCTCCAAAACCAAGTATTTGTGATGACCTCTCTATGGTTTGTGGAGGTGTTTAAACTACATCCCTAACCTGGGAACACCTGTGCCCCCATAAAGATCCGTGGAGTCTGTTTCCACACCTCCAGCACACGCACGAACACTTGCACAGTTATCCTGAGAGTGGGCAGCCTCCTCCAACTGAGAGCAGGTCCTTGGTTCTTATAAAATCGCTTAACTTGTCTACCCTGTTTGGTTGCCTGATACGGAGTGCTGGGGAAAGGGTGGATTGGGCTCTAAATCCAAGTATTAGCGAGTGCTTCTCCATGGGATTTGGAGGTTATTAACCAAAAGCCCACAACATGGGAATACCTGTGCTCCTTGAAAAAAGCGTGGACTCTGTATCCCCACCACCAGAACACACATGAAGAAGTTTTCTGCTATCCTGAGTGTGGGCTGGCAATTTCAGGTGACAGAAGCGGCTGGGTTCTAATAGAATCCCTTAGCTTGTAATCCCTGAGTGTTTCCCTAGGACTGAATCTGAGAGAAACCTGGGGGTTGGGCTTTCAGGCCAAATAGTAGCGAGTGTCCCCGATGGACTGAGGAAGTATTTAGATGAATTCTCCATAAAGGGAAACACCTGAGCACCCATTCATCTGCGTGGAGTGGGGCTTCAAATCTCCCCACCACACAAGGTTGGGTTCCAGTATCCTGAGGGTGGGGTAGTTCCTCCAACTGACATCAGCATCTTGGTTTTAATAGAATCCCTTTGCTTGACTTCCCTGATGGTTTGCCTAGGCCAGTGTGTGGTTGAAAGTGGGATTTGGGATCTAAAACTAAGAATTAGCGTGTGCCTCTCCATGGGTAGTGGAGATGTTTAAACTACAACCCACAACTTGGGAATTACTGTGACCCCTGAAAAATGCGTGTGCTATGTTTCCCCACGTCCAGCACACACAGGAAGAAGTGTTCTGGGGTTCTGAGTGTGGGGAGGTTCCTCCAACAGACAGCAGCACCTGGGTTGTAATAGAATCCCTTAGCTTGACTTCCCTAAGGGTTTTCCTAGGCCTAGCAGTAAGCGATGGTGGGGAATGGGCTCTAAAGCCAAGTATTAGCGAGTGCATCTCTGTGGGTAGTGGAGGGTTTTAAACAACTTCCCCAACCTTGGAACACCTGTGCCCCATAAAGATGCGTGGAATCTGTTTCCCCACCTCCAGCACACACACGGAGACGTGCTCAGGTATCCTGATTGTGGGGAGGCTCCTCCAAATGACAGCAGCACCTGGGTTCTAAAAGAATCCCTTAGCCTGTCTTCCCTGATGGCATGCCTAGGCTGGAGAGTGGGGGAAAGTGGGGGTTGGGCTCTAAACCAAGTATAAGCGAGAGCCTATCCATGGGATGTGGGTTTTTAACCTACAACCCACAACCATGGAATAAATGTGCCCCCTGAAAGATGCTTTGACTGTTTCCCTACATCCAGCACACACACGAAGATGTGTTCTGGTATTCTGAGTGTGGGGAAGTTCCTCAAACTGACAGCAGCACCTGGATTCTATTAGTATCCCTTAGCTTCTGTTCCCTGAGTGTTCTTTTAGGCCAGGTCATGAGGGAAAGCTGGGGGTTGGGCTTGGAGGCCACGTAGCAGTGAGTGCCCCCTGATCCTTTGAGGAAGTACTTAGAGGACTTCTCCCTAAAGGGAACACCTTTTCCTGCATTCATCTGGGTGCAGTGGGGCTGCACAACTCTCCCACACCTAAGAATGTGTTCTGGAATTCTGAGTGCAGGGAAGTTCCTCCAACTGACAGCAGCGCCTGGGTTCTAATTGAATCCCTTTGCTTGTCTTCCCTGATGGAAATCCTAGGCGGGAGTGCGGGGGAAAGTGTGGTTTGGGCTCCAAAACCAAGTATTTGCGATGACCTCTCTATGGTTTGTGGAGGTGTTTAAACTACATCCCTAACCTGGGAACACCTGTGCCCCCATAAAGATCCGTGGAGTCTGTTTCCACACCTCCAGCACACACACGAACACTTGCACAGTTATCCTGAGAGTGGGCAGCCTCCTCCAACTGAGAGCAGGGCCTTGGTTCTTATAAAATCGCTTAACTTGTCTACCCTGTTTGGTTGCCTGATACGGAGTGCTGGGGAAAGGGTGGGTTGGGCTCTAAATCCAAGTACTAGCGAGTGCTTCTCCATGGGATTTGGAGGTTATTAACCAAAAGCCCACAACATGGGAATACCTGTGCTCCTTGAAAAAAGCGTGGACTCTGTATCCCCACCACCAGAACACACATGAAGAAGTTTTCTGCTATCCTGAGTGTGGGCTGGCAATTTCAGGTGACAGAAGCGGCTGGGTTCTAATAGAATCCCTTAGCTTGTAATCCCTGAGTGTTTCCCTAGGACTGACTCTGAGAGAAACCTGGGGGTTGGGCTTTGAGGCCAAATAGTAGCGAGTGTCCCCGATGGACTGAGGAAGTATTTAGATGAATTCTCCATAAAGGGAAACACCTGAGCACCCATTCATCTGCGTGGAGTGGGGCTTCAAATCTCCCCACCACACAAGGTTGGGTTCCAGTATCCTGAGGGTGAGGTAGTTCCTCCAACTGACATCAGCGTCTTGGTTTGAATAGAATCCCTTTGCTTGTCTTCCCTGATGGTTTGCCTAGGCCAGTGTGTGGTTGAAAGTGGGATTTGGGATCTAAAACTAAGTATTAGCGTGTGCCTCTCCATGGGTAGTGGAGATGTTTAAACTACAACCCACAACTTGGGAATTACTGTAACCCCTGAAAAATGCGTGTGCTATGTTTCCCCACGTCCAGCACACACAGGAAGAAGTGTTCTGGGGTTCTGAGTGTGGGGAGGTTCCTCCAACAGACAGCAGCACCTGGGTTGTAATAGAATCCCTTAGCTTGACTTCCCTAAGTGTTTTCCTAGGCCTAGCAGTAAGCGATGGTGGGGGATGGGCTCTAAAGCCAAGTATTAGCGAGTGCATTTCTGTGGGTAGTGGAGGGTTTTAAACTACTTCCCCAACCTTGGAACACCTGTGCCCCATAAAGATGCGTGGAATCTGTTTCCCCACCTCCAGCACACACACGGAGACGTGCTCAGGTATCCTGATTGTGGGGAGGCTCCTCCAAATGACAGCAGCGCCTGGGTTCTAAAAGAATCCCTTAGCTTGTCTTCCCTGATGGCATGCCTAGGCTGGAGAGTGGGGGAAAGTGGGGGTTGGGCTCTAAACCTAGTATTAGCGAAAGCCTATCCATGGGATGTGGGTTTTTAACCTACAACCCACAACCATGGAATAAATGTGCCCCCTGAAAGATGCTTTGACTGTTTCCCTACATCCAGCACACACACGAAGATGTGTTCTGGTATTCTGAGTGTGGGGAAGTTCCTCAAACTGACAGCAGCACCTGGATTCTATTAGTATCCCTTAGCTTCTGTTCCCTGAGTGTTCTTTTAGGCCAGGCCATGAGGGAAAGCTGGGGGTTGGGCTTGGAGGCCACGTAGAAGTGAGTGCCCCCTGATCCATTGAGGAAGTACTTAGAGGACTTCTCCCTAATGGGAACACCTTTTCCTGCATTCATCTGGGTGCAGTGGGGCTGCACATCTCTCCCACACCTAAGAATGTTTTCTGGAATTCTGAGTGCAGGGAAGTTCCTCCAACTGACAGCAGCGCCTGGGTTCTAACTGAATCCCTTTGCTTGTCTTCCCTGATGGAAAGCCTAGGCGGGAGTGCGGGGGAAAGTGTGGTTTGGGCTCCAAAACCAAGTATTTGCGATGACCTCTCTATGGTTTGTGGAGGTGTTTAAACTACATCCCTAACCTGGGAACACCTGTGCCCCCATAAAGATACGTGGAGTCTGTTTCCACACCTGCAGCACACACACGAACACTTGCACAGTTATCCTGAGAGTGGGCAGCCTCCTCCAACTGAGAGCAGGGCCTTGGTTCTTATAAAATCGCTTAACTTGTCTACCCTGTTTGGTTGCCTGAAACGGAATGCTGGGGAAAGGGTGGGTTGGGCTCTAAATCCACGTATTAGCGAGTGCTTCTCCATGGGATTTGGAGGTTATTAACCAAAAGCCCACAACATGGGAATACCTGTGCTCCTTGAAAAAAGCGTGGACTCTGTATCCCCACCACCAGAACACACATGAAGAAGTTTTCTGCTATCCTGAGTGTGGGCTGGCAATTTCAGGTGACAGAAGCGGCTGGGTTCTAATAGAATCCCTTAGCTTGTAATCCCTGAGTGTTTCCCTAGGACTGACTCTGAGAGAAACCTGGGGGTTGGGCTTTGAGGCCAAATAGTAGCGAGTGTCCCCGATGGACTGAGGAAGTATTTAGATGAATTCTCCATAAAGGGAAACACCTGAGCACCCATTCATCTGCGTGGAGTGGGGCTTCAAATCTCCCCACCACACAAGGTTGGGTTCCAGTATCCTGAGGGTGGGGTAGTTCCTCCAACTGACATCAGCGTCTTGGTTTGAATAGAATCCCTTTGCTTGTCTTCCCTGATGGTTTGCCTAGGCCAGTGTGTGGTTGAAAGTGGGATTTGGGATCTAAAACTAAGTATTAGCGTGTGCCTCTCCATGGGTAGTGGAGATGTTTAAACTACAACCCACAACTTGGGAATTACTGTGACCCCTGAAAAATGCGTGTGCTATGTTTCCCCACGTCCAGCACACACAGGAAGAAGTGTTCTGGGGTTGTGAGTGTGGGGAGGTTCATCCAACAGACAGCAGCACCTGGGTTGTAATAGAATCCCTTAGCTTGACTTCCCTAAGTGTTTTCCTAGGCCTACCAGTAAGCGATGGTGGGGGATGGGCTCTAAAGCCAAGTATTAGCGAGTGCATCTCTGTGGGTAGTGGAGGGTTTTAAACTACTTCCCCAACCTTGGAACACCTGTGCCCCATAAAGATGCGTGGAATCTGTTTCCCCACCTCCAGCACACACACGGAGACGTGCTCAGGTATCCTGATTGTGGGGAGGCTCCTCCAAATGACAGCAGCGCCTGAGTTCTAAAAGAATCCCTTAGCTTGTCTTCCCTGATGGCATGCCTAGGCTGGAGAGTGGGGGAAAGTGGGGGTTGGGCTCTAAACCAAGTATAAGCGAGAGCCTATCCATGGGATGTGGGTTTTTAACCTACAACCCACAACCATGGAATAAATGGGCCCCTGAAAGATGCTTTGACTGTTTCCCTACATCCAGCACACACACGAAGATTTGTTCTTGTATTCTGAGTGTGGGGACGTTCCTCAAACTGACAGCAGCACCTGGATTCTATTAGTGTCTCTTAGCTTCTGTTCCCTGAGTGTTCTTTTAGGCCAGGCCATGAGGGAAAGCTGGGGGTTGGGCTTGGAGTCCACGTAGCAGTGAGTGCCCCCTGATCCATTGAGGAAGTACTTTGAGGACTTGTCCCTAAAGGGAACACCTTTTCCTGCATTCATCTGGGTGCAGTGGGGCTGCACAACTCTCCCACACCTAAGAATGTGTTCTGGAATTCTGAGTGCAGGGAAGTTCCTCCAACTGACAGCAGCGCCTGGGTTCTAATTGAATCCCTTTGCTTGTCTTCCCTGATGGAAAGCCTAGGCGGGAGTGCGGGGGAAAGTGTGGTTGGGCTCCAAAACCAAGTATTTGCGATGACCTCTCTATGGTTTGTGGAGGTGTTTAAACTACATCCCTAACCTGGGAACACCTGTGCCCCCATAAAGATCCGAGGAGTCTGTTTCCACACCTCCAGCACACACTCGAACACTTGCACAGTTATCCTGATAGTGGGCAGCCTCCTCCAACTGAGAGCAGGGCCTTGGTTCTTATAAAATCGCTTAACTTTTCTACCCTGTTTGGTTGCCTGATACGGAGTGCTGGGGAAAGGGTGGGTTGGGCTCTAAATCCAAGTATTAGCGAGTGCTTCTCCATGGCATTTGGAGGTTATTAACCAAAAGCCCACAACATGGGAATACCTGTGCTCCTTGAAAAAAGCGTGGACTCTGTATCCCCACCACCAGAACACACTTGAAGAAGTTTTCTGCTCTCCTGAGTGTGGGCTGGCAATTTCAGGTGACAGGAGCGGCTGGGTTCTAATACAATCCCTTAGCTTGTAATCCCTGAGTGTTTCCCTAGGACTGACTCTGAGAGAAACCTGGGGGTTGGGCTTTGAGGCCAAAGAGTAGCGAGTGTCCCTGATGGACTGAAGAAGTATTTAGATGAATTCTCCATAAAGGGAAACACCTGAGCACCCATTCATCTGCGTGGAGTGGGGCTTCAAATCTCCCCACCACACAAGGTTGGGTTCCAGTATCCTGAGGTTGGGGTAGTTCCTCCAACTGACATCAGCGTCTTGGTTTGAATAGAATCCCTTTGCTTGTCTTCCCTGATGGTTTGCCTAGGCCAGTGTGTGGTTGAAAGTGGGATTTGGGATCTAAAACTAAGTATTAGCGTGTGCCTCTCCATGGGTAGTGGAGATGTTTAAACTACAACCCACAACTTGGGAATTACTGTAACCCCTGAAAAATGCGTGTGCTATGTTTCCCCACGTCCAGCACACACAGGAAGAAGTGTTCTGGGGTTCTGAGTGTGGGGAGGTTCCTCCAACAGACAGCAGCACCTGGGTTGTAATAGAATCCCTTAGCTTGACTTCCCTAAGTGTTTTCCTAGGCCTAGCAGTAAGCGATGGTGGGGGATGGGCTCTAAAGCCAAGTATTAGCGAGTGCATTTCTGTGGGTAGTGGAGGGTTTTAAACTACTTCCCCAACCTTGGAACACCTGTGCCCCATAAAGATGCGTGGAATCTGTTTCCCCACCTCCAGCACACACACGGAGACGTGCTCAGGTATCCTGATTGTGGGGAGGCTCCTCCAAATGACAGCAGCGCCTGGGTTCTAAAAGAATCCCTTAGCTTGTCTTCCCTGATGGCATGCCTAGGCTGGAGAGTGGGGGAAAGTGGGGGTTGGGCTCTAAACCAAGTATTAGCGAAAGCCTATCCATGGGATGTGGGTTTTTAACCTACAACCCACAACCATGGAATAAATGTGCCCCCTGAAAGATGCTTTGACTGTTTCCCTACATCCAGCACACACACGAAGATGTGTTCTGGTATTCTGAGTGTGGGGAAGTTCCTCAAACTGACAGCAGCACCTGGATTCTATTAGTATCCCTTAGCTTCTGTTCCCTGAGTGTTCTTTTAGGCCAGGCCATGAGGGAAAGCTGGGGGTTGGGCTTGGAGGCCACGTAGAAGTGAGTGCCCCCTGATCCATTGAGGAAGTACTTAGAGGACTTCTCCCTAATGGGAACACCTTTTCCTGCATTCATCTGGGTGCAGTGGGGCTGCACATCTCTCCCACACCTAAGAATGTTTTCTGGAATTCTGAGTGCAGGGAAGTTCCTCCAACTGACAGCAGCGCCTGGGTTCTAACTGAATCCCTTTGCTTGTCTTCCCTGATGGAAAGCCTAGGCGGGAGTGCGGGGGAAAGTGTGGTTTGGGCTCCAAAACCAAGTATTTGCGATGACCTCTCTATGGTTTGTGGAGGTGTTTAAACTACATCCCTAACCTGGGAACACCTGTGCCCCCATAAAGATCCGTGGAGTCTGTTTCCACACCTGCAGCACACACACGAACACTTGCACAGTTATCCTGAGAGTGGGCAGCCTCCTCCAACTGAGAGCAGGGCCTTGGTTCTTATATAATCGCTTAACTTGTCTACCCTGTTTGGTTGCCTGAAACGGAATGCTGGGGAAAGGGTGGGTTGGGCTCTAAATCCACGTATTAGCGAGTGCTTCTCCATGGGATTTGGAGGTTATTAACCAAAAGCCCACAACATGGGAATACCTGTGCTCCTTGAAAAAAGCGTGGACTCTGTATCCCCACCACCAGAACACACATGAAGAAGTTTTCTGCTATCCTGAGTGTGGGCTGGCAATTTCAGGTGACAGAAGCGGCTGGGTTCTAATAGAATCCCTTAGCTTGTAATCCCTGAGTGTTTCCCTAGGACTGACTCTGAGAGAAACCTGGGGGTTGGGCTTTGAGGCCAAATAGTAGCGAGTGTCCCCGATGGACTGAGGAAGTATTTAGATGAATTCTCCATAAAGGGAAACACCTGAGCACCCATTCATCTGCGTGGAGTGGGGCTTCAAATCTCCCCACCACACAAGGTTGGGTTCCAGTATCCTGAGGGTGGGGTAGTTCCTCCAACTGACATCAGCGTCTTGGTTTGAATAGAATCCCTTTGCTTGTCTTCCCTGATGGTTTGCCTAGGCCAGTGTGTGGTTGAAAGTGGGATTTGGGATCTAAAACTAAGTATTAGCGTGTGCCTCTCCATGGGTAGTGGAGATGTTTAAACTACAACCCACAACTTGGGAATTACTGTGACCCCTGAAAAATGCGTGCGATGTTTCCCCACGTCCAGCACACACAGGAAGAAGTGTTCTGGGGTTGTGAGTGTGGGGAGGTTCATCCAACAGACAGCAGCACCTGGGTTGTAATAGAATCCCTTAGCTTGACTTCCCTAAGTGTTTTCCTAGGCCTAGCAGTAAGCGATGGTGGGGGATGGGCTCTAAAGCCAAGTATTAGCGAGTGCATCTCTGTGGGTAGTGGAGGGTTTTAAACTACTTCCCCAACCTTGGAACACCTGTGCCCCATAAAGATGCGTGGAATCTGTTTCCCCACCTCCAGCACACACACGGAGACGTGCTCAGGTATCCTGATTGTGGGGAGGCTCCTCCAAATGACAGCAGCGCCTGAGTTCTAAAAGAATCCCTTAGCTTGTCTTCCCTGATGGCATGCCTAGGCTGGAGAGTGGGGGAAAGTGGGGGTTGGGCTCTAAACCAAGTATAAGCGAGAGCCTATCCATGGGATGTGGGTTTTTAACCTACAACCCACAACCATGGAATAAATGGGCCCCTGAAAGATGCTTTGACTGTTTCCCTACATCCAGCACACACACGAAGATTTGTTCTTGTATTCTGAGTGTGGGGACGTTCCTCAAACTGACAGCAGCACCTGGATTCTATTAGTGTCTCTTAGCTTCTGTTCCCTGAGTGTTCTTTTAGGCCAGGCCATGAGGGAAAGCTGGGGGTTGGGCTTGGAGTCCACGTAGCAGTGAGTGCCCCCTGATCCATTGAGGAAGTACTTTGAGGACTTGTCCCTAAAGGGAACACCTTTTCCTGCATTCATCTGGGTGCAGTGGGGCTGCACAACTCTCCCACACCTAAGAATGTGTTCTGGAATTCTGAGTGCAGGGAAGTTCCTCCAACTGACAGCAGCGCCTGGGTTCTAATTGAATCCCTTTGCTTGTCTTCCCTGATGGAAAGCCTAGGCGGGAGTGCGGGGGAAAGTGTGGTTGGGCTCCAAAACCAAGTATTTGCGATGACCTCTCTATGGTTTGTGGAGGTGTTTAAACTACATCCCTAACCTGGGAACACCTGTGCCCCCATAAAGATCCGAGGAGTCTGTTTCCACACCTCCAGCACACACTCGAACACTTGCACAGTTATCCTGATAGTGGGCAGCCTCCTCCAACTGAGAGCAGGGCCTTGGTTCTTATAAAATCGCTTAACTTTTCTACCCTGTTTGGTTGCCTGATACGGAGTGCTGGGGAAAGGGTGGGTTGGGCTCTAAATCCAAGTATTAGCGAGTGCTTCTCCATGGCATTTGGAGGTTATTAACCAAAAGCCCACAACATGGGAATACCTGTGCTCCTTGAAAAAAGCGTGGACTCTGTATCCCCACCACCAGAACACACTTGAAGAAGTTTTCTGCTCTCCTGAGTGTGGGCTGGCAATTTCAGGTGACAGGAGCGGCTGGGTTCTAATACAATCCCTTAGCTTGTAATCCCTGAGTGTTTCCCTAGGACTGACTCTGAGAGAAACCTGGGGGTTGGGCTTTGAGGCCAAAGAGTAGCGAGTGTCCCTGATGGACTGAAGAAGTATTTAGATGAATTCTCCATAAAGGGAAACACCTGAGCACCCATTCATCTGCGTGGAGTGGGGCTTCAAATCTCCCCACCACACAAGGTTGGGTTCCAGTATCCTGAGGTTGGGGTAGTTCCTCCAACTGACATCAGCGTCTTGGTTTGAATAGAATCCCTTTGCTTGTCTTCCCTGATGGTTTGCCTAGGCCAGTGTGTGGTTGAAAGTGGGATTTGGGATCTAAAACTAAGTATTAGCGTGTGCCTCTCCATGGGTAGTGGAGATGTTTAAACTACAACCCACAACTTGGGAATTACTGTAACCCCTGAAAAATGCGTGTGCTATGTTTCCCCACGTCCAGCACACACAGGAAGAAGTGTTCTGGGGTTCTGAGTGTGGGGAGGTTCCTCCAACAGACAGCAGCACCTGGGTTGTAATAGAATCCCTTAGCTTGACTTCCCTAAGTGTTTTCCTAGGCCTAGCAGTAAGCGATGGTGGGGGATGGGCTCTAAAGCCAAGTATTAGCGAGTGCATTTCTGTGGGTAGTGGAGGGTTTTAAACTACTTCCCCAACCTTGGAACACCTGTGCCCCATAAAGATGCGTGGAATCTGTTTCCCCACCTCCAGCACACACACGGAGACGTGCTCAGGTATCCTGATTGTGGGGAGGCTCCTCCAAATGACAGCAGCGCCTGGGTTCTAAAAGAATCCCTTAGCTTGTCTTCCCTGATGGCATGCCTAGGCTGGAGAGTGGGGGAAAGTGGGGGTTGGGCTCTAAACCAAGTATTAGCGAAAGCCTATCCATGGGATGTGGGTTTTTAACCTACAACCCACAACCATGGAATAAATGTGCCCCCTGAAAGATGCTTTGACTGTTTCCCTACATCCAGCACACACACGAAGATGTGTTCTGGTATTCTGAGTGTGGGGAAGTTCCTCAAACTGACAGCAGCACCTGGATTCTATTAGTATCCCTTAGCTTCTGTTCCCTGAGTGTTCTTTTAGGCCAGGCCATGAGGGAAAGCTGGGGGTTGGGCTTGGAGGCCACGTAGAAGTGAGTGCCCCCTGATCCATTGAGGAAGTACTTAGAGGACTTCTCCCTAATGGGAACACCTTTTCCTGCATTCATCTGGGTGCAGTGGGGCTGCACATCTCTCCCACACCTAAGAATGTTTTCTGGAATTCTGAGTGCAGGGAAGTTCCTCCAACTGACAGCAGCGCCTGGGTTCTAACTGAATCCCTTTGCTTGTCTTCCCTGATGGAAAGCCTAGGCGGGAGTGCGGGGGAAAGTGTGGTTTGGGCTCCAAAACCAAGTATTTGCGATGACCTCTCTATGGTTTGTGGAGGTGTTTAAACTACATCCCTAACCTGGGAACACCTGTGCCCCCATAAAGATCCGTGGAGTCTGTTTCCACACCTGCAGCACACACACGAACACTTGCACAGTTATCCTGAGAGTGGGCAGCCTCCTCCAACTGAGAGCAGGGCCTTGGTTCTTATATAATCGCTTAACTTGTCTACCCTGTTTGGTTGCCTGAAACGGAATGCTGGGGAAAGGGTGGGTTGGGCTCTAAATCCACGTATTAGCGAGTGCTTCTCCATGGGATTTGGAGGTTATTAACCAAAAGCCCACAACATGGGAATACCTGTGCTCCTTGAAAAAAGCGTGGACTCTGTATCCCCACCACCAGAACACACATGAAGAAGTTTTCTGCTATCCTGAGTGTGGGCTGGCAATTTCAGGTGACAGAAGCGGCTGGGTTCTAATAGAATCCCTTAGCTTGTAATCCCTGAGTGTTTCCCTAGGACTGACTCTGAGAGAAACCTGGGGGTTGGGCTTTGAGGCCAAATAGTAGCGAGTGTCCCCGATGGACTGAGGAAGTATTTAGATGAATTCTCCATAAAGGGAAACACCTGAGCACCCATTCATCTGCGTGGAGTGGGGCTTCAAATCTCCCCACCACACAAGGTTGGGTTCCAGTATCCTGAGGGTGGGGTAGTTCCTCCAACTGACATCAGCGTCTTGGTTTGAATAGAATCCCTTTGCTTGTCTTCCCTGATGGTTTGCCTAGGCCAGTGTGTGGTTGAAAGTGGGATTTGGGATCTAAAACTAAGTATTAGCGTGTGCCTCTCCATGGGTAGTGGAGATGTTTAAACTACAACCCACAACTTGGGAATTACTGTGACCCCTGAAAAATGCGTGCGATGTTTCCCCACGTCCAGCACACACAGGAAGAAGTGTTCTGGGGTTGTGAGTGTGGGGAGGTTCATCCAACAGACAGCAGCACCTGGGTTGTAATAGAATCCCTTAGCTTGACTTCCCTAAGTGTTTTCCTAGGCCTAGCAGTAAGCGATGGTGGGGGATGGGCTCTAAAGCCAAGTATTAGCGAGTGCATCTCTGTGGGTAGTGGAGGGTTTTAAACTACTTCCCCAACCTTGGAACACCTGTGCCCCATAAAGATGCGTGGAATCTGTTTCCCCACCTCCAGCACACACACGGAGACGTGCTCAGGTATCCTGATTGTGGGGAGGCTCCTCCAAATGACAGCAGCGCCTGAGTTCTAAAAGAATCCCTTAGCTTGTCTTCCCTGATGGCATGCCTAGGCTGGAGAGTGGGGGAAAGTGGGGGTTGGGCTCTAAACCAAGTATAAGCGAGAGCCTATCCATGGGATGTGGGTTTTTAACCTACAACCCACAACCATGGAATAAATGGGCCCCTGAAAGATGCTTTGACTGTTTCCCTACATCCAGCACACACACGAAGATTTGTTCTTGTATTCTGAGTTTGGGACGTTCCTCAAACTGACAGCAGCACCTGGATTCTATTAGTGTCTCTTAGCTTCTGTTCCCTGAGTGTTCTTTTAGGCCAGGCCATGAGGGAAAGCTGGGGGTTGGGCTTGGAGTCCAAGTAGCAGTGAGTGCCCCCTGATCCATTGAGGAAGTACTTTGAGGACTTGTCCCTAAAGGGAACACCTTTTCCTGCATTCATCTGGGTGCAGTGGGGCTGCACAACTCTCCCACACCTAAGAATGTGTTCTGGAATTCTGAGTGCAGGGAAGTTCCTCCAACTGACAGCAGCGCCTGGGTTCTAATTGAATCCCTTTGCTTGTCTTCCCTGATGGAAAGCCTAGGCGGGAGTGCGGGGGAAAGTGTGGTTGGGCTCCAAAACCAAGTATTTGCGATGACCTCTCTATGGTTTGTGGAGGTGTTTAAACTACATCCCTAACCTGGGAACACCTGTGCCCCCATAAAGATCCGTGGAGTCTGTTTCCACACCTCCAGCACACACTCGAACACTTGCACAGTTATCCTGAGAGTGGGCAGCCTCCTCCAACTGAGAGCAGGGCCTTGGTTCTTATAAAATCGCTTAACTTGTCTACACTGTTTGGTTGCCTGATACGGAGTGCTGGGGAAAGGGTGGGTTGGGCTCTAAATCCAAGTATTAGCGAGTGCTTCTCCATGGGATTTGGAGGTTATTAACCAAAAGCCCACAACATGGGAATACCTGTGCTCCTTGAAAAAAGCGTGGACTCTGTATCCCCACCACCAGAACACACTTGAAGAAGTTTTCTGCTCTCCTGAGTGTGGGCTGGCAATTTCAGGTGACAGGAGCGGCTGGGTTCTAATACAATCCCTTAGCTTGTAATCCCTGAGTGTTTCCCTAGGACTGACTCTGAGAGAAATCTGGGGGTTGGGCTTTGAGGCCAAAGAGTAGCGAGTGTCCCTGATGGACTGAAGAAGTATTTAGATGAATTCTCCATAAAGGGAAACACCTGAGCACCCATTCATCTGCGTGGAGTGGGGCTTCAAATCTCCCCACCACACAAGGTTGGGTTCCAGTATCCTGAGGTTGGGGTAGTTCTTCCAACTGACATCAGCGTCTTGGTTTGAATAGAATCCCTTTGCTTGTCTTCCCTGATGGTTTGCCTAGGCCAGTGTGTGGTTGAAAGTGGGATTTGGGATCTAAAACTAAGTATTAGCGTGTGCCTCTCCATGGGTAGTGGAGATGTTTAAACTACAACCCACAACTTGGGAATTACTGTAACCCCTGAAAAATGCGTGTGCTATGTTTCCCCACGTCCAGCACACACAGGAAGAAGTGTTCTGGGGTTCTGAGTGTGGGGAGGTTCCTCCAACAGACAGCAGCACCTGGGTTGTAATAGAATCCCTTAGCTTGACTTCCCTAAGTGTTTTCCTAGGCCTACCAGTAAGCGATGGTGGGGGATGGGCTCTAAAGCCAAGTATTAGCGAGTGCATTTCTGTGGGTAGTGGAGGGTTTTAAACTACTTCCCCAACCTTGGAACACCTGTGCCCCATAAAGATGCGTGGAATCTGTTTCCCCACCTCCAGCACACACACGGAGACCTGCTCAGGTATCCTGATTGTGGGGAGGCTCCTCCAAATGACAGCAGCGCCTGGGTTCTAAAAGAATCCCTTAGCTTGTCTTCCCTGATGGCATGCCTAGGCTGGAGAGTGGGGGAAAGTGGGGGTTGGGCTCTAAACCAAGTATTAGCGAAAGCCTATCCATGGGATGTGGGTTTTTAACCTACAACCCACAACCATGGAATAAATGTGCCCCCTGAAAGATGCTTTGACTGTTTCCCTACATCCAGCACACACACGAAGATGTGTTCTGGTATTCTGAGTGTGGGGAAGTTCCTCAAACTGACAGCAGCACCTGGATTCTATTAGTATCCCTTAGCTTCTGTTCCCTGAGTGTTCTTTTAGGCCAGGCCATGAGGGAAAGCTGGGGGTTGGGCTTGGAGGCCACGTAGAAGTGAGTGCCCCCTGATCCATTGAGGAAGTACTTAGAGGACTTCTCCCTAATGGGAACACCTTTTCCTGCATTCATCTGGGTGCAGTGGGGCTGCACATCTCTCCCACACCTAAGAATGTTTTCTGGAATTCTGAGTGCAGGGAAGTTCCTCCAACTGACAGCAGCGCCTGGGTTCTAACTGAATCCCTTTGCTTGTCTTCCCTGATGGAAAGCCTAGGCGGGAGTGCGGGGGAAAGTGTGGTTTGGGCTCCAAAACCAAGTATTTGCGATGACCTCTCTATGGTTTGTGGAGGTGTTTAAACTACATCCCTAACCTGGGAACACCTGTGCCCCCATAAAGATCCGTGGAGTCTGTTTCCACACCTGCAGCACACACACGAACACTTGCACAGTTATCCTGAGAGTGGGCAGCCTCCTCCAACTGAGAGCAGGGCCTTGGTTCTTATATAATCGCTTAACTTGTCTACCCTGTTTGGTTGCCTGAAACGGAATGCTGGGGAAAGGGTGGGTTGGGCTCTAAATCCACGTATTAGCGAGTGCTTCTCCATGGGATTTGGAGGTTATTAACCAAAAGCCCACAACATGGGAATACCTGTGCTCCTTGAAAAAAGCGTGGACTCTGTATCCCCACCACCAGAACACACATGAAGAAGTTTTCTGCTATCCTGAGTGTGGGCTGGCAATTTCAGGTGACAGAAGCGGCTGGGTTCTAATAGAATCCCTTAGCTTGTAATCCCTGAGTGTTTCCCTAGGACTGACTCTGAGAGAAACCTGGGGGTTGGGCTTTGAGGCCAAATAGTAGCGAGTGTCCCCGATGGACTGAGGAAGTATTTAGATGAATTCTCCATAAAGGGAAACACCTGAGCACCCATTCATCTGCGTGGAGTGGGGCTTCAAATCTCCCCACCACACAAGGTTGGGTTCCAGTATCCTGAGGGTGGGGTAGTTCCTCCAACTGACATCAGCGTCTTGGTTTGAATAGAATCCCTTTGCTTGTCTTCCCTGATGGTTTGCCTAGGCCAGTGTGTGGTTGAAAGTGGGATTTGGGATCTAAAACTAAGTATTAGCGTGTGCCTCTCCATGGGTAGTGGAGATGTTTAAACTACAACCCACAACTTGGGAATTACTGTGACCCCTGAAAAATGCGTGTGCTATGTTTCCCCACGTCCAGCACACACAGGAAGAAGTGTTCTGGGGTTCTGAGTGTGGGGAGGTTCCTCCAACAGACAGCAGCACCTGGGTTGTAATAGAATCCCTTAGCTTGACTTCCCTAAGTGTTTTCCTAGGCCTAGCTGTAAGCGATGGTGGGGGATGGGCTCTAAAGACAAGTATTAGCGAGTGCATCTCTGTGGGTAGTGGAGGGTTTTAAACTACTTCCCCAACCTTGGAACACCTGTGCCCCATAAAGATGCGTGGAATCTGTTTCCCCACCTCCAGCACAAACACGGAGACGTGCTCAGGTATCCTGATTGTGGGGAGGCTCCTCCAAATGCCAGCAGCGCCTGGGTTCTTAAACAATCCCTTAGCTTGTCTTCCCTGACAGCATGCCTAGGCTGGAGAGTGGGGGAAAGTGGGGGATGGGCTCTAAACCAAGTATAAGCGAGAGCCTATCCATGGGATGTGGGTTTTTAACCTACAACCCACAACCATGGAATAAATGTGCCCCCTGAAAGATGCTTTGACTGTTTCCCTACATCCAGCACACACACGAAGATATGTTCTGGTATTCTGAGTGTGGGGATGTTCCTCAAACTGACAGCAGCACCTGGATTCTATTAGTATCCCTTAGCTTCTGTTCCCTGAGTGTTCTTGTATGCCAGGCCATGAGGGAAAGCTGGGGGTTGGGCTTGGAGGCCACGTAGCAGTGAGTGCCCCCGATCCATTGAGGAAGTACTTAGAGGACTTCTCCCTAAAGGGAACACCTTTTCCTGCATTCATCTGGGTGCAGTGGGGCTGCACAACTCTCCCACGCCTAAGAATGTGTTCTGGAATTGTGAGTGCAGGGAAGTTCCTCCAACTGACAGCAGCGCCTGGGTTCTAATTGAATCCCTTTGCTTGTCTTCCCTGATGGAAAGCCTAGGCGGGAGTGCGGGGGAAAGTGTGGTTTGGGCTCCAAAACCAAGTATTTGCGATGACCTCTCTATGGTTTGTGGAGGTGTTTAAACTACATCCCTAACCTGGGAACACCTGTGCCCCCACAAAGATCCGTGGAGTCTGTTTCCACACCTCCAGCACACACACGAACACTTGCACAGTTATCCTGAGAGTGGGCAGCCTCCTCCAACTGAGAGCAGGGCCTTGGTTCTTATAAAATCGCTTAACTTGTCTACCCTGTTTGGTTGCCTGATACGGAGTGCTGGGGAAAGGGTGGGTTGGGCTCTAAATCCAAGTATTAGCGAGTGCTTCTCCATGGGATTTGGAGGTTATTAACCAAAAGCCCACAACATGGGAATACCTGTGCTCCTTGAAAAAAGCGTGGACTCTGTATCCCCACCACCAGAACACACATGAAGAAGTTTTCTGCTATCCTGAGTGTGGGCTGGCAATTTCAGGTGACAGAAGCGGCTGGGTTCTAATAGAATCCCTTAGCTTGTAATCCCTGAGTGTTTCCCTAGGACTGACTCTGAGAGAAACCTGGGGGTTGGGCTTTGAGGCCAAATAGTAGCGAGTGTCCCTGATGGACTGAGGAAGTATTTAGATGAATTCTCCATAAAGGGAAACACCTGAGCACCCATTCATCTGCGTGGAGTGGGGCTTCAAATCTCCCCACCACACAAGGTTGGGTTCCAGTATCCTGAGGGTGGGGTAGTTCCTCCAACTGACATCAGCGTCTTGGTTTGAATAGAATCCCTTTGCTTGTCTTCCCTGATGGTTTGCCTAGGCCAGTGTGTGGTTGAAAGTGGGATTTGGGATCTAAAACTAAGTATTAGCGTGTGCCTCTCCATGGGTAGTGGAGATGTTTAAACTACAACCCACAACTTGGGAATTACTGTGACCCCTGAAAAATGCATGTGCTATGTTTCCCCACGTCCAGCACACACAGGAAGAAGTGTTCTGGGGTTCTGAGTGTGGGGAGGTTCCTCCAACAGACAGCAGCACCTGGGTTGTAATAGAATCCCTTAGCTTGACTTCCCTAATTGTATTCCTAGGACTAGCAGTAAGCGATGGTGGGGGATGGGCTCTAAAGCCAAGTATTAGCGAGTGCATCTCTGTGGGTAGTGGAGGGTTTTAAACTACTTCCCCAACCTTGGAACACCTGTGCCCCATAAAGATGCGTGGAATCTGTTTCCCCACCTCCAGCACACACACGGAGACGTGCTCAGGTATCCTGATTGTGGGGAGGCTCCTCCAAATGACAGCAGCGCCTGGGTTCTTAAAGAATCCAAGAGCTTGTCTTCCCTGATGGCATGCCTAGGCTGGAGAGTGGGGGAAAGTGGGCGTTGGGCTCTAAACCAAGTATAAGCGAGAGCCTATCCATGGGATGTGGGTTTTTAACCTACAACCCACAACCATGGAATAAATGTGCCCCCTGAGAGATGCTTTGACTGTTTCCCTACATCCAGCACACACACGAAGAAGTGTTCTGGTATTCTGAGTGTGGGGAAGTTCCTCAAACTGACAGCAGCACCTGGATTCTATTAGTATCCCTTAGCTTCTGTTCCCTGAGTGTTCTTTTAGGCCAGGCCATGAGGGAAAGCTGGGGGTTGGGCTTGGAGGCCACGTAGCAGTGAGTGCCCCCTGATCCATTGAGGAAGTACTTAGAGGACTTCTCCCTAAAGGGAACACCTTTTCCTGCATTCATCTGGGTGCAGTGGGGCTGCACAACTCTCCCACACCTAAGAATGTGTTCTGGAATTCTGAGTGCAGGGAAGTTCCTCCAACTGACAGCAGCGCCTGGGTTCTAATTGAATCCCTTTGCTTGTCTTCCCTGATGGAAAGCCTAGGCGGGAGTGCGGTGGAAAGTGTGGTTTGGGCTCCAAAACCAAGTATTTGCGATGACCTCTCTATGGTTTGTGGAGGTGTTTAAACTACATCCCTAACCTGGGAACACCTGTGCCCCCATAAAGATCCGTGGAGTCTGTTTCCACACCTCCAGCACACACACGAACACTTGCACAGTTATCCTGAGAGTGGGCAGCCTCCTCCAACTGAGAGCAGGGCCTTGGTTCTTATAAAATCGCTTAACTTGTCTACCCTGTTTGGTTGCCTGATACGGAGTGCTGGGGAAAGGGTGGGTTGGGCTCTAAATCCAAGTATTAGCGAGTGCTTCTCCATGGGATTTGGAGGTTATTAACCAAAAGCCCACAACATGGGAATACCTGTGCTCCTTGAAAAAAGCGTGGACTCTGTATCCCCACCACCAGAACACACATGAAGAAGTTTTCTGCTATCCTGAGTGTGGGCTGGCAATTTCAGGTGACAGAAGCGGCTGGGTTCTAATAGAATCCCTTAGCTTGTAATCCCTGAGTGTTTCCCTAGGACTGACTCTGAGAGAAACCTGGGGGTTGGGCTTTGAGGCCAAATAGTAGCGAGTGTCCCCGATGGACTGAGGAAGTATTTAGATGAATTCTCCATAAAGGGAAACACCTGAGCACCCATTCATCTGCGTGGAGTGGGGCTTCAAATCTCCCCACCACACAAGGTTGGGTTCCAGTATCCTGAGGGTGGGGTAGTTCCTCCAACTGACATCAGCGTCTTGGTTTGAATAGAATCCCTTTGCTTGTCTTCCCTGATGGTTTGCCTAGGCCAGTGTGTGGTTGAAAGTGGGATTTGGGATCTAAAACTAAGTATTAGCGTGTGCCTCTCCATGGGTAGTGGAGATGTTTAAACTACAACCCACAACTTGGGAATTACTGTGACCCCTGAAAAATGCGTGTGCTATGTTTCCCCACGTCCAGCACACACAGGAAGAAGTGTTCTGGGGTTCTGAGTGTGGGGAGGTTCCTCCAACAGACAGCAGCACCTGGGTTGTAATAGAATCCCTTAGCTTGACTTCCCTAAGTGTTTTCCTAGGCCTAGCTGTAAGCGATGGTGGGGGATGGGCTCTAAAGACAAGTATTAGCGAGTGCATCTCTGTGGGTAGTGGAGGGTTTTAAACTACTTCCCCAACCTTGGAACACCTGTGCCCCATAAAGATGCGTGGAATCTGTTTCCCCACCTCCAGCACAAACACGGAGACGTGCTCAGGTATCCTGATTGTGGGGAGGCTCCTCCAAATGCCAGCAGCGCCTGGGTTCTTAAACAATCCCTTAGCTTGTCTTCCCTGACAGCATGCCTAGGCTGGAGAGTGGGGGAAAGTGGGGGATGGGCTCTAAACCAAGTATAAGCGAGAGCCTATCCATGGGATGTGGGTTTTTAACCTACAACCCACAACCATGGAATAAATGTGCCCCCTGAAAGATGCTTTGACTGTTTCCCTACATCCAGCACACACACGAAGATATGTTCTGGTATTCTGAGTGTGGGGATGTTCCTCAAACTGACAGCAGCACCTGGATTCTATTAGTATCCCTTAGCTTCTGTTCCCTGAGTGTTCTTGTATGCCAGGCCATGAGGGAAAGCTGGGGGTTGGGCTTGGAGGCCACGTAGCAGTGAGTGCCCCCGATCCATTGAGGAAGTACTTAGAGGACTTCTCCCTAAAGGGAACACCTTTTCCTGCATTCATCTGGGTGCAGTGGGGCTGCACAACTCTCCCACGCCTAAGAATGTGTTCTGGAATTGTGAGTGCAGGGAAGTTCCTCCAACTGACAGCAGCGCCTGGGTTCTAATTGAATCCCTTTGCTTGTCTTCCCTGATGGAAAGCCTAGGCGGGAGTGCGGGGGAAAGTGTGGTTTGGGCTCCAAAACCAAGTATTTGCGATGACCTCTCTATGGTTTGTGGAGGTGTTTAAACTACATCCCTAACCTGGGAACACCTGTGCCCCCACAAAGATCCGTGGAGTCTGTTTCCACACCTCCAGCACACACACGAACACTTGCACAGTTATCCTGAGAGTGGGCAGCCTCCTCCAACTGAGAGCAGGGCCTTGGTTCTTATAAAATCGCTTAACTTGTCTACCCTGTTTGGTTGCCTGATACGGAGTGCTGGGGAAAGGGTGGGTTGGGCTCTAAATCCAAGTATTAGCGAGTGCTTCTCCATGGGATTTGGAGGTTATTAACCAAAAGCCCACAACATGGGAATACCTGTGCTCCTTGAAAAAAGCGTGGACTCTGTATCCCCACCACCAGAACACACATGAAGAAGTTTTCTGCTATCCTGAGTGTGGGCTGGCAATTTCAGGTGACAGAAGCGGCTGGGTTCTAATAGAATCCCTTAGCTTGTAATCCCTGAGTGTTTCCCTAGGACTGACTCTGAGAGAAACCTGGGGGTTGGGCTTTGAGGCCAAATAGTAGCGAGTGTCCCTGATGGACTGAGGAAGTATTTAGATGAATTCTCCATAAAGGGAAACACCTGAGCACCCATTCATCTGCGTGGAGTGGGGCTTCAAATCTCCCCACCACACAAGGTTGGGTTCCAGTATCCTGAGGGTGGGGTAGTTCCTCCAACTGACATCAGCGTCTTGGTTTGAATAGAATCCCTTTGCTTGTCTTCCCTGATGGTTTGCCTAGGCCAGTGTGTGGTTGAAAGTGGGATTTGGGATCTAAAACTAAGTATTAGCGTGTGCCTCTCCATGGGTAGTGGAGATGTTTAAACTACAACCCACAAATTGGGAATTACTGTGACCCCTGAAAAATGCGTGTGCTATGTTTCCCCACGTCCAGCACACACAGGAAGAAGTGTTCTGGGGTTCTGAGTGTGGGGAGGTTCCTCCAACAGACAGCAGCACCTGGGTTGTAATAGAATCCCTTAGCTTAACTTCCCTAAGTGTTTTCCTAGGCCTAGCAGTAAGCGATGGTGGGGGATGGGCTCTAAAGCCAAGTATTAGCGAGTGCATCTCTGTGGGTAGTGGAGGGTTTTAAACTACTTCCCCAACCTTGGAACACCTGTGCCCCATAAAGATGCGTGGAATCTGTTTCCCCACCTCCAGCACACACACGGAGACGTGCTCAGGTATCCTGATTGTGGGGAGGCTCCTCCAAATGCCAGCAGCACCTGGGTTCTTAAACAATCCCTTAGCTTGTCTTCCCTGACAGCATGCCTAGGCTGGAGAGTGGGGGAAAGTGGGGGTTGGGCTCTAAACCAAGTATAAGCGAGAGCCTATCCATGGGATGTGGGTTTTTAACCTACAACCCACAACCATGGAATAAATGTGCCCCCTGAAAGATGCTTTGACTGTTTCCCTACATCCAGCACACACACGAAGATGTGTTCTGGTATTCTGAGTGTGGGGAAGTTCCTCAAACTGACAGCAGCACCTGGATTCTATTAGTATCCCTTAGCTTCTGTTCCCTGAGTGTTCTTGTAGGCCAGGCCATGAGGGAAAGCTGGGGGTTGGGCTTGGAGGCCACGTAGCAGTGAGTGCCCCCGATCTATTGAGGAAGTACTTAGAGGACTTCTCCCTAATGGGAACACCTTTTCCTGCATTCATCTGGGTGCAGTGGGGCTGCACAACTCTCCCACGCCTAAGAATGTTTTCTGGAATTCTGAGTGCAGGGAAGTTCCTCCAACTGACAGCAGCACCTGGGTTCTAATTGAATCCCTTTGCTTGTCTTCCCTGATGGAAAGCCTAGGCGGGAGTGCGGGGGAAAGTGTGGTTTGGGCTCCAAAACCAAGTATTTGCGATGACCTCTCTATGGTTTGTGGAGTTGTTTAAACTACATCCCTAACCTGGGAACACCTGTGCCCCCACAAAGATCCGTGGAGTCTGTTTCCACACCTCCAGCACACACACGAACACTTGCACAGTTATCCTGAGAGTGGGCAGCCTCCTCCAACTGAGAGCAGGGCCTTGGTTCTTATAAAATCGCTTAACTTGTCTACCCTGTTTGGTTGCCTGATACGGAGTGCTGGGGAAAGGGTGGGTTGGGCTCTAAATCCAAGTATTAGCGAGTGCTTCTCCATGGGATTTGGAGGTTATTAACCAAAAGCCCACAACATGGGAATACCTGTGCTCCTTGAAAAAAGCGTGGACTCTGTATCCCCACCACCAGAACACACATGAAGAAGTTTTCTGCTATCCTGAGTGTGGGCTGGCAATTTCAGGTGACAGAAGCGGCTGGGTTCTAATAGAATCCCTTAGCTTGTAATCCCTGAGTGTTTCCCTAGGACTGACTCTGAGAGAAACCTGGGGGTTGGGCTTTGAGGCCAAATAGTAGCGAGTGTCCCTGATGGACTGAGGAAGTATTTAGATGAATTCTCCATAAAGGGAAACACCTGAGCACCCATTCATCTGCGTGGAGTGGGGCTTCAAATCTCCCCACCACACAAGGTTGGGTTCCAGTATCCTGAGGGTGGGGTAGTTCCTCCAACTGACATCAGCGTCTTGGTTTGAATAGAATCCCTTTGCTTGTCTTCCCTGATGGTTTGCCTAGGCCAGTGTGTGGTTGAAAGTGGGATTTGGGATCTAAAACTAAGTATTAGCGTGTGCCTCTCCATGGGTAGTGGAGATGTTTAAACTACAACCCACAACTTGGGAATTACTGTGACCCCTGAAAAATGCGTGTGCTATGTTTCCCCACGTCCAGCACACACAGGAAGAAGTGTTCTGGGGTTCTGAGTGTGGGGAGGTTCCTCCAACAGACAGCAGCACCTGGGTTGTAATAGAATCCCTTAGCTTAACTTCCCTAAGTGTTTTCCTAGGCCTAGCAGTAAGCGATGGTGGGGGATGGGCTCTAAAGCCAAGTATTAGCGAGTGCATCTCTGTGGGTAGTGGAGGGTTTTAAACTACTTCCCCAACCTTGGAACACCTGTGCCCCATAAAGATGCGTGGAATCTGTTTCCCCACCTCCAGCACACACACGGAGACGTGCTCAGGTATCCTGATTGTGGGGAGGCTCCTCCAAATGCCAGCAGCACCTGGGTTCTTAAACAATCCCTTAGCTTGTCTTCCCTGACAGCATGCCTAGGCTGGAGAGTGGGGGAAAGTGGGGGTTGGGCTCTAAACCAAGTATAAGCGAGAGCCTATCCATGGGATGTGGGTTTTTAACCTACAACCCACAACCATGGAATAAATGTGCCCCCTGAAAGATGCTTTGACTGTTTCCCTACATCCAGCACACACACGAAGATGTGTTCTGGTATTCTGAGTGTGGGGAAGTTCCTCAAACTGACAGCAGCACCTGGATTCTATTAGTATCCCTTAGCTTCTGTTCCCTGAGTGTTCTTGTAGGCCAGGCCATGAGGGAAAGCTGGGGGTTGGGCTTGGAGGCCACGTAGCAGTGAGTGCCCCCGATCTATTGAGGAAGTACTTAGAGGACTTCTCCCTAATGGGAACACCTTTTCCTGCATTCATCTGGGTGCAGTGGGGCTGCACAACTCTCCCACGCCTAAGAAAGTTTTCTGGAATTCTGAGTGCAGGGAAGTTCCTCCAACTGACAGCAGCGCCTGGGTTCTAATTGAATCCCTTTGCTTGTCTTCCCTGATGGAAAGCCTAGGCGGGAGTGCGGGGGAAAGTGTGGTTTGGGCTCCAAAACCAAGTATTTGCGATGACCTCTCTATGGTTTGTGGAGTTGTTTAAACTACATCCCTAACCTGGGAACACCTGTGCCCCCACAAAGATCCGTGGAGTCTGTTTCCACACCTCCAGCACACACACGAACACTTGCACAGTTATCCTGAGAGTGGGCAGCCTCCTCCAACTGAGAGCAGGGCCTTGGTTCTTATAAAATCGCTTAACTTGTCTACCCTGTTTGGTTGCCTGATACGGAGTGCTGGGGAAAGGGTGGGTTGGGCTCTAAATCCAAGTATTAGCGAGTGCTTCTCCATGGGATTTGGAGGTTATTAACCAAAAGCCCACAACATGGGAATACCTGTGCTCCTTGAAAAAACCGTGGACTCTGTATCCCCACCACCAGAACACACATGAAGAAGTTTTCTGCTATCCTGAGTGTGGGCTGGCAATTTCAGGTGACAGAAGCGGCTGGGTTCTAATAGAATCCCTTAGCTTGTAATCCCTGAGTGTTTCCCTAGGACTGACTCTGAGAGAAACCTGGGGGTTGGGCTTTGAGGCCAAATAGTAGCGAGTGTCCCCGATGGACTGAGGAAGTATTTAGATGAATTCTCCATAAAGGGAAACACCTGAGCACCCATTCATCTGCGTGGAGTGGGGCTTCAAATCTCCCCACCACACAAGGTTGGGTTCCAGTATCCTGAGGGTGGGGTAGTTCCTCCAACTGACATCAGCGTCTTGGTTTGAATAGAATCCCTTTGCTTGTCTTCCCTGATGGTTTGCCTAGGCCAGAGTGTGGTTGAAAGTGGGATTTGGGATCTAAAACTAAGTATTAGCGTGTGCCTCTCCATGGGTAGTGGAGATGTTTAAACTACAACCCACAACTTGGGAATTACTGTGACCCCTGAAAAATGCGTGTGCTATGTTTCCCCACGTCCAGCACACACAGGAAGAAGTGTTCTGGGGTTCTGAGTGTGGGGAGGTTCCTCCAACAGACAGCAGCACCTGGGTTGTAATAGAATCCCTTAGCTTGACTTCCCTAAGTGTTTACCTAGGCCTAGCAGTAAGCGATGGTGGGGGATGGGCTCTAAAGCCAAGTATAAGCGAGTGCATCTCTGTGGGTAGTGGAGGGTTTTAAACTACTTCCCCAACCTTGGAACACCTGTGCCCCATAAAGATGCGTGGAATCTGTTTCCCCACCTCCAGCACACACACGGAGACGTGCTCAGGTATCCTGATTGTGGGGAGGCTCCTCCAAATGACAGCAGCGCCTGGGTTCTAAAAGTATCCCTTAGCTTGTCTTCCCTGATGTCATGCCTAGCCTGGAGGGTGGGGGAAAGTGGGGGTTGGGCTCTTAACCAAGTATTAGCGAGAGCCTATCCATGGGATGTGGGTTTTTAACCTACAACCCACAACCATGGAATAAATGTGCCCCCTGAAAGATGCTTTGACTGTTTCCCTACATCCAGCACACACACGAAGATGTGTTCTGGTATTCTGAGTGTGGGGAAGTTCCTCAAACTGACAGCAGCACCTGGATTCTATTAGTATCCCTTAGCTTCTGTTCCCTGAGTGTTCTTTTAGGCCAGGCCATGAGGGAAAGCTGGGGGTTGGGCTTGGAGGCCACGTAGAAGTGAGTGCCCCCTGATCCATTGAGGAAGTACTTAGAGGACTTCTCCCTAATGGGAACACCTTTTCCTGCATTCATCTGGGTGCAGTGGGGCTGCACATCTCTCCCACACCTAAGAATGTTTTCTGGAATTCTGAGTGCAGGGAAGTTCCTCCAACTGACAGCAGCGCCTGGGTTCTAACTGAATCCCTTTGCTTGTCTTCCCTGATGGAAAGCCTAGGCGGGAGTGCGGGGGAAAGTGTGGTTTGGGCTCCAAAACTAAGTATTTGCGATGACCTCTCTATGGTTTGTGGAGGTGTTTAAAATACATCCCTAACCTGGGAACACCTGTGCCCCCATAAAGATACGTGGAGTCTGTTTCCACACCTGCAGCACACACACGAACACTTGCACAGTTATCCTGAGAGTGGGCAGCCTCCTCCAACTGAGAGCAGGGCCTTGGTTCTTATAAAATCGCTTAACTTGTCTACCCTGTTTGGTTGCCTGAAACGGAATGCTGGGGAAAGGATGGGTTGGGCTCTAAATCCACGTATTAGCGAGTGCTTCTCCATGGGATTTGGAGGTTATTAACCAAAAGCCCACAACATGGGAATACCTGTGCTCCTTGAAAAAAGCGTGGACTCTGTATCCCCACCACCAGAACACACATGAAGAAGTTTTCTGCTATCCTGAGTGTGGGCTGGCAATTTCAGGTGACAGAAGCGGCTGGGTTCTAATAGAATCCCTTAGCTTGTAATCCCTGAGTGTTTCCCTAGGACTGACTCTGAGAGAAACCTGGGGGTTGGGCTTTGAGGCCAAATAGTAGCGAGTGTCCCCGATGGACTGAGGAAGTATTTAGATGAATTCTCCATAAAGGGAAACACCTGAGCACCCATTCATCTGCGTGGAGTGGGGCTTCAAATCTCCCCACCACACAAGGTTGGGTTCCAGTATCCTGAGGGTGGGGTAGTTCCTCCAACTGACATCAGCGTCTTGGTTTGAATAGAATCCCTTTGCTTGTCTTCCCTGATGGTTTGCCTAGGCCAGTGTGTGGTTGAAAGTGGGATTTGGGATCTAAAACTAAGTATTAGCGTGTGCCTCTCCATGGGTAGTGGAGATGTTTAAACTACAACCCACAACTTGGGAATTACTGTGACCCCTGAAAAATGCGTGCGATGTTTCCCCACGTCCAGCACACACAGGAAGAAGTGTTCTGGGGTTGTGAGTGTGGGGAGGTTCATCCAACAGACAGCAGCACCTGGGTTGTAATAGAATCCCTTAGCTTGACTTCCCTAAGTGTTTTCCTAGGCCTACCAGTAAGCGATGGTGGGGGATGGGCTCTAAAGCCAAGTATTAGCGAGTGCATCTCTGTGGGTAGTGGAGGGTTTTAAACTACTTCCCCAACCTTGGAACACCTGTGCCCCATAAAGATGCGTGGAATCTGTTTCCCCACCTCCAGCACACACACGGAGACGTGCTCAGGTATCCTGATTGTGGGGAGGCTCCTCCAAATGACAGCAGCGCCTGAGTTCTAAAAGAATCCCTTAGCTTGTCTTCCCTGATGGCATGCCTAGGCTGGAGAGTGGGGGAAAGTGGGGGTTGGGCTCTAAACCAAGTATAAGCGAGAGCCTATCCATGGGATGTGGGTTTTTAACCTACAACCCACAACCATGGAATAAATGGGCCCCTGAAAGATGCTTTGACTGTTTCCCTACATCCAGCACACACACGAAGATTTGTTCTTGTATTCTGAGTGTGGGGACGTTCCTCAAACTGACAGCAGCACCTGGATTCTATTAGTGTCTCTTAGCTTCTGTTCCCTGAGTGTTCTTTTAGGCCAGGCCATGAGGGAAAGCTGGGGGTTGGGCTTGGAGTCCACGTAGCAGTGAGTGCCCCCTGATCCATTGAGGAAGTACTTTGAGGACTTGTCCCTAAAGGGAACACCTTTTCCTGCATTCATCTGGGTGCAGTGGGGCTGCACAACTCTCCCACACCTAAGAATGTGTTCTGGAATTCTGAGTGCAGGGAAGTTCCTCCAACTGACAGCAGCGCCTGGGTTCTAATTGAATCCCTTTGCTTGTCTTCCCTGATGGAAAGCCTAGGCGGGAGTGCGGGGGAAAGTGTGGTTGGGCTCCAAAACCAAGTATTTGCGATGACCTCTCTATGGTTTGTGGAGGTGTTTAAACTACATCCCTAACCTGGGAACACCTGTGCCCCCATAAAGATCCGAGGAGTCTGTTTCCACACCTCCAGCACACACTCGAACACTTGCACAGTTATCCTGATAGTGGGCAGCCTCCTCCAACTGAGAGCAGGGCCTTGGTTCTTATAAAATCGCTTAACTTTTCTACCCTGTTTGGTTGCCTGATACGGAGTGCTGGGGAAAGGGTGGGTTGGGCTCTAAATCCAAGTATTAGCGAGTGCTTCTCCATGGGATTTGGAGGTTATTAACCAAAAGCCCACAACATGGGAATACCTGTGCTCCTTGAAAAAAGCGTGGACTCTGTATCCCCACCACCAGAACACACTTGAAGAAGTTTTCTGCTCTCCTGAGTGTGGGCTGGCAATTTCAGGTGACAGGAGCGGCTGGGTTCTAATACAATCCCTTAGCTTGTAATCCCTGAGTGTTTCCCTAGGACTGACTCTGAGAGAAACCTGGGGGTTGGGCTTTGAGGCCAAAGAGTAGCGAGTGTCCCTGATGGACTGAAGAAGTATTTAGATGAATTCTCCATAAAGGGAAACACCTGAGCACCCATTCATCTGCGTGGAGTGGGGCTTCAAATCTCCCCACCACACAAGGTTGGGTTCCAGTATCCTGAGGTTGGGGTAGTTCCTCCAACTGACATCAGCGTCTTGGTTTGAATAGAATCCCTTTGCTTGTCTTCCCTGATGGTTTGCCTAGGCCAGTGTGTGGTTGAAAGTGGGATTTGGGATCTAAAACTAAGTATTAGCGTGTGCCTCTCCATGGGTAGTGGAGATGTTTAAACTACAACCCACAACTTGGGAATTACTGTAACCCCTGAAAAATGCGTGTGCTATGTTTCCCCACGTCCAGCACACACAGGAAGAAGTGTTCTGGGGTTGTGAGTGTGGGGAGGTTCCTCCAACAGACAGCAGCACCTGGGTTGTAATAGAATCCCTTAGCTTGACTTCCCTAAGTGTTTTCCTAGGCCTAGCAGTAAGCGATGGTGGGGGATGGGCTCTAAAGCCAAGTATTAGCGAGTGCATTTCTGTGGGTAGTGGAGGGTTTTAAACTACTTCCCCAACCTTGGAACACCTGTGCCCCATAAAGATGCGTGGAATCTGTTTCCCCACCTCCAGCACACACACGGAGACGTGCTCAGGTATCCTGATTGTGGGGAGGCTCCTCCAAATGACAGCAGCGCCTGGGTTCTAAAAGAATCCCTTAGCTTGTCTTCCCTGATGGCATGCCTAGGCTGGAGAGTGGGGGAAAGTGGGGGTTGGGCTCTAAACCAAGTATTAGCGAAAGCCTATCCATGGGATGTGGGTTTTTAACCTACAACCCACAACCATGGAATAAATGTGCCCCCTGAAAGATGCTTTGACTGTTTCCCTACATCCAGCACACACACGAAGATGTGTTCTGGTATTCTGAGTGTGGGGAAGTTCCTCAAACTGACAGCAGCACCTGGATTCTATTAGTATCCCTTAGCTTCTGTTCCCTGAGTGTTCTTTTAGGCCAGGCCATGAGGGAAAGCTGGGGGTTGGGCTTGGAGGCCACGTAGAAGTGAGTGCCCCCTGATCCATTGAGGAAGTACTTAGAGGACTTCTCCCTAATGGGAACACCTTTTCCTGCATTCATCTGGGTGCAGTGGGGCTGCACATCTCTCCCACACCTAAGAATGTTTTCTGGAATTCTGAGTGCAGGGAAGTTCCTCCAACTGACAGCAGCGCCTGGGTTCTAACTGAATCCCTTTGCTTGTCTTCCCTGATGGAAAGCCTAGGCGGGAGTGCGGGGGAAAGTGTGGTTTGGGCTCCAAAACCAAGTATTTGCGATGACCTCTCTATGGTTTGTGGAGGTGTTTAAACTACATCCCTAACCTGGGAACACCTGTGCCCCCATAAAGATCCGTGGAGTCTGTTTCCACACCTGCAGCACACACACGAACACTTGCACAGTTATCCTGAGAGTGGGCAGCCTCCTCCAACTGAGAGCAGGGCCTTGGTTCTTATATAATCGCTTAACTTGTCTACCCTGTTTGGTTGCCTGATACGGAGTGCTGGGGAAAGGGTGGGTTGGGCTCTAAATCCAAGTATTAGCGAGTGCTTCTCCATGGGATTTGGAGGTTATTAACCAAAAGCCCACAACATGGGAATACCTGTGCTCCTTGAAAAAAGCGTGGACTCTGTATCCCCACCACCAGAACACACATGAAGAAGTTTTCTGCTATCCTGAGTGTGGGCTGGCAATTTCAGGTGACAGAAGCGGCTGGGTTCTAATAGAATCCCTTAGCTTGTAATCCCTGAGTGTTTCCCTAGGACTGACTCTGAGAGAAACCTGGGGGTTGGGCTTTGAGGCCAAATAGTAGCGAGTGTCCCTGATGGACTGAGGAAGTATTTAGATGAATTCTCCATAAAGGGAAACACCTGAGCACCCATTCATCTGCGTGGAGTGGGGCTTCAAATCTCCCCACCACACAAGGTTGGGTTCCAGTATCCTGAGGGTGGGGTAGTTCCTCCAACTGACATCAGCGTCTTGGTTTGAATAGAATCCCTTTGCTTGTCTTCCCTGATGGTTTGCCTAGGCCAGTGTGTGGTTGAAAGTGGGATTTGGGATCTAAAACTAAGTATTAGCGTGTGCCTCTCCATGGGTAGTGGAGATGTTTAAACTACAACCCACAACTTGGGAATTACTGTGACCCCTGAAAAATGCATGTGCTATGTTTCCCCACGTCCAGCACACACAGGAAGAAGTGTTCTGGGGTTCTGAGTGTGGGGAGGTTCCTCCAACAGACAGCAGCACCTGGGTTGTAATAGAATCCCTTAGCTTGACTTCCCTAATTGTATTCCTAGGACTAGCAGTAAGCGATGGTGGGGGATGGGCTCTAAAGCCAAGTATTAGCGAGTGCATCTCTGTGGGTAGTGGAGGGTTTTAAACTACTTCCCCAACCTTGGAACACCTGTGCCCCATAAAGATGCGTGGAATCTGTTTCCCCACCTCCAGCACACACACGGAGACGTGCTCAGGTATCCTGATTGTGGGGAGGCTCCTCCAAATGACAGCAGCGCCTGGGTTCTTAAAGAATCCAAGAGCTTGTCTTCCCTGATGGCATGCCTAGGCTGGAGAGTGGGGGAAAGTGGGCGTTGGGCTCTAAACCAAGTATAAGCGAGAGCCTATCCATGGGATGTGGGTTTTTAACCTACAACCCACAACCATGGAATAAATGTGCCCCCTGAGAGATGCTTTGACTGTTTCCCTACATCCAGCACACACACGAAGAAGTGTTCTGGTATTCTGAGTGTGGGGAAGTTCCTCAAACTGACAGCAGCACCTGGATTCTATTAGTATCCCTTAGCTTCTGTTCCCTGAGTGTTCTTTTAGGCCAGGCCATGAGGGAAAGCTGGGGGTTGGGCTTGGAGGCCACGTAGCAGTGAGTGCCCCCTGATCCATTGAGGAAGTACTTAGAGGACTTCTCCCTAAAGGGAACACCTTTTCCTGCATTCATCTGGGTGCAGTGGGGCTGCACAACTCTCCCACACCTAAGAATGTGTTCTGGAATTCTGAGTGCAGGGAAGTTCCTCCAACTGACAGCAGCGCCTGGGTTCTAATTGAATCCCTTTGCTTGTCTTCCCTGATGGAAAGCCTAGGCGGGAGTGCGGTGGAAAGTGTGGTTTGGGCTCCAAAACCAAGTATTTGCGATGACCTCTCTATGGTTTGTGGAGGTGTTTAAACTACATCCCTAACCTGGGAACACCTGTGCCCCCATAAAGATCCGTGGAGTCTGTTTCCACACCTCCAGCACACACACGAACACTTGCACAGTTATCCTGAGAGTGGGCAGCCTCCTCCAACTGAGAGCAGGGCCTTGGTTCTTATAAAATCGCTTAACTTGTCTACCCTGTTTGGTTGCCTGATACGGAGTGCTGGGGAAAGGGTGGGTTGGGCTCTAAATCCAAGTATTAGCGAGTGCTTCTCCATGGGATTTGGAGGTTATTAACCAAAAGCCCACAACATGGGAATACCTGTGCTCCTTGAAAAAAGCGTGGACTCTGTATCCCCACCACCAGAACACACATGAAGAAGTTTTCTGCTATCCTGAGTGTGGGCTGGCAATTTCAGGTGACAGAAGCGGCTGGGTTCTAATAGAATCCCTTAGCTTGTAATCCCTGAGTGTTTCCCTAGGACTGACTCTGAGAGAAACCTGGGGGTTGGGCTTTGAGGCCAAATAGTAGCGAGTGTCCCCGATGGACTGAGGAAGTATTTAGATGAATTCTCCATAAAGGGAAACACCTGAGCACCCATTCATCTGCGTGGAGTGGGGCTTCAAATCTCCCCACCACACAAGGTTGGGTTCCAGTATCCTGAGGGTGGGGTAGTTCCTCCAACTGACATCAGCGTCTTGGTTTGAATAGAATCCCTTTGCTTGTCTTCCCTGATGGTTTGCCTAGGCCAGTGTGTGGTTGAAAGTGGGATTTGGGATCTAAAACTAAGTATTAGCGTGTGCCTCTCCATGGGTAGTGGAGATGTTTAAACTACAACCCACAACTTGGGAATTACTGTGACCCCTGAAAAATGCGTGTGCTATGTTTCCCCACGTCCAGCACACACAGGAAGAAGTGTTCTGGGGTTCTGAGTGTGGGGAGGTTCCTCCAACAGACAGCAGCACCTGGGTTGTAATAGAATCCCTTAGCTTGACTTCCCTAAGTGTTTTCCTAGGCCTAGCTGTAAGCGATGGTGGGGGATGGGCTCTAAAGACAAGTATTAGCGAGTGCATCTCTGTGGGTAGTGGAGGGTTTTAAACTACTTCCCCAACCTTGGAACACCTGTGCCCCATAAAGATGCGTGGAATCTGTTTCCCCACCTCCAGCACAAACACGGAGACGTGCTCAGGTATCCTGATTGTGGGGAGGCTCCTCCAAATGCCAGCAGCGCCTGGGTTCTTAAACAATCCCTTAGCTTGTCTTCCCTGACAGCATGCCTAGGCTGGAGAGTGGGGGAAAGTGGGGGATGGGCTCTAAACCAAGTATAAGCGAGAGCCTATCCATGGGATGTGGGTTTTTAACCTACAACCCACAACCATGGAATAAATGTGCCCCCTGAAAGATGCTTTGACTGTTTCCCTACATCCAGCACACACACGAAGATATGTTCTGGTATTCTGAGTGTGGGGAAGTTCCTCAAACTGACAGCAGCACCTGGATTCTATTAGTATCCCTTAGCTTCTGTTCCCTGAGTGTTCTTGTATGCCAGGCCATGAGGGAAAGCTGGGGGTTGGGCTTGGAGGCCACGTAGCAGTGAGTGCCCCCGATCCATTGAGGAAGTACTTAGAGGACTTCTCCCTAAAGGGAACACCTTTTCCTGCATTCATCTGGGTGCAGTGGGGCTGCACAACTCTCCCACGCCTAAGAATGTGTTCTGGAATTGTGAGTGCAGGGAAGTTCCTCCAACTGACAGCAGCGCCTGGGTTCTAATTGAATCCCTTTGCTTGTCTTCCCTGATGGAAAGCCTAGGCGGGAGTGCGGGGGAAAGTGTGGTTTGGGCTCCAAAACCAAGTATTTGCGATGACCTCTCTATGGTTTGTGGAGGTGTTTAAACTACATCCCTAACCTGGGAACACCTGTGCCCCCACAAAGATCCGTGGAGTCTGTTTCCACACCTCCAGCACACACACGAACACTTGCACAGTTATCCTGAGAGTGGGCAGCCTCCTCCAACTGAGAGCAGGGCCTTGGTTCTTATAAAATCGCTTAACTTGTCTACCCTGTTTGGTTGCCTGATACGGAGTGCTGGGGAAAGGGTGGGTTGGGCTCTAAATCCAAGTATTAGCGAGTGCTTCTCCATGGGATTTGGAGGTTATTAACCAAAAGCCCACAACATGGGAATACCTGTGCTCCTTGAAAAAAGCGTGGACTCTGTATCCCCACCACCAGAACACACATGAAGAAGTTTTCTGCTATCCTGAGTGTGGGCTGGCAATTTCAGGTGACAGAAGCGGCTGGGTTCTAATAGAATCCCTTAGCTTGTAATCCCTGAGTGTTTCCCTAGGACTGACTCTGAGAGAAACCTGGGGGTTGGGCTTTGAGGCCAAATAGTAGCGAGTGTCCCTGATGGACTGAGGAAGTATTTAGATGAATTCTCCATAAAGGGAAACACCTGAGCACCCATTCATCTGCGTGGAGTGGGGCTTCAAATCTCCCCACCACACAAGGTTGGGTTCCAGTATCCTGAGGGTGGGGTAGTTCCTCCAACTGACATCAGCGTCTTGGTTTGAATAGAATCCCTTTGCTTGTCTTCCCTGATGGTTTGCCTAGGCCAGTGTGTGGTTGAAAGTGGGATTTGGGATCTAAAACTAAGTATTAGCGTGTGCCTCTCCATGGGTAGTGGAGATGTTTAAACTACAACCCACAACTTGGGAATTACTGTGACCCCTGAAAAATGCGTGTGCTATGTTTCCCCACGTCCAGCACACACAGGAAGAAGTGTTCTGGGGTTCTGAGTGTGGGGAGGTTCCTCCAACAGACAGCAGCACCTGGGTTGTAATAGAATCCCTTAGCTTAACTTCCCTAAGTGTTTTCCTAGGCCTAGCAGTAAGCGATGGTGGGGGATGGGCTCTAAAGCCAAGTATTAGCGAGTGCATCTCTGTGGGTAGTGGAGGGTTTTAAACTACTTCCCCAACCTTGGAACACCTGTGCCCCATAAAGATGCGTGGAATCTGTTTCCCCACCTCCAGCACACACACGGAGACGTGCTCAGGTATCCTGATTGTGGGGAGGCTCCTCCAAATGCCAGCAGCACCTGGGTTCTTAAACAATCCCTTAGCTTGTCTTCCCTGACAGCATGCCTAGGCTGGAGAGTGGGGGAAAGTGGGGGTTGGGCTCTAAACCAAGTATAAGCGAGAGCCTATCCATGGGATGTGGGTTTTTAACCTACAACCCACAACCATGGAATAAATGTGCCCCCTGAAAGATGCTTTGACTGTTTCCCTACATCCAGCACACACACGAAGATGTGTTCTGGTATTCTGAGTGTGGGGAAGTTCCTCAAACTGACAGCAGCACCTGGATTCTATTAGTATCCCTTAGCTTCTGTTCCCTGAGTGTTCTTGTAGGCCAGGCCATGAGGGAAAGCTGGGGGTTGGGCTTGGAGGCCACGTAGCAGTGAGTGCCCCCGATCTATTGAGGAAGTACTTAGAGGACTTCTCCCTAATGGGAACACCTTTTCCTGCATTCATCTGGGTGCAGTGGGGCTGCACAACTCTCCCACGCCTAAGAATGTTTTCTGGAATTCTGAGTGCAGGGAAGTTCCTCCAACTGACAGCAGCGCCTGGGTTCTAATTGAATCCCTTTGCTTGTCTTCCCTGATGGAAAGCCTAGGCGGGAGTGCGGGGGAAAGTGTGGTTTGGGCTCCAAAACCAAGTATTTGCGATGACCTCTCTATGGTTTGTGGAGTTGTTTAAACTACATCCCTAACCTGGGAACACCTGTGCCCCCACAAAGATCCGTGGAGTCTGTTTCCACACCTCCAGCACACACACGAACACTTGCACAGTTATCCTGAGAGTGGGCAGCCTCCTCCAACTGAGAGCAGGGCCTTGGTTCTTATAAAATCGCTTAACTTGTCTACCCTGTTTGGTTGCCTGATACGGAGTGCTGGGGAAAGGGTGGGTTGGGCTCTAAATCCAAGTATTAGCGAGTGCTTCTCCATGGGATTTGGAGGTTATTAACCAAAAGCCCACAACATGGGAATACCTGTGCTCCTTGAAAAAAGCGTGGACTCTGTATCCCCACCACCAGAACACACATGAAGAAGTTTTCTGCTATCCTGAGTGTGGGCTGGCAATTTCAGGTGACAGAAGCGGCTGGGTTCTAATAGAATCCCTTAGCTTGTAATCCCTGAGTGTTTCCCTAGGACTGACTCTGAGAGAAACCTGGGGGTTGGGCTTTGAGGCCAAATAGTAGCGAGTGTCCCTGATGGACTGAGGAAGTATTTAGATGAATTCTCCATAAAGGGAAACACCTGAGCACCCATTCATCTGCGTGGAGTGGGGCTTCAAATCTCCCCACCACACAAGGTTGGGTTCCAGTATCCTGAGGGTGGGGTAGTTCCTCCAACTGACATCAGCGTCTTGGTTTGAATAGAATCCCTTTGCTTGTCTTCCCTGATGGTTTGCCTAGGCCAGTGTGTGGTTGAAAGTGGGATTTGGGATCTAAAACTAAGTATTAGCGTGTGCCTCTCCATGGGTAGTGGAGATGTTTAAACTACAACCCACAACTTGGGAATTACTGTGACCCCTGAAAAATGCGTGTGCTATGTTTCCCCACGTCCAGCACACACAGGAAGAAGTGTTCTGGGGTTCTGAGTGTGGGGAGGTTCCTCCAACAGACAGCAGCACCTGGGTTGTAATAGAATCCCTTAGCTTAACTTCCCTAAGTGTTTTCCTAGGCCTAGCAGTAAGCGATGGTGGGGGATGGGCTCTAAAGCCAAGTATTAGCGAGTGCATCTCTGTGGGTAGTGGAGGGTTTTAAACTACTTCCCCAACCTTGGAACACCTGTGCCCCATAAAGATGCGTGGAATCTGTTTCCCCACCTCCAGCACACACACGGAGACGTGCTCAGGTATCCTGATTGTGGGGAGGCTCCTCCAAATGCCAGCAGCACCTGGGTTCTTAAACAATCCCTTAGCTTGTCTTCCCTGACAGCATGCCTAGGCTGGAGAGTGGGGGAAAGTGGGGGTTGGGCTCTAAACCAAGTATAAGCGAGAGCCTATCCATGGGATGTGGGTTTTTAACCTACAACCCACAACCATGGAATAAATGTGCCCCCTGAAAGATGCTTTGACTGTTTCCCTACATCCAGCACACACACGAAGATGTGTTCTGGTATTCTGAGTGTGGGGAAGTTCCTCAAACTGACAGCAGCACCTGGATTCTATTAGTATCCCTTAGCTTCTGTTCCCTGAGTGTTCTTGTAGGCCAGGCCATGAGGGAAAGCTGGGGGTTGGGCTTGGAGGCCACGTAGCAGTGAGTGCCCCCGATCTATTGAGGAAGTACTTAGAGGACTTCTCCCTAATGGGAACACCTTTTCCTGCATTCATCTGGGTGCAGTGGGGCTGCACAACTCTCCCACGCCTAAGAATGTTTTCTGGAATTCTGAGTGCAGGGAAGTTCCTCCAACTGACAGCAGCGCCTGGGTTCTAATTGAATCCCTTTGCTTGTCTTCCCTGATGGAAAGCCTAGGCGGGAGTGCGGGGGAAAGTGTGGTTTGGGCTCCAAAACCAAGTATTTGCGATGACCTCTCTATGGTTTGTGGAGTTGTTTAAACTACATCCCTAACCTGGGAACACCTGTGCCCCCACAAAGATCCGTGGAGTCTGTTTCCACACCTCCAGCACACACACGAACACTTGCACAGTTATCCTGAGAGTGGGCAGCCTCCTCCAACTGAGAGCAGGGCCTTGGTTCTTATAAAATCGCTTAACTTGTCTACCCTGTTTGGTTGCCTGATACGGAGTGCTGGGGAAAGGGTGGGTTGGGCTCTAAATCCAAGTATTAGCGAGTGCTTCTCCATGGGATTTGGAGGTTATTAACCAAAAGCCCACAACATGGGAATACCTGTGCTCCTTGAAAAAAGCGTGGACTCTGTATCCCCACCACCAGAACACACATGAAGAAGTTTTCTGCTATCCTGAGTGTGGGCTGGCAATTTCAGGTGACAGAAGCGGCTGGGTTCTAATAGAATCCCTTAGCTTGTAATCCCTGAGTGTTTCCCTAGGACTGACTCTGAGAGAAACCTGGGGGTTGGGCTTTGAGGCCAAATAGTAGCGAGTGTCCCCGATGGACTGAGGAAGTATTTAGATGAATTCTCCATAAAGGGAAACACCTGAGCACCCATTCATCTGCGTGGAGTGGGGCTTCAAATCTCCCCACCACACAAGGTTGGGTTCCAGTATCCTGAGGGTGGGGTAGTTCCTCCAACTGACATCAGCGTCTTGGTTTGAATAGAATCCCTTTGCTTGTCTTCCCTGATGGTTTGCCTAGGCCAGAGTGTGGTTGAAAGTGGGATTTGGGATCTAAAACTAAGTATTAGCGTGTGCCTCTCCATGGGTAGTGGAGATGTTTAAACTACAACCCACAACTTGGGAATTACTGTGACCCCTGAAAAATGCGTGTGCTATGTTTCCCCACGTCCAGCACACACAGGAAGAAGTGTTCTGGGGTTCTGAGTGTGGGGAGGTTCCTCCAACAGACAGCAGCACCTGGGTTGTAATAGAATCCCTTAGCTTGACTTCCCTAAGTGTTTACCTAGGCCTAGCAGTAAGCGATGGTGGGGGATGGGCTCTAAAGCCAAGTATAAGCGAGTGCATCTCTGTGGGTAGTGGAGGGTTTTAAACTACTTCCCCAACCTTGGAACACCTGTGCCCCATAAAGATGCGTGGAATCTGTTTCCCCACCTCCAGCACACACACGGAGACGTGCTCAGGTATCCTGATTGTGGGGAGGCTCCTCCAAATGACAGCAGCGCCTGGGTTCTAAAAGTATCCCTTAGCTTGTCTTCCCTGATGTCATGCCTAGCCTGGAGGGTGGGGGAAAGTGGGGGTTGGGCTCTTAACCAAGTATTAGCGAGAGCCTATCCATGGGATGTGGGTTTTTAACCTACAACCCACAACCATGGAATAAATGTGCCCCCTGAAAGATGCTTTGACTGTTTCCCTACATCCAGCACACACACGAAGATGTGTTCTGGTATTCTGAGTGTGGGGAAGTTCCTCAAACTGACAGCAGCACCTGGATTCTATTAGTATCCCTTAGCTTCTGTTCCCTGAGTGTTCTTTTAGGCCAGGCCATGAGGGAAAGCTGGGGGTTGGGCTTGGAGGCCACGTAGAAGTGAGTGCCCCCTGATCCATTGAGGAAGTACTTAGAGGACTTCTCCCTAATGGGAACACCTTTTCCTGCATTCATCTGGGTGCAGTGGGGCTGCACATCTCTCCCACACCTAAGAATGTTTTCTGGAATTCTGAGTGCAGGGAAGTTCCTCCAACTGACAGCAGCGCCTGGGTTCTAACTGAATCCCTTTGCTTGTCTTCCCTGATGGAAAGCCTAGGCGGGAGTGCGGGGGAAAGTGTGGTTTGGGCTCCAAAACCAAGTATTTGCGATGACCTCTCTATGGTTTGTGGAGGTGTTTAAACTACATCCCTAACCTGGGAACACCTGTGCCCCCATAAAGATACGTGGAGTCTGTTTCCACACCTGCAGCACACACACGAACACTTGCACAGTTATCCTGAGAGTGGGCAGCCTCCTCCAACTGAGAGCAGGGCCTTGGTTCTTATAAAATCGCTTAACTTGTCTACCCTGTTTGGTTGCCTGAAACGGAATGCTGGGGAAAGGATGGGTTGGGCTCTAAATCCACGTATTAGCGAGTGCTTCTCCATGGGATTTGGAGGTTATTAACCAAAAGCCCACAACATGGGAATACCTGTGCTCCTTGAAAAAAGCGTGGACTCTGTATCCCCACCACCAGAACACACATGAAGAAGTTTTCTGCTATCCTGAGTGTGGGCTGGCAATTTCAGGTGACAGAAGCGGCTGGGTTCTAATAGAATCCCTTAGCTTGTAATCCCTGAGTGTTTCCCTAGGACTGACTCTGAGAGAAACCTGGGGGTTGGGCTTTGAGGCCAAATAGTAGCGAGTGTCCCCGATGGACTGAGGAAGTATTTAGATGAATTCTCCATAAAGGGAAACACCTGAGCACCCATTCATCTGCGTGGAGTGGGGCTTCAAATCTCCCCACCACACAAGGTTGGGTTCCAGTATCCTGAGGGTGGGGTAGTTCCTCCAACTGACATCAGCGTCTTGGTTTGAATAGAATCCCTTTGCTTGTCTTCCCTGATGGTTTGCCTAGGCCAGTGTGTGGTTGAAAGTGGGATTTGGGATCTAAAACTAAGTATTAGCGTGTGCCTCTCCATGGGTAGTGGAGATGTTTAAACTACAACCCACAACTTGGGAATTACTGTGACCCCTGAAAAATGCGTGCGATGTTTCCCCACGTCCAGCACACACAGGAAGAAGTGTTCTGGGGTTGTGAGTGTGGGGAGGTTCATCCAACAGACAGCAGCACCTGGGTTGTAATAGAATCCCTTAGCTTGACTTCCCTAAGTGTTTTCCTAGGCCTAGCAGTAAGCGATGGTGGGGGATGGGCTCTAAAGCCAAGTATTAGCGAGTGCATCTCTGTGGGTAGTGGAGGGTTTTAAACTACTTCCCCAACCTTGGAACACCTGTGCCCCATAAAGATGCGTGGAATCTGTTTCCCCACCTCCAGCACACACACGGAGACGTGCTCAGGTATCCTGATTGTGGGGAGGCTCCTCCAAATGACAGCAGCGCCTGAGTTCTAAAAGAATCCCTTAGCTTGTCTTCCCTGATGGCATGCCTAGGCTGGAGAGTGGGGGAAAGTGGGGGTTGGGCTCTAAACCAAGTATAAGCGAGAGCCTATCCATGGGATGTGGGTTTTTAACCTACAACCCACAACCATGGAATAAATGGGCCCCTGAAAGATGCTTTGACTGTTTCCCTACATCCAGCACACACACGAAGATTTGTTCTTGTATTCTGAGTGTGGGGACGTTCCTCAAACTGACAGCAGCACCTGGATTCTATTAGTGTCTCTTAGCTTCTGTTCCCTGAGTGTTCTTTTAGGCCAGGCCATGAGGGAAAGCTGGGGGTTGGGCTTGGAGTCCACGTAGCAGTGAGTGCCCCCTGATCCATTGAGGAAGTACTTTGAGGACTTGTCCCTAAAGGGAACACCTTTTCCTGCATTCATCTGGGTGCAGTGGGGCTGCACAACTCTCCCACACCTAAGAATGTGTTCTGGAATTCTGAGTGCAGGGAAGTTCCTCCAACTGACAGCAGCGCCTGGGTTCTAATTGAATCCCTTTGCTTGTCTTCCCTGATGGAAAGCCTAGGCGGGAGTGCGGGGGAAAGTGTGGTTGGGCTCCAAAACCAAGTATTTGCGATGACCTCTCTATGGTTTGTGGAGGTGTTTAAACTACATCCCTAACCTGGGAACACCTGTGCCCCCATAAAGATCCGAGGAGTCTGTTTCCACACCTCCAGCACACACTCGAACACTTGCACAGTTATCCTGAGAGTGGGCAGCCTCCTCCAACTGAGAGCAGGGCCTTGGTTCTTATAAAATCGCTTAACTTTTCTACCCTGTTTGGTTGCCTGATACGGAGTGCTGGGGAAAGGGTGGGTTGGGCTCTAAATCCAAGTATTAGCGAGTGCTTCTCCATGGCATTTGGAGGTTATTAACCAAAAGCCCACAACATGGGAATACCTGTGCTCCTTGAAAAAAGCGTGGACTCTGTATCCCCACCACCAGAACACACTTGAAGAAGTTTTCTGCTCTCCTGAGTGTGGGCTGGCAATTTCAGGTGACAGGAGCGGCTGGGTTCTAATACAATCCCTTAGCTTGTAATCCCTGAGTGTTTCCCTAGGACTGACTCTGAGAGAAACCTGGGGGTTGGGCTTTGAGGCCAAAGAGTAGCGAGTGTCCCTGATGGACTGAAGAAGTATTTAGATGAATTCTCCATAAAGGGAAACACCTGAGCACCCATTCATCTGCGTGGAGTGGGGCTTCAAATCTCCCCACCACACAAGGTTGGGTTCCAGTATCCTGAGGTTGGGGTAGTTCCTCCAACTGACATCAGCGTCTTGGTTTGAATAGAATCCCTTTGCTTGTCTTCCCTGATGGTTTGCCTAGGCCAGTGTGTGGTTGAAAGTGGGATTTGGGATCTAAAACTAAGTATTAGCGTGTGCCTCTCCATGGGTAGTGGAGATGTTTAAACTACAACCCACAACTTGGGAATTACTGTAACCCCTGAAAAATGCGTGTGCTATGTTTCCCCACGTCCAGCACACACAGGAAGAAGTGTTCTGGGGTTGTGAGTGTGGGGAGGTTCCTCCAACAGACAGCAGCACCTGGGTTGTAATAGAATCCCTTAGCTTGACTTCCCTAAGTGTTTTCCTAGGCCTAGCAGTAAGCGATGGTGGGGGATGGGCTCTAAAGCCAAGTATTAGCGAGTGCATTTCTGTGGGTAGTGGAGGGTTTTAAACTACTTCCCCAACCTTGGAACACCTGTGCCCCATAAAGATGCGTGGAATCTGTTTCCCCACCTCCAGCACACACACGGAGACGTGCTCAGGTATCCTGATTGTGGGGAGGCTCCTCCAAATGACAGCAGCGCCTGGGTTCTAAAAGAATCCCTTAGCTTGTCTTCCCTGATGGCATGCCTAGGCTGGAGAGTGGGGGAAAGTGGGGGTTGGGCTCTAAACCAAGTATTAGCGAAAGCCTATCCATGGGATGTGGGTTTTTAACCTACAACCCACAACCATGGAATAAATGTGCCCCCTGAAAGATGCTTTGACTGTTTCCCTACATCCAGCACACACACGAAGATGTGTTCTGGTATTCTGAGTGTGGGGAAGTTCCTCAAACTGACAGCAGCACCTGGATTCTATTAGTATCCCTTAGCTTCTGTTCCCTGAGTGTTCTTTTAGGCCAGGCCATGAGGGAAAGCTGGGGGTTGGGCTTGGAGGCCACGTAGAAGTGAGTGCCCCCTGATCCATTGAGGAAGTACTTAGAGGACTTCTCCCTAATGGGAACACCTTTTCCTGCATTCATCTGGGTGCAGTGGGGCTGCACATCTCTCCCACACCTAAGAATGTTTTCTGGAATTCTGAGTGCAGGGAAGTTCCTCCAACTGACAGCAGCGCCTGGGTTCTAACTGAATCCCTTTGCTTGTCTTCCCTGATGGAAAGCCTAGGCGGGAGTGCGGGGGAAAGTGTGGTTTGGGCTCCAAAACCAAGTATTTGCGATGACCTCTCTATGGTTTGTGGAGGTGTTTAAACTACATCCCTAACCTGGGAACACCTGTGCCCCCATAAAGATCCGTGGAGTCTGTTTCCACACCTGCAGCACACACACGAACACTTGCACAGTTATCCTGAGAGTGGGCAGCCTCCTCCAACTGAGAGCAGGGCCTTGGTTCTTATATAATCGCTTAACTTGTCTACCCTGTTTGGTTGCCTGAAACGGAATGCTGGGGAAAGGGTGGGTTGGGCTCTAAATCCACGTATTAGCGAGTGCTTCTCCATGGGATTTGGAGGTTATTAACCAAAAGCCCACAACATGGGAATACCTGTGCTCCTTGAAAAAAGCGTGGACTCTGTATCCCCACCACCAGAACACACATGAAGAAGTTTTCTGCTATCCTGAGTGTGGGCTGGCAATTTCAGGTGACAGAAGCGGCTGGGTTCTAATAGAATCCCTTAGCTTGTAATCCCTGAGTGTTTCCCTAGGACTGACTCTGAGAGAAACCTGGGGGTTGGGCTTTGAGGCCAAATAGTAGCGAGTGTCCCCGATGGACTGAGGAAGTATTTAGATGAATTCTCCATAAAGGGAAACACCTGAGCACCCATTCATCTGCGTGGAGTGGGGCTTCAAATCTCCCCACCACACAAGGTTGGGTTCCAGTATCCTGAGGGTGGGGTAGTTCCTCCAACTGACATCAGCGTCTTGGTTTGAATAGAATCCCTTTGCTTGTCTTCCCTGATGGTTTGCCTAGGCCAGTGTGTGGTTGAAAGTGGGATTTGGGATCTAAAACTAAGTATTAGCGTGTGCCTCTCCATGGGTAGTGGAGATGTTTAAACTACAACCCACAACTTGGGAATTACTGTGACCCCTGAAAAATGCGTGCGATGTTTCCCCACGTCCAGCACACACAGGAAGAAGTGTTCTGGGGTTGTGAGTGTGGGGAGGTTCATCCAACAGACAGCAGCACCTGGGTTGTAATAGAATCCCTTAGCTTGACTTCCCTAAGTGTTTTCCTAGGCCTAGCAGTAAGCAATGGTGGGGGATGGGCTCTAAAGCCAAGTATTAGCGAGTGCATCTCTGTGGGTAGTGGAGGGTTTTAAACTACTTCCCCAACCTTGGAACACCTGTGCCCCATAAAGATGCGTGGAATCTGTTTCCCCACCTCCAGCACACACACGGAGACGTGCTCAGGTATCCTGATTGTGGGGAGGCTCCTCCAAATGACAGCAGCGCCTGAGTTCTAAAAGAATCCCTTAGCTTGTCTTCCCTGATGGCATGCCTAGGCTGGAGAGTGGGGGAAAGTGGGGGTTGGGCTCTAAACCAAGTATAAGCGAGAGCCTATCCATGGGATGTGGGTTTTTAACCTACAACCCACAACCATGGAATAAATGGGCCCCTGAAAGATGCTTTGACTGTTTCCCTACATCCAGCACACACACGAAGATTTGTTCTTGTATTCTGAGTTTGGGACGTTCCTCAAACTGACAGCAGCACCTGGATTCTATTAGTGTCTCTTAGCTTCTGTTCCCTGAGTGTTCTTTTAGGCCAGGCCATGAGGGAAAGCTGGGGGTTGGGCTTGGAGTCCAAGTAGCAGTGAGTGCCCCCTGATCCATTGAGGAAGTACTTTGAGGACTTGTCCCTAAAGGGAACACCTTTTCCTGCATTCATCTGGGTGCAGTGGGGCTGCACATCTCTCCCACACCTAAGAATGTGTTCTGGAATTCTGAGTGCAGGGAAGTTCCTCCAACTGACAGCAGCGCCTGGGTTCTAATTGAATCCCTTTGCTTGTCTTCCCTGATGGAAAGCCTAGGCGGGAGTGCGGGGGAAAGTGTGGTTGGGCTCCAAAACCAAGTATTTGCGATGACCTCTCTATGGTTTGTGGAGGTGTTTAAACTACATCCCTAACCTGGGAACACCTGTGCCCCCATAAAGATCCGTGGAGTCTGTTTCCACACCTCCAGCACACACTCGAACACTTGCACAGTTATCCTGAGAGTGGGCAGCCTCCTCCAACTGAGAGCAGGGCCTTGGTTCTTATAAAATCGCTTAACTTGTCTACACTGTTTGGTTGCCTGATACGGAGTTCTGGGGAAAGGGTGGGTTGGGCTCTAAATCCAAGTATTAGCGAGTGCTTCTCCATGGGATTTGGAGGTTATTAACCAAAAGCCCACAACATGGGAATACCTGTGCTCCTTGAAAAAAGCGTGGACTCTGTATCCCCACCACCAGAACACACTTGAAGAAGTTTTCTGCTCTCCTGAGTGTGGGCTGGCAATTTCAGGTGACAGGAGCGGCTGGGTTCTAATACAATCCCTTAGCTTGTAATCCCTGAGTGTTTCCCTAGGACTGACTCTGAGAGAAACCTGGGGGTTGGGCTTTGAGGCCAAAGAGTAGCGAGTGTCCCTGATGGACTGAAGAAGTATTTAGATGAATTCTCCATAAAGGGAAACACCTGAGCACCCATTCATCTGCGTGGAGTGGGGCTTCAAATCTCCCCACCACACAAGGTTGGGTTCCAGTATCCTGAGGGTGGGGTAGTTCCTCCAACTGACATCAGCGTCTTGGTTTGAATAGAATCCCTTTGCTTGTCTTCCCTGATGGTTTGCCTAGGCCAGTGTGTGGTTGAAAGTGGGATTTGGGATCTAAAACTAAGTATTAGCGTGTGCCTCTCCATGGGTAGTGGAGATGTTTAAACTACAACCCACAACTTGGGAATTACTGTGACCCCTGAAAAATGCATGTGCTATGTTTCCCCACGTCCAGCACACACAGGAAGAAGTGTTCTGGGGTTCTGAGTGTGGGGAGGTTCCTCCAACAGACAGCAGCACCTGGGTTGTAATAGAATCCCTTAGCTTGACTTCCCTAATTGTATTCCTAGGCCTAGCAGTAAGCGATGGTGGGGGATGGGCTCTAAAGCCAAGTATTAGCGAGTGCATCTCTGTGGGTAGTGGAGGGTTTTAAACTACTTCCCCAACCTTGGAACACCTGTGCCCCATAAAGATGCGTGGAATCTGTTTCCCCACCTCCAGCACACACACGGAGACGTGCTCAGGTATCCTGATTGTGGGGAGGCTCCTCCAAATGACAGCAGCGCCTGGGTTCTAAAAGAATCCCTTAGCTTGTCTTCCCTGATGGCATGCCTAGGCTGGAGAGTGGGGGAAAGTGGGGGTTGGGCTCTAAACAAAGTATAAGCGAGAGCCTATCCATGGGATGTGGGTTTTTAACCTACAACCCACAACCATGGAATAAATGTGCCCCCTGAGAGATGCTTTGACTGTTTCCCTACATCCAGCACACACACGAAGAAGTGTTCTGGTATTCTGAGTGTGGGGAAGTTCCTCAAACTGACAGCAGCACCTGGATTCTATTAGTATCCCTTAGCTTCTGTTCCCTGAGTGTTCTTTTAGGCCAGGCCATGAGGGAAAGCTGGGGGTTGGGCTTGGAGGCCACGTAGCAGTGAGTGCCCCCTGATCCATTGAGGAAGTACTTAGAGGACTTCTCCCTAAAGGGAACACCTTTTCCTGCATTCATCTGGGTGCAGTGGGGCTGCACAACTCTCCCACACCTAAGAATGTGTTCTGGAATTCTGAGTGCAGGGAAGTTCCTCCAACTGACAGCAGCGCCTGGGTTCTAATTGAATCCCTTTGCTTGTCTTCCCTGATGGAAAGCCTAGGCGGGAGTGCGGTGGAAAGTGTGGTTTGGGCTCCAAATCCAAGTATTTGCGATGACCTCTCTATGGTTTGTGGAGGTGTTTAAACTACATCCCTAACCTGGGAACACCTGTGCCCCCATAAAGATCCGTGGAGTCTGTTTCCACACCTCCAGCACACACACGAACACTTGCACAGTTATCCTGAGAGTGGGCAGCCTCCTCCAACTGAGAGCAGGGCCTTGGTTCTTATAAAATCGCTTAACTTGTCTACCCTGTTTGGTTGCCTGATACGGAGTGCTGGGGAAAGGGTGGGTTGGGCTCTAAATCCAAGTATTAGCGAGTGCTTCTCCATGGGATTTGGAGGTTATTAACCAAAAGCCCACAACATGGGAATACCTGTGCTCCTTGAAAAAAGCGTGGACTCTGTATCCCCACCACCAGAACACACATGAAGAAGTTTTCTGCTATCCTGAGTGTGGGCTGGCAATTTCAGGTGACAGAAGCGGCTGGGTTCTAATAGAATCCCTTAGCTTGTAATCCCTGAGTGTTTCCCTAGGACTGACTCTGAGAGAAACCTGGGGGTTGGGCTTTGAGGCCAAATAGTAGCGAGTGTCCCCGATGGACTGAGGAAGTATTTAGATGAATTCTCCATAAAGGGAAACACCTGAGCACCCATTCATCTGCGTGGAGTGGGGCTTCAAATCTCCCCACCACACAAGGTTGGGTTCCAGTATCCTGAGGGTGGGGTAGTTCCTCCAACTGACATCAGCGTCTTGGTTTGAATAGAATCCCTTTGCTTGTCTTCCCTGATGGTTTGCCTAGGCCAGTGTGTGGTTGAAAGTGGGATTTGGGATCTAAAACTAAGTATTAGCGTGTGCCTCTCCATGGGTAGTGGAGATGTTTAAACTACAACCCACAACTTGGGAATTACTGTGACCCCTGAAAAATGCGTGTGCTATGTTTCCCCACGTCCAGCACACACAGGAAGAAGTGTTCTGGGGTTCTGAGTGTGGGGAGGTTCCTCCAACAGACAGCAGCACCTGGGTTGTAATAGAATCCCTTAGCTTGACTTCCCTAAGTGTTTTCCTAGGCCTAGCTGTAAGCGATGGTGGGGGATGGGCTCTAAAGACAAGTATTAGCGAGTGCATCTCTGTGGGTAGTGGAGGGTTTTAAACTACTTCCCCAACCTTGGAACACCTGTGCCCCATAAAGATGCGTGGAATCTGTTTCCCCACCTCCAGCACAAACACGGAGACGTGCTCAGGTATCCTGATTGTGGGGAGGCTCCTCCAAATGCCAGCAGCGCCTGGGTTCTTAAACAATCCCTTAGCTTGTCTTCCCTGACAGCATGCCTAGGCTGGAGAGTGGGGGAAAGTGGGGGTTGGGCTCTAAACCAAGTATAAGCGAGAGCCTATCCATGGGATGTGGGTTTTTAACCTACAACCCACAACCATGGAATAAATGTGCCCCCTGAAAGATGCTTTGACTGTTTCCCTACATCCAGCACACACACGAAGATATGTTCTGGTATTCTGAGTGTGGGGAAGTTCCTCAAACTGACAGCAGCACCTGGATTCTATTAGTATCCCTTAGCTTCTGTTCCCTGAGTGTTCTTGTAGGCCAGGCCATGAGGGAAAGCTGGGGGTTGGGCTTGGAGGCCACGTAGCAGTGAGTGCCCCCGATCCATTGAGGAAGTACTTAGAGGACTTCTCCCTAAAGGGAACACCTTTTCCTGCATTCATCTGGGTGCAGTGGGGCTGCACAACTCTCCCACGCCTAAGAATGTGTTCTGGAATTCTGAGTGCAGGGAAGTTCCTCCAACTGACAGCAGCGCCTGGGTTCTAATTGAATCCCTTTGCTTGTCTTCCCTGATGGAAAGCCTAGGCGGGAGTGCGGGGGAAAGTGTGGTTTGGGCTCCAAAACCAAGTATTTGCGATGACCTCTCTATGGTTTGTGGAGGTGTTTAAACTACATCCCTAACCTGGGAACACCTGTGCCCCCACAAAGATCCGTGGAGTCTGTTTCCACACCTCCAGCACACACACGAACACTTGCACAGTTATCCTGAGAGTGGGCAGTCTCCTCCAACTGAGAGCAGGGCCTTGGTTCTTATAAAATCGCTTAACTTGTCTACCCTGTTTGGTTGCCTGATACGGAGTGCTGGGGAAAGGGTGGGTTGGGCTCTAAATCCAAGTATTAGCGAGTGCTTCTCCATGGGATTTGGAGGTTATTAACCAAAAGCCCACAACATGGGAATACCTGTGCTCCTTGAAAAAAGCGTGGACTCTGTATCCCCACCACCAGAACACACATGAAGAAGTTTTCTGCTATCCTGAGTGTGGGCTGGCAATTTCAGGTGACAGAAGCGGCTGGGTTCTAATAGAATCCCTTAGCTTGTAATCCCTGAGTGTTTCCCTAGGACTGACTCTGAGAGAAACCTGGGGGTTGGGCTTTGAGGCCAAATAGTAGCGAGTGTCCCCGATGGACTGAGGAAGTATTTAGATGAATTCTCCATAAAGGGAAACAGCTGAGCACCCATTCATCTGCGTGGAGTGGGGCTTCAAATCTCCCCACCACACAAGGTTGGCTTCCAGTATCCTGAGGGTGGGGTAGTTCCTCCAACTGACATCAGCGTCTTGGTTTGAATAGAATCCCTTTGCTTGTCTTCCCTGATGGTTTGCCTAGGCCAGTGTGTGGTTGAAAGTGGGATTTGGGATCTAAAACTAAGTATTAGCGTGTGCCTGTCCATGGGTAGTGGAGATGTTTAAACTACAACCCACAACTTGGGAATTACTGTGACCCCTGAAAAATGCGTATGCTATGTTTCCCCACGTCCAGCACACACAGGAAGAAGTGTTCTGGGTTTGTGAGTGTGGGGAGGTTCCTCCAACAGACAGCAGAACCTGGGTTGTAATAGAATCCCTTAGCTTGACTTCCCTAAGTGTTTTCCTAGGCCTAGCAGTAAGCGATGGTGGGGGATGGGCTCTAAAGCCAAGTATTAGCGAGTGCATCTCTGTGGGTAGTGGAGGGTTTTAAACTACTTCCCCAACCTTGGAACACCTGTGCCCCATAAAGATGCGTGGAATCTGTTTCCCCACCTCCAGCACACACATGGAGACGTGCTCAGGTATCCTGATTGTGGGGAGGTTCCTCCAAATGACAGCAGCGCCTGGGTTCTAAAAGAATCCCTTAGCTTGTCTTCCCTGATGGCATGCCTAGGCTGGAGAGTGGGGGAAAGTGGGGGTTGGGCTCTAAACCAAGTATAAGCGAGAGCCTATCCATGGGATGTGGGTTTTTAACCTATAACCCAAAACCATGGAATAAATGTGCCCCCTGAAAAATGCTTTGACTGTTTCCCTTCATCCAGCACACACACGAAGAAGTGTTCTGGTATTCTGAGTGTGGGGAAGTTCCTCAAACTGACAGCAGCACCTGGATTCTATTAGTATCCCTTAGCTTCTGTTCCCTGAGTGTTCTTTTAGGCCAGGCCATGAGGGAAAGCTGGGGGTTGGGCTTGGAGGCCACGTAGCAGTGAGTGCCCCCTGATCCATTGAGGAAGTACTTAGAGGACTTCTCCCTAAAGGGAACACCTTTTCCTGCATTCATCTGGGTGCAGTGGGGCTGCACATCTCTCCCACACCTAAGAATGTGTTCTGGAATTCTGAGTGCAGGGAAGTTCCTCCAACTGACAGCAGCGCCTGGGTTCTAATTGAATCCCTTTGCTTGTCTTCCCTGATGGAAAGCCTAGGCGGGAGTGCGGGGGAAAGTGTGGTTTGGGCTCCAAAACCAAGTATTTGCGATGACCTCTCTATGGTTTGTGGAGGAGTTTAAACTACATCCCTAACCTGGGAACACCTGTGCCCCCATAAAGATCCGTGGAGTCTGTTTCCACACCTCCAGCACACACACGAACACTTGCACAGTTATCCTGAGAGTGGGCAGCCTCCTCCAACTGAGAGCAGGGCCTTGGTTCTTATAAAATCGCTTAACTTGTCTACCCTGTTTGTTTGCCTGATACGGAGTGCTGGGGAAAGGGTTGGTTGGGCTCTAAATCCTAGTATTAGCGAGTGCTTCTCCATGGGATTTGGAGGTTATTAACCAAAAGCCCACAACTTGGGAATACCTGTGCTCCTTGAAAAAAGCGTGGACTCTGTATCCCCACCACCAGAACACACATGAAGAAGTTTTCTGCTATCCTGAGTGTGGGCTGGCAATTTCAGGTGACAGAAGCGGCTGGGTTCTAATAGAATCCCTTAGCTTGTAATCCCTGAGTGTTTCCCTAGGACTGACTCTGAGAGAAACCTGGGGGTTGGGCTTTGAGGCCAAATAGTAGCGAGTGTCCCCGATGGACTGAGGAAGTATTTAGATGAATTCTCCATAAAGGGAAACACCTGAGCACCCATTCATCTGCGTGGAGTGGGGCTTCAAATCTCCCCACCACACAAGGTTGGGTTCCAGTATCCTGAGGGTGGGGTAGTTCCTCCAACTGACATCAGCGTCTTGGTTTGAATAGAATCCCTTTGCTTGTCTTCCCTGATGGTTTGCCTAGGCCAGTGTGTGGTTGAAAGTGGGATTTGGGATCTAAAACTAAGTATTAGCGTGTGCCTCTCCATGGGTAGTGGAGATGTTTAAACTACAACCCACAACTTGGGAATTACTGTGACCCCTGAAAAATGCGTGTGCTATGTTTCCCCACGTCCAGCACACACAGGAAGAAGTGTTCTGGGGTTCTGAGTGTGGGGAGGTTCCTCCAACAGACAGCAGCACCTGGGTTGTAATAGAATCCCTTAGCTTGACTTCCCTAAGTGTTTTCCTAGGCCTAGCAGTAAGCGATGGTGGGGGATGGGCTCTAAAGCCAAGTATTAGCGAGTGCATCTCTGTGGGTAGTGGAGGGTTTTAAACTACTTCCCCAACCTTGGAACACCTGTGCCCCATAAAGATGCGTGGAATCTGTTTCCCCACCTCCAGCACACACATGGAGACGTGCTCACGTATCCTGATTGTGGGGAGGTTCCTCCAAATGACAGCAGCGCCTGGGTTCTAAAAGAATCCCTTAGCTTGTCTTCCCTGATGGCATGCCTAGGCTGGAGAGTGGGGGAAAGTGGGGGTTGGGCTCTAAACCAAGTATAAGCGAGAGCCTATCCATGGGATGTGGGTTTTTAACCTACAACCCACAACCATGGAATAAATGTGCCCCCTGAAAGATGCTTTGACTGTTTCTCTACATCCAGCACACATACGAAGATGTGTTCTGGTATTCTGAGTGTGGGGAAGATCCTCAAACTGACAGCAGCACCTGGATTCTATTAGTATCCCTTAGCTTCTGTTCCCTGAGTGTTCTTTTAGGCCAGGCCATGAGGGAAAGCTGGGGGTTGGGCTTGGAGGCCACGTAGCAGTGAGTGCCCCCTGATCCATTGAGGAAGTACTTTGAGGACTTCTCCCTAAAGGGAACACCTTTTCTTGCATTCATCTGGGTGCAGTGGGGCTGCACAACTCTCCCACACCTAAGAATGCGTTCTGGAATTCTGAGTGTAGGGAAGTTCCTCCAACTGAACAGCAGCGCCTGGGTTCTAATTGAATCCCTTTGCTTGTCTTCCCTGATGGAAAGCCTAGGCGGGAGTGCGGGGGAAAGTGTGCTTTGGGCTCCAAAACCAAGTATTGGCAATGACCACTCTACGGTTTGTGGAGGTGTTTAAACTACATCCCTAACCTGGGAACACCTGTGCCCCCATAAAGATCCGTGGAGTCTGTTTCCACACCTCCAGCACACACACGAACACTTGCACAGTTATCCTGAGAGTGGGCAGCCTCCTCCAACTGAGAGCAGGGCCTTGGTTCTTATAAAATCGCTTAACTTGTCTACCCTGTTTGGTTGCCTGATACGGAGTGCTGGGGAAAGGGTGGGTTGGGCTCTAAATCCAAGTATTAGCGAGTGCTTCTCCATGGGATTTGGAGGTTATTAACCAAAAGCCCACAACATGGGAATACCTGTGCTCCTTGAAAAAAGCGTGGACTCTGTATCCCCACCACCAGAACACACATGAAGAAGTTTTCTGCTATCCTGAGTGTGGGCTGGCAATTTCAGGTGACAGAAGCGGCTGGGTTCTAATAGAATCCCTTAGCTTGTAATCCCTGAGTGTTTCCCTAGGACTGACTCTGAGAGAAACCTGGGGGTTGGGCTTTGAGGCCAAATAGTAGCGAGTGTCCCCGATGGACTGAGGAAGTATTTAGATGAATTCTCCATAAAGGGAAACACCTGAGCACCCATTCATCTGCGTGGAGTGGGGCTTCAAATCTCCCCACCACACAAGGTTGGGTTCCAGTATCCTGAGGGTGGGGTAGTTCCTCCAACTGACATCAGCGTCTTGGTTTGAATAGAATCCCTTTGCTTGTCTTCCCTGATGGTTTGCCTAGGCCAGTGTGTGGTTGAAAGTGGGATTTGGGATCTAAAACTAAGTATTAGCGTGTGCTTCTCCATGGGTAGTGGAGATGTTTAAACTACAACCCACAACTTTGGAATTACTGTGACCCCTAAAAAATGCGTGTGCTATGTTTCCCCACGTCCAGCACACACAGGAAGAAGTGTTCTGGGGTTGTGAGTGTGGGGAGGTTCCTCCAACAGACTGCAGCACCTGGGTTGTAATAGAATCCCTTAGGTTGACTTCCCTAAGTTTTTTCCTAGGCCTAGCTGTAAGCGATGGTGGGGGATGGGCTCTAAAGCCAAGTATTAGCGAGTGCATCTCTGTGGGTAGTGGAGGGTTTTAAACTACTTCCCCAACCTTGGAACACCTGTGCCCCATAAAGATGCGTGGAATCTGTTTCCCCACCTTCAGCACACACACGGAGACGTGCTCTGGTATCCTGATTGTGGGGAGGCTCCTCCAAATGACAGCGGCGCCTGGGTTCTATAAGAATCCCTTAGCTTGTCTTCCCTGATGGCATGCCTAGGCTGGAGAGTGGGGGAAAGTGGGGGTTGGGCTCTAAACCAAGTATAAGCGAGAGCCTATCCATGGGATGTGGGTTTTTAACCTACAACCCACAACCATGGAATAAATGTGCCCCCTGAAAGATGCTTTGACTGTTTCCCTACATCCAGCACACACACGAAGAAGTGTTCTGGTATTCTGAGTGTGGGGACGTTCCTCAAACTGACAGCAGCACCTGGATTCTATTAGTATCCCTTAGCTTCTGTTCCCTGAGTGTTCTTTTAGGCCAGGCCATGAGTGAAAGCTGAGGGTTGGGCTTGGAGGCCACGTAGCAGTGAGTGCCCCCTGATCCATTGAGGAAGTACTTAGAGGACTTCTCCCTAAAGGGAACACCTTTTCCTGCATTCATCTGGGTGCCGTGGGGCTGCACATCTCTCCCACACCTAAGAATGTGTTCTGGAATTCTGAGTGCAGGGAAGTTCCTCCAACTGACAGCAGCGCCTGTGTTCTAATTGAATCCCTTTGCTTGTCTTCCCTGATGGAAAGCCTAGGCGGGAGTGCGGGGGAAAGTGTGGTTTGAGCTCCAAAACCAAGTATTGGCGATGACCTCTCTATGGTTTGTGGAGGTGTTTAATCTACATCCCTAACCTGGGAACACCTGTGCCCCCATAAAGATCCGTGGAGTCTGTTTCCACACCTCCAGCACACACACGAACACTTGCACAGTTATCCTGAGAGTGGGCAGCCTCCTCCAACTGAGAGCAGGACCTTGGTTCTTATAAAATCGCTTAACTTGTCTACCCTGTTTGGTTGCCTGATACGGAGTGCTGGGGAAAGGGTGGGTTGGGCTCTAAATCCAAGTATTAGCGAGTGCTTCTCCATGGGATTTGGAGGTTATTAACCAAAAGCCCACAACATGGGAATACCTGTGCTCCTTGAAAAAAGCGTGGACTCTGTATCCCCACCACCAGAACACACATGAAGAAGTTTTCTGCTATCCTGAGTGTGGGCTGGCAATTTCAGGTGACAGAAGCGGCTGGGTTCTAATAGAATCCCTTAGCTTGTAATCCCTGAGTGTTTCCCTAGGACTGACTCTGAGAGAAACCTGGGGTTGGGCTTTGAGGCCAAATAGTAGCGAGTGTCCCCGATGGACTGAGGAAGTATTTAGATGAATTCTCCATAAAGGGAAACACCTGAGCACCCATTCATCTGCGTAGAGTGGGGCTTCAAATCTCCCCACCACACAAGGTTGGGTTCCAGTATCCTGAGGGTGGGGTAGTTCCTCCAACTGACATCAGCGTCTTGGTTTGAATAGAATCCCTTTGCTTGTCTTCCCTGATGGTTTGCCTAGGCCAGTGTGTGGTTGAAAGTGGGATTTGGGATCTAAAACTAAGTATTAGCGTGTGCCTCTCCATGGGTAGTGGAGATGTTTAAACTACAACCCACAACTTGGGAATTACTGTGACCCCTGAAAAATGCGTGTGTTATGTTTCCCCACGTCCAGCACACACAGGAAGAAGTGTTCTGGGGTTCTGAGTGTGGGGAGGTTCCTCCAACAGACAGCAGCACCTGGGTTGTAATAGAATCCCTTACCTTGACTTCCCTAAGTGTATTCCTAGGCCTAGCAGTAAGCGATAGTGGGGGATTGGCTCTAAAGCGAAGTATTAGCGAGTGCATCTCTGTGGGTAGTGGAGGGTTTTAAACTACTTCCCCAACCTTGGAACACCTGTGCCCCATAAAGGTGCGTGGAATCTGTTTCCCCACATCCAGCACACACACGGAGACGTGCTCAGGTATCCTGATTGTGGGGAGGCTCCTCCAAATGACAGCAGCGCCTGGGTTCTAAAGAATCTCTTAGCTTGTCTTCCCTGATGGCATGCTTGGCTGGAGAGTGGGGGAATGTGAGTGTTGGGCTCTAAACGAAGTATAAGCGAGAGCCTATCGATGGGATGTGGGTTTTTAACCAACAACCCACAACCATGGAATAAATGTGCCCCCTGAAAGATGCTTTGATTGTTTCCCTACATCCAGCACACACACGAAGATGTGTTCTTGTATTCTGAGTGTGGGGAAGTTCCTCAAACTGACAGCAGCACCTGGATTCTATTAGTATCCCTTAGCTTCTGTTCCCTGAGTGTTCTTTTAGGCCAGGCCATGAGGGAAAGCTGGGGGTTGGGCTTGGAGGCCACGTAGCAGTGAGTGCCCCCTGATCCATTGAGGAAGTACTTAGAGGACTTCTCCCTAAAGGGAACACCTTTTCTTGCATTCATCTGGGTGCAGTGGGGCTGCACATCTCTCCCACACCTAAGAATGTGTTCTGGAATTCTGAGTGCAGGGAAGTTCCTCCAACTGACAGCAGCGCCTGGGTTCTAATTGAATCCCTTTGCTTGTCTTCCCTGATGGAAAGCCTAGGCGGGAGTGCGGGGGAAAGTGTGGTTTGGGCTCCAAAAACAAGTATTGGCGATGACCACTCTACGGTTTGTGGAGGTGTTTAAACTACATCCCTAACCTGGGAACACCTGTGCCCCCATAAAGATCCGTGGAGTCTGTTTCCACACCTCCAGCACACACACGAACACTTGCACAGTTATCCTGAGAGTGGGCAGCCTCCTCCAACTGAGAGCAGGGCCTTGGTTCTTATAAAATCGCTTAACTTGTCTACCCTGTTTGGTTGCCTGATACGGAGTGCTGGGGAAAGGGTGGGTTGGGCTCTAAATCCAAGTATTAGCGAGTGCTTCTCCATGGGATTTGGAGGTTATTAACCAAAAGCCCACAACATGGGAATACCTGTGCTCCTTGAAAAAAGCGTGGACTCTGTATCCCCACCACCAGAACACACATGAAGAAGTTTTCTGCTATCCTGAGTGTGGGCTGGCAATTTCAGGTGACAGAAGCGGCTGGGTTCTAATAGAATCCCTTAGCTTGTAATCCCTGAGTGTTTCCCTAGGACTGACTCTGAGAGAAACCTGGGGGTTGGGCTTTGAGGCCAAATAGTAGCGAGTGTCCCCGATGGACTGAGGAAGTATTTAGATGAATTCTCCATAAAGGGAAACACCTGAGCACCCATTCATCTGCGTGGAGTGGGGCTTCAAATCTCCCCACCACACAAGGTTGGGTTCCAGTATCCTGAGGGTGGGGTAGTTCCTCCAACTGACATCAGCGTCTTGGTTTGAATAGAATCCCTTTGCTTGTCTTCCCTGATGGTTTGCCTAGGCCAGTGTGTGGTTGAAAGTGGGATTTGGGATCTAAAACTAAGTATTGGCGTGTGCTTCTCCATGGGTAGTGGAGATGTTTAAACTACAACCCACAACTTTGGAATTACTGTGACCCCTAAAAAATGCGTGTGCTATGTTTCCCCACGTCCAGCACACACAGGAAGAAGTGTTCTAGGGTTGTGAGTGTGGGGAGGTTCCTCCAACAGACTGCAGCACCTGGGTTGTAATAGAATCCCTTAGGTTGACTTCCCTAAGTTTTTTCCTAGGCCTAGCTGTAAGCGATGGTGGGGGATGGGCTCTAAAGCCAAGTATTAGCGAGTGCATCTCTGTGGGTAGTGGAGGGTTTTAAACTACTTCCCCAACCTTGGAACACCTGTGCCCCATAAAGATGCGTGGAATCTGTTTCCCCACCTTCAGCACACACACGGAGACGTGCTCTGGTATCCTGATTGTGGGGAGGCTCCTCCAAATGACAGCAGCGCCTGGGTTCTATAAGAATCCCTTAGCTTGTCTTCCCTGATGGCATGCCTAGGCTGGAGAGTGGGGGAAAGTGGGGGTTGGGCTCTAAACCAAGTATAAGCGAGAGCCTATCCATGGGATGTGGGTTTTTAACCTACAACCCACAACCATGGAATAAATGTGCCCCCTGAAAGATGCTTTGACTGTTTCCCTACATCCAGCACACACACGAAGAAGTGTTCTGGTATTCTGAGTGTGGGGACGTTCCTCAAACTGACAGCAGCACCTGGATTCTATTAGTATCCCTTAGCTTCTGTTCCCTGAGTGTTCTTTTAGGCCAGGCCATGAGTGAAAGCTGAGGGTTGGGCTTGGAGGCCACGTAGCAGTGAGTGCCCCCTGATCCATTGAGGAAGTACTTAGAGGACTTCTCCCTAAAGGGAACACCTTTTCCTGCATTCATCTGGGTGCCGTGGGGCTGCACATCTCTCCCACACCTAAGAATGTGTTCTGGAATTCTGAGTGCAGGGAAGTTCCTCCAACTGACAGCAGCGCCTGTGTTCTAATTGAATCCCTTTGCTTGTCTTCCCTGATGGAAAGCCTAGGCGGGAGTGCGGGGGAATGTGTGGTTTGGGCTCCAAAACCAAGTATTGGCGATGACCTCTCTATGGTTTGTGGAGGTGTTTAATCTACATCCCTAACCTGGGAACACCTGTGCCCCCATAAAGATCCGTGGAGTCTGTTTCCACACCTCCAGCACACACACGAACACTTGCACAGTTATCCTGAGAGTGGGCAGCCTCCTCCAACTGAGAGCAGGACCTTGGTTCTTATAAAATCGCTTAACTTGTCTACCCTGTTTGGTTGCCTGATACGGAGTGCTGGGGAAAGGGTGGGTTGGGCTCTAAATCCAAGTATTAGCGAGTGCTTCTCCATGGGATTTGGAGGTTATTAACCAAAAGCCCACAACATGGGAATACCTGTGCTCCTTGAAAAAAGCGTGGACTCTGTATCCCCACCACCAGAACACACATGAAGAAGTTTTCTGATATCCTGAGTGTGGGCTGGCAATTTCAGGTGACAGAAGCGGCTGGGTTCTAATAGAATCCCTTAGCTTGTAATCCCTGAGTGTTTCCCTAGGACTGACTCTGAGAGAAACCTGGGGTTGGGCTTTGAGGCCAAATAGTAGCGAGTGTCCCCGATGGACTGAGGAAGTATTTAGATGAATTCTCCATAAAGGGAAACACCTGAGCACCCATTCATCTGCGTAGAGTGGGGCTTCAAATCTCCCCACCACACAAGGTTGGGTTCCAGTATCCTGAGGGTGGGGTAGTTCCTCCAACTGACATCAGCGTCTTGATTTGAATAGAATCCCTTTGCTTGTCTTCCCTGATGGTTTGCCTAGGCCAGTGTGTGGTTGAAAGTGGGATTTGGGATCTAAAACTAAGTATTAGCGTGTGCCTCTCCATGGGTAGTGGAGATGTTTAAACTACAACCCACAACTTGGGAATTACTGTGACCCCTGAAAAATGCGTGTGTTATGTTTCCCCACGTCCAGCACACACAGGAAGAAGTGTTCTGGGGTTCTGAGTGTGGGGAGGTTCCTCCAACAGACAGCAGCACCTGGGTTGTAATAGAATCCCTTACCTTGACTTCCCTAAGTGTTTTCCTAGGCCTAGCAGTAAGCGATAGTGGGGGATTGGCTCTAAAGCGAAGTATTAGCGAGTGCATCTCTGTGGGTAGTGGAGGGTTTTAAACTACTTCCCCAAACTTGGAACACCTGTGCCCCATAAAGGTGCGTGGAATCTGTTTCCCCACATCCAGCACACACACGGAGACGTGCTCAGGTATCCTGATAGTGGGGAGGCTCCTCCAAATGACAGCAGCGCCTGGGTTCTAAAGAATCTCTTAGCTTGTCTTCCCTGATGGCATGCTTGGCTGGAGAGTGGGGGAATGTGAGTGTTGGGCTCTAAACGAAGTATAAGCGAGAGCCTATCGATGGGATGTGGGTTTTTAACCAACAACCCACAACCATGGAATAAATGTGCCCCCTGAAAGATGCTTTGATTGTTTCCCTACATCCAGCACACACACGAAGATGTGTTCTTGTATTCTGAGTGTGGGGAAGTTCCTCAAACTGACAGCAGCACCTGGATTCTATTAGTATCCCTTAGCTTCTGTTCCCTGAGTGTTCTTTTAGGCCAGGCCATGAGGGAAAGCTGGGGGTTGGGCTTGGAGGCCACGTAGCAGTGAGTGCCCCCTGATCCATTGAGGAAGTACTTAGAGGACTTCTCCCTAAAGGGAACACCTTTTCTTGCATTCATCTGGGTGCAGTGGGGCTGCACATCTCTCCCACACCTAAGAATGTGTTCTGGAATTCTGAGTGCAGGGAAGTTCCTCCAACTGACAGCAGCGCCTGGGTTCTAATTGAATCCCTTTGCTTGTCTTCCCTGATGGAAAGCCTAGGCGGGAGTGCGGGGGAAAGTGTGGTTTGGGCTCCAAAAACAAGTATTGGCGATGACCACTCTACGGTTTGTGGAGGTGTTTAAACTACATCCCTAACCTGGGAACACCTGTGCCCCCATAAAGATCCGTGGAGTCTGTTTCCACACCTCCAGCACACACACGAACACTTGCACAGTTATCCTGAGAGTGGGCAGCCTCCTCCAACTGAGAGCAGGGCCTTGGTTCTTATAAAATCGCTTAACTTGTCTACCCTGTTTGGTTGCCTGATACGGAGTGCTGGGGAAAGGGTGGGTTGGGCTCTAAATCCAAGTATTAGCGAGTGCTTCTCCATGGGATTTGGAGGTTATTAACCAAAAGCCCACAACATGGGAATACCTGTGCTCCTTGAAAAAAGCGTGGACTCTGTATCCCCACCACCAGAACACACATGAAGAAGTTTTCTGCTATCCTGAGTGTGGGCTGGCAATTTCAGGTGACAGAAGCGGCTGGGTTCTAATAGAATCCCTTAGCTTGTAATCCCTGAGTGTTTCCCTAGGACTGACTCTGAGAGAAACCTGGGGGTTGGGCTTTGAGGCCAAATAGTAGCGAGTGTCCCCGATGGACTGAGGAAGTATTTAGATGAATTCTCCATAAAGGGAAACACCTGAGCACCCATTCATCTGCGTGGAGTGGGGCTTCAAATCTCCCCACCACACAAGGTTGGGTTCCAGTATCCTGAGGGTGGGGTAGTTCCTCCAACTGACATCAGCGTCTTGGTTTGAATAGAATCCCTTTGCTTGTCTTCCCTGATGGTTTGCCTAGGCCAGTGTGTGGTTGAAAGTGGGATTTGGGATCTAAAACTAAGTATTAGCGTGTGCTTCTCCATGGGTAGTGGAGATGTTTAAACTACAACCCACAACTTTGGAATTACTGTGACCCCTAAAAAATGCGTGTGCTATGTTTCCCCACGTCCAGCACACACAGGAAGAAGTGTTCTAGGGTTGTGAGTGTGGGGAGGTTCCTCCAACAGACTGCAGCACCTGGGTTGTAATAGAATCCCTTAGGTTGACTTCCCTAAGTTTTTTCCTAGGCCTAGCTGTAAGCGATGGTGGGGGATGGGCTCTAAAGCCAAGTATTAGCGAGTGCATCTCTGTGGGTAGTGGAGGGTTTTAAACTACTTCCCCAACCTTGGAACACCTGTGCCCCATAAAGATGCGTGGAATCTGTTTCCCCACCTTCAGCACACACACGGAGACGTGCTCTGGTATCCTGATTGTGGGGAGGCTCCTCCAAATGACAGCAGCGCCTGGGTTCTGTAAGAATCCCTTAGCTTGTCTTCCCTGATGGCATGCCTAGGCTGGAGAGTGGGGGAAAGTGGGGGTTGGGCTCTAAACCAAGTATAAGCGAGAGCCTATCCATGGGATGTGGGTTTTTAACCTACAACCCACAACCATGGAATAAATGTGCCCCCTGAAAGATGCTTTGACTGTTTCCCTACATCCAGCACACACACGAAGAAGTGTTCTGGTATTCTGAGTGTGGGGAAGTTCCTCAAACTGACAGCAGCACCTGGATTCTATTAGTATCCCTTAGCTTCTGTTCCCTGAGTGTTCTTTTAGGCCAGGCCATGAGTGAAAGCTGAGGGTTGGGCTTGGAGGCCACGTAGCAGTGAGTGCCCCCTGATCCATTGAGGAAGTACTTAGAGGACTTCTCCCTAAAGGGAACACCTTTTCCTGCATTCATCTGGGTGCCGTGGGGCTGCACAACTCTCCCACACCTAAGAATGTGTTCTGGAATTCTGAGTGCAGGGAAGTTCCTCCAACTGACAGCAGCGTCTGTGTTCTAATTGAATCCCTTTGCTTGTCTTCCCTGATGGAAAGCCTAGGCGGGAGTGCGGGGGAAAGTGTGGTTTGGGCTCCAAAACCAAGTATTGGCGATGACCTCTCTATGGTTTGTGGAGGTGTTTAATCTACATCCCTAACCTGGGAACACCTGTGCCCCCATAAAGATCCGTGGAGTCTGTTTCCACACCTCCAGCACACACACGAACACTTGCACAGTTATCCTGAGAGTGGGCAGCCTCCTCCAACTGAGAGCAGGACCTTGGTTCTTATAAAATCGCTTAACTTGTCTACCCTGTTTGGTTGCCTGATACGGAGTGCTGGGGAAAGGGTGGGTTGGGCTCTAAATCCAAGTATTAGCGAGTGCTTCTCCATGGGATTTGGAGGTTATTAACCAAAAGCCCACAACATGGGAATACCTGTGCTCCTTGAAAAAAGCGTGGACTCTGTATCCCCACCACCAGAACACACATGAAGAAGTTTTCTGCTATCCTGAGTGTGGGCTGGCAATTTCAGGTGACAGAAGCGGCTGGGTTCTAATAGAATCCCTTAGCTTGTAATCCCTGAGTGTTTCCCTAGGACTGACTCTGAGAGAAACCTGGGGTTGGGCTTTGAGGCCAAATAGTAGCGAGTGTCCCCGATGGACTGAGGAAGTATTTAGATGAATTCTCCATAAAGGGAAACACCTGAGCACCCATTCATCTGCGTAGAGTGGGGCTTCAAATCTCCCCACCACACAAGGTTGGGTTCCAGTATCCTGAGGGTGGGGTAGTTCCTCCAACTGACATCAGCGTCTTGGTTTGAATAGAATCCCTTTGCTTGTCTTCCCTGATGGTTTGCCTAGGCCAGTGTGTGGTTGAAAGTGGGATTTGGGATCTAAAACTAAGTATTAGCGTGTGCCTCTCCATGGGTAGTGGAGATGTTTAAACTACAACCCACAACTTGGGAATTACTGTGACCCCTGAAAAATGCGTGTGTTATGTTTCCCCACGTCCAGCACACACAGGAAGAAGTGTTCTGGGGTTCTGAGTGTGGGGAGGTTCCTCCAAAAGACAGCAGCACCTGGGTTGTAATAGAATCCCTTACCTTGACTTCCCTAAGTGTTTTCCTAGGCCTAGCAGTAAGCGATGGTGGGGGATTGGCTCTAAAGCCAAGTATTAGCGAGTGCATCTCTGTGGGTAGTGGAGGGTTTTAAACTACTTCCCCAACCTTGGAACAACTGTGCCCCATAAAGGTGCGTGGAATCTGTTTCCCCACATCCAGCACACACACGGAGACGTGCTCAGGTATCCTGATTGTGGGGAGGCTCCTCCAAATGACAGCAGCGCCTGGGTTCAAAAGAATCTCTTAGCTTGTCTTCCCTGATGGCATGCTTGGCTGGAGAGTGGGGGAATGTGAGTGTTGGGCTCTAAACGAAGTATAAGCGAGAGCCTATCGATGGGATGTGGGTTTTTAACCTACAACCCACAACCATGGAATAAATGTGCCCCCTGAAAGATGCTTTGATTGTTTCCCTACATCCAGCACACACACGAAGATGTGTTCTGGTATTCTGAGTGTGGGGATGTTCCTCAAACTGACAGCAGCACCTGGATTCTATTAGTATCCCTTAGCTTCTGTTCCCTGAGTGTTCTTTTAGGCCAGGCCATGAGGGAAAGCTGGGGGTTGGGCTTGGAGGCCACGTAGCAGTGAGTGCCCCCTGATCCATTGAGGAAGTACTTAGAGGACTTCTCCCTAAAGGGAACACCTTTTCCTGCATTCATCTGGGTGCAGTGGGGCTGCACATCTATCCCACATCTAAGAATGTGTTCTGGAATTCTGAGTACAGGGAAGTTCCTCCAACTGACAGCAGCGCCTGGTTTCTAATTGAATCCCTTTGCTTGTCTTCCCTGATGGAAAGCCTAGGCGGGAGTGCGGGGGAAAGTGTGGTTTGGGCTCCAAAACCAAGTATTTGCGATGAACTCTCTATGGTTTGTGGAGGTGTTTAAACAACATCCCTAACCTGGGAACACCTGTGCCCCCATAAAGATCCGTGGAGTCTGTTTCCACACTTCCAGCACACACACGAACCCTTGCACAATTATCCTGAGAGTGGGCAGCCTCCTCCAACTGAGAGCAGGGCCTTGGTTCTTATAAAATCGCTTAACTTGTCTACCCTGTTTGGTTGCCTGATACGGAGTGCTGGGGAAAGGGTGGGTTGGGCTCTAAATCCAAGTATTAGCGAGTGCTTCTCCATGGGATTTGGAGGTTATTAACCAAAAGCCCACAACATGGGAATACCTGTGCTCCTTGAAAAAAGCGTGGACTCTGTATCCCCACCACCAGAACACACATGAAGAAGTTTTCTGCTATCCTGAGTGTGGGCTGGCAATTTCAGGTGACAGAAGCGGCTGGGTTCTAATAGAATCCCTTAGCTTGTAATCCCTGAGTGTTTCCCTAGGACTGACTCTGAGAGAAACCTGGGGGTTGGGCTTTGAGGCCAAATAGTAGCGAGTGTCCCCGATGGACTGAGGAAGTATTTAGATGAATTCTCCATAAAGGGAAACACCTGAGCACCCATTCATCTGCGTGGAGTGGGGCTTCAAATCTCCCCACCACACAAGGTTGGGTTCCAGTATCCTGAGGGTGGGGTAGTTCCTCCAACTGACATCAGCGTCTTGGTTTGAATAGAATCCCTTTGCTTGTCTTCCCTGATGGTTTGCCTAGGCCAGTGTGTGGTTGAAAGTGGGATTTGGGATCTAAAACTAAGTATTAGCGTGTGCTTCTCCATGGGTAGTGGAGATGTTTAAACTACAACCCACAACTTTGGAATTACTGTGACCCCTAAAAAATGCGTGTGCTATGTTTCCCCACGTCCAGCACACACAGGAAGAAGTGTTCTGGGTTGTGAGTGTGGGGAGGTTCCTCCAACAGACTGCAGCACCTGGGTTGTAATAGAATCCCTTAGCTTGACTTCCCTAAGTGTTTTCCTAGGCCTAGCAGTAAGCGATGGTGGGGGATGGGCTCTAAAGCCAAGTATTAGCGAGTGCATCTCTGTGGGTAGTGGAGGGTTTTAAACTACTTCCCCAACCTTGGAACACCTGTGCCCCATAAAGATGCGTGGAATCTGTTTCCCCACCTCCAGCACACACACGGAGACGTGCTCAGGTATCCTGATTGTGGGGAGGCTCCTCCAAATGACAGCAGCGCCTGGGTTCTAAAAGAATCCCTTAGCTTGTCTTCCCTGATGGCATGGCTAGTCTGGAGAGTGGGGGAAAGTGGGGGTTGGGCTCTAAACCAAGTATAAGCGAGAGCCTATCCATGGGATGTGGGTTTTTAACCTACAACCCACAACCATGGAATAAATGTGCCCCCTGAAAGATGCTTTGACTGTTTCCCTACATCCAGCACACACACGAAGATGTGTTCTGGTATTCTGAGTGTGGGGATGTTCCTCAAACTGACAGCAGCACCTGGATTCTATTAGTATCCCTTAGCTTCTGTTCCCTGAGTGTTCTTTTAGGCCAGGCCATGAGGGAAAGCTGGGGGTTGGGCTTGGAGGCCACGTAGCAGTGAGTGCCCCCTGATCCATTGAGGAAGTACTTAGAGGACTTCTCCCTAAAGGGAACACCTTTTCCTGCATTCATCTGGGTGCAGTGGGGCTGCACATCTATCCCACATCTAAGAATGTGTTCTGGAATTCTGAGTACAGGGAAGTTCCTCCAACTGACAGCAGCGCCTGGTTTCTAATTGAATCCCTTTGCTTGTCTTCCCTGATGGAAAGCCTAGGCGGGAGTGCGGGGGAAAGTGTGGTTTGGGCTCCAAAACCAAGTATTTGCGATGACCTCTCTATGGTTTGTGGAGGTGTTTAAACAACATCCCTAACCTGGGAACACCTGTGCCCCCATAAATATCCGTGGAGTCTGTTTCCACACTTCCAGCACACACACGAACCCTTGCACAATTATCCTGAGAGTGGGCAGCCTCCTCCAACTGAGAGCAGGGCCTTGGTTCTTATAAAATCGCTTAACTTGTCTACCCTGTTTGGTTGCCTGATACGGAGTGCTGGGGAAAGGGTGGGTTGGGCTCTAAATCCAAGTATTAGCGAGTGCTTCTCCATGGGATTTGGAGGTTATTAACCAAAAGCCCACAACATGGGAATACCTGTGCTCCTTGAAAAAAGCGTGGACTCTGTATCCCCACCACCAGAACACACATGAAGAAGTTTTCTGCTATCCTGAGTGTGGGCTGGCAATTTCAGGTGACAGAAGCGGCTGGGTTCTAATAGAATCCCTTAGCTTGTAATCCCTGAGTGTTTCCCTAGGACTGACTCTGAGAGAAACCTGGGGGTTGGGCTTTGAGGCCAAATAGTAGCGAGTGTCCCCGATGGACTGAGGAAGTATTTAGATGAATTCTCCATAAAGGGAAACACCTGAGCACCCATTCATCTGCGTGGAGTGGGGCTTCAAATCTCCCCACCACACAAGGTTGGGTTCCAGTATCCTGAGGGTGGGGTAGTTCCTCCAACTGACATCAGCGTCTTGGTTTGAATAGAATCCCTTTGCTTGTCTTCCCTGATGGTTTGCCTAGGCCAGTGTGTGGTTGAAAGTGGGATTTGGGATCTAAAACTAAGTATTAGCGTGTGCTTCTCCATGGGTAGTGGAGATGTTTAAACTACAACCCACAACTTTGGAATTACTGTGACCCCTAAAAAATGCGTGTGCTATGTTTCCCCACGTCCAGCACACACAGGAAGAAGTGTTCTGGGGTTGTGAGTGTGGGGAGGTTCCTCCAACAGACTGCAGCACCTGGGTTGTAATAGAATCCCTTAGCTTGACTTCCCTAAGTGTTTTCCTAGGCCTAGCAGTAAGCGATGGTGGGGGATGGGCTCTAAAGCCAAGTATTAGCGAGTGCATCTCTGTGGGTAGTGGAGGGTTTTAAACTACTTCCCCAACCTTGGAACACCTGTGCCCCATAAAGATGCGTGGAATCTGTTTCCCCACCTCCAGCACACACACGGAGACGTGCTCAGGTATCCTGATTGTGGGGAGGCTCCTCCAAATGACAGCAGCGCCTGGGTTCTAAAAGAATCCCTTAGCTTGTCTTCCCTGATGGCATGGCTAGGCTGGAGAGTGGGGGAAAGTGGGGGTTGGGCTCTAAACCAAGTATAAGCGAGAGCCTATCCATGGGATGTGGGTTTTTAACCTACAACCCACAACCATGGAATAAATGTGCCCCCTGAAAGATGCTTTGACTGTTTCCCTACATCCAGCACACACACGAAGATGTGTTCTGGTATTCTGAGTGTGGGGATGTTCCTCAAACTGACAGCAGCACCTGGATTCTATTAGTATCCCTTAGCTTCTGTTCCCTGAGTGTTCTTTTAGGCCAGGCCATGAGGGAAAGCTGGGGGTTGGGCTTGGAGGCCACGTAGCAGTGAGTGCCCCCTGATCCATTGAGGAAGTACTTAGAGGACTTCTCCCTAAAGGGAACACCTTTTCCTGCATTCATCTGGGTGCAGTGGGGCTGCACATCTATCCCACATCTAAGAATGTGTTCTGGAATTCTGAGTACAGGGAAGTTCCTCCAACTGACAGCAGCGCCTGGTTTCTAATTGAATCCCTTTGCTTGTCTTCCCTGATGGAAAGCCTAGGCGGGAGTGCGGGGGAAAGTGTGGTTTGGGCTCCAAAACCAAGTATTTGCGATGACCTCTCTATGGTTTGTGGAGGTGTTTAAACAACATCCCTAACCTGGGAACACCTGTGCCCCCATAAATATCCGTGGAGTCTGTTTCCACACTTCCAGCACACACACGAACCCTTGCACAATTATCCTGAGAGTGGGCAGCCTCCTCCAACTGAGAGCAGGGCCTTGGTTCTTATAAAATCGCTTAACTTGTCTACCCTGTTTGGTTGCCTGATACGGAGTGCTGGGGAAAGGGTGGGTTGGGCTCTAAATCCAAGTATTAGCGAGTGCTTCTCCATGGGATTTGGAGGTTATTAACCAAAAGCTCACAACATGGGAATACCTGTGCTCCTTGAAAAAAGCGTGGACTCTGTATCCCCACCACCAGAACACACATGAAGAAGTTTTCTGCTATCCAGAGTGTGGGCTGGCAATTTCAGGTGACAGAAGCGGCTGGGTTCTAATAGAATCCCTTAGCTTGTAATCCCTGAGTGTTTCCCTAGGACTGACTCTGAGAGAAACCTGGGGGTTGGGCTTTGAGGCCAAATAGTAGCGAGTGTCCCCGAAGGACTGAGGAAGTATTTAGATGAATTCTCCATAAAGGGAAACACCTGAGCACCCATTCATCTGCGTGGAGTGGGGCTTCAAATCTCCCCACCACACAAGGTTGTGTTCCAGTATCCTGAGGGTGGGGTAGTTCCTCCAACTGACATCAGCGTCTTGGTTTGAATAGAATCCCTTTGCTTGTCTTCCCTGATGGTTTGCCTAGGCCAGTGTGTGGTTGAAAGTGGGATTTGGGATCTAAAACTAAGTATTAGCGTGTGCCTCTCCATGGGTAGTGGAGATGTTTAAACTACAACCCACAACTTGGGAATTACTGTGACCCCTGAAAAATGCATGTGCTATGTTTCCCCACGTCCAGCACACACAGGAAGAAGTGTTCTGGGGTTCTGAGTGTGGGGAGGTTCCTCCAAAAGACAGCAGCACCTGGGTTTTAATAGAATCCCTTAGATTGACTTTCCTAAGTGTTTTGCTAGGCCTAGCAGTAAGCGATGGTGGGGGATGGGCTCTAAAGCCAAGTATTAGCGAGTGCATCTCTGTGGGTAGTGGAGGGTTTTAAACTACTTCCCCAACCTTGGAACACCTGTGCCCCATAAAGATGCGTGGAATCTGTTTCTCCACCTCCAGCACACACACGGAGACGTGCACAGGTATCCTGATTGTGGGGAGGCTCCTCCAAATGACAGAAGCGCCTGGGTTCTAAAGAGTCTCTTAGCTTGTCTTCCCTGATGGCATGCCTAGGCTGGAGAGTGTAGGAATGTGGGTGTTGGGCTCTAAACCAAGTATAAGCGAGAGCCTATCCATGGGATGTGGGTTTTTAACCTACAACCCACAACCATGGAATAAATGTGCCCCCTGAAAGATGCTTTGACTGTTTCCCTACATCCAGCACACACACGAAGATGTGTTCTTGTATTCTGAGTGTGGGGAAGTTCCTCAAACTGACAGCAGCACCTGGATTCCATTAGTATCCCTTAGCTTCTGTTCCCTGAGTGTTCTCTTAGACCAGGTCATGAGGGAAAGCTGGGGGTTGGGCTTGGAGGCCACGTAGCAGTGAGTGCCCCCTGATCCATTGAGGAAGTACTTAGAGGACTTCTCCCTAAACGGAACACCTTTTCCTCCATTCATCTGGTTGCATTGGGGCTGCACATCTCTCCCACACCTAAGA